>NW_027206346.1:3335000-4535000 GCF_024711535.1 Dipodomys merriami
TTAACTCTAACCCTCACCCTCACCCTAGCCCTCACCCTAACCCTAATTCTAACCCTCACTCTCACCCTTATCTTAACCCTCAACCTCAGCCCAAAACTCACCTTTACCCGTACCATCATCCTCACCCTAACCGTCACCCTAACCCTAAACCTCATCCTAACCCTCAACTTAAACTTAAACCTAACCGTCACCCTAACCCTAACCCTCACCGTCAACCTCATGCTCAGCCTAACACTAATCCTAAGCCTAACGCTCATTCTAACCCTCATCCTCACCCTAGCCCTCACCCTAACCCTAATCCTAACCCGATCCCTCATACTAACCCTCCCCTAACCCTAACCCTAACCATGACCTAACCCTAATCCTCACCCCCAACCTCACCCTCAGCATAACCCTAACCCTAAGCCTAACCCGAAGCCCTAATTCTCACATACCATCACCATAACCCTAATCCTAATCCTAACCTAAACCCTAACGCTAAACATCAACCTAACCCTCACCCTAACCTTAACCCTAACACTAATCCTAACCCTAACCCTCGACCTAACCCTCCCCCAACCCTAAATCTAATCCTAAACTCACCATCACCTTAACACTAATTCTAACCCTAACGCTCACCCTAACCCTCACCCTCACTCTAAACCTAACCCTTATCCTAACCCTCACCCTAACCCTAACCCTAAACCTAAATCTCACCCAAACACTAACCCTAACCCTCACCCTCACCCTAGCCATCACCCCAACCCTAATTCTGACCCTAATCCTCATCCTAACACTCACCCTAACCCTAACCCTAACCTTCACCCTAATCTTAAGCCTAACCCTAACCCTCAACCTAACCCTAACCTCACGCTCACCGTAACCCTAACCCTAACCCTCATCATAACCTTAAACATAACCTGAACCCTAACTCTCACCATAACCCTACCCCAAACTCTCACCCTAACACTAACACTCAAACTCACCCTCAGCCTCAGCCTATCCTTAATCCTAAGCCTAAACCTAAATCTAACCTCACACTCACCCTAACCCTTACCCTAAACCTAATCCTAACACTAAGGCTAACCCTTACCCACACCTTAAACCTTACAGTAACACTGACCTAACACTAACTCTTACCCTCACCCTAACCCTAACCCTCATCCTCACCCTAAACCTCACACTAACCCTAACCCTAACCCTTATCCTCAATCTAACCCTCACCCTAACCCTAAACCTAACCCTAAACCTAACCCTAACCCTCACCCTTATCTTAACCCTCACCCTCAGCCTAAACCTCAACTTTACCCTTACCAACATCCTCCCCCTAACCGTCACCCTAACCCTAAACCTCATCCTAACCCTCACGTAATCCTAACCATCACACTAACCCTAAAACTCACCCTCAACCTCTTGCTCAGCCTAAACCTAAGCCTAAGCCTGGCCTTTACCCTAACCCTCACACTCACCCTAACCCTTACTCGAATCCTAATCCTAACACTAAGTGTAACCCTCACCCTCACACTAACCCTCACCGTAACCCTAACTCTAACACTAACCCTAACCCTAACCCTCACCCTCAGCCTCAACCTAACCCTAACTCTAACCTTAAACCTCACCCTCATCCTAACCCCAACCCTAAACCTAACCCTAAACCTCAGCCTAACCCAAACCCTAAACCTCACCCTCACCCAAGTCCTGACCCTAAACCTAATGCTAAACCTAACCCTCATCCTAACCCTCACCCTAACACTAACCATAACACTCATCCTCACCCTCACCCTAACCCTAAACCTAACCCTAACACTCCAACTAACCCTAACCCTCACCCTCACTGTAAGCGTTACCCTAACCCTCACAGTAACCCTAAACTTAACCCAAACCCTAACTCTCAGCCTAACCCTAACCCTATCCCTCACCCTAACCCTAACCCTCACCCTCACCCTCACTCTCAGCCTAACCCTAAGCCTAAGCCTAACCCTAATGCAACCCTCACACTCACCCAAACCCTTACACTAATCCTAATCCCAAACCTAAGCCTAAACCTCACCCACACCCTCACCCTCACTCTAACACTCACCCTAACCCTAACTCTAAGACTAACCCTAAACCTAACCCTCAACCTCTGCCTCAACCTTACCATAACTCTAACCCTAAACCTCACTTTCACCCTATCCCTAACTCTAACCGTGACCCTAACACTAAACCTCACCCTAATCCTAACCCGAACCCTCACACTCAGGCTCAACCTAAACCTAAGCCTAAGACTAACCCTTACTCTAACCCTCACCCTCACCATAGCCCTCACCGTAAACCTAATCCTAAACCTTTTCCTCATCCTAACCCTTACCCTAACCCTAACCCTAACCCTAACCATCACCCTAACGCTAATCCTCACCCCCAACCTCACCCTCAGCCTAAACCTAAGCCTAAGCCTAACCCGAAACCTCAACCTAACCCTCACCCTAACCTTAAACGTAACACTGAACCTAACACTAACCCTCGACCTAACCCTCCCCCTAACCCTAAACCTAAACCTAAAACTCACCCTCACCCTAACCCAAATCCTAAACCTAACCCTAACCCTCAGCCTCACTGTTACACTAACCCGCAACCTAACCCTAACCGAAACCCTAACCCTAACCCTAAACCTTACCCTAACACTAACTCTAATCCTCACCATCACCCTAGCCCTCACCCTAACCCTAATCCTAACCCTAAACCTCACCCTAACCATAAACCTAGCCGAACCCTAAAGCTCAACCTAACCCTAAACCTAACCCTCACCTTAACCCTAACCCTCACATTCACCCTCACTCTCAGACTAACCCTAAGCCTAAGGGTAACCCTAACCCTAACCCTCACACTCACCCGAACCATTACACTAATCCTAATCCTAACCCTAAGCCTAACCCTCACCCTCACCCCAAACCTCACCCAAAACCTAACTCTAACACTAACCCTAAACTTAACCCTCAACCTCAGCCTCACCCTTACCCTAACTCTAACCCTAAACCTCACCCTCACCCTAACCCTAACTCTAACCCTAACCATAACAATAAACCTCACCCTAACCCTAACCCTAACCCTCACCCTCACAGTAACGGTAACCCTAACCCTAACCATAAAAGTAATCCTAAACCTAATACTAACCCTCACCCTAACCATAGCCCTCACCCTCACATTAACCCTCACCCTAACACTTACCCTCAACCTAACACTAACCCTAACCCTAACACTAAATCTCCCACTAACCCTAACCCTCACCCTAATCATAAACCTCACCCTAATGCTAAACCTAACTCTAACCCTCACCCTGACCCTAGCCTTCACCCTAAACCTAATTCTAACCCTCAGTCTCACCCTAACCCTAACCCTCATCCTCACCCTATATCTCACACAAACCCTAACCCTAAACCTAATAATCAATTTAACCCTCACCCTAAGCCGTACCCTAACCCAAAACCTAACTCTAAACCTCACCCTAACCCTAACCCTAAACCTCATCCTCACCCTAGCCCTCACCCTAACCCTAATCCTAACCCTAACCCTTATCCTAACCGTCACCCTAACACTAACCCTAACCCTAACCCTCACCCTCACCCTCACACTAACCCTAAACCTAACACTAAACCTCAACCTAACCCTAACCCTCACTCTCACTATAACCGTTACCCTAACGCTAACCCTAACCCAAAACTTAACCCGAAACCTAACTCTCACCCTAACCCTGAACCTCATCCTCACCCTAAACCTCACCCTCACCCTCAGCCTAACACTAAGCCTAACTCAATCCCTAACACTAACCCTCATGGTATCGCTCACCCTAACCGTAACCCTAATCCTAATGCTAACCCTAACCCTAAACCTCACCCTCAACTAACCCTCAACTTAAGCCTAATCCTAACATTAATCCTAACCCTAACCCTAACCCTAAACCTCAGCCTAAACCTTAAAAATCACACTAACCCTCACACTAATCCTCAACCTAACCCTCAACCTAACATTAACCCTAATACTAACCCTAACATTAACGCTGCACCTAACCCTACAACTAAACCTAAATGTAACCCTAAACCTCACCCTCACACTAAGCCTAATCCTAAACTTACCACTAAACCTCACCCTAATCCTAAATCTCACCCTCACCCTCACCCTCACCATAACTCTAACCCTAACCCTAACAATAACACAAATCCTAACCCTAAACCTGACCCTTACCCTAACCCTAATCCTAACACTCACCTCACCCTAACCATAATCTTCACCCTAACCCTCAACCTAACCCTAAACCTCACTCTCACCATAACCCTAATCCTCATCCTAACCCTAACCCAAACCCTAACCCTAATGATGAACCTAACCCTATCACTAACCCTAATCCTAACCCTCACCCTAGCCCTCACTCTAACACTAATCCAATCCCTAACCCTCACCCTAACCCTAAACATAATAAAACCTTAACTCTCACCCTAACACTAACCCTAACCTTCACCATAACCCTAACCCTCACCCTCACCCTCACTCTCAGTCTAAACCTAAGCCTAAGCCTAACCCTAACCATAAACATCACACTCACCCTAACCCTTACCCTAATCCGAATCCTAACACTAAGCCTAAGCCTAACCTTCATGCTCAAACTCACCCTAATCCTAACCCTCACCCTAACTTTAACTCAAACACTAACCCAAACCCTAACCCTCAAACTCAGCCCCAACTTACCCTAACTCTAAACCTAAACCTCACCCTCACCCTAACTCTAACCCTAACCCTAAACTTGACCCTAACCCTAACACTAAACCTCACCCTCAACCTAGCACTCACCCTAACCCTAATCCTAACACTAACCCTCAACCTAAACCTCCCCATGACCCTAATCCTAAACCTCACCCTCATCCTAACCCTCACCCTAAACTTCACCCTAACCCTAACACTAACCCTAACCCTAACCCTAACCCTCCACATAACCCTCACCCTAACCCTAAATCTAAACCTCACGCTCACCCTAACCCTAACTCTAACCCTAACCCAAAACCTAAACCTGACCCTAACCCTAAACCCTAACGCTCACCCTTACTCTCAACGTTACCTTAACCCAAAACCTAACCCTAACAATAACCCTAATCCTAATCCTAACCCTCACCTAACCAAAAACCTCACCGTAACCCACACCCTAACCCAAACACTAACCTTCACAGTAACCCTAACCCTAACCTCACCCTATCCCTAATTCTAACCCTAACCCTAACACTAAAAACCTCAACCTAACCCTAAACCTAACCCTCACCCTCACCCTCAACATAACCGCAACCCTAAAAATAACCCTAACCCTAAACCTAACCCTAACCCTAACCCTAACCCTAACCCTCACCCTCACCCTCACCTTAATCCTAACCCTCACCCTAAACCTAACTCTAACACTAACCCTAACCCTCAACCTCAGCCTCACCCTTAACCTAACTCTAAACCTAAACCTCAACCTTACCCAAACCCTAACCCTAACCCTCACACTAAACCTTCCCATAACCCTAACCCTAAACCTCACCCTCAACCTAACTCTCACCCTAAACCTAACACTAACTCTAAACCTCACCCTCACCCTAACCATAACTCTAACCCTAACCCAAAACCTAAACCTGACCCTAACCCTAAACCCTAATGCTCACCCTTACTCTCAACGTTACCTTAACCCAAAACCTAACCCTAACAATAACCCTAACCCTAATCCTAACCCTCACCCTAACCACAGCACTCACCGTAACCCATACCCTAACCCAAACACTAACCCTCACAGTAACACTAACCCTACCCTCACCCTAACCCTAACTCTAACCCTAACCCTAACACAAAAAATCTCAACCTAACCCTAACCCTAACCCTCACCCTCACCCTCACCGTAACTGTAACCCTAAAAATAATCCTAACCCTAACCCTAATCCTAACCCTCACCCTCACCCTAACCCTAAACTTAACCCTAACCCTCACCCTAACCCTAACCCTCACCCTTACAGTAAACCTAACCCTCATCCTAACCCTCAACCTAAACGTAACCCTAACCCTAAACCTCACCCTAACACTAACCCTAACCCTCCCCCTCACACTGGCCCTCACCCTAACCCTAATCCTAACCCTAATCCTAATCCTAACCCTCACCCTAACCTTGACCATAAACATCACCCTAACCCTAAACATAACCCTAACCCTGACCCTAACCCTAACCCTCACCCTTACATTAACCCCTACCCTCATCCTAACCATCACCCTAACTCTAACCCTAATCCTCATCCTAACCCTCAACCTAACCCTAACCCTAAACCTCACCATAACCCTAACCCTCAACCTAACTCTAACCCTCACACTCAACGTAAACCTAATCCTAACCCTCAACCTAACCCTAAACTTAACCTGAACCCTAACTCTTATCCTAAACCTAAACCTCACCCTCACCCTCACCCTCAGTGTATCCTTAAGCCTAAACCTAACCCTAACACTCACACTCACCCTAACACTTACCCTAATCCTAATCCTAACCCTAACCCTAACCCTCACGCTCAGCCTCACCTTAACCCTAACTCTAACCCTAAACCTTAACCTCACCTTAATCCTAACCCTAACCATAACCCTAAACCTCACCCTAACCTAACCCTAAACCTCACCCTCACACTAGCCATCACCCTAACCCTAATCCAAACATTAACCCTCATCCTATCCCTCCACATAACCCTAACTCTAACAGTCACCCTATCCCTAAACCTCAACCTCACCCTTAGCCTAACCCTATGCCAAAACGTAAGCCTAACCCTAAACCTAACCCTAAACCTCACACTCATCTGCACCCTCAACCTCACCGTAACTCTAACCCTAACCCTAACCTAAACCCTAAACCTCACCCCTACCCTAACCCTAACCCTATTCCAAACCCTAACCATCATCCTTACCCTAACCCTAACACTAAACCTAACCCTAACCCTCACCCAAACCCTCCCCCTAACAATAACCCGAACAGTCACCCTAACCCTAATCCTCACCCCACCCTCAACCTAAGCCTAACCATAAGCCTAAGCCAAACCCTCACCCAAACCCTCACACTCCCCCTCAAACTAACCCTATTCCTAAACCTAACCCTAACCCTCACCCTAACCCTCACCCTAGTGCTCACCCTAACCCTAACCCTAACACTCACCCTACCTCTAAGCCTAACCCTAACCCTAACCCTCACACTCACCCTCAAACTAACCCTATTCCTAAACCTAACCCAATCCCTAACCCTAACCCTCACCCTAACCCTCACCCTAGTGCTCACCCTAACCCTAACCCTAACCCTCACCCTCAACCTAGCCCTCAACCTAATGCTAAACCTCACCCTCACCTTAACCCTTACCCTAACCCTCACTCTAACCCTAAACTTAACTCAAACCCTAACTCTCACCCTAACTCTAACCCTAACACTAACCCTAACCCTAACCATCAACCTTACCGTAACCCTCACCCTCAACCTAACCCTCATGTGTGCCCTTACCGTCACCCCTACCCTAACCCTCACCATAACCCTCACACTCACCCTAACCCTCACCCTAAAACTAACTCTACCCCTAAAACTCACCCTGACACTAACCATAACTCTAACCCTAACCCTAACACTAAACCTCACCCTAACCCTAACCCTACCCCTCAGAATAACCCAAACCCTCAACCTCACGCAAACCCTCAGCCTAAACCTAAGGCTAACCCTAACCATAACCATAAGCCTCACACTCACCCTAACCAGAACCATAATCCTAATCCGAACCTTAAACCTAACCCGAACGCTCACGCTCAGCCTCACCATAACCCTAATTCTAACCCTAAACCTCACACTGACCCTAACCCTAATCCTAAAACTGACCCTCACCGTAACCGAAACCCTAAACCTAACCCTAAACTTATCCCTAACCGTAGCCCTAACCCTACCCCTAATTCTCACCCTAACACTAACCCTAACACTAACCCTAACCCTAAACCTCACCCTAACTCTAACACTAACCGTAAACCTCACCATCATCCTAACCATCACTCTAACCCTAACCCAAACACTAAACCTTACCCTAACCCTAACCCTAAAAGTCACGCTCACCTCACCGTAACCAAAACCCTAAACCTAACCCTAACAATAACCCTAACACTAATCCTAACCCTCCCCCTAACCATAACCCTCATCCTAACCCAAACACTCACCCTAAAACTTACCCTCACCCTAACACTAACCCTAACCGTAAAACTAACCCTCATACTAACCCCAATCATAACCCTAACCCTAAACCTCAAACTAACCCTCACTCTCAGCCTAACTCTAACACTAACCCTATCCCTAACCCTCCTCCTAACCCTATATCTAACCCTAAACCTCACCCTCACACTAAACCTAACCCTAACCCTAAACCATACCCTAACCCTAACCCTACCCCTCACCCGCAGCCTCACCCTCACAGTAACTCTAACCCTAACCATAACAGTAACACTAACCCTAACCCAAACCATCACCCTAACCCTAATCCTCATCTCCACCCTCACCCTCAGCCTAACCCTAAGCCTAAGCCTCACCCTCACCCTAACGGTCACACTCACCCTCACCCTACCCCTAATACTAAATCTAACCCTATCCCTAAACCTCAACCTAACCCTCACCCTCCCCGTAACCCTAACACTAAACGTCAACCTAAATCTCACCCTAACCCTAACCCTCACCCTCACCCTCAATCTCACCATAACTCTAAACCTAACCCTAAATCTAACACTAACCCTAACCCTAACCATAAACATAACCTTAACCCTCAACTTCAGAATCAACCTCAGCTCCAACTTAACCCTAACCATAACACTAACAATAACCTTAATCCTAAACCTAACACTAATCCTCAACCCCACCCTCACCCTCAGCTGAATCCTAAGCCTAACCCTAAGCCTAAACCTAACCCTAACTGTAACCCTAAACCTAACCCTAAACCTAACCTTAATCCTCAGCCTCACCCTCACCCTAAACAAAACCCTAACCCTAACCCTCACACTAACCCTAAGCCTAACCATAACCCTGACCCTCACACTCACCCTCAACCTAACCCTAACCCTAACCAAAACCCTAACCCTAACCCTCACCCTAACCCTAAGCCTAACCATAACCCTGACCCTCACAATCACCCTCAACCTAACCCTAACCCTAAACCTAACCATATCCCTAAACTTAACCCTCACCCTAACCCTCACCTTAACACTAATCCTAACCCTAAACCTCATCCGAACCCTCACCCTAACCCTAAGCCTAACCCTCACCCTAACCCTAAACCTAACCCTCAACCTCATGCTTGGCCTAAGCCTAAGCCTAAGCCTAAATCTAACCCAAACATTCAACATAACGCTAACCCTAACTCTAAGCCTAAACCTCACTCTCACACTAACCCTAACTCTAACCCTTACCCTAAACCAAAACCTCATCCTAACACTAATCCTAAACCTCACCCTCACCCTCACCGTAACCGTAACCCAAACCCTAACCCTACCAATAACCCTAATCCTAACCCTAACCCTCAACCTAACCCTAACCCTAACCCTAACCCTCACCCTAACAGTTACCCTCACCCTAACACTAACACTAACTCTAACACTAACCCTCACACTAACCCTAACCATCACCCTGACTCTAAACCTCACCCTAAATCTAACCCTAAACCTCACCTTCATCCTAGCCCTCACAATAACCCTAATCCTCATCCTCACCCTAAACCTCACCCTAACTCTAACACTAATCCTCAAGCTAACCCTCACCCACACCCTTCCCCTAAACCTAACCATCACTCTAAACCTAACCCTCACCCCACTGTAACCCTCACCCTCAGCCTAAACCTCAAGTTTACCCTTACCATCACCCCCATGCTAACCCTTACCCTAAACCTAACCCTAACCCTAATCCTCACCATAACCCTAATTCCACCCCAAAACCTCATGCTCACCCTAACTCTAACCCTAACTCTAATCCTAACCCTAACCCTCATCCTAACCCTAAACCTCACACTAACCCTAACCCTAAACCTCAATTTAACTCTCACCCTGACCCTAATCCTAACCCTAACCCTAACCCTAAACCTAACCCTAACACTCACCATTATCTTAATCCTCACCCTCAGCCTAAACCTCACCTTTACCCTTACTATCATCCTCACCCTAAACCTCCCCCTAACCCTAAACATCATCGTAACCCTCACCCTAACCATAAAACTAACCATCACCCTAACACTAACCCTCAACCTCAACCTCACCCTCAGCCTAACCCTAAGCCTAAGCCTAAACCTTACCATAATCGTCACCCTCACCCTAGCCCTCACTCTAACCCTAATCCAAACCCTAACCCTCATCCTAACCCTCACCCTAAACCTAACCCTAACCCTCATCATCACCCTCACCCTAATCCTCATCCTAACCCTAAGCCTCAACCTAATCCTAACCCTCACCCTCACAGTAACTCTTTTCCTGACACTCACCGTAACCCTAAACTTAAACCGAAACCTAATTCTCACCCTAAACCTAACACTAACCCTCACCCTAACCCTAACCCTAAACTTCATCCTCACCCTAGCACTCACCCTAACCATAATCCTAAACCTAACCCTCATCCTAACCATCCTCCTAACCCTAAACCTAACCCTCACCCTAACCCTAACACTCACCCTCAACCTCACCCTCAGCCTAACCCTAAGCCTAACCCTAAACCTAACCCTAACACAGACACTTATCCCAAACCTAAACCTAAACCTAAGCCTAAGCTTATCCCTTACACTAAACTTCACCCTCACCCTAACACTAATCCTAATCCTCACCCTAACCCTAACCCTAAACCTCCCCCTAACTCTCACCCTAACCCTAACACTAACACTAACCCTAAACCTAATCCTCCACCTAACCCTCACCCTAACCCTAACTGTAACTCTAAACCTCACCCTCACCGTAAACCTCATCCTAACCCTAACCCTTATCCTAACCCTCCCCCTAACCCTTACTCTAACCCTCACCTTAACCCTAACCCTCACCCTCAACCACACCCTCAGCCTAAACCTAAGCCTAACCATAAACCTAACCCTAACACATACACGCACAATCACCTTGACACTAATCCTAACCCTAACCCTAACCCTAACTCTCCCGGTAACTCTCACCGTAACCCTAACCCTAACACTAACCCTAACCCTAACCCTCAACCTCACCCTAATCCTAAACCTAACTCTAACCCTAACCCAAACCCTAAACCTCAACCTAACCCTAACTCTAACCCTCACCCTCACCCTAAACCTCACACTAACGCTAACCCTAATCCTCAATCTACCCTCACCCTAAACCTAAAACTAACCCTAACCCACACCCTTATCTTAACCCTCAACCTCAGCCTAAACCTCAACTTTACCCTTACCATCATCCTCACCTTAACCCTCACCCTAACCCTAAACCTCATCCTAACCCTCACCCTAACAATAAAATTAACCCTCACCATAACCATAACCCTCAACCTCAACCTCACCCTCAGCCTAACCCTAAGCCTAACCCTAAACCTAACCCTAACACACAAATGCACCCTCACCCTGACCCTAATCCTAACCCTAACGCAAACCCTTTCACTCCCCGTAACTCTCACCCTAACCCTAACCCTAACCCTAACCCTCAGCCTCACTCTCACCCTAACCCTAATCCTATCCCTAACCCTCATCCTAACCCTCCCCCTAACCCTTACACTAAACCTCAACCTAACCCTAACCCTCAAACTCAACCTCACCCTTAGCCTAAACATTAGCCTAAACCTAAAACTAAACCTAACACACACACTCAACCTCACCCTGACCCTAATCCTAACCCTAAGCTTCCCCCTCACCCTCACCGTCAGTGTAAACCTAAGCCTAACCCTAACCCTAAACATAACACAAACCTAACCCTTACCCAAATCCTAATCCTAACCCTAACCCTAAGCCTCACCCTCAGCCTCAACTTTACCCTAACTCTAACCCTATATTTCACACTCACCTTAACCCTAACCCTAACCCTAACCCTAAACCTCATCCTAACCCTCCCCATAACCCTAACCCTAACCCTCAACCTAACCCTAACCCTCAAACTCACACTCAACCTCTGCCTAAACCTAAGTCGAAACCTAAAACTAAACCTAACACACTCACTCACCCTAAACCTAACCCTAATCCTAACCCTAACATTCACCCTCACCCTCATCCTCAGTATAAACCTAAGTCTAACCCTAACCCTAACCATCACACTCAAACTAACCATTACCTTAATCCTAATCCTAACCCTAACCCTAAGCCTCACCCTCAGCCTCACCTTTACCGTAACTCTAACTCTATACCTCACACTCACCATAACCATAACCCTAACCCTAACACTAATCCTCACCCTAACACTAACCCTAAATCTCAACCTCAGCCTAGCCCTCACCCTAACCCTAACCCTAATCCTAACCCTCATCCTAACCCTCCCCATAACCCTAACCCTAACCCTCACCCTAACCATAACCCTCAAACTCACCCTGAACCTCAGCCTAAACTTAAGCCTAACACTATACCTAACACTAAGCCTCACACTAACCCTAACCATAACCCTAATTCTAACCGTATCCCTCACACTCACCCTAACCCTCACCCTAAACCTAACCCTAAACCTAACAATAAACCTAACCCTAAACCTCACCCTCAGTCTCACCCTAAACCTAATTCTAACCCAAACCTCAAACTCACAGTAACCCTAACCCTAACCCTAACCTTAAACCTCACACTCACACTTCACCCTTGCCCTTACCCTAACACTAATCCTAACCCTAAACCTCATCCTAACCCTCCTCCTAAATCTTACCCTCACCCTCAACGTCACCCTTAGCCTAACCCTAAGCCTAACCCTAAACCTAAACCTAACACACACACTCACCCTCACTCTAACCCTGATCCTGTCCCTAACCCTAACCCTAACCCTAACCCTCTCCCTAACTATCACCCTAAACCTAACACTAAAACTAACCCTTACCCTAACCCTCAACCTACACCTCACCCTAACCCTAACTCTAACCCTAAACCTCACCCTCATTCTAACCCTAACTCTAACCCTAACCCAAACCCTAAACCTCACCCTAACACTAACCCTAGCACTAACACACAACCTCACCCTCATTCTAATTCAAGCCTAACCCTAACCCTAACCCTCACACTCACCCTAAACCTAACCCTAAACCTCAACCTAACCCTCACCTTCACCCTCAACCTCAGCCTAACACTAATCCTACTCCTAACCCTAACCACAAGCCTCACCCTCAACCTAACCCTCACCTTAAGCCTAACCTTAACATTAATCCTAACCCTAACCCTCACCCTCAGCCTCACCCTAAATCTAACTCTAACACTAAACCTCACCCTGACCCTAACCCTAAACCTAACCCTATCCCTAAACATCATCCTAGCCCTAACGCTAACCCTCACCCTCACCATAACCTTAACCCTAACCCTAAAGCTAAAATAACCCTAACCCTAACCCTAAACCTCACCCTAAACATAACCCTCACCCTAACCCTAACCCTCACCATAACGCTTAACCTAACCTAACACTAACCCTAACCTTAACACTAAACCTCGCACTAACCCTAACCATCACCCTAACCCTAAACCTCACCCTAACACTAACCCTAAACCTCACCCTCTCCCTAGACCTCGCCCTAACCCTAACCCTAATTCTCACCCTAAACTGCACACTAACCCAAACACTAATCCTCAATCTAACCCTCACCCTCAACCTATCCCTAACTCTCACCCTCACCCTAACCCTAATCCTCACCCTAACCCTAACCCTCAACCTCACCCTCACCCTCAGCCTTACCCTAAGCCTAACCCTAACCCTAACGCTCACACTAACCCTAACCCTTACCCAAAACCTAAGCCTAACCCTAAGCCTAACCCTCACCTTGAACCTAACCCTAAATCTAACCCTAACCCTAACCCTCAACCTCACCCTCACCCTCAGCCTTACCCTAAGCCTAACCCTAACCCTAACGCTCACACTAACCCTAACCCTTACCCTAAACCTAAGCCTAACCCTAAGCCTAACCCTCACCTTCAACCTAACCCTAAATCTAATGCTAACCCTAAACCTCAACCTCACGCTAACCCCTCACCCTTACCATTACCCTCAACCTCAGCCTAACGCTGAACTTTACACTTATTGTCAATCCCACCCTAACCCTCACTCTAACTCTAACACTCACCCTAACCCTAACTCTACCCCGAAACCTCACACTCACCCTAACACTAACTCTAACACTAACCCTAACACTAACCCTCACCCTAACCCTAACACTAACCATCACCCTAACCCTAATCCTCACCACCACCCTCATCCTCAGCCTAAACCTAAGCCAAAGCCTAACCCTAACCCTAAACCTCACACTCACCCTCACCCTAACCCTAACCCTAACCCTAATCCTAAACCTCAACCTAACCCTCAACCTAACCTTAACCCTAACACTTACCCTAAACCTAACCCTCCACCTAACCCTCCAACTAAACCTAAGTCTAACCATAAACCTAACCCTCACCATAACACTAATCCTAGGCCTAAACCTAAACCTCACCCTAACCCTAACACTCACCCTCAACTCACCCCAATCCTAACCATAACCCTCACCCTAAACCTTACCCTCACCCTCACCGTAACCCTAACCCTCAACCTCACCCTCACCCTAACCCTAAACCTAAACATTACCATAAAACTAACCCTAATCCTCACCTTCACCCTAGCCCTCACCTTAACCCTACTCGTAAACCTAATCCTCATCCTAACCCTCACCCTAACTCTAAGCCTAAATCTAACCCTAACCCTAACCCCAAAACTCACTCTAACCCTAACACTAACCCTACCACTAACACTAACCCTAAAGCTAACCGTAAACCTAACCCTAAACCTAACCCTAATCCTCAGCCTCACCGACACCCTAACCCAAACCCTAACCCTAACCGTCATCCTAACTCTAAGCCTCACCCTAACCCTAATCCTAACCCTCACACTCACCCTCACCCTAACCCTAATCCTAAACCTAACCCTATCCCTAACCCTAACCCTCAGCCTAGCCCTCACCCTAACACTAACCCTAACCCTAACACTAACCCTCACACTAACCCTAAACATCACCCTAACTCTAACACTCACCCTAAGTCTAACCCTAACCCTCACCCTCACCCTATCCTTCACCCTAAACCTAACCCTCATCCTCACCATAAACCTCACTCTAAACCTAACCCTCACACTAACCCTAACTCTACCCCTAACAATAACACTAATCCTAACCCTAAACCTAAACCGAACCCTAACCCTAATGCTAACACTCAAACTTTCCCTAACCCTAACCCTCACCCTAACCCTAAATGTACCCCTAAACCTCACCCTCACCCTAACCCTAACTCTAACCCTAACCATAACACTAAACCTCATTGTAACTCTAAACCGAACCCTTACCCTCACTTTAAACCTAACCCTAACCCTAAACCTAACAATAACCCTAACCCTAACCCTAACACTCACCCTAAACATAACACGTACCCTAACCTTAACCCTCACCCTAAAACTAACCCTAACCCTCACCCTTATCTTAACCCTCACCGTCAGCCTAAACCTCACCTTTACCCTTACCTTCATCCTCACCCTAACCCTATACCTCATCCTAACCCTCGCCCTAAGCATAAACCTAACCATCATCCTAATCCTAACCCTCACCCTCACCCTAGACCTCAACCTAAACCTAATCCTAATCCTAACCCTCATCCTAACCCTCACCTTAACCCTAACCATAATGATCAAACCTAAACATAATCCTCACCCCCACCCTCACCCTCAGCCTAACCCTAAGCTTAAGCCTAACCCTAAACCTAAACCTAAACCTCACCCTTACCCTAGCCCTCACCCTCACCCTAATCCTTACCCTAACCCTCAACCTATCCCTTACCCAAACACTAAACCTAACCCTCAACCCCACCCTCACCCTAACCCTAATCCGAACCCTAACCCTCAATCTCACCCTAACCATCACCCTCACCATAACCCTTACAATAACACTCAACCTAACCCTAAACTTAAACCAAACCCTAACTCTCACCCTTACCCTAACCATAACCCTCACCCGAAACCTAACCCTAAACTTCACCCTCACCCTAGCCCTCACTCTCAACCTCACCCTCAGCCTAACCCTAACCCTAAACCTAAACCTAACGCTAACACACACACTCACCCTCACCCTAAACCTAATCCTAACCCTAACTCTCATCCTAACCCTCCCAATAACCCTAACCCTCAACCTAACCCTAACCCTCACCCTCAGCCTAATCGTAAGCCTAACCCTAACCCTAACCCTCACACTCAACCTAACCCTATCCCTAAACCTCATCCTAGCCCTAAACCTAACCCTCAACCTCACCCTCACAATAACCGGAACCCTAACCCTAATGCTAACAATAATCCTAAACCTAAACCTAACCCTCACCCTAACAATAACGCTCACCCTAACCATAACCCTCACCCTAACATTTACCCTAACCCTAACCCTAACCCTCACCCTAACACTGACCCTCACCTTAACACTAACCCTAACTCTAACACTAACCCTAAAAATCAAACTATACCTAAACCTCACACTAACCCTAACCCTAAACCTCAACCTCTCCCTAGAACTCACCCTAACCCTAACCCTCATCCTCACCCTAACTTCACACTAACCCTAACACTAATACTCAATCTAACTCTCACCCTCACCCTAACCCTCACCCTAACCCTAACCCTTACCCTTACTGTAACCCTCACCCTCAGCCTAACCCTCAACTTTACCCTTACCGTCACCCTCACCCTAACCCTCACTCTAACGCTAACCTCACCCTAAACATAATTCTACCCCTAAACCTCACCCTCACCCTAACTCTAACACTAACCCTAACCCTAACACTACCCTCACCATAACCCTAACCATAACCATCACCCTAACCCTAATCCTCACACCCACCCTCACCCTCAGCCTAATCCTAAGCCTAAGCCTAACCCAAACCCTAAACCTCACACTCACCCTCAGCCTAATCCTAA
This sequence comes from Dipodomys merriami, assembly GCF_024711535.1. Classification (NCBI taxonomy): domain Eukaryota; kingdom Metazoa; phylum Chordata; class Mammalia; order Rodentia; family Heteromyidae; genus Dipodomys; species Dipodomys merriami. Next base: position 3,352,113 of record NW_027206346.1, read on the forward strand.
TCCTAACCCTAAACCTAACCTAAACCCGAAACCTCAACCTAACCCTGACCCTAACCTTAAACCTAAAATTAACCCTTAGCCTAACCCTCGACGTAACCCTCCAGCTAAACCTAAATCTAACCATAAACCTCACCCTCACCCTAACACTAATCCAAACACTAACCCTAACCCTAAAACAAACCCTCACACTAATCCTAACCCTCACTCTAATCCTCATCCTAACCCTAACCCTCATCCTAACCCTCACCCTCAGTGTAACCCTAAGCCTCAACCTAACCCAAACACTCACACTCACCCTAACCCTTAACCTAATCCTAATATTAACCCTAAACCTAAGCCTCACCCTCAGCCTCAGCTTAACTTTCACTCTAACCCTGTACCTCACACTCACCCTAACCCTAACCCTAACCCGAAACCTCATCCTAACACTAACCCTAAACCTCAACCTCAACCTAGCCCTCACCGTAACCCAAATCCTAACCCTAAAACTCACCCCAACCCTCCCCATAACCCTAACCCTAACCCTCATCCTAACCCTAAACCTCACCCTCACCCTCACCCTCAGCCTAAACCTAAGCCTAACCCTAAACCTAACCCTAACCCTCACACTCACTCTAACCTTAACCCTAATCCTAATCTTAACCCTCACCCTCACCCTAAACCTCCCCCTAAAGTTAACCCTAAACATAACACTAACCCTAACCCTAACCCTCATTCTCAGCCTCACCCTAACCCTAACACTAACCCTAAACCTCATCCTCACCCTAACCCAAACTCTAACCCTAACCCAAACCCTAAACTTCACCCTAACACTAACCTTAACCCTAACCCACACCTTCACTCTCAGCCTAATTCTAAGCCTAACCCTAAACCTAACCCTCACACTCACCCTAATCCTAACCCTAAACCTCACCCTAACCTTAACCCTCACATTCACCCTAACACTAATCCTAATCCTACTCCTAACCCTAACCCTAACCTCACCCTAACCATAACCCTCACCCTTCCTGTAAACCTCAACCTCAGCCTAACCCTCACCTTTACCCTTACCCTGACCCGCACCATAACCCTCATTCTAACACTAACTCTCACACAAACCCTAACTCTACCCCTAAACCTCACCCTCACCCTTACCCTAACACTAACCTAACACTAACCCTCACTCTAAACCTAACCCTTACCCTCACCTTAACCCTAATCCTCACCCCACCCTCACCCTCAGCCTAATCCTAAGCCTAAGCCTAACCCTAAACCTAAACCTCACACTCACCCTCCACCTAACCCTAATCCTAACCCTAATCCTAAGCCTCATCCTCAACAGCACCTTAACCTTAACTCTAACCCTATACTTCACACTCACCCTGACCCTAACCCTATCCCTAACCCTAAACCTCACCCTAACCCTAACCCTAAAACTCAACCTCACCCCAGCCCTCACCCTAACCCTAAACCTAACCCTAACCCTCATCCTAACCCTCCCCATAAACCTAACCCTAACCCGCACCCTAACCCTAAACCTCACCCTTGCCCTCAGCCTCAGCTTAACCCTAAGCCTAACCCTAAACCTAACCCTAACTGTCACACTCAACCTAACCCTAACCCTATTCCTAATCTTAACCCTCACCCTCACACTAACCTTCCCCCTAAACCTAACCCTAAACCTAACACTAATGCGAACACTAACCCTCACACTCAGCCTCACCCTAAACCTAACTCTAAACCTAAACCTCTCCCTCACCCTAACCCTAACCCTAACTCTAACCCTAACCTTAAACCTCACCCTCACACTCACCTTAGCCCTTACCCTAACCCATATCCTAACCCTAACTCTCATCCTAACCCTCCCCCTAACCCTAACCCTCACTGTCAAACTCTCCCTCAGCCTAACCCTAAGCCAAACCCTAAACCTAAACCTAAGACACACACTCACTCTCACTCTAACCCTAATCCTATCCCTAACCCTAACACTAAACTTAAACCTCCCCCTAACTCTCAACCTAACCCTAACCCTAACACTAACCCTTACCCTAACCCTAAACCTAAACCTCACCCTAACCCAAACTAACACTAAACCTCACCCTCACCCTAAACCTAACTCTAACCCTAACCCAAACCCTAAATCTCACCCTCACACTAACCCTAACTCTAACCCACATCCTCACCCTCAGACTAATCCTAAGCCTATCCCAAACCCCAAAACTCACACTCAACCTAACCCTAAAACTAAACCTCACCCTAACCCTAACCCTCACCCTCAACCTCAGACTAAGCCTAAGCCTATCCCTAATCCTAACCCTAACCCTCACTCTCACCCTAACACTAACCCTAATTCTACACCTAACCCTAACCGTAACCATCATCCTCAACTTAACCCTCACATTAAGCCTAACCCTAACATTAATCCTAAGCCTATCCCTCACCCTCTGCCTCACCCGAACCCTAAATCTAACACTAGGGTTACTAACCCTAACCCTATCCCTAAACCTCATCCTAGCCCTAACCCTAAACCTCACCCTCACCCTCACCATAACCTTAACCCTAACCCTAACAATAACAATAACACTAACCCTAACACTAAACCTCACCCTAAACATAACCCTCACCCTAACCCTAACCCTCACCCTAACACTTACCCTCACCCTAACACTGACACTAACCCTAACACTAAAACTCACACTAACCCTAACCCTGACCAACACCCTAACCCTAATTCTCACCCCCACACTTACCCTCAGCCTAAACCTAAGCCTAAGCCTAACCCTAACCCTAAACCTCACAATCACCCTCACCCTAACCATAATCCTAACCCTAAACCTTACCCTAACCCTAAACGTCAACCTAACCCTCAACCTAACCTTAACCCTAACACTTAAGCTAACCCTAACCCTCGACCTAACCCTCCAACTAAACCTAAATCTAACCATAAACCTCACCCTCACCCTAACCCTTATCCTAACTCTAACCCTAAACCTCACCCTAACCCTAACACTCACTCTCTCCATCACCCTCACCATAATTCTAATCCTAACCGTAACAATAACAGTAATCCAAACCCTAAACCTAACCCTAACACTAACCCTAACCCTAATGCTAACTCTCAACCTCACCCTAACCCTAATCCTAACCCTAAGCGTCACCCTAAGCCTAATCCGCACCCTCATCATAACATTAACCCTCATCCTAATGCTCACCCTAACCCTAACCCTAACCCTAAACATTACCATCTCACTAACCATCATCCTCACCTTCACCATAGCCCTCACCCTAACCCTAATCGTAAACCTAATCCTTATACTAACCCTCACCCTAACTCTAAGCCTAAACCTAACCCTAAACCTAACCCCAACCCTCACTGTAACCCTAACATTAACCCTAACACTAACCCTAAACCTAACACTAAACCTAAACATAAACCTAAACCTAACCCTCAGCCTCACCCTCACCCTAACCCAAACCCTAACCCTAACCCTCATCCTAACGCCAAGCTTAAACCTAACCTAATCCTATCCCTCACATTCACCCTCACCCTAACCCTAATCCTAAACCTAACCCTATCACTAACCCTAACCCTCACCCTAACCCTCAGCCTAGCCCTCTCCCTTACACTTATCCTAACTCTAACCCTCACACTAACCATAACCCTCATCATAACCTTAACCCTCACCCTAACATTTACCCTCACCCTAACACTAACCCGAACCATAACAGTAACCCTCACACTAACCCTAAACATCACCCTAACCCCAAACCTCACCCTAACACTAACCCTAACCCTCACCCTCACCCTAGACTTCATCCTCACCATAAACCTCACACTAACCCTAACAATAATACTCAATCTAACACTCCACCTCACCCTAACACTAACACTAACCCTCACCCTAACCCTAACCCTCACCCTTACCGTAAACCACACCCTCAGCCTAAAACTCACCTTTACCCTTACCTTCAGCCCCATGCTAACCCGGAACCTAACCCTAAGCCTCACACTAACCCTTGATGTAACCCTAAACCTCACCCTCTCCCTAACCCTAACTCTAACCCTAACCCTAACACTAAACCTCACCCTAACCCTAACCTTAAACCTCACCCTCATCCTAACCATAACCCTCAGCCTAACCCTAACCCTCACGATAACACTTACCCTAACCCCAAAACTAACCCTAAACCTAACACTAACCCTCACACTAACCCTAAACCTCACCCTATTCCTAAACCTCTCCCTAACCCTAACCCTATCCCTAATGCTAACCCTCACCCTAGCCCTAACCCTAACCCTAATTCTAACCCTCACCTTCACCCTAACCCTAACCTCATCCTCACCCTAAACCTCACACTAACCCTAACACTAATCCTAAATCTAACCCTCACCCTAACCCTAAACCTAACACTAACCCTTACCCTAAACCTAAACCTAGCCCTAACACTCACCCTTACCTTAACCCTCACCCTCAGCCTAAACCTCACCTTTGCCCTTAACATCATCCTCACCCTAACCCTCACCGTAATCCTAAACCTCATCCTAAACCTCACCGTAACCGTAAACCTAACTATCACACTAACTCTAACCCTCACCCTCAGCCTCACACTCAGTCTAAACCTAAGCCTAAGCCTAACCCTTAATCTAACCCTCACCCTCACCCTAGCCCTCACCCTAACCCTAATCCTAATGCTAACCCTCATCCTAACACTCACCCTATCCCTATCTCTAACCTTCTTCTAAACCTTATCTTCACCCCCTAACCCTAAGCCTAAGCCTAAGCTGAACCCACACTCTCAACCTCAACTTCACCCTAATCCTAACCCTAACCCTAACCATAACCCTAAACCTCAACATAACCCTCACCCTAACCTTAACCCTAAAAATAACCCTAACTCTAACCCTCGAACTAATCCTCCAACTAACCTTAAATCTAACCCTAAACCTCAACCTCAACCTCACCGTAACCCTATTCCCAACCCTAACCCTCAACCTCACCCTAACCCAAACCCTAAACCTCACCCTCAACCTCACCCTCACCATAACTCTAACCCTAACCCTAACAATAACACTAATCCTAACTCTAAACCTAACCTTAACCCTAACCATAATCCTAACACTCACCCTCACCCTAACCCTAATCCTAATCCTAACCCTCATCCTAACCCTAATCCTCACCCTCACTGTAACCCTCATCCTCAACCTAACCTTCACCTTAACCCTAACCCTAACCCTAAACCTTAATCTAACACTAACCCTAAAAATCACCCTCAAACTATCCCTCACCGTAACCCTAACCTTAACCCTCACCCTAACGCTAACGCTAACCCTAAACCTCAACCTAACCCTAAACCTCACGCTCGCCATAACCCTAAACCTCACCCTAACCCTAAACATAACCGAACCTTAACTTTCACCCTAACCCTATCCCTAACCCTCCACCTAACCCTAACCCTCACCCTCACCCTCACCCTCAGCCTAACCCTAAGCCTAACTATAACCCTCACACTCACCCTAACCCTTACCCTAATCCTAATCCTAACGCTAACCCTAACCCTCACCTTCAGCCTCATCCTAACCCTAAATCGAACCCTAAACCTAACCCTCTCCATAACCCTAACAATAACCATAACCTTAAACCTCACCCTCACACTCACCCTAGACCTTACCCTAACCCCAATCCTAACCCTAACCCTCATCCTAACCCTCCCGCTAACCCTAACTCTCAACCTCAACCTCACCCTCAGCATAACCCTAAGCCTAACCAGAAAAATAAACCTAACACACACACTCACCCTCACTCTCACCTTAATGCTATCCCTAACCCTAACCCTAACCCTCCCCCTAACTCTCACCCTAATCGTAACCCTAAACCTAACCCTTACCATAAACCTCAACCTAAACCTCACCCTAACACTAACTTTAACCCTAAACCTCACCCTCACCCTAACCCTAACTCTAACCCTAACCCAAAACCTAAAACTCACCCTAACACTAAAACTAACCCTAAACCTCAACCTAACCATCCAACTAAACCTAAATCTAACCATAAACCTCAAACTCACCCTAACCCTAATCCTAACCCTAACCCTAAACCTCACCCTAACCCTAACCCTAATCCTCATCCTAACCCTCACCCTAACTCTAAGCCTAAACCTCACCCTAACCCCAACCCTAACCCTCCCCATAATGGTAAACCTAACCTTAACCCTAACAATAACCCTAACACTAACCCTCAGCCTCACCCTAACCAAAAACCTCACTCGAACCCTATCCCTCACTCTAACACTTACTCTCATCTTAACACTAACCCTAACCCTCATCCTCACCCTAAACCTCACACTAACCCTAACACTAATCCTCAAACTAACCCTCATTCTAAACCTAACCCTAACACTTACCCTAAACCTAAACCTAACCCTAACACTCACCCTTATCTTAACCCTCACCCTCAGCCTAAACCTCAACTTTACCCTTACTACAATCCCCACCCTAATCCTCACCGTAACCCTAAACCTCATCCTAACCCTCACCCTATCCGTAAAACTAACCATCACCCTAACCCTAACACTCACCCTCACCCTAACCCTCATCCTAAAACTAATCCTAATCCTAAATCTCATCCTAACCCTCACCCTAACCCAATCCCTAACCATCACCCTAAACCTAATCCTCACCCCCAACCCCACCCTCAGCCTAACCCTAAGCCTAAGAATAAGCCTAACCCTAACGCTCACACTCACCCTCACTCTAATCCTAACCCTAACCCTAACCATAACCCTAAACCTCAACCTAAACCTCACCGTATCCTTAACCCTAAAAGTAACCCGAACCCTAACCCTCGACCTAACCCTCCAACTAACCCTAAATATAACCCTAAACCTCACCCTCACCCTAACCCTAACCCTAAACCTCACCCTAACTCTAACTCTAAACCGAATCCTCACCTCACCCTCACCCTCATCATAACTCTAACCCCAACCCTAACAATAACATTAATCCTAACCCTAAACCTAACCATAACCCTAACCTTAATCCTAACACTCACCCTCATGCTAACTCTAATCCTAACACTAACCCTCACCCTAAACCTAATCCTCACCCTCACTGTAACCCTAAGCCTCAACCTAACCCTCACCCTAACCCTAACCCAAAACTTAAACCTTAATGTAACACTAACCCTAACCCTCACCCTCACCCTAGACCTCACCCTAACCCTAATCATAACCCTAATCCACATCGTTACTCTCACCCTAAACCTATCCTTAACCCTCACCCAAACCCTAACACTAACTCTCAACCTAAACCTAACCCTAGCCCTCACCCTAACCCTAACCTTCACCCTCACCCTCACTCTCAGCCTAACCCTAAGCCTAACACTAAACCTAATGTTCACAATCACCCTAAACCTTACCCTAAAACTAATCCTAACCCTAAGCTTACACCTCACCCTCAACCTAACCCTAAATCTAACACTAACCCTAACCCTAACCAACAACCTAAGTCTCACCCTAACCCTAACTCTAACCCTAAACTTCACCCTCACCCTCATCATAACCCTAATCCTAACCCTAAACCTCACACTAACCCTAACCCTGACCCTAACCCTCCCCCTAACCCTCACCCTAACACTAAACCTAACCTTCACCCTCACCCTCACCCTAACCCTAATCCGAACCCTAACCCTCAACCTAAACCTAACCCTCACCCTCACCATAACCCTTACACTAACACTCAGCCTAACCCTAAACTTAAACCGAACCCTAACTCTCACCCTTACTCTAACGATAAACCTCACCCTAACCCTAATAATAAAACTCACCCTCACCCTCAACCTCACTCTCAGCCTAACCCTAAGCCTAACCCTAAACCTAAAACTAACAAACACACTCACCCTCAACCTAACACTAATCCTAACCCTAACCCTCATCCTAACCCTCTCCATAACCCTAACCCTCACACTAACCATAACCCACAACCTTCACCATCAGCCTAATCGTAAGCCTAACACTAACCCTAACCCGAAACCTAAACCTCACCCTAACCTTAACCGTCACTCTCAACCTCAGCCTAACACTAAGCCTATACCTAACCCTAACCCTAACCCTCACACTCACCCTAACAAAAACCCTAATCCTACTCCTAACCCTAACTCTAACCCTCACCCTCAAACTAACACTCACCTTAAGCCTAAACCTAATTTTAATCCTAAACCTAACCTTCACCCTCAGCACCACCCTAACCCTAAATCTAACACTAAACCTCACCCTGACCCAAACCCGACCCTAACCCTATCCCTAAACCTCATCCTAGCCCTAACCATAATCCTCACCCTCACCCTCACCATACCTGTAACCATAATCATAATGCTAACAATAATCCTAAACCTAAACCTAACCCTCACCCTAACCATAACCCTCACCCTAAACATAACACTCACCCTAACACTTATCCTCACCCTAACAATAACCCTAACCCTAACACTAAACCTCACACTAACCCTAACCATCACGCTAACCCTAAACATCACCCTAAAAATAACCCTAAACCTCACCCTCACCCTAGACCTCGCCCTAACCCTAACCCTCATTCTCACGCTAAACTTCACACTAACTCTAACATTAATCCTCAATCTAACCCTCACCCTCACCCTAACCCTAACCCTAACCCTCACGCTTAACGTAACCCTCACCATCAGCCTAACTCTCACCTTTACCATTACCGTCACCCCCACCCTAACCATCACCCTAACCCTAATTCTAATCCTAACCCTAATTCTAACCCTAACCCTAACACTAACCCTCACACTAACCCTAACCCTAACCATCACCTTAACCCTAATCCTCACCCCCAGCCTCATCCTCAGCTGAACCCTAAGCCTAAGCCTAACCCTACACCTAATGCTCACACTCACCCTCAACTTAACCCTAATCCTAACCATAACCATAACCCTAAACCTCAACCTAACCCTCAACAGAACCTTAACCCTAACACATACCCTACCCTAACCCTCGAACTAATCCTCCAACCAAACCTAAATCTAACCCTAAACCTCACCCTAACCCTAACACTCACCCTCACCCTCACCATAAATCTAACCCTCACCCTAACAATAACAGTAATCCAAACCCTAAACCTAAACCTAACCCAATCCCTAACCCTAATGCTAACTCTAAACCTCACCCTAACCCTAATCCTAACCCTAACACTCCACCTAACCCTAACCTTCACCGCAACCGTAATCCTAACCCTCACCCTAACCCTCACACTCACCCTCACCCTCACCCTAACCCTCACCCTCACCATAATCCTAACCCTAACCCTTACCATAACCCTAAACCACAACCTAACCCTCACCCTAACCTTAACCTTAAAACTTACCCTAACCCTAACTCTCGACCTAACCCTCCAAATAACCCTAAATCTTACCCTAATCCTCACCCTCACACTAACCGTAATACTAACCCTAACCCTAAACCTCACCCTACCCCTAACCCTAACCCTCACCCTCACCCTCACCATAACTCTAACCCTAACTCTAACAATAAAATTAATTCTAACAATAAACCTAACCCTAACCTTAACCCTAATCCTAACATTCACCCACACGCTAACCCTAATCCTAACCCTAAACTTCACCCTAACCCTAATCCTCACACTCACTGTAACCCTAACCCTCAAACTTACCCTCACCCAACCCTAACCCTAAACCTAAACCTTAATCTAACACTATCCCTAACCCTCACCCTAACCCTAACCCTCACCACAACCATAAACCTAACTCTCATCATAACCCTCACCCCAACCCTAACCCTAACCCTCACCATAATCCTAACCCTAACCCTAACCCTAACCCTAAACCTCAACCTAACCCTCACCCTAACCTTAACCCTAAAACTTACTCTAAACCTAATTCTCGACCTAACCCTCCAACTAAAAATAAATCTTACCCTAATCCTCACCCTCACACTAAACCTAATCCTAATCCGAACCCTAATCCTCACACTAACCCTAACCCTAACCCTCACCATCACCCTTACCATAACTCTAACCATAACCCTAACAATAACATTAATTCTAACAATAAACCTAACCTGAACCCTAACCCTAATCCTGACACTCACCCTCAAGCTAACCCTAATCCTAAGACTATCTTTAGCCCTAACCCTAATCCTCACCCTCACTGAACCCTAACCCACAACCTTACCCTCACCCTAACCCTAACCCTAACCCTAAACCATAATCTGACACTAACACTAACCCTCACCCTCACACTAACCCTCACCCTAACCCTAACCCTAACCCTAATCCTCATCCTTACCCTCACCCTAACCCTAAACCTAACCCTAACCCTCACCCTAACCCTAAACCTCACGCTCACCATAACCCTAACACTAACCCTCACCCTAACCCTAAACATAACCGAACCCTATCTGTCACCCTAACCCTAACCCTAACCCTCACCCTAACCCTAACCCTAACCCTCACCCTCACCCTCAATCTAACCCTAAGCCTAACCCTAATCCTAACCCTAACTCTCACACTCACCATAACCCTTACCCTAAACCTAATCTTAACCCTAACCCTAACTCTAACCCTAAACCTCACCCTAACACTAACCATAAACCACAACCTCACCCTAACTCTAATCTGAACCCTCAAACTCAACCTAACCATAACCCTCACCCTCACACTAACCCTTACACTAATCCACAACCTACCCCTAAACAAAACCAGAACCCTAACTCTTACCCTTACCCTAAACGTTACCCTCAACCTAACCCTAACACTAAACCTCATCCTCACCCTAGCATACCCAACCCTAATCCTAATCCTTACCCTCTTCCTAACTCTCCCCCTAACCCTTACCCTAACCCTCACCCTAACACTAACCCTCACCCTCAACCTCACCCTCAGCCTAACCCTAAGCCTAAACATAAAACTAACCCTAACACACACACTCACCCTCACCCTAAACCTCACCCTAACCCTAATCCTCATCCTAACCCTCCCTATATCCCTAAACCTCACCCTAAACCTCACCCTAACCAAGACCCACACCCTCACCCTCAACCTCACAGTAACTCTAACCCTAACCCTAACAATAACTATAACCCTTACCCTAACCCTGACCCTAACACTAAACATAACCCTCAACCTCAGCCTGACCCTCACCGCAAACTTAACCCTAACCATAACACTAACAATAAACGTAACCCTAACCCTAACCCTAAACCTAATCCGCACCCCCACCCTTACCCTCACCCTCAGCCTAAACCTAAGCCTAAGCCTAACCCTAACCCTAACCCTCACTGTAATCCTAACCTTAAACCTAAACCTAAACCTAACCTTAACCTTAAAGCTAATTCCTAAACCTAACCCTAATCCTCAGCCTCGCCCTCACCCTAACCCAAACCCTAACCCTAACCCTCACCCTAAACCTCAGCCTAACCCTAACCCTAACCCTCACACTCACCCTCACCCTAAAACTAACCCTAAAACTAACCCTAACCCTAACCCTAACCCTCACACTAACACTTACCATCAACCTAACACTACGCCTAACCCTAACCCTAACCCTCAGCCTAACCCTAACTGTACCCCTAAACGTAACCCTCACCTACCCCTAATGCTAACCCTAACCCTAACACTAAACCTCACCCTAACCCTAAACCTAACCCTCACACTCAAACTAACCGTGACTGTAAGGCTAACCTTAACCCTAAAAATAACCTAAACCTAACCCTAACCCTAACCCTAACCCTAAACCTAAACCTCACCCTACCACTTACACTCACCCTAACACTAACCCTAAACCTAACACTAACACTCACACTAACCCTAACCCTCACCCTAATCCTAAACCTCACCCAAACCCTAACCCTAACACTAAACCTCACCCTAACCCTAAACCTAACCCTCACACTCAAACTAACCGTGACTGTAATGCTAACCTTAACCCTAAAAATAACCTAAACCTAACCCTAACTCTAACCCTAACCCTAAACCTAAACCTCACCCTACCACTTACACTCACCCTAACACTAACCCTAAACCTAACACTAACACTCACACTAACCCTAACCCTAACCCTCACCCTCACCCTAACCCTGACCCTTATCCTCACCCTAAACCTCACACTAACCCTGACACTAATCCTCAATCTAACCCACACCTAACCCTAACCCTAACCCTTACCCTAACCCTAAACCTAACCCTAACCCTCAGCCTTATCTTAAACCTCACCCTCAGCGTAAACCTCACCTTTACCCTTACCATCATCCTCACCCTAACCCTCAACCTAACCCTAAACCTCATGCTCACCCTCACCCTAACCGTAAACCTAACCATGACCCTAACCCTAACCCTCACCCTCAACCTCAATCTCAGCATAACCCTAAGCCTAAGCCTAAGCCTTACCCTAAACCTCACCCTCATTCTAGCCCTCACTCTAACCCTAATCCTAACCATCACTCTAACCCTAATCTTGACGCCCACCATCACCCTCAGCCTAACCCTAAGCCTAAGCCTAAGCCTAACTCTAACCCTCACACTCACCCTCACCCTAACCCTAATCCTAACCTTAAACCTAACCATAACCCTAAACCTCAACCTAACCCTCACCCTAACCTTAACCCTAACACTAACCCTAAACCTAACCCTCGACTTAACTGTCCCCCTAACCCTAAATCTAACCGTAAACCTCACCCTCAACCTAACCCTAACTCTAACCCTAACCCCCATGTTCACACTCAATGTAACTCTAACCCTAACCCTAAACCTCAACCTAACCCTAACACCCTAACCCTAAACTTAAACCAAACCCTAACTCTCACTCTAACCCTAAACCTAAAACTCACTGTAATCTTAACACTCACAATCACCCTCAAACTCAGCCTCACGCTCACCCTAATTCTAACCCTAAACCTTACCCTCATCCTAAACCTATCCCTAAACGTCACCCTAACCCTCACCCTAACCCTCCCCCTAACGCTATATCTAACCCTAAACCTCACCCTCACCCTAACCCTAACCTTAAACCTCACCCTAACCCTAACCCAAACCCTCGACTGCACCCTCACCCTCACCGTAACTCTAACCATAACACTAAAAATAAACCTTAACCTAAACCTAACACTAACCCTAACCCTAATCCTTACCCCCACCCTCACCCTCAGTCTAAGCCTAAGCCTAACCCTAACCCTAACCCTAACTCTCACCGAAAACCTGAACCTAACCTTAATCCTAACCTTAAACCTAACCCTAACCCTAACCCTAACCCTAAACCTAACCCTAAACTTCAATCTCACCCTCACCTTAACCCAAACCCTAAACGTAACCCTCACCCTAACCCTAAGGCTAATCCTAACCCTAACACTAACCCTCCCACTCACCCTCACCCTAACCATAATGCTAACCCTAATCCTATCCCTAACCCTAACCCTCACTCTAACCCTCAACCTAACCCTAACCCTAACCCTAATGCTAACCCTAAACCCCATCCTAAACCTCACCATAACCCTAACCATAACCCTCGCCCTAACCCTAATCCTAACCCACAACCTCATGCACAGCCTAAGCCTAATCCTAAGCCTAACACTAATCCTAACCCTCACCCTAAACCTAACCCTAACACTTACCCTAAATCTAACCCTAAACCTCACTCTCAACCCTTCCCTAACTCTAACCCTAAGCTTTAACCTAAACGTCACCCTAACCCTAACCATAATCCTCACTCTCACCCTCACCATAACCGTAACCGTAACCCTAACCCTAACAATAACCCGAACCCTAACCCGAACCCTAACACTTACACTCACCCTAACAGTAACAGTCACCCTAACACTAACCCTCAAACTAACCCTAACAATAACCCTAACCGTAAACCTCTCCCTAACACTCAACCTCACCCTAAACCTAACTCTAACCTAAACCTCACCATATCCCCAACCCTCACCCTAAATCTAACTCTAACCCTCACCCTCATAATAACCCTAACCCTCAACTTAACCTTCACCCTAACCCTCACCCTAACCCTAACTCTAACCCTAAACCTCACACTAACCCTTGCTCTAACTCTAACACTAAACCTAACCCTGACCTTCACCCTAACCCCAATTCTATCCCTAACCCTCAGCTAACCTTAACCCTCACCTTAACCCTAACCCTAACCCTAATCCAAACACTAACCCTAACCTCACCCGAAACCTCATCCTCACCCTAATACTCACCCTCACCCTAAACCTCACCCAAACCCTTACCTTCACCTTAACCCTGACTCAAACCCTAACCCTCACCCTTACCCTCACCCTAACACCTACCCTCACCCTAACCCTAACCCTAAACTTTACCCTCACCCTGACCCTCACCCTCAGCCTAACCCTAACCCTAACACTATTCCTAATCCTAACTCTCAACCTCATACTAACCCTAACCCTAACCCTCAGCCTAACCCTCATCCTAACACTAACCTTAAAAATAACTCTCACCCTAACCTTAAACCTAAACCTGACCAAAACCCTAACCCTCACCCTCACCCAAAACCTCACCCTCACCCTCATCCTAACCTTAACCATTACCCTAAACCTCACCCTAAACCTAACTCAGCCTCACACTCACCCTAAACCTAACCCTACACCTAAGCCTAATCCTAAACCTAACCCTCACCCTCACCCTCACCCAAAACCTAAACCTTACCCTAACCCTAACCGTAACCCTAGCCCTCACCCTAACCCTTACCCTCACCGTCACCCTAACCCTCACCCTCACCCTATCCCATACTCTCACCCTAACCCTAACCCTAACCCTCAACCTCACCCAAACCCTAACCCTAACCCTCACGCTAACCCTAACCCTAACCCTAATGCTAAACCCAGCCCTCACGATCAGAGTAACCTTAACCTTAAGCCTCACCCTAAACCTAAAATTAAACCTAATGCTATCCCTAACACTCACCCTCTCCCTGAACCTCACTCTAACCCTTACCCTCACCCTAACCCTCACGCTAACCCTATCCCTTACACTAAAACTAAACCTCATCCTAACCCTCACCCTAACCCTAAACCTAAACCTAACCTTCACCCTAACGCTCACCCTTACCCTCATCCTAACCCTAACCCTAACCCTCAGCTTAAACCTCATCCTAACCCTCACACTAACCTTAAACCTCACCCTAACCATAACCCTAACCCTCAGCCAAACCCTCTTCCTAATCCTAACCCTAACACTCAACCCAACCCTAACCCTAACCCTAACCCTCACCCTAACCCTAAACCTCACCCTCACCCTCAGCCTAACCCTATCCCTAAACCTAAACCTAACCCTAAACCTCACACTCACCCTCGCTCTAACTCTAACACTAAACCTAACCCTAATCTTCACCCTAACCCCAATTCTATCCCTAACCCTCACCTAAACCTAACTCTCACCTTAACCCTAACCCTAACCCTAATCCAACACTAACCCTAACCCTCACTCTAAATCTAAACCTAACTCTAACCAAAACCCTCACCCTAATCCTAACCCTATAACTAACCCTCACCCTAACACTAACCCTAATCCTAAACCTAACCCTCACCCTCATCCTAACCCTTACATTCACCCTAAACCTATCTTTAACCCTAATGCTATCCCTAACCCTCACCCTCACCCTAAACCTCACTCTAACCCTAACCCTCACCCTAACTCTCACCTTAACTCTAACCCTAACACTAACACTAAACCTCACTTTAACCCTCACCCAAACCAAAACCTAAACCTAACCCTCACCCTAACGCTCAGCCTAACCCTGAACCTCAACCTAACCCTCACCTCACCCTAACCCTCACCCTAAATATGACCCTCACCCTAAACCTAACCCTAAACCTAACTGTCACCCACACCCTAAAAGTCACCCTCACCCGAACCCTCACCCACACCCTAACCTTACCCTAATCCTCACACTAACCCAAACCCTCACCCTAAACCTAACTATAACCCTCACCCTCATAATAACCCTAAACCTCAACTTAACCTTCGCCCTAAACCTCACCCTAACCCTAACGCTAACCCTAACCCTCACTCTCACCCTAACCCTCACCCTTACCCTTATCCTCACACTAACCCTAAACCTAAACCTAATCCTCACATTAACCCTAACCCTCACCCTAACCCTAACCCTACCCTCACCCTACCCCTCACCCTAACCCTAACCCTAACCCTAACCCTAACCCTATCCCTAACCCTCAACTTCACCCTAACAATCACCGTCACCATCACCCTAACACTCACCCTAAACCTAACCCTCACCTACACCCTCACCCTCACCCTCATCCTAACCCAAAACATCACGCTCACCCTAAACATCATCCTAATCCTAAACCTCACCCTAACCCTAACCCTAATCCCCACCCTAACCCTAACCCTCACCTTAAACGTCACTCTCACCCTAATCTTCACCCTAAACCTAACCCTAACCCTCACCCTAACCCTCACCCTCACCCTAACCCTATCCTTAATCCAAACCCAAACCCTAACCCTAATCCTAAACCTAACCCTCACCCTCACCCTAACCTTTACCCTCAACCTAACCCTAAACCTAACCCTCAAACTAAGCTTCATCCCAACACTCACACTAACCCTAAACCTCACCCTAACCACAACCCTAATCCTCAGCCAAAACCTCTTCCTAACCCTAAAAGAAAACTTCAACCCTAACCCTAACCCTAACCCTAAACCTAACCCTCACCCTCAGCCTAACCCTAAACCTAAACCTAACCCTAACCCACACACTCACCCTAACCCCAACCCTATCCCTAACCCTCACCTAACCCTAACCCTCACCCAAACCCTAACCCCAACCCTCACTCTCACCCTAACCATAAACCTCACCCTAACCCTAAGCATAAACTTAACCCTCACCCTCACCCTAAACCTCACCCTAACCCTTACTCTTTTTTTTTTTGTTTTCTTTTTTTATTTTATTTTATTTGAGAACATACTGTACAGAGGGGCTACAATTACATGGGCAGGATAATGCATACATTTCTTACCAAGCATTGCAGCCTCCTCCTTTGTTTACCCTTCACCTTCCTTCCCATCCTTCCCCCTCCCCCACCCAATTATACCCCCCCTCCCCCCCCACACCGACATTGTAAAGTTGGTTTTGACATGACATTTTGTACTTCTCATTGTTGCAACAGGTCAACCTGAATCCTTAAACGACTTGTTTGTCCCCATCTCCTCCACATGTTATACTGACATCAAATATAGTGAAAGCGGGGGTTACACTGTGGGGGAGGGACATACAACGCAACAAAGAAATAATCTTATAAATGCGTTAGAAACACATGCATGAAAGAAACGAAAACATTAAAATACATATTTAAGGGTTCATTTTCCTAACATCACATTATCTGACCTTTTCCGCTTGAATCATACCTATACTAGATATTGCAAATAAGGGAAACCATGGGACCTATACTTCTTTGGGCCTGGCTTACTTCACTTAATATAATTTTTTCCAAACCTTTCCATTTCCTAACAAATGGGGAAATGTCATTCTTTCTGATGGAGGCATAGAATTCCATTGTGTATATATACCACATTTTCTTGATCCATTCATCTACTGAGGGGCATCTGGGTTGGTTCCATATCTTAGCTATGGTAAATAATGCTGCAATAAACATAGTTGTGCTGGTAGCTTTAGTGTGGTCTTGTTTGTAAACATTTGGGTAAATGCCCAAAAGTGGGATTGCTGGATCATAGGGGAGATCTATGTGAAGTCTTTTGAGGAACCTCCATACTGCTTTCCAAAGTGGTTGAACAAGTTTACATTCCCACCAACAATGAAGTAAGGTTCCTTTCTGTCCACATCCCCTCCAGCATCTGTTGTTGTTAGAGTTCTTGATTTTTGCTGTTCTAACTGGAGTGAGGTGATATCTCAATGTTGTTTTGATTTGCATTTCTTTTATGGCTAGGGATGTTGAACATTTCTTCATGTGTCTATTGGCCATCCTTCTTTCTTCTTCAGAGAAGCTTCTCTTTAAGTCTTTCGCCCACTTATTTATTGGGCAGTTGTTTCTTTGAGGATTTGTTGTTGGGTGGTTTAATTTTTTGAGTTCCAAGTATATTTTAGATATGAGACCCTTGTCCGTTGTATGGCTAGTAAAGATCTTCTCCCAATCGGTGGGCTTTCTATTGATCTTGCTAGCTATGTCATTTGCCCTGCAGAAGCTCTGCAACCTTATGCAATCCCATTTGTCCAACCTTTCTTTGATTTGTTGTGCATCCGGGTCTCTATTCAGAAAATTTCGGCCTGAGCCAAGGAGACCTAGGGTTTCTCCTATTCCATCCTGTAATATTTTCAGAGTGTCTGCTTTGAGTTCAAGGTCTTTGATCCATTTGGAGTTGATTCTGGTGCAGGGTGATATATAAGGATCTAGCTTTAGTTTTCTACATGTAGTTAACCAATTTTGCCAGCACCATTTACTGAAGAGGCTGTCTTTCGTCCATTCTATTGTTTTAGCTTCCTTATCGAAGATTAGATGGCTATAGGTCTGTAGGTTCATTTCTGCCTAACCCTTACTCTTACCCGAACCCTAACCCTAACCCTCACCCTAACCCTCATCCTAACGCTAACGCTAACCCTAACACTCATATTAACCCTAACCCTCACCCTCACCCTCAACCTCACCCTCAGCCTAACCCTAACCCTAACCCTAATCCAAACACGAACCCTAAAACTCACCCTAAGTCAAAACCTAACCCTAACAAAACCCTCACCCTAATCCTAACCCTATCCCTAACCCTCACCCTAACCCTAAACCTAATACAAAACCTAACCCTGACCCTCACCCTAACCCTTACCCTCACCCTAACCTTAAACTTAACCCTCACCCTAATCCTCATCGTAATCCTAAACCTAACTCTAACCCTCACCCTAACCTTAACCCTAACCCTAAACCTGACCCTCACCTAAACCCTAACCCTCACCCTCACCCTCAACCTAACACTCACGTTCACACTAACCCTCACACTCAACTTCACTATAATTCTAACCCTAACCCTAAATCTCACCCTAAATCTAACCCTGATCCTAATGCTTACCATAACCCTCACCTTCACCATAACCCTAAACCTAACTCTAACCCTCACACTAAACCTAACCTTAACCCTAATGCTATCCCTAACCCTCACCATCACCCAAACCCTCACTCTAACCCTTACCCACAGCCTAACCCTCACGGTAACACTAACTCTCATTCTAACTTTCATACTAACCCTAAGCCTAACCCTCACCCTAACAATTACCCTCACCCGAACCCTAACGCTAACCCTCAGCCTAAACCTCATCCTAACTCTAAACCTAACCCTCACCCTAACTATAACACTAACCCTAACCATAACACTCACATTAATCCTAACCCTCACCGTCAACCTCACCCTCAACCTAACCCAAACTCTAACCCTAATCCAAAACCTAACCCTCACCCTCACCCTAAACATCACCCAAACCTTAACCCTCAACTTAACCCTGACTCTAACCCTAACCCTCACCCTTACCCTCACCCCAACACTTACCCTCACCCTACCCCTAACCCTAACCTTTTCCCTCACCCTCAGCCTAACCCTAACCCTAACATTATTCCTAATCCTAACTCTCAACCTCACACTAACACTAACCCTAAACCTCACCCTCACCCTCACCCTAACCCTAACCCTAACCCTCATCCTAACACTAACCTTCACCCTCACCCTCACCCTAACCCTAAGCCTAACCCTAACTCTCATCCTAACCCTAAAGCTAAACCTAATGCTAACCCTAAAACTCACCCTCACCCTATCCCTCACCCTAACCCTTACCATCACCCTAACCTTAACCCTAACCCTCACAATAAACCTAACACTCACCCTTACCCTAAGCCTACCCTTCCGCCTAACTCTCACCCTAAACCTAACCCTAAACTTAATCCTCACCCTATACTTAAACTTAACCTCTACCGTCACCCTAACCCTAACCCTAACACTAACCCACACCCTAACCTTCACCCTAACCCTAACCCTAAACCTCACCCTCACCCTAACCCTCACCCTAAGCCTTATCCTCACACTAACCCTAATCCTAAACCTCACCATAACCCTCACCCTAACACTAAACCTCAGCCGATCCCTAACCCTAACCCTAACCCTCAACCTAACCCTTACCCTCACCCTAAACCTAAAACTCACCCTCACCCTAAACCTCACCCTAACCCTTACCCTCACCCTTACCCGCAATCTAAACCTAACCCTATAACTAGGACTCACCCTAACCCTCACCCTCATCATAACCCTAACCCTAAACCTAACCCTCACCCTCACCCTAAACCTCACCCTCACCCAAACCCTCACCCTAACACTTTCCCTCACACTAACCCATTCCCTAACCCTAACCCTAACCCTAATTCTCAACAGAACACTCACCCTCACCCTAACCCTCACCCTCACACTAAACATCAGCCTAACCCTAACCGTCACCGTAAGCCTAACCCTAAACCTCACCCTAACTCTAACCCTCCCCGTAAACCTAAACCACACCCTAACCCTATCCCGAACCCTCACCTTCACCCTCACTCTCACCCTAACCCTAACCCTAACCCTCATCCTAACACTAAACTTCACCCTCACCCTCACCCTAATCCTAAACTTAACCCCAACATACACCCTCATTACTAAACCTCACCCTAACCATAACCATAACCCTTACCTAAATGAAAACCTCACCCTCACCCTCACCCTCAACCTAATCCTCACCCTCACCCTAGCCGTCACCCTAAAATTAACCCTCACCCTAAGCATAAACTTAACACTCACCCTCATCCTAACCCTCACCCTAAACCAAACCCTAACACTCATCCTAACCCTAACTCTAAACCTAATGCTAACCCTAAACCTCACACTAAACCCAACCCTCACCCTAACCCTAACCCTTCCCCTCAGCCTAACCCACACAGTAAACCTAACTCTAATACTCACACTATCTTTAACCTTAACGCAAAACCTCACTCTAACCCTCACCCTAACCCTAACCCTAATGCTAACCGTAACCCTCACCCTCACCCTAACACTCACCCTAACACTAACCCTCACCCTAAACCTAAACCTCACCCTCACCCTAACCCTCACCCTAACACTTACCCACACCCTCACCCTCACCCTGACCCTAACCCTAACCCTAAACCTAACCTTCACCCTAACACTCACTCTAACCCTAACCCTCACCCTCAGCCTAACACTCACCCTCACCATTACCCTCACCCTAAACCTTACCCTAACACTAAACCTAACCCTCACTCTAACCCTAACCCTAACCCTCAGCCTAAACCTTATGCTAACCCTAAATCTAAACTTAACCCTCATCCTAACTCTAAACCTAACCCTAACCCTCACACAAACCCAAAACCGAACCCTCAGCCTAACCCTCATCCTAACCCTAATCCTAACCCTCACCTTAACTCGAAACCTAAACCTAACAATCACCCCCACCCTTATCCAAACCGAACACTATCCCTAACCCTCACCCTAACCCTAAACCTGACCCTATACCTCACCCTCACCCTTACCCTAACCCTAACGATAACCCTCTCCCTAAAAGTTACCCTAACCCTAACACTAACCCTAACCCTCATCCTCAAACTAAACCTCACCCTAAACCTGACCCTCACCATAACCTTGACCCTAAGCCTAAACTTAATCCTGACCCTAACCCTAACCTTAACCCACACACTAACCCTCACTCTAACCCGAACCCTCACTCTCACCCTAACACTCACCCTGACCCTAAACCTAATCCTAATCCTAAACCTAACCATCACCCTCAAACTCACCCTAACCCTAACTCTAACCCTAACTCTCAAGCTGAACCTAACCCTAACCCTCAACCTAACCCTAACCTTCACACTCACCATAAACCTCACCCTAAACATAACATTAACCTTCTCCCTAACAATCATCCAAACCCTAACTCTAACCCTAACCATGAACCAAACCCTAACCCTACCCCTCACCCTCACCGTCACACTAACCCTAAACCTAATGCTAAACCTCACCCTAACCCTAATCCTCAGCCACACCGTAACCCGAACTCGAACCCGAACCCGAACCCAAACCCGAAACCTCATCCTCAGCCTAACCCTCACCCTCAACCTAAACATCACCCAAACCCTAAACTTCACCTTAACCCAGACTCTAACCATAACCCTCACACTTACCCTCACCCTAACACTTACCCTTACCCTCAACCTAACCCTAAACTTTTCCCTCACCCTGACCCTCACCCTCAGCCTAACCCTAACCCTAACACTATTCCTAATCCTAACTCTCACCCTCACACTAACCCTAACGCTAAACCTCACCCTCACCCTTACCCTAACCCTAACCCTAACCCTCATCCTAACACTAAGCTTCACCCTCACCCTCACCCTAACACTAAACCTAACCCTAACTCTCATCCTAATCCTCAAGCTAAATCTAATGCTAACACTAAACCTCACCCTCACCCTAACCCTCAACTTAACCCTTACCGTCACCCTAACCTTAAGCCTAAACCTCACAATAAACCTAACCCTCACCCTAACCATAAACTAAACATAAACTTCACCCTAACCCTCACCCTAATCCTAAACCTCACCCTAAGCCTAAACCTCACCCTAAACTTTACCCTCAACCTAACCCAAAACCTAACCCTAAACCTAACACTCACACTAACCCTAACCCTAAACCTAACCCTCACCCTCAATCTCCCCTTCTTCCTCAGCCTTACCCTAACCCTCACCCTAATCCTAACCCTAACCCTCAACCCCACCCTCACCCTAACCCTAACCCTAACGCTAACCCTCACCCTAACCCTAACCCTAGCAATAACCCTAACCCTAACATAATCCTAACCCTAAAATTCACCCTAACCCAAATCCCAAGCCTAACCCTCACCATCACCCTCATTCTAACACTCACCCTCACCCTGACCCTCAGCATCACACTAACCCTCACCCTAATCCTAAACCTAACCGTCACACTCAAATTCACCCTCATCCTCAGCCTAACCCTAACCCTAACCCTAATCCTATCACTAACCCTTAGCCTCATCCTCACCCTCACACTAACCCTCAACCTCACCCTAAACATCACCCTAACCCTAACACCCTAACCCTAAGGCTAACACTAAACCTCAGCCTCACCCTAACCCTCACCCTAACCCTCACCCTCACACAAACCCTACCCCTAACCCTATCCCAACACCTCACTCTGACTCTCACCGTAACCCTAACCCTCAACCACACCCTAAGCCTCAGCCTTACCCGAACCCTCATCCTCACACTAACACTCACCCTCACCCTAACCCTCACCTTCACAATAAACATCACCCTAACCCTAACTCTCACCCTAACCCTAACCCTAAACCTCACCCTCACCCTAACCCTCACCCTCACCCTAACCCTAATGCTAACCCTAACCCTCACCCTCACCATAACCCTCACCATAACCCTTACTGTCAACCTAACCCTAACGCTCACCTCACCCTAACCCTCACCCTAACCATTATCCACAACCTAACTCTTACCCTAAACCTAAACCTAAACCTAACCCTCACCCTAACCCTCAACCTAACACTAACCATAAACCTAACCCTATCCCTCACGCTAACCCTCACCCTAACCCTTACCCTCACCCTCACCCTAAATCTCACCCTAACATTTAAACTCAACCTAACCCAAACCCTAACCCTAAACCTAACAATCACATTGACTCTAACCCTAAGCCTCACCCTAACCCTTATACTAAACCTAAACATAACCCTAACCCTTACCTTAAACCTAATCCTAACCCTAACCCTCACACTAACCCTAACCCTAACCCTGAGCCTCACCCTCCTCCTAACCCTAATCCTAACGCTCACCCTCAACCTAACCATAAAATTAACCCTCACCCTAACCCTCACCCTATGCCTAACACTCACCCTTACCCTAACACTCACCCTAACCAATACCCTCACCCTAACCCTATCCCTAACTCTAAACCTAACTCTAACTCTCACCTGAACACTCAACCTCACCCTAACCCTCACCCTCACACTAAACATCACCCCAAACCTAACCCTCAACCTCAACCTAAACCTAACCCTCACCCTAAATCTAACCCTCACCCTAAAGCTAAACCTATCCCTAATGCTAATGTAACACCTCACCCTCACCCTAACCCTCACCCTTACTTTATCCTCAACTAACCCTAAACCTAACCCTCACAATAACGCTAATCCTTACGCTATCCCTAACCCTAACCCTAACCCTCAACCTCACCCTAACTCTAATGCTAACCATAACCCTCACCCTCACCCTAACATCACCCTAACTCCTAACCTCACCCTAACCTGCAAACTAACCCTAACCCTAAACCTACCGCTCACCCTAACCCTCATCCTAACCATAAACCTAACCCTAACCTTAATGCTCACCCTTACCCTGAGCCTAACCCAAACCCTTTCACTCACCCTAACCATTAGCCTCACACTAACCCTATCCCTAACCCTAACCCTAACCCTAACTCTCACCAGAACACTCAACCTCATCCTAACCCTCACCCTGACACTAAACATCACCCTAAACCTAACCCTAAACTTCGCCCTAACCCTAACTCTCACCATAATCCTAACACTAAAATCCTCCCTCACCCTCACCCTAACACTCTCCTTAACCCTTACCGTCACCCTAACCCTAACCCTCTCCCTCACACTAACCCTCACCCTAACCCTTACGCTGACCCTAACCCTAAACCTAACCCTCATCCTAACCCTAAACCTAACTCTAACCCTCAACTTCCCCATCACCCTCAGCCTAACCCTAATCCTAAGCCTAATAACCCTCACCCTCAACCTCACCCTAACCCTAAACCTAACCCTAACACTAACCCTCATCCTCACCCTAACCCTAAGCCTATCCCTAACCCTCACCCTAAACCTAACCCTCACCCTATACCTCACCCACACCCTAACCCTAACCCTAACCCTAACACTCACCCTAACCCTCACCCTAACCCTCACCCTCACCCTAACACTCAGCCTAACCCTTACCATCACCCTAACCCTCACCCTAACACTTACCCACACCCTAACCCTCACCTTAACCATAATCCTAAACTTTAACCTAAACCTCACCCTCACCCTCACTCCAACCCTAACCCCAACCCTCACGCTCACCCTCACCCTAACCCTAACACTCACCCTCACCCTAACCTTCACCCTAACCTTTACACTCCACCTAACCCAAACCCTAACCCTAAACCTAACACTCACACTAACCCTAACCCTAACGTGCACCCTAACCATTATACTAACCCTAAACCTAACCCTAAACCTCACCCTAACCCGAACCCGAACCCTAACCCTCACCCTCACCATAACTCTAATGCTAACTCTAACCCTCACCTTCACCTTAACCCTCCACCTAACACCCACCCTCACCCTAACCCTAACCCTCACCCTCAAGCTAAACCTCACCCTCATCCTAACTCTCACCCTAACACTGACCCACACCCTCACACTCACCCTAACCCTAACCCTAAACTTAAACTTCACCCTAACGCTCACTCTAACCCTAACCCTCACCCTCACCCTAACCCTCACCCTAACTCTCACCCTAACACTTACCCACACCCTCACCCTCACCCTAACCCTAACCCTAAACCTAACCCTCAGCCTAACCCTCAGCCTAACCCTAAACCTCACCCTATACCTCACCCTCACGCTCACCCTAACCCTAACCCTAAATATAACCCTGACCCTAAACGTCACCCTAACCCTAACACTAACCCTAACCCTCATCCTCACACTAAACTTCACCCTAACCCTTAGCCTCACCATAACCTTGATCCTAAGACTAAACCTAATCCTGACCCTAACCCTAACCATCACCCATACACTAACCCTCAGTCTCAACCGAAACCTCACTCTCACCCTAAAACTCACGCTGAAACTAACCCTAATCCTAATCCTAAACCTAACCCTCACCCTCAAACTCACCCTAAACCTAAATCTAACCCTAACCCTCACCCTCACCCTAACTCTAACCCTCAACCAAACCCTAACCCTCACACACACCCTAAACCTCACACTAAACCTAACATTATCCCTCTCCCTAAAAATTATCCAAACCCTAACCCTAACCCTAACCCTCAACCAAACCCTAACCCTACCCCTCACCCTCACTGTCACACTAACCCTAAACCTAATGCTAACCCTCACCCTAACCGTAATCCTCAGCCACACCCTAACCCGAACCTGAACCCGATCCCAAACCCTCACCCGAAACCTCATCCTCACCCTCACCCTCACCCTAAACATCTCCTAAACCCTAACCCTCACCTTAAACCTGACTCTAACCCTAACCCTCACCCTTACCCTCACCCACACCTAACCCTATTTTCCCTCACCCTGACCCTCAGCCTCAGCCTAACCCAAACCCTAACACTATTCCTAATCCTAACTCTCACCCTCACACTAACCCTAACCCTAAACCTCACCCTCACCCTCACCCTAACACTAACCATAACCCTCATCCTAACATTAACCTTCACCCTCACCCTCACCCTAACACTAAGCCTTACCCTAACTCTCATCCTAAACCAAATGCTAAC
Source organism: Dipodomys merriami (assembly GCF_024711535.1). NCBI lineage: Eukaryota > Metazoa > Chordata > Mammalia > Rodentia > Heteromyidae > Dipodomys > Dipodomys merriami. The sequence goes on from NW_027206346.1 coordinate 3,378,739, forward strand.
CCTAAAACTCACCCTCACCCTATCCCTCACCCTAACCCTTGCCATCACCCTAAACTCAACCCTATCCCTCACACTAAACCTCACCTCACCCTAACCCTAAGCCTACCCTTCCGCCTAACACTCACCCTAAACCTAACCCTAAACCTAATCCTCACCCTATCCTTAAACTTAACCCAAACCGTCACCCTAAACCTCACCCTCACCCTAACCTTAATGCTAACCCTAAACCTCAACCTAACACTCACAGTAACCCTAACCCTAACCCGCAGCCTAACCCTCATCCTAACCCTAACCCTAACCCTACCCCTAACCCTCACACTCACCCTAAACCTCACACTAACCCTAAACCTACCCCTCTCCCTGACCCTCACCCTAACCGTTACCTTAACACTAACCCTCAACTGAACCCTAAAACTACCCCTCACCCTCACCCTCACACTAAGCCTAAACCTAATGATAACCCTCACCCTAACCCTAATCCTCACCCACACCCTAACCCGAAACCTCACCTGAACCCACAGCCACACCCAAATTCTCATCCTCACACTAAACCTCACCCTCACCCTAAACATCACCCTAACCCGAACCCTCCCCTAACCCTAACCCTAACCCTAACTTTCACCCTAACCCTCACCCTCACCATAACCCTTACCCTCACCATAACCCTAACCATAACCATAACCATAATCCTCACACTAACCTTAACCCTCACTCTAACCATAATCCTAACCCTATCCTTCACCCTCACCCTGACCCTCACCTCAACCTAACCCTAACACTAACCCTATTCCTAATCCTAAGTCCCAACCTTTACCCTCACCCTAACAATCACCCTAAAACTAACCCTCACCCTCACCCTAACCCTAACGATCATGCTAAACCTAACCTCAGCTTAATCGTCACCCTCACCCTAACACTTACATAACCGAAACCCTCACCCTCACTCTCACCCAAACCCTCACACTCACCCTAGTCCTCACCCTAACCCTAACACTCACCCTCAACCTCCCCTTCCCCCTCAGTCTTACCCTAACCCTAACCCTATTCCTAACCCTAACCCTCAACCTCACCATCACCCTAAAACTAAACCTAACCCTAATGCTAAACCTAACCCTCAATCTCACCCTAACCCTAACCCTAACCCTAACAATAACCTTAACCCTAAGCCTAAACCTAAAACTCACCCTAACCCTAATCCTAAGCCTAACCCTCACCCTCACCTTAGGCCTCATTTAAATCCTCACCCTCACCCTGACCCTCACCATCACACTAACCCTCACACGAACCCTAACCCTCACCCTAACCCTAATGCTAAACCTATCCCTCACCATCACCCTCACCCTAAACCTAAACCTAAACCAAATCCTCACCCTCACCCAAACCCTCACACTGACCCTAGCCCTCACCCTAACCCTAAACCTAATCCTAACCCTCACCCTCAACCTCATCTTCCCCCTCAGCCTTACCCAAACCCTAACCCTAATCCTAACCCTAACCCTCAACCCCACCCTCACTCTAACCCTAAACCTAATCCGAATGCAAAACCTCACCCTCACTCTCACCCTAACCCTAACCCTGAACCTAACAATAACCCTAACCCTAACCCTTACCTTAAAACTCACCCTAACCCTAATCCTAACCATAACATTCACCCTCATCTTCAGCTTCATTCTAACCCTCACTTTAACCCTGACCCTCACCATCACACTAACACTCACACTAACCCTAACCTTCACCCTAACCCTAACCCTAAACTTAACCCTCACCATCACCCTCACTGTAAACCTAACCCTAAACCTAACCCTAAACCTCACCCTAAGCTTAACCCTCAACCTAACCCTAACCCTCACACTGACCCTCACACTAAACCTTACCATAACCCTAACCATCACCCTAACACTTAACCTGACCCTAACCCTCACCCTAACCCTAAACCTGACCCTAAACCTAAGCCTCACCCTCACCCTAACCGTAACCCTCATCCTAACCTTAAATCTAAAACTAATGCTTACCCTAAACATCACCCTCACCCTAAACCTCACCCTAACCCTTACCCTCACCCTAACCCTAACCCTAACCCTCACACTAAACCTAAACCTCACCCTAACCCTAACCCTAATCCTCACACTAAACCTAACCCTCATCCTAAACCTAACCCTGCTCCTCACCCTAATTCTCACCCTCTGCCTAACCCTAACCCTAATCCTCACCCTATCCCTAACATTAATCCTAACCCTTACCCTCACCCTAACCCTAATGCTAACACTAACCCTCCCCCTCCCCCTATTCCTCTCCCTCACCCTAACCCTCACTCTAACACTTACCCACACCCTAACCTTCACCCTAACCCTAAACCTAAACCTAACCTTTACCCTAACCCTAACCCTCAGCCTAACCCTCAATCTAACCCTAACCCTAACCCTAATCCTAACCCTCAAACTAACCCTTTCACTAACTGTAAACCTAAACCTAAACCTAACACTCAGCCTCAGCCTCACCCTAACCTAAAACTATCCCTAACCCTCACCCTAACCCTAAACCTGACGCTAAACCTCACCCTTACCCTAACACTAACCCTATCCCTAAACCTCACCCTAACCCTAACAATAACCCTAACCCTCATCCTCACACTAAACATCACCCTAACCCTTACCCTCACCATAACCTTAACCCTAAGCCTAAAACTAATCCTCACCCTAAACCTAACCCTCACCCACACACTAACCCTCACCCTCAACCTAACATTCACCCTAACCCTAACCTTAATCCTAATCCTAAACCTAACCCTCACCCTCAAACTCACCCTAAAGAAAACTCTCACCCTAACCCTCAACTTCACCCTAATGCTAACCCTAACCCTAACCCTCAACCTAAACCTACCCCTAACACTAACCCTCACACTCAACCTAAACTTCAACCTAAACCTAAAATTACCCCTCCTCCTAACCATCACCCTAACCCTAACCCTAACCCTCAACCTAACCCTTACCCTACCCCTCACCCTCACCGTCACACTAACCCTAAACCCAATGCTAACCTTCAGCCTAACCCTAATCCTCACCCACAACCTAACCCGACACCTCACGCGAACCCTCACTCTCAACCGAACCCTCATCCTCACCCTAACCCTCACCCTCACCCTAAACATCACCCAAACCCTAACCCTCACCCTAACCCTGACACTAACCCTAACTCTCACCCTTAAACTCACCCTAAAACTTACCCTCACCCTAACCGTAACCCTAACACTTAACTTAACCTTCACCCTCACCCTGACGCTCCCCCACTGCCTAACCCTAACCCTAACCCTATTCCTAATCCTAACTCTCACCCTCACACTCACGCTAAACCTAACCCTAACCCTAAAGCTCACCCTCACCCTCACCCTCTCCCTAGCTCTCACCTTTACCCTAAACTTCACCCTGACACAAACCATCACGCTAACCCTAACCCTCACCCTAACCCTAACCCAAACCCTCACCCTAAACCTAACCTCAGCTTGACCTTCACCCTCCCCCTAATCCTCACCCTAACCCTAACACTTACCTAAACGAAACCCTCACCCTCACCCTCACCCTAAACCTGACCCTCAACCTAGCTCTCACCCTAACCCTAAACCAGACCCTTACCCTCACCCTCAACCTCCCCTTCCCCCTCAGCATTACGCTAACCCTAACCCTAATCCTAACCCTAACCTTCAATCCCACCCTCACCCTAATCCTAACCCTAACGCTAACCCTCACCATCACCCTCACCCTAACCCTAACCCTAAACCTAACAATTAACCTAACCCAAACCCTAACCCTAAAACTCACCCTAACCCTCTCCCTAACCCTCACCCAAACACTTACCGTCACCCTAAATCTAACCCTAATCCTCACACTAAACCTAACCCTCACCCTAAACCTAACCCTAATCCTCAGCCTAACCCTCTCTCTATACCTAACCCTAATCCTCACCCTAGCCCTAACCTTAACCCTAACCCTCACCCTAACCCTCACCCTCATCCTAAACCTAATGCTAACACTAACCTTCAACCTCCCTTTAACCCTCACCCTGACCCTCACACTAAACCTAACCATAACCCTAACCCTCACCCTAACAATTACCCTGACCCTAACCCTCACCCTAAACCTAACCCGAACCCTCAACCTAACCCTAAACCTCATCCTAAAACTAAGCCTCACCCTCACCCTAAACCTCACCCTCTCCCTAAACCTCACCCTTACCCTAAACCTAAACCTAACCTTCACTCTAACCCTCACGCTAAACCTAACCATAATCCTAACCCTAACCCTCACCTAAACGCTCACCATAACAATAAACCTCACCCTCTCCCTAACCTTCACCTTAACCTTTACTCTCAACCTAACCCAAACCCTAACCCTAAACCTAACACTCACACTAACCCTAACCCTTACCCTCAGGCTAACCCTTATACTAACACTAAACCTAACCGTAACCCTCACCCTAACCCTAACCCTAAACCTCACCCTCAACCGCCCCTTCCCCTTCAGCCTTAACCTAACCCTAACCGTAGTCCTAATCCTAACCGTCAACTACACTTTCACCCTAACCCTAACCCTAACCCAAATGCTAACACTCACCCTCACGCTCACCTAACCCTAACCCTAAACCTAACAATAACCCTAACCCTTACCCTAAAAATCACACTAACCTAATCCTAACCCTAACCCTCACCCTCACACTCACCCTCATTCTAACACTCACCCTCACCCTGACGCTCACCATCACACTAACCCTCACACTAACCTGAAACCTCACCCTAACCCTAAACCTAACCCTCACCCTCAATTTCATTATCACCCTCAGCAACCATATCCCTAATCCTAACCCTAACCCTCACCCTCACCCTAAACCTAAACCTAACCCTCACCCTGACCCTCACCCTCACCTGAACCCGCACCCTAACCCTCACCCTCACTCTCTGCCTCACATTCATCCTCAATCTCACCCTAAACATCACCCTATCCCTAACCCTCACACTAAACCTAATCCTAACCCTCACCCTAACCCTAAACATCATCCTAAACCTCACCCTAACCCTAACGCTAACCCTAACTCTCACCCTCACACTAACCCACAACCTAACTCTTATCCTCACACTAACCCTAACCCTAACCCTAACCTTCACACTAACCCTAACCCTCACCCTAACTCTATCCCTACACATCACCCTGACTCTCACCTAACCCTATCCCTCAACCACACGCTAATCCTCACCGTCACCAGAACCCTCACCCTCACCCGAACACCCACCCTCACCCTAACACTCACTCTCACAATAAATAATACCCTAACCCTAACCCTAAACCTCACTCTAACCCTCACCCTAACCCTTACCCTAACCCTAACCCTCACCCTAAACCTAACCCTAACCCTCACACTAACCCGAACCCTCATCCTAACCCTAACTCTCACCCTCACCCTCTCCCTAACCCTAACCCTCATCCTAACCCTAATCTTAAACCTAATGCTAACCCTAAACCTCACCCTCACCGTAACCCTTACCCTCAGCCTAACCCTAACCCTAACCAACACACTAAACCTAACCCTCACACTAACCCTAAACCTAAACCTCACACTAAACCTAACACTCAACCCTAACACTAACCCTACCCTTCAGCCTAACCCTAACCCTAAATCTAACTGTAACCCAAATCCTCACCCTATCCCTAACTTTAACCCTAACCCTCACCCTCAACCTTCCCCCTCAGCCTTACCCTAACCATAACCCTAATCCTAACCCTCAACCTAACCCTCACCCTAATCCTAGCCCTCAGCCTCACCCTAAACCTAACCCTAAACTTTACCCTCAACCTAACCCAAACCCTAACCCTAAACCTAACAATCACACTAACTGTAACCCTAACCCTCACCCTATACTTTATACTAACCCTAAACCTAAACCGAACCCTCATCCTAACCTGAACACTCACACTAAACCTAAACCTAACCCTAACCCTAAACCTCTCGCTAACCCTAAAAATCACCCTCACGCTCACACTCACCCTAAAACTTACCCTCATCCTAACCCAATTCCTAAAGCTTACCCTAACCCTAACTCTCACCCGAACACTCACCCTCACCCTAACCCTCACCCTCACACTAAACATCACCCTAAACTTAACCCTATACCTCACCCTAACCATAACCGTCACCGTAACCCTAACCCTCACACTAACCCTAAGCCTAACCCTCACCCTCATCCTCACCCTAACCCTAACCTTCAACCTAACCCTCCCCCTCACAATCACACTCACCCTAACCCTATACCTAACCCTAACGCTCACCCTAACCCTAATCCTCACACTAAGCCTAACCCTCACCCTAACCGTAACCCTACCTCTCAGACTGACCCTCACCTTAACCCTAACTCTAAACCTCACAATAACCCTAACCCTATAACTAACCCTAACACTAATCCTAACCCTAATACTGAACCTAACCCTTTACCCTCAACCTCACCCTAACCCTCACCCTAAGCCTTACCCACACCCTTGCTCTAATCCTAAACATAACCCTAACCCTCACCCTAACCCTAAACCTATCCCTAAACCTCACCCTAACCCTAACCTTCACCCTACCTCACACTCACCCTAACCGTAACACTAACTCTTACCATCACCCTAACCCTAACCCTAACCCTCGCACTAAACCTAACCCTCACACAAATTCTAATGTCACCCCTCACCCTAACCCTAACCCTCAACCTAACCCTAACACTTATCCTCACCCTATCCTTAACCTTAACCCAAAATTTCACCCTAACCCTCACCTTCACCCTCACCCTAATGCTAACCCTAAACCTCAGACTCAACCTAACCCTCACCCTGACACTTACCTTCACCCTAACCCTAACCCTAAACCTCACCCTAACACTAACCTTCACCCTCACCTTCACCCTAACCCTAAACCTAACCCTAACACTCATCCTAACCCTAAGGCTACACCTAATGCTAACCCTAAACTTCACACTCACCCTAACACTCACCCTCACCCTAATGCTAACCCTAAACCTCAGACTCAACCTAACCCTCACCCTGACACTTACCCTCACCCTAACCCTCACCCTCACCCTAACCCTAACCCTAAGCCTCACCCTAACACTAACCTTCACCCTCACCTTCACCCTAAACCTAAACCTAACCCTAACACTCATCCTAACCCTAAGGCTACACCTAATGCTAACCCTAAAACTCACACTCACCCTAACCCTCACCCTAACCCTTATCGTCACACTAACCCTAACCCTAACCCTCACACTAAACCTAACCCTCACCCTAACCCTAAGGCTACCCTTCCGCCTAACACTCACACTAAACCTAACCCTAAACCTAGTCTGCACCCTGTCTTAAACCTTAACCCAAATCCTCACCCTAACCCTCACCCTCACCATAACCTTAATGATAACCCTAACCCTCACCCTCACCCTAACCATCACCCTAAAACCTACACACACCCTAACCTTCACCCTAAGCCTAACCCTAAACCTAACCTTCACCCTAACCGTCACCCTAACCCTAACCCTCACACTTACCCTAACCGTCACCCTAAACTTTACCCTCACCCTAACCCTACTCCTAACCCTCACACTAACCCTAACACTAACCCGCAGGCTAAACCTTATCCTAACCCTAAACCTAGCCCTAAATCTCACCCTAACCCTAACCCTAACCCTCAGCATAACCCTCATCCTAACCCTTACCCTAATCTTAACCCTCACCCTAACCCTAACACTAACACTAACCTAAACCTCACCCTAAACCTAACCCTCACCCTCCCCATCACCCTTAGCCTAACCCTAATCCTAACCTAATCCTACTGCTCACCCTCACCCTAAATCTAACCCTAAACCTAACCCTAACACTCACCCTCAGCCTTAACCTACCCCTAACAATATCCCTAATCCTCAACTTAACCCTAACCCTCACCCTAATCCTAAACCTAACCCTCACCCTCAAACTCACCCTAAATCTTATCCACACCCTAACCCTAACCCTCACCCTCACCCTCAACCTAACCTTCACACTCACCCTAAACCTCACCCTAAACCTAACCGTACCCCTCTCCCTACTCCTCACCCTAACCCTAATGCTAACCCTAACCCTCAACCTATCCCTAACCCTACCCCTAACACTAACCCTCACCCTAACCCTAATCCTCACCCTAACCCTCACCCTCACTCTAAACATCACCCAAAACCTAACCCTCACCCTAACCCTAACACAAACCTAATCCAAACCCTCACAATGACCCTAACCCTCACCTTAACCTTAGCCTCAACCTAAACCTTAACCTCACCCTAACCATAAACATAACCCTCACACTAACCATAACCCTCACTCTAAACCTAAACCTTAACCTGACACATGCCTTCACCGTCACCCTGACCCTCACCCTCAGTTTACCCATAACCCTAATCCTATTCCTAATCCTAAACCTCACCCTCAACCTAAACCTAACCCTCACCCTAAACATCACCCTAACCCTAAACCTCACCCAAACCTTAACCCTCACCCTAACCCTAACAATAACCCTCACCCTGAACCTAACCTCAGCCTAACCCTCACCCTCACCCAAGCCCTCACCCTAACCCTAACCTTAACCATAACCCTCAACCTCAACCTCCTCTTCCCCCTCAGCCTTACCCTAACATTAACCCTAATCCTAACCCTAACCCTTAACCCCACCCTCACCCTACACCTAACCCTAACCCTAACAATAACCCTCACCCTCATCCTAACCCTAACACTAACCCTAACAATAACTCTAACCCTAACTCTAACCCTTAAACTCACCCTAAGCCTAATCCTCACCCAAAACCTCAAGCACACCCTCACCCTCATTCTAACCCTCACCCTCACGCTGACCCTCACCATCACACTAACCCTCACACTAAGCCTAACCCTCACCCTAGCCCTAACCCTAACTTTCACCCTCACTTTCCCTCTCACCGTCAGCCTCACCCTAACTCTAACAGTAATCCTAAACTGACCTCACTCTCACCCTCACCCTAACCCTCACACTCAACCTCACCATAACCCTAACTCTAACCCTCAACCTCACCCTCACCCTCACCCTCATCCTCAGCCTAAACCTCACCCTACCCCTAACCATAACCCTAACCCTCACCCTCACCCTCACCCTCACCCCAACCCTAAACCTAACCCTAACTCTCACCCCATCCCTAAACCTCACCCTATCACTAACTCTCACCCTTACCCTAATCCTAACCTTAACTCTAATACTAACCCTAACTCTAATACTAACCCTCAAGCTCACTATAACCCTCACTGAAAAACTTACCCTCAACCACACCCTAAGCGTAACCCTAAACCTCAAAGTAACCCTAACATCCACCCTAATCCTAAACCTCACCTTAACCCTCAACCTCACCCTAATCCTCAACCTAACCTTACCTTAAGCCTTACCTAAACTAAACCCTCAACCTCACTCTCACCCTAAATCTCACCCTCACCCTAGCCCACACCCTAACCCTAACCCTAAACCTAACCCTCACACTAAACCTCACACTACCCCTAAACCTTACCCTAAGCCTCACGCTCATCCTAACCCTAACCCTAACCCTAACTGTCACCCTAAACCTACCCCTAAACCTAACCCTCACTCTAACCCTAAACCTCAACCTCAACCTCAAGCTCACCCTCACCCTCAGCCTAAAGCTAGTGCTACCCTAATCCTAACCCTCACTCTAAAACTAAATCTAACCCTAAACCAAACATATCCCCCTCCCCCTCACCCTCACTCTAATTCTCACTCTAACCCTAACCCTGATCCTCAACCTCACTCTCACCCTCAGCCTAACCCTAGTCCTTACCCTCATCCTAACACTCAACCTACCCCTGACCCTAACCCTAAACCTCACCCTAACCCTCACCCTCACCATAGTCCACACCCTAACCCTAACCCTAAACCTAACCCTCACACTAACCCTAACCCTAACCCTCACCCTAAACCTTATCCTAACCCTAAACCTAAAACTAACCTTCACACTAACCGAACCCTAACCCTAACCATAACCTAACCCTAACCCTCACACTAACACTAACCCTAACCCTCAGCCTAATGCTCATCCTAACCGTAACCCTAACCCTAACCCTAAACCTCAACCTAACCCTCATGCTAACCCTAACACTAACACTAACTCTAAACCTGACCTTCAATTTCACCCTCCCCATAACCCTAACTCTAACCCTAAACCTCACCCTCACATTAACCCTAATCCTATCACAAACCTTAAACCTCACCCTAACTCTCACCCTAACCCTCACCCTAAACATCACCTTAACCTTAACCCACACCCTAACCCTAACCATAACCCTCACCCTAACGATAATCTCAGCTTAACCCTAAACCTGAAGTAAACGACACCCTCAACTTCACCCTCAACCTAGCCCTCACACTCACCCTAACCCTAACACTAAACATCAACCTCATCCTCACCCTCACCCTCAGCCTAAGCCTAACCCTAACCTAACCCTACTCCTCAACCTCACCCTCATGCTCAACCGAACCCTAACCCTAACAATAAATCTAACCCTCACCCTAACACTAATCCTCAACCTCACCCTAAACCTAATCCTAACCCTAACTCTAATCCTAACCCTCACCCTCCCCCTAACCCTAACCCTCACACTAACCCGAACCTTCACCCTAACTTTAACACAAACCCTAAACCTTACCCTCACAATCACCCTAAATCTAACCCTGACCCTCACCCTAACCCTAACCCTAACAGTACCCCTAAACCTAGTCCTCACACTAACCCTGTCACCCACACCTTATCCCGAACCCTCACCCGAAACCTCACACTAACCCCAAACCTAATCCTAACCCTAACTCTCCCACTACACCTAACCCTCACCCTAACTATAACCCTACACATCAGCCTAAACCTCACCCTAACCCAAACCCTAACCCTAATCCTCACACTATACCTAAACCTATCCTTAACCCTCACACTCACCCTAGCCCTCACCCTAACCCTACCCCAAACCCTAACCCTAATTCTAAACCTAATTCTCACCCTATCCCTAACCCTAATCCTAACCCTCACCCTCACCCTAGCCCTCACCCTAACCTCACCCTAACCCTATCCCTAAACCTAAACCTCACCCTCACCCTAACCCAAACCCTAACATTCATCCTAACCCTAATCCTAACCCTGACCCTAAATTTAACCCTAAAATTCACACTAACCCTAACCCTCACCGTAACGCTAACCCTACCCCACAGCCTAACCCTCATCCTAAACCTAACACTAACCCTATCCCTCATGCTAACCCTACCCTAACATTAAACCTAACCCTCACCCTAACGCTAACCTTCACCCTCACCCTCACACTCACACTCACCCTCAGTCTAACCCTAACCCTAATCCTAAACCTAACCCTCATCCACACTCTCACCATAACTCCAACCAGAACCCTAACCATAACGCTCCCACTCCCCTTCCACCTCACCCGAAACCTCACTCTCACCCTAACACTCACCCTCACCCTAACCCTAACCCTAATACTAAACCTCACCCTAACCCTAAGCCTTACCCTCACCCTCAACCTCACACTCACCATAACCCTAACCATCACCATCACCCTAACCCTAACCCTAACTATAACACTCACACTCACCCTAACCCTAACCCTCCCCCTCACCCGAACCTTCACCCTCACCCTCACCCTAAACATCACCCTAACAATAACCCTCACCCTAATCCTAACCCTAACGCTCACCCTAACCCTAACCCTCACCTTAACCCTCAACCTCATCCAAATTCTCACCGTAATCTTACCCTAACCCTTACCTAAACTAAACCCTCACCCTCACCGTAAATCTAAACCTCACCCTCACCCTAATGCTAACCCTAACCCTAACCCTCACACGCACCCTCACCCTCACCTCACCACAACCCTATCCCTCACCCTCAACCTAAACCTAACCCTAACACTTGCCGTCACCCTAATCCTCACCCTAAACTTAACCCTAAACCTAACCCTCACCCACATGCTCACCCTAACACTAACACTAAAACTATCCCTCACCCTCAGTCTAACCCTCACCCTCACGCTTACTCTCACCCTAAACCTAATCCTCACACTAACTCTAAACCTAAACCTAACCCTAACCCTAACCCTCACCTTAATCCTGACCCTGATCTTAACCCTTAGCCTATCTCTAACACTAAACCTAAATCTCACCCTCACCTAATGCTCACCGTCACCATAAACCTCACCCTAAACCTAACCCTCAACCACACCATAAATCTCACCCTCACCCTTACTCTCACCCTAAGCCGAAACCTAACCCTAACCCTAATCCTAAACCTAAACCTCACCCTCGCCCGAAAGCTAACACTAACTGTAAACTTCACCCTCACCATCATACTAACACTAATCCTAAACCTAACCCTCACACTCACCCTAAACCTAACCCTAATCTTCACCGTCACCCTCACCCTTACCCTAAACGCAAACTTAACCATCATCCTAACCCTAACCTTAACCCTAACCTACACCCTAAATCTAACCCTAACCCTAAACCTCACCCTCACCCTAACCTTCACCCTCACATGAAACCACAATCTCACCCTAACCCTCACCCTCACCCTAAACATCACCCTAACCCGAAACCTAAACATAACCCTCACCTTCACCCTAACCCTAACAATAACCCTAACCCTCACCCTTAAACTCACGCTAACCCTAACCCTCACTCTTACCCTAAACCTCATCCTAAAACTTAATCTTACCCTAAAACTAACACAAACCCTAACCCTCACACTAAAACTAACCCTCACCCTCACACTAACCCTAACCCTATCCCTCACCGTAACCCTAACCATCACCCTAAACCTAACCCTAACCCTCATCCTCACCATAGCCCTCACACTTACCATAATCCTAACCCTTACCCTAACCCGAACCATAAACCCTAACCCTCACCCTCACCCTCACCCTAAACCTAAACCTAAACCTACTCCTCACGCTCACCCTAACCCTAACCCTAACCCTCACCTTAACACTCACTCTAATCCTATCCCTGATCCTAACCCTCACTCTAAAGCTAACACTAAACCTAAACCTCACCCTCACCCTGACCCTCACCATCACCCTAACCCTCACCCAAACCCGAACCCTCACTTCAACCTAATCTTCACTGTCACCCTAACCCTAAACCTAACGCTAAACCTCTCCCTAACCCTCACCCTCACCCTCACACTCACCTTAAGCCTAACCCTAAACCTAATCCTAATCCGAACCCTCAACTTCACCCTAAACCTAACCCTAACCATCACCCTCACACTCACCATTACCCTAACACCAACCCTAACCCTTACCCTAACCCTAACCCTCATCCTAACCCTAACCCTAACCATAACAATAACCCTCACCCTAACCCTAACCCTAACAAAAACCCTATCCCTCACCATAACACTTATCCTCACACTTACCCTAAACCTATCCCTAAACCTCACACTAACCCTAAACCTCACCCTAACCCTGACCCTATCCTTCACCCTAATCCTAACCCTAACCCACAGCCTAAACCTAACCCTAACCCTCACCCTCACCCTAACCCTCATCCACACCCTAATCCTCAACCTCACCCGAACCATCACCCTCACCCTTACACTCACCCTCACCCTAAACATCACCCTAAACCTAACCCTCACCCTAACGCTAAACATAACCCTCACCCTCACCCCAACTGTAATCCTAACTCTAATACGAACCCTCACTCTGACCCTCACACTCACACTCACACTAAACCTAACCCTCACCCTCACCCTAACCCTAACCCTCACACTACCCCTCACCCTAACAATTACCCTCACCCTAACCAAACCCTAACCCTCACCCTCACCCTAGCACTCACCCTTACACTAATCCTATCCCTAACCCTAACCCTATCCTTAAAACTAACCCTCACCCTCACCCTCATCCTGACCCTCATCCAAACCGTAACCCTAACCCTAAACCTAACCCTCACCCTCACCCTCACCCTAACCCTAACACTAACTCTAATTCAAACCCTAACCCTCACTCACACCCTAAACCTCACCCTAATCCTTAGCCTCACCCTCACCCTAACTGGAACCCACACCTTAACCTTAACCCTCACCCTACCCCTAACCCTAACCCTCACACTCACACTCACCCTAAAACTAGCCCTATCCCTCATCCTCACCCTAACCCTAAACCTAATGCTAACCCTAACCCTCATCCTCACCTGAACCCTAACCCTACCCCTCACTCTAACCCAAACCCTAACCCTAATGCTAACCCTGAGCCTCACCCTCACCCTAACCCTCACCCTAATCCTTACCCTCACCCTCTCCCTCACCTTTACCTTAAACCTACCCATCAGCCTAACACTCACCTTATCCCTTAATCTCAGTATAAACCTAACACTAACCCTAATCCTGACACTAACCCTAAACCTAAACCTAACACTAATCCTCACTTTAACCATCACCCAAATCCTAACCTTGACCCTAACCCTCGCCCTAACGCTAACACTAAACCTAAACCTCACACTCTCTAACCCTCACTGTCACCCTAACCCTCAACGTCACCCTAACCCTCACCGTAATCCTAACCCTCACCCTAAACCTCACCCTAACCCTTACACTCACCATAAAATTAACCCTAATCCACACCCTAACCCTAACCCGAACCCGAACCCTCACCCTCACACTCACCCTAACTGTAACCCTAACACTCACCCCAACCATAAACCTTATCCTAACCCTAACCGGAACTCTAACCCTATACCTCACCCTAACCCTAAGGCTAAACCTTACGCTACCTCTTACACTCATCCTAATCCTCACCCTAACCCTTTTCCTCACACTAACCCTAATCCTAACCCTCACACTAATCCTAACCCTCAACCTAACCCACACCATCACCCTAACCCTCACCCTAACCCTAACCCTCACCTACAACCTAACCCTCACCCTCACCCTCACTCTCACCCTCAGCCTAACCCTAACCCTAATCCTAACCCTAACCCTCAGCCTAACCCTAACCCTAACCCTCACATTAACCCTAACCCTCACCTTCAACCTCACCCTCAGCCTAATCCTCACCCAAAACCTAACCGTAACCCTTTCCTAACTTAAAACCCCACCCTCACCCTAACCCTCACCCTAACCCTCTCCCTCAGCCTAGCCCTCACCCTAAGCCTAACCCTAACCCAACCCTCAGCATCAAACTCATCTTCAACCTAGGCCTCACCTTAACACTAAACCTAATCCTAAACTTAACCATCACCCTCACCCTCACTCTAACCCTAACCATAAACCTAATGCTAACCCTAAACATCACCCTCACCTTAACCCTAATCCTAACCATCAACCTAATCCTAACACTAACCCTAATGCTACACCTAACCCTAACCATCACACTAAGACTAATGCTAACCTTAATACTCAACCTCACCCTAAACCTCACCATAAATCTTACCCTCATCCTAACCCTCACCATAACCCTAAACCTAAACCAAACCCTCACCCAAACACTCACCCTAACCCTTAAACTAACCCTATCCCTCACCCTAACCCTAAGCCTCACCCTAACCCTCACCCTCAACCTAACCCTAATGCTAACCCGAACCCAAACCCTTACCCTAACCCTCACCTTAACCCTAACCCTCACCCTCAAAATAACTCTCACTATAACCCTTACCCTCACCCTAACCCTAAGCCTAACATTAACACTAAAACTCACCCTAAACCTCACCCTAACATCAACCCTCAAACTCACCCTAACCCTCACCCTAACCCTTGCCCTCACCCTAACCGTAACCCTAAACCTAAGCCTCACACTAACACTAACTCTAACCCTCAGCCTAACCCTCATCCTAACCCTAACCCTAACCCTAAACCTAACCCTCACCTTCACCCTCACCCTAACCATAACCCTAACTCTAATCCTCATGCTAACCCTCACCCTCATTCTCACCCTAATCCTAACCATAACCATAACCCTGACAATAACACTAACCCTAACCCTAACCCTAAACCTCACCCTCACCCTCACCCTCACCCTAACTGGAACCCTAATCCTAACTCTCACCCTCAACCTCACCCTCAACCTCACCCTGACCCTCAAACTCACCCTCACCCTAACCCTCAGTCTAACCCTAACACTCACCCTAACCCTCACCCTCACCCTCAACCTCACCCTCTTGCTCAGCCTAACCCTTACACTAACCCTAATCCTAACCCTAAACCTTACCCTCACCCTAAACCTAACCCTAACCGTCACCCTCACACTCACCCTCACCCTAACCCTAACCCTCACGCTGAACCTCACTCTCACCCTAACCCTCACTGACACCCTAAAAATCAACCTAACCCTAACCCTCACCCTAAACAAAACTCTTATCTTAACCCTAACCCTAACCCTCACCCTAACCATATCCCTAAGCCTCACACTCACCCTAACCTTAACCCTAACCCTAAGCCTAAACCTAACCCTTACCCTAACTCTAACCCTAACCCTCATCCTCACCCTAACACTTATCCTCACACTAAACCTAACCCTCAGCCAAACCCTCACCCTAACCCTAAATGTAACCCTCACCCTAACCCTAAACCTTACCCTAACTCTAAACCTACCGCTCACCCTAAAACTCACCCTCACCCAAATCCTAACCCTGACCCTCACCCTAAACCTAACCCTTACCCTAACGTTAACCTTAACCTTTATCCTCATACTAAACCTAACTCTAACCCTACCCCTAACCCTCACACAAACCCTAACCCTCTCCCTAACCTTAACCCTACCCCTCACCCTAATTCTCACCCTAACCCTAAACCTCACCCAAACCCTTATCCTAACCATCACCCTCACCCTAACGCTCACCGTCACCCTAACCCTCACCCTAAACCTAACCATAACCTAAACCTCACCCTAACCCTAACACTAACCCTAACCCTCACACTTACTCTAATCCTTAACCTCACCCTAACCCTAACCCTTACCCTTAACATAACCCTCACCCTAATCCTAACATTCAGCCTAACCCTAACCCTAACCCTTACCCTAAACCTCCTCCTAACCCTAACCCTAACCCTCACCCTAACACTAACCCTAACGGTATCCCTAAACCTCAAAAACACACTAACCCTCAACCTCACCCTCATCCTATCGCTAACGCTAACCCTAATCCTAACCTTCAACCTCACACTCATCCTCACTGTAACTCTAACCCCCACCCTAACCGAAAACCTCACCCTCACCCTCACCCTAACCCTCACCCTCACCATCACCCTAACCCTAACACTAAACCCTCACCCTAAGTCTCACCCTAACCCTAATGCTAACCCTAACCTTAACCTTCACCCTAACCCTAACCCTCACCCGCTTTACTCTCACATTCACCCTCACCCTAAACATCACCCTAACCATAAGCCTCACCCTAAACCTAACCCTAAGACTCACCCTAAACCTAACCCTCAACCTCACCTTCACACTCACCCTAACCCTCACCCTCACCGTAGCCCTCACCCTAAACATAAACCTAACCTTAACCCAAACACTAAGCCTCACCCTCACCCTCACACAAACTCTAACCATAAACCTAACCCTCACCCTAACCTTAACCCGAATCCTAATTCTAACCCTCACTGTCACCATCACCTTCAAACTAACCCTCAACCTCAAACTCACCTTCACCCTAACCCTCAAACGAACCCAAACCCGTAACCCTAAACTTCTCCCTAAACATAACCCTACCCTTCACCCTAACCCTCACCCTAAACCTAACCCTCACCCTAACCCTAATCCTAAACCTCACCCTCTCCCTAACCCTCAATGTCACCCTATCCCTCACCCTAAACCTAACCCTAAACCACACAAGAACACTCAACCTCACCCAAACCCTCACCTCACCCGAACCCGAATAATCACCTTTACCCTTGGCCTCACCCTAACCCTCACCCTAACCCTAACACTCAACCTAAACCTCACTCTCATCCTAATCCTCACCGTAACCCTAACCCTAACCCTTACCTAACCAAAACACTCACCCTCACCATCACACTCACTCTAACCCTCACACTCACCATAGCCTTCACCCTAAACCTAAACCTCACCCTAACCATAACCCTAAGCCTCACCCTCACCCTAACCCTAACCATAACCCTAAGGCTAATCCTAAATCTAACCCTCAACATCACCCTCATCCTAAATCTAACCATAAACCTAACCCTAACCCAGAACCTCACCCTCACACTAACCCTAATCCTCACCCTATCCCTAACCCTAACCCTAACCTACACCCTAACCCTCACCCTCAATCTAACCCTAATGTTAACCCGAACCCAAACCCTCACCCTAACCCTCACCCTAACCCTTACCCTAACCCTAACCCTAACGCTCACCCTCACAATAACTCTCACTATAACCCTTACCCTCACCCTAACCCTAACCCTTACATTAATCCTAAAACTCACCCTAAACCTCACCTTAACCCTAACCCTCAAACTCAATCTAACCCTCACCCTAAACCTTACCCTCACCCTAACCGTAACCGTAACCCTCACACTAACCCTAACTCTAACCCTCATCCTATCCCTCATCCTAAACCTAACCCTAAACCTAATCCTAACCCTAACCCTCACCCTCACCCTCACCCTAACCCTAACCCTAACCCTAACCCTCACCTTCACCCTAAACCTAACCCTAACCATCACCCTCACACTCACCCTTATGCTAACCCCAACCCTAAGCCTTACTCTAACCCTAACCCTCACCCTAACCCTAACCCTAAACGTAACTCTCAACCTCACCCTCATCCTAACCCTAATCCTAACCCTAATCCTACCCTTCACCCTAACTCTTAACCTTACACTAACCCTAACTCTAACCCTAAACCTCACCCTAACCCTAACCCTAACCCTCACCATCACCCTAACCCTCACCCTCACTGTAACCCTAAAACTTGCCCTATACCTAAACCTCAGCCATAACCTAACCCTAACCCTAACCCTCACCCTAAGCCTAACCCTAAAGCTCACCCTAACCCCCACCCTCCTTCTCACCCTCACCCTAACCCTCACCCTCACCCTGATCCTCACACTAAAACTAAACCTAATCCTAACCCTAAGCCTCACCCTCACCCTCACCCTATCCTTAACCATAATTATAATCCTAGTCCTAACTCTAACCCTCCTGCTCACCCTCACTATAATTCTAACCCAAACCCTAACCCTCACCCTCACTCTCACCTAACTCTAACCCTAACCCTAATCCTAATTCTAACCCTCACCATCACCCTAACCCAAAATGTACCCCTAACCCTAATCCTAACCCAGACCCTCAACTAACCCTAAACCTAACCCTAACCCTTTCTCTAACCCTAAACCTAGCCCTCACTCTCACTCATACCCTCAACCTCAGCTAACTGTAACCCTAACCCTAATCCTAAACCTAACCCTCACACTCACATTCACCCTAACCCTAACCCAAACCCTCACCCTCGCCCTAAGGCTAACCCTAACCCTCACCCTCACCCACACCCTAAACTTTAACCTCACCCTAACCCTAACCCTAACCCTAAAACTACCCCTCAGCCTAACACTAACCCTCATTCTTAACCCAACCCTGTGCTAATACAAATGCTCATTCTCAACATAAGCCTCAGCCTAAACCTTACCCTCACAATAACCCTAACCCTCACCCTACCCCTTCTCACCCTAAGCCAAACCCTAACCCTAACCCTAAACTTCACCCTAATCCTCACCCTAACCCTCACCCTAACCCTAACCCTAACCCTCAACCTAACCCTCACCCTAAGCCTAAACCTAACCCTAACATTCACCCTCAAACTAAATGTCAATAAAACCCTTACCCTCACCCTAATCCTAACCGTAACCCTAACCCTAACCCTCACCCGAACCCTCACTCTCACCTTCACCGTCACACTAAACATCACTCTAACCCTAACCCTCACCCTAACCCTAACCCTAACCCTCACCCTAACCATAACCCTCAACTTAAACCTCACCCCCACCCTAATCCTCACCCTAAACCTAACCTTAACGTTTCCTAAACAAAATCATCACCCTCACCCTAAACCTAACCCTAAACTTAAATTTCACAGTCACACTCACCCTCACCCTCAGCCTCAACCTAACACTAAACCTAATCCTAACTCTAAACCTGACCCTTACCCTCACTCTAACCCTAACACTAACCTGCACCCTAACCCCAACCCTAACAATCATCCTAACCCTAACCCCAATGCTAACCCTAACGCTCACCCTTAACCTAACCCTGACACTATCCCTTACACTTATTCTAAACCTCACATTCACCCTAACCCTAACCCTTACCCTCACCATTACCCTATCCCTCACCATCAAACTAACCCTCACCCTAATCCTTACGCTCAACCTAACCCTCACCCAGCCCTTACAAGAACCCTAACCCTCACCCTAACACTAACGCTAACACTAACCCTCAGTCTCAACCTAACACTTACCCTAAACCTTATCCTCACACTAACCCAAACCCTAATCGTAACCCTCACAGTAAGCCTAACCCTCATCCTAACCCTAAACCTAACTCTCACCCTAACCTTCACCCTAACCCTAAACCTAACCCTAACCCTCAACCTAACCCTAACCCTCAACCTCACCCTAATCCTCACCCTAAACCTAACCCTAAACCTAACCCTAACCGTCACCCTGCCACTCACCCTCACCCTCACACTAAACCTCACGCTCAACCTCACCCTCACCCTAACCCTCACCGTCTCCCTAAACACCACACTAACCCTAACCCTCACACTAACCCTAAACGTAACCTAACCTTAAACTTAAACCTAACCCTTACCCTAACCCTAATCCTAAGCCTAACCCTCACCCTAACCCTAACCCTAACCGTAAGCCTCACCCTAATCCTTACCCTAACCCTAACCCTTACCATAACCCTAACCCTAATCCTAACCCTCACCCTAAACCTTATTCTAACCTAAACCCTCACCCTAATCCTCACCCTAACCCTTATCCTCATACTAACCCTAACCTTAATCCTCAGCATCACCCTCACCCTAACCCTAAACCTAAAACTAACGCTCAACCTAAACCTAACCCTTACCCTAACCCTAAAACTAACACTCACACTAACCCTCACCCTAACCCTAACACTAACCTCACCCTCACCCTCACCCTCACCCTAACCCAAACCCTAACCCTAACTCTCACCCTAAAACTAACCCGAATCCTAACCTTAACCCTCACCATCACCATCACCCTCACCCTAACCATCAACCTCAAACTCACCTTCACCCTAACCCTCAAACTAACACTAACCTTCACCCTAACCCTAACCCTCTCCCTAACCCTAAACTTACATCTCATCCTAAGCCTCACCCTAAACCTAACCCTCACCCTAAACTTAATCCTAACCCTCACCGTCACCCTAATCCTCACCCTAAACTTAACCCTAGCCGACACCCAAACCCTGAACCTCACCTGAACCCTCACGCTCACCCTCACCCTAAACCTCAACCTAAACCTCAGCCTCATGGTAACCCTCACCCTAAACATAACCCTTAACCTAAACCTCACCCTCACCCTAATCCTCACCCTAACCCTAACCCTAACCCTTACCTAACCAAAACACTCGACCTCACACTCACACTCATCCTAACCCTCATCCTCATCGTAGACCTCACCGTAAACCTAAACCTCACCCTAAACCTAACCCTAACCCTCATCCTAAACCTAAACCTAACCCTCACCCTAACCCTAATCCTAACCCTAACCCTAACCTTCACCCTAAATCTATCCCTTACACTAACCCTAACCCTAACCCTAAACCTCACCCTAACCCTAACCCTAACCCTAAACGTCACTCTCACCCTAAACCTAACCCTAAACCTAACCCTCTCCATAACCCTAACCCTTACCCTGGCCCTAACCGTCACCCTAATCCTAACATTCACCCTAACCCTAACCCTACCCCTTACACTAACCCTCATCCTAACCCTAACCCTAACCCTAACCCTCACCCTAACACTAACCCTAACCCTACCCCTAACCCTCAAAAACACCCTAACCCTCACCCTAACCCTAATGCAAACCCAAACCCTAAACCTCACCCTAAACCTAACCCTAACCCTAAACCTCACACTAACCCTAACCATCACTCTAACCCTAAACTTCATCCTATCCCTGACCCTCACCCTAATCCTCACCATAACCCTAATCTTGACCGTTACCTAACCGAAACGTTCACCCTCACTCTCACCCTCACCCTAACCCTCAACCTCACATTAGACCTCACCATAAACCTTACCCTAAACCTAACAATAACCCTCACACTAACCCTCACCGTCACCCTAAACGTAACCCTAAGCCTTACCCTCACCCTAACCCTAACCCTAACTCTAACCCTCATACTAACACTAACCCTCATCCTAGCCCTAAACCTCACCCTCACCCTAAACCTCACCCTAATCCTTACCCTCACCCTAACCCTAACACTAACTCTAACCCTCAAACTAACCCTAAACCTCATCCTAAACCTCACTCTAAAACTTACCCACAACCTAGCCCTAACCCTAACCCTAACCTTAATCCTAATATTAACCCTAACCCTCACCCTATCCCTCAACCTAATCCTAACCCTAACTCTAACCCTAACCGTCACCATAAAGCTCACCCTTACCCTAAGCCTAGCCCTCACCCTAACCCTCACTCTATCCCTAACCCAACCCTATCCCTCACTCTCACCCTAACCCTCACACTCACACTCACCCCAACCCTAACCCTAATAGTCACCCGAACCCTCACCCTAACCCTAATCCTAATCATAAACCTCAACCTCACCCTAACCCTTATTCTAACCCTATCTATCACCCTCACCCTAACCCTCACCTTAACACTTACCCTCACCCTAAATCTAACCCTCACTCTAACTCTAACCCTCACACTAACCCTAACCTTAACCCTCACCCTTTCCTTAACCCTAATATTAAACCTAAACTTCATGCTAAGCCTCAAACTAACCCTAATATTAACCCTAACCCTCACCATCACCCTAACCCAATCCCTAACACTAAACCTAACCCTAACCCTCACCCTAACACTAATGCTAACCCTAACCATCACCCTCACCCTAAGCCTCACCCTAACCCTTATACTCACCTTAACTCTAACCCTAATCCTGACCCTAAACCTCACAAAAAAACCTATCACTCAGCCTACCCCTAACCCTAACATTCACCCTAACCATAACCATAACCCTCACCCTAACCCTCACCTTAAACTTTTCCCTAACCCTAAACCTCATCCTATCCCTAACCCTAACCATAACTGTCACCCTCACACTAAGCATAACCCTCATGCTAACACTCACCATCACTCTAATCCTCACCCTAATCCTAACCCTAAACCTCACCCTAACCCTAACCCTAACATTAATCCTAACCCTCACACTAAACCTCAACCGAACCCTACCCCTACCCCTACGCCTAACCCTCACCCTAAACCTCACACTTACCCTAAACCTCACCCTCACCCTAACCCTCACCCTGACCCTTACCCTCACGTTATCCCTAAAACTAAACCTAACACTAAACCTCACACTAAACCTATCCCTCACCTTCCCCCTAACCCTAACATTCACCCTAAAACTAAGCCTAACCCTCACCCTAACCCTCACTGTAAATTTTACCCTAACCCTAAACCTATCCCTAACCCCAATTCTCACCCTAACCCTAACGCTAACCCTCACCTTCACCGTAGCGCTCACTCTAACCCTCAATCAAACCCTAACCCTCACCGTAACCCTAACCCCTACCCTAATACTAACCCTCACCCTCACCCTAACCCACACCCTAACCCTAACACTAACCAAAACCCTCACCCTAACCTCACCCTAACCCTAACCATAACCCTAATCCTCACCCTCACACTAAACCTCATCTTAACCCTAACACTAACCCTCACCCTCACCCTAAACCTCACCACAACTCTTACCCTCAAACTAACCCTCACCCTATCACTCACCCTAACCCTCACCCTAAACCTTACCCTAACCCTAACCCTTACCCTTACCGTAACACTTACCCTAACACTAACCCTCAACCTCACCCTAAAACTTACCCTAGACCTAACTCTAACACTAACCAAAACCCTCACACTAACCCTCACCATAACTCTAACCCTCACCCTACCCCTAACCCTAATCCTAACACTCAACCTCACCCTAACCCTCACCTTAACACTTACCCTCACCCTAAACCTAACCGTAACCCTCACCCTATCCCACACCCTAACCTTAACCCTAACCCTCACCCTCACTCTAAACCTTACCCTCACCCAAGCCCTAACCCTAACCCTCACCGAAACCCTCACCTTAAACTTAACCCTAAACCTAACCCTAACCTTCACCCTAACTCTCCCCATAACCCTAAACCTAACCCTAATCCTCACCCTAACACTAAACCTAACCCTAAACCTTACCCTCACTCTAACCATAACCCTAACCCACACAGTAACCCTAACTCTCACCCTAACCCTAACCCTATCCCTCCCTGTAACCCTCGCCTAACACTAACCCTAAACCTAAACCTCACCCTAACCCTAACCCTACCCCTCATGCTCACCCTAACCTTCAACCTCACACTAACCCTCAGCCTAACCCTAACCCTCACCCAAACCCTAACCCTCACGAGAACCCGAACTCTCACCCTCAGCCTCACCATCACCCTAAACATCCCACTAACCCTAACCCTCACCCTAACCCTAAAATTAACACTCAGTCAAAACCTAACGGTCACCTTAACCCAAAACCTCACCCTAATCCTCAAACTAACCCTAACACTAACCATTACCCTAACCCTAACCCTCACCCTCAGCCTCACCCTCACCCTAACCCTAACCCTCACCCTCACCATCACCCTAAACATAACACTAACCATCACCCTCACCCTAATCCTTAACCTCACCCTAACCGTCACCCTAATCCTAATATTAACCCTAACTCTACCGCTTACCCTAACCCTCATCCTAACCCTAACCCTAACCCTCACGCTAACCCTAACCCTAACCCTACCGCTAACCCTCAAAAACACCCTAACCCTGACCCTAACCCTAATGGAAACCGGAACCCTAAAACTCACCCTAACCCTAACCCTAAACCTAAACCTCACACTAACCCTAACCATCACTCTAACCCTAAACTTCATCCTATCCCTGACTCTCACCCTAATCCTCACCCTAACCCTTATCTTAACCCTAACCTAACCGAAACGCTCACCCTCACCCTCACCCTCACCCTAACCCTCAAACTCACATTAGACCTCACCATAAACCTTACACCTTAAACCTTAAACCTAACAATAACCTCACACTAACCCTCACCGTCAACCTAAACCTAACCATAAGCTTTAGCCTCACCCTAACCCTAACCCTAACTCTAACCCTCACACTATCACTAACCCTCATCCTAACTCTAACCTTCACCCTCACCCTAAAGCTCACCCTAATCCTTACCCTCACCCTAACCTAACCCTAACTCTAACCCTCAAACTAACCTTAACCCTCATCCTAACCCTCACTCTAACACTTACCCACAACCTAACCCTAACCCTAACCCTAACCCTAAACCTAACCCTAACACTAACCCTAACCCTAAACCTAATATTAACCCTAAACCTCACCCTATCCCTCAACCTAATCGTAACCCTAACCCTAATCCTAACACTCACCCTAAAGCTCACCCTTACCCTAACCCTCAACCTCAACCTAACCCTCACCTTAACCCTTATCCTCACCATCAGCCTCAGCCTAAAAAAAAACCATAACACTAAACCTCACCATCACCCTCACCCTAACCCTAACCCTAACCCTCATCCTAACCCTAACTCTAACCCTCACCCTCACCCTCAGCCTAACACTAACCCTAACCCTAAAGCTAAACCTAACCCTCACCCTCACTCTAACCCTAACCATACCCCTCACGCTAAACCTCATCCTAACCCTAACCCAAACCTTAACCCTAAACCTCACCTTCACCTTCAGCCTAAGCCTAATCCTAACCCTCACCCTCACCCTAACTCTCAAACTAATCCTAACACTCCCAATAACCCTGAACCTCACCCTAATCCTAACCCTAACCCTCACCCTCACCCTAACACTAATATTAACCCTAACCCTCACCCTATCACTCAAACGTAATCCTAACCATAACCCCAACCCTAAACCTCACCCTCACCTTCAGCCTAAGCCTAACCCTAACCCTCAACCTCACCCTAACCCTCACACTAACCCTAACCCTCACCGTAAACCTAACCCTACCCCTTACCATAAACCTCATCCTATCCCTAACTCTAAACCTAACCCTCACCCTAACCCTAACTCTAACCCTACCCCTCAAACAAATACTAACCCTCACCTCAACCTCACCCTCAACCTAACCCTAAACCTAACCCTAAAGATAAACCTAACCCTCACCCTCACCCTAACCCTAACCATACTCCTCACCCTAACCCTCATCCTAACTCTAACCCAAACCCTAACCCTAACCCTCACCCTCACCCTCAGCCTAACCTTAACCCTAATCCTCACCCTCACTCTAACCCTCAACCTAACCCTAATACTCACAATAACCCTTAACCTCACCCTAATCCTAACCCTAACCCTCACCCTAACCCTAACCCTAACACTCACACTAACACTTACCGTCACACTAACACTCACCCTAACACTAACCCTAACCCTAACCCTAACCCACCCCATAAATCTCAGCCTCACCCTAACCATCAACCAAAACCTAACCCTCAACCTAACCCTCACCACAACTCTAAACCTTACCCTAATCCTCACCCTCACCCTAACCCTCACCCTAACCCTTACCCTCACCCTAAGCCTAACCGTAACAATCACACTAACCCTTAATCTCACCCTAAACCTAACCCTAACCCTCAACCTAGCACTCATCCTAAACCTAACCCTAACCCTGACCCTCACCCTCACCCTAAACCTAACACTAACCATCACCCTCACCCTAATCCTTATCCTCACCCTAACCCTAACCCTTACCCTTACCCTAACCGTCACCCTAACCCTAACAATAACCCTAACCCTCATCCTAACCCTAACCCTAATCCTAACCCTCACCCTCAACCTAAGGTTAACCCTAAACATAACACTAATGCTCACCTTCACCCAAACTCTAACCCTCAACTTCACCCTAAGCCTAACCCTAAACCTAATCCTCATTCTAACCATCACTCTAACACTCACGATTACCCTAAACCTCGCTCTCATCCTAACCTTCACCCTAACCCTCACCCTAACCTATCCCGAACCCTAACCCCTAGCCCAACCCTGTCACTAACCCTCATCATAACCCTCACCCTCACCCTCACCCTATCCCTTACCATAACGCTAACCCTATTGGTCACCCTCACAGTAACCCTCACTTTAACCATAACTCTAACCCTAACCCTATCCCTAACTCTAACCACCACCCTAACCCTAACCCTAACCCTGACCCTACCCCTCACCCTATTCCTAACCCTAATGCACACACTCAACTTAACCATAACCCTCACAATCTCTCTCACCCTCAGCATAAACCTAAGACTAACAATAACCATAACCCTAACCCTCACACTCACCCTCACACTAAACCTAATCCTAAACCTAAACTTAACCCTCTCACTCACCCTCACCCTCACCCTCACGCTAATCCTTTCCCAAACCCTCAACCGAACCCTCACCCTCACCCTCACCCTAAACCTCAACCTAAACATCTCGGTAAACCTAACCCTCACCCTGAACCTTAGCCTAACCCTGACCCTAAACCTAACGCTCACCCTCACCCTCACCCTCAGGTTCACCCTAAATCTAATCCCAACCCTAACAGTCACCCTCACCCTCAAACTAACCCTACCCCTAACGCTAACCCTCACCCTAACCCTATCCTCCAACCTAAATCTAACCTTCACCCTAACCCTAACGCTAACCCTCACCCTAAACCTAACCCTCACCCTAACCCTAACCATCACGCTCACAGTCACCCTCAGCCTAACCCTATCCCTAACCCACACACTCACACTCACCCTCAATTTAACCCAAATCCTAATCCTAACCCTCACCCTAACCCTCCCCCTAGCCCTAACACTCATACTAACCCTAAACCTCACCCTAAAACTAACCCTCAACCTAACCCTTACTCTCACCCTAACACTAAGCCTAAACCTAACATGAACCCTCACAGTAACCCTATACTTCACCCTAACCCTAACCCTCACACTAACCCTAACCCTCACCCTAACCGTAACCCTATCCCTACCACTCACCCTAACCCTCACTCTAACACTAAACCATAACCCTCACCCTCACCTTCACTCTCACAGTCACCCAACCCTAACCCTCACCCAAACGCTAACCCTCACACTCTCCCGATCCCTCACCGTCACTCTAACACTCACCCTCATCCTCACCCTAACCCTCACCCTAAACCTACCCCTATCAGTCACCCTCACCCTCACCCTCAGACTAACCCTAAACCTCACCGAAATCCTGAGCTTAACCCTAAACTAACCCGCACCTTCAACCTAACCCTATCCCTCACCAACACCATAAAATTCACCCTAACCCTAATCCTAACCCTAACCCACACACTCACCCTCACCCTAACCCTCACCCTAAACCTAACCCTAACGCTCACCGTCACCCTAACCTTTAACTTTACCCTCACCCTAACCCTCACACTAACCCTAACCCTCACCCTAACCCTAACCCTAACCCTCACCCAAACCCTCACCCTCATCCTAGCCCTCAACCTAACCCTAATCCTAACCATAACACTCACCCTAAGCCTAAACCTCAACGTAAACCTAACCGACACCCTCATCTAACCCTCACCCTCACCCAAACCCTAACCCTCACCCTAACCCTAACCCTCACCCCAACACTTACCCTCAACCTAACCCTCACTCTAACGCTAACCCTAACGCTAAACCTCACCTCACCCGCAACCTCACATTAACCGTAACCTTAACCCTAACCCTAACAATAACCCTCACCCTAATCCTAACCCTCACCCTCACCCTAACCCTAACCGTAACCCTAACCCTAAACTTCACCCTATCCCTCACCCTAACACTAACCCTAACCCTAACCCTCACCCTCACCCTCACCCTAAGCCTCACTGTCACCCTCACGCTCAACCTCACCCTAACACTAACACTAACCCTCACCCTAAACCTATCTCTCACCCTAACCAAAAACCTCACAATCACCCTCACCTCACCTCACCCTAACCCTCACCCTAACCCTCACCCGATCCCTAACCCTAACCCTCAAACAAACCCTTACACTCACTGTAACACTAATCCTAAACCTAACACTAACCCTCACCCTAAAAATAACCCTGACCCTAACCCTAACCCTCACCTCACCCTCAGCCTAACCCTCAGACTAAGCCTAACCCTAAACCTAACCCTCACAGTCACCCTCACCCTAACCCTAACCCTAAGCCTCACCCTCATCCTCAACCTCACTCTAAACCTAATGCAAACTCTCCAACCAACACTCACCCTCACCCTCAACCTAACGCTTAACCTCACCCTAAACATAACCCTAACACTAATCCTAACCCTAATCCGCAGCATAACCCTAACCCTCACCCTAATGCTAAACCTCACCTGAACCCGAACCCTAACCCTCACCCTAACCCTAACCCTCATACTCATCTAACCCTCAACCTAACGCACACCCTAACCCTCACCCTAACCCTCAACCTCACCCTCACCCTAACCCTAACCCTAATGCTCACACTCAACATAACACTAACGGTCACACTCACACTCACCCTCAGCTTAAACCTAAGCCTAATAATAACCCCAACCCTAACCCTCACAGTCCGGATCACCCTAAACCTAATCCTAACCATAAATCTAACGCTCTCACTCACCCTCACCCTCAACCTAACCCTAACCCAAATCCTCAACCGAACCCTCTCCCTCAACCTCAACCTAACTCTCACCCTCCACCTAAACATCACCCTAAACCTAACCCTCACCCTAACAGTTAGCCTAACCCTCACCCTAACTCTAACCCTCACCCTCACCCTCACCCTCACCCTAAACCTAATCCTAACCCTAACCCTCAACCTCAACCTCAACCTACCCCTACCCCTACCCCTAATGCTAACCCACATCCTAACCCTAACCTCCAACCTAACCCTAACCCTAACCCTAACGCTAACCCTCACCCTAACCCTAACCTCCAACCTAACCCTAACCCTCACCCTAAACCTAACGATAACCCTCACCGTACCCCTAACACTCACCCCAACCCTTACCTTCACCCTAACACTAACCCTCACGCTAACCATAACCCTCACGCTCACAGTCACCCTCAGCATAACTCTAAACCTAAGCCTAACCCTATCCCTAACCCTCACACTCACCCTCACACTAAACCTAACCCTAAGTCTCACCCTCATCATCAACTTCGCCCTAACCCTAACTCAAACCCTTAAATGAACACTCACCCTCACTCTCACACTCACCCTAACCCTCACCCACACCCTAAACATCACCCAACCCGAACGCTCACCCTAAACCTCACCCTAGCCCTAACCCTCATTCTAACCCAAAACCTCACCCTAAACCTAACCCTCAACCTACCCTTTACCCTCACCCTAACACTAAGCATAAACCTAATATGAACCCTCACAGTAACCCTAAACCTAACCCTAAACCTAAGCCTCACACTAACCCTAACCCTCACCCTAACCCTAACCCTAACCCTATACCTCACCCTACCACTCACTCTAACACTCACCCTCATCCTCAACCTAACCCTCAACCTAACCCTAAGCCTAACCCTCACCCTAACCTTTAACCTTACCCTCACCCTAACCCTCACAGTAACCCTAAACCTCAACCTAACCCTAAACCTAACAGTTACCCTCACCCTGACAATCACCCTCAGCCTAAATGTAAATCTAACCCTACTCCTAACACTAACCTTCACCTTCACCCTCACACTAACCCTAAGCCTAACGCTCACACTCACCCTCACACTCACCCTAAGCCTCACTGTCAACCTCAGGCTCACCCTAATGCTAACCCTAACCATAAACCTAAACCTAAACCTCACCCTAACCGTCACCCTAACCCTTACTCTAACACTCACCCTCACCCTAAACTTTAACCTTACCCTCACCCTAACCCTCACACTAAACCTAACCCTCAACCTAACCCTAAGCCTCACCCTAACCCTAACCCTCACCCTCACCCTAGCCCTCACCCTAACCCTAATCCTAACCATAACCCTCATACTAAACGTAACCCTCAACCTAACCCTAACCCTCACCCGCATCTAACCCTCACCCTAACCCAACCCTAACCCTCACCCTAACCCTAACCCTGACCCTAACCTAACCCTAACACTCAGCCTAACCCTCACACTAACCCTAATGCTAACACTACCACTCACCCTCACACTAACCCTCAACCTAACCCTTAAACTCTCCCTAACCCTAACCCTAACACTATCCCTAAACCTCACCCTAAACCTCACCCTAACCCTAACCCTCCCCCCAACACTTACCATCACCTTAAATCATATCCTAACCCTGACCCTAATGCTAAACCTCACCTAACCCACAACCTCACCTTAACCGTAACACTCACAATAACCCTCACCCTAACACTAACCCTCACACTAACCCTCACCCTCACCCTCACCTTAACCCTAACCATAACCCTAACCCTAAACCTCACCCTAACCCTCACCCGAACCCTAAACCTAACCCTGACCCTCTCCCTAACCTTTAGCCTTACGCTCATGCTAATCCTCACACTAACCCTAACCCTCACCCTAACCCTAACCCTAACCGTCACTCTCACCGTGACGCTCACCCTCAGCCAAACTTTAAACCTAACGCGATTAATAACACTAACCCTCAACTTCACCCTCACACTAACCCTAACCCTAACCCTTAGCCTAACCCTCACACTTACCCTCACCCAAAACCTAAGCCTCACTGTCACCCTCATGCTAACCCTCACCCTAACCCTAACCCTAATCCTCATGCTAAACCTATCTCTCACCCTAACCATAAACCTCACAATCACCCTCACCCTCACCTCACCCTAACCCTAAACCTAACCCTAACCCTCACCCTAAACCTCACCCTAACGCTAATGCTAACTCCAACCCTCACACTCACCCTTAACCTCACGCTAACCCTTACTCTCACCGGAAATCTAACCCTAACAATAACCCTCACCCTGACCCTAACCCTCACCCTAACCCTAACTCTAACCATAACCTGCACTCTAACCCTCACTAAAAACCTAAACCTAACCCTAACCTTCATCCTAAACCTCACCGTAAACAAACCCTATCCCTAACCCTAATGCTAAACCTAACGCTCATTCTAACCGTAACTCTACCCCTCAAACTAATTCTCATCCTAAACTGAACACTAACCCAAACCCTCACCCTAACCCTAACTCTAACACTCAACCTAACCCTAATCCTCACCCACATCCTCAGACTCATCCTCAGCCTAAACATAAACCTAACCCTAGTCCTAACCCTAATCCTCACCCTTATCCTAAATCTAACCCTAACTTTCACTCTCACCCTCACCCCCACCCTCACCATAACCCTAACACTAACCCAAACCCTCAACCTAACCCTCATCCTCACCCTCTCCCTAACCCTTAACCTAACCCTAACCGTAACCCTTACCGTAACCCTAAACCTCACCCTCACTCTAACCCTATCCCTAACCCTAACCCTCACACTCACCATAACCCTCACAGTAAACCTTACCCTCACCCTAACCCTCATCCCAACCCTCAACCTATCACTAACCCTAACCCTCAACCTAACCCTTACACTCACTCTAACACTAAGCCTAAACCTAACACTAACTGTCACACTAAACCTCACCCTAAATATCACACTATCATTAACCCTAACCCTAACCTTCACCCTAACCCTAACCCTCACCCTCACCCTCAGCCTAAAGCCTAACCCTAACCCAAACCCTCAGTGTCACCCTCAACCTAACCCTAACCCTAAGCCTCACCCTCACCCTCAACCGCACTCTAAACCTAACGCATACCCTCAAATCAACCCTTGCCCTCACCATAAACATCACCATAACCCTAACACTAACCCTAATCCGCACGATAACCCTACCCTCACCCTAAAGCTAACCCTCACCCTCACCCTCACCCTAACCCTCACCCTAACCCTAACCCTCACCCTCATCTAACCCTCATCCTAACCCAAACCCTAACCCTTGCCCTAACCCTCAACCACAACCTCACCCTAAAACTAACCCTAATGCTCTCACTCAACATAACCCTAACCCTGACAATCACCCTCACCCTCAGCTTAAACCTAAGCCTAACAATAAACCTAACCCTAACTCCCACACTCACCCTCACCCTAAACATAATTCTAACCCTAAACTTAACCCTCTCACTCACCATCACCCTCAACCTAACCCTAACCCAAACCCTCAACCGAAGCCTCACCCTCACCCTAACTCTAACCCTCACCCTCAACCTAAACATCACCCTAAACATAACACTCACCCTAACCTTAGCCTAACCCTCACCCTAACCCTAACCCTCACCCTGACCCTCACACTCAGGCTCACTTTAAACCTAATCCTAACCCAAACCCTCACCCTTACCCTCAACCTAACCCTACCCCTGATGCTAACCCTCACTCTAACACTAACCTCCAACCTAACCCAAACCCTAAACCTAACGCTAACCCTCACCCAAACCCGAACACTCACCCCAACCCTTACCCTCACCCTAAGCCTAACACTAATGGTCACCGTAACCCTAACCCTGAAGCTCACAGTCAGACTCAGCCTAACCGTAAACCTAAGCCTAACCCTAACCCTAAACCTCAAACTCACCCTGACCCTAAACCTAACCCTAAGTCTCAACCAAACCCTAACCCTAACCTAAACCCTCAACTGAATCCTCACCCTCACCCTCATCCTAATGCTCACCCTCACCCTAAACATCACCCTAACCCTAACACTGAACCTTACTCTCACACTAGCCCTAACCCTCATACTAACCCTAAACCTCACCCTAAACCTAACACTCAACCTAACACTTACCCTCTCCCTAACACTAAGCCTAAACCTAACATGAACCCTCACAGTAACCCTAAGGCTCACCCTAACCCTAACCCCCACACTATCCCTATCCCTCACCCTAACCCTAACCCTAACTCTCACCATAACCCTAACCATCACCCTCACCCTCAACCTCAGCTTAACACTTAGCCTAAGGCCTAACCCTAACCCTAACCCTCACAGTCACCCTCACCCTAACTCTAACCCTAAGCCTCACCCTCACGCTCAACCTCACCCTAAACCTAACGCAAATCCTAAAACCAACCCTCAACCTCACCCTAAACATCACCCTAACCCTAACCCTCACCCTAATCCGCACTCAAACCCTAACGCTCACCCTAACGCTAACCCTCACCCACACCCTAACCCTAACCCACACCCTAACTCTAACCCTCAACCTCATCTAACCGTCACCCTAACCCAAACCCTAAACCTCAACTTAACTCTCATTCTCAACCTCACCCAAAACCTAACCCTAATGCTCACACTCAAAATAACCCTAACCCTCACACTCACCCTCACCCTCAGCTTAAACCTAAGCCTACCAATAACCCTAAACCTAATGCTCACACTCACCCTCACCTTAAACCTAACCCAAACACTAATCCTAACCCTCTCACTCACCCTAACCCTAACCCAAACCCTCAACCTAAACATCAACCTAAAACTAACCCTCACCCTAAACCTTAGCCTAACCCTCAACCTAACCCTAAACCTCACCCTCACCCACAGGCTCATCCTAAACCTAATCCTAAACCTAAACCTCCCCCTCCCCCTCAACCTAACCCTACCCCTAAAGCTAACCCTCACCCTAAACCTAACCTCCAACCTAAACCTAACCCTAACACTAACGCTAACCCTCACCCTAACCCTAAGCCTCACCCTAACCCTAACCATCATGCTCACAGTCACCCTCAGCCTAACCCTAAACCTAAGCCTAACACTATGCTAATCCTCACACTCACTGTCACACTAAACCTAACCCTAAGTCTCACCCTCACCCTCAACCTCACCCTAACCCTAACCCAAACCCTCAAGTGAAATCTCACCCTCACCCTAACACTCACCCTCACCCTAAACATCACCCTAACCCTAACCCCCATCCTTAACCTCAATCTAGCCCTAACCCTCATACTAACCCTAAACCTCACCCTAAACCTAACCCTCACCCTAAAACTTACCCTCCCCCTAACACTAAGCCTAAACCTAACATGAACCCTCAATGTAACCCTAAACCTCACCCTAACCCTAACCCTCACACTAACTCTATCCCTCACCCTAACCCTAACCCTACCACTCACCCTACCCCTCAGCCTAACCCTAAACCCAACCCTAACCCTAACCCTCACTGTCACCCTAACACTCACCCAACCCTAACCCTCACCCAAACCCTAAACCTCATACTTTCCCAAATCCTCACCCTCACCCTAACACTCACCCTCATCCTCACCCTAACCCTCACCCTAAACCTAACCCTATCAGTCACCTAACTCTAAACCTAACACTACTCCTAACCCTATACCTCACCCAAACCCTCAGCTTAACCCTAAACCTAACCCTCACCTTCACCCTAACCCTAGCCCTCACCGACACCCTAGCATTCACCCTAAACCTAAACCTAACCCTAAACCTCACCCTAAATCTAATGCTAACTCTAACCCTCACACTCACCCTAACCCTCACCCTGACCCTAACCCTCACCCTAACCTTTAACCCTAACCCTAAACTTTACCCTAACCCTCATCCTAATCCTATCTCTAAACCTAATCCTAACACTAACAATAACCCTCATCCTACCTCTAGCCCTAACCCTAACCCTAAACCTCAACCTCACACTTATCCTCACCCTAAATCTAACCCTCACCCTAACCCTAACCCTCATCCTAACCCTCATCCTAACCGTCTCCCGAACCCTGAACCTAACCCTATCCCAAACCCTAACTGTAAACCTAAACCTCACCCTCACCCTAACACTAACCCTAACCCTAACCCTGACACTCACACTAAC
Organism: Dipodomys merriami; assembly: GCF_024711535.1. Lineage (NCBI taxonomy): Eukaryota > Metazoa > Chordata > Mammalia > Rodentia > Heteromyidae > Dipodomys > Dipodomys merriami. Next base: position 3,414,955 of record NW_027206346.1, read on the forward strand.
CCTCACCCTAAACCTTACCCTCACCCTAACCCTCATCCTAACCCTCACCCTATCCCTAACCCTAACCCTCAAACTAACCCTAACCTCACCCTAACCCTAACCCTACCCATCATCCTAAGTCTCAACCTAACCCTTAACCTAACCCTGACCCTAACTCTAACCGTAACATTAACCCTCAACCGCACCCTAACACTCACTTTCACCCTAACCCTTACATTAAACCTAACCCTAACACACACCTTACATCTCAGTCTTACCCTCACCCTCAACTTCAGCCTAAACCTAAGCATAAGCCTAACCCTAACCCTAACCCTCACACTCACACTCAGCCTAACCCGAACTCTAAATCTAACCCTAACCCTAATTCTAACCCTAACCCTCACCTTACATCTCACACTAACCCTAAACCTAACCCTCACAATCACCCTAACCCTAACCCTCACACTCTCCCTCACCCTCAGGTTAACCTAAGCCTAACATTAACCCTAAACCTAACCCTCACACTCACCCTCACCCTAAACCTAACCCTAACACTCAACCTAACACTCAACCTCACCCTAACCCTAATTCCAACGCTCAACCAAACCCTCACCCTCACCCTTACCCTCACCCTAAAAATCACCCTAAACCTAAGCCTTACCCCAACCATTAGCCTAAACCTCACCCTAACCCTCACCCTCACCCACAGGCTCACCCTAACCCTAATCCTAACCCTAAACTTCACACTCACCCTTATCCTCATCTTCTCCCTAACCCTTACCCTAACAATAACCCTAACCTTAACCTTAAACCTAACCCTTACCCTAACCCTAACCCTCACAGCTAGCCCTGCCCCTCACCCTCAACCTCAACTTAACCCTAAGCCTAACCCTAACCCTCACACTTACCCTCACCTTAACACTAAACCTAAAACTAAACCTCACCCTAACAGTAACCCTAACACTCACCCTCACCCTAACCCTCACCCTTACTTTATCCTCACCCTAAACCTAACCCTCACATTAACCTTAACGCTCACCCTAACCCTAACCCTCACCCTAACCCTAAAACACGCTAACCCTAACCCTAACCCTCATCCTCACCCCAACCCTACTGCTAACTCTAACACTCACCCTAACCTTCACACTATCACTTACCCACACCATAAACCTAAACCTAACCCTCACCTTCACCCTAAACCTCACCCTAACCCTAACCCTAACCCAAACACGAAACCCTTAACCTAAACCTAAACTGAACCCTAACCCTCACCAGAAACCTTAACCCTAACCCTAAACCTAACCCTCAAGCTAATAGTCACCATAACCCTAACCCTATCCCTAACCCTAATCCTCACCCTAACCCTCACCCTAAACCTTATCCTCACCGTCACCCTAACCCTAACCCTAATGCTAAACCTCACAATAAATCTAACCTCAACCTAAACCTAACCTTAGCCCTCACCCTAACCCTCATCCTAACCCTTAACCTAACCCAAAACCTCTCAATAACCCTAATCCTAAACCTAACCCTCACCCTCATCATAACTCTAACCCTAACCCTAACCCTAACTCTCACCCTCACCCTCACCCTCACCCTAACCCTAATCCTCACACTAACCATAACCCTAACACTTAAACTAAAACTAACGCTAAACCTCAATAACCCTAAACCTAGACCTAACCCTAAACCTTACCCTTACCCTAACGCTAACCCAAACCCTCACCCTAACCCTAACCCTCACCCTAAATCTAACCCTCACCCTAAACCTTACCCTGACCCAATCACTAAGTATAACCCTAACACCAACCCTCACACTAACCCTACCGCTCAGCCTAAACCTAACCCTCAACCTAAACCTAACCCTAACCCTAATCCTCACCCTCACTTATCCCTCACACTAACTCTTTTCCTAACCCTAAACCTAACCCTCACCCTAACCCAACCCTCTCCCTTTCTGTAACCCTCACCTTCACTAAAAACCTCACCCTTACCCTTACCTTTCCCTCACCCTTAACCTCACACTAACCCAAAACCTCACCCTAACCTAAACAAAACACTCACACTAAACCTCACCCTAACCCTAATGCTAACCCTAACATTCACCCTCACCCTAAACCTCACCCTAAACCTTAACCTCACCCTAAACCTAACCCTAACCCTCAATCTCACCCTAAACCCCACCCTAAGCCTAACTCTCACCCTAATCCTTACCCACACCCTAACCCTCACCCTAACATTAACCCTAAGCTAACCCTTAACCTCACCCTAATCCACACTCTCACCCTAACCCTAATCCAAACCCTAACCCTCAACCTAACCCGAACCCTAACCCGAACCCTAACCCTAACCTTCACACTAACCCTAAACCTCACCGTAACTTTATCCCTACCCCTCACCCTAACTCTAACCCTCACCCTCACCCTAAACCTAACCCTAACCCTAACCCACACCCTCACCCTCACCCTCATCCTCACCCTAACCCTAAACCTAACCCTAACAATAACCCGAAGCCTAAACCTAACACTCACCCTAACCCTAACCCTCAAGCTAAACCTCATCCTCACCCTCACCCTCACCTTAACCCTAAGCCTAACACTAACCCTCACCCTCACCCTCACATTAACACTAAAGCTAAGCCTAACCCTCACCCTAACAGTAACCCTAACCCTCACCCTCACCCTAACCGTCACCCTTACTTTATCCTCACCCTAACCCTAACCATCACATTAACCCTAATGATCACCCTAACCTTAACAGTACCCCTCACCCGAACCCTCACCTTAACTCTAACCCTAAACCTAACTCTAACCCTAAACCTAACCCTAACTCTCAACCTTACCCTAACTCTCACCATCACCTGAACTCTCACCCTAACCCTCACTCACCCACACCCTAACCCGAAAGCTCACACTCACCCTCACCCTCACTCTCACCTAATCCTCACCCTAACCCTAATGATTATCTAACAAAGACCCTCACCCTCACCCTCACCTTCACATTAACCCTCACCCTCACCCTAGCCCTCACCCTAAAAGTAACCCTAACCGTAAACCTGACCGCACCCACACCCTCATGCTCAGACTTACCCTAACCCCACCCCTAATCCTAACCCTAATGATCAACCTCATCATAACCCTCACCATAACCCTTAACCTCACACTCATCCTAACCCTAACCGTAACCCTCTCACTAAACCTAACCCTAACCCTAAACCTAAACCTACCCCTCACCCCAAACCACAACCTAAACCTAACCCTAACCCTCACCCTAAGGCTAACCCTAACCCTCAACCTAATCCTATCCCTCATCCTAAACTTCACCTTCACACCAAACTCAATGTAACCCTAACCCTAAGCCTCACCTTAACCCTAAACCTCACCCTAACCCTAATACGAACCCTAGCCCTCACCCTAACCCTTACCCTAACCCTCCCCCTCACCCTAAACCTAACCCTAACCCTCACCCTCACCCTAACCCTAAACCTAACCCTAACCCTCACCCTAACCCTCATCCTAATACTAACCCTAAACCTAACCCTCACCTTTACCTTAACCCTCACCCTAACCCTTAACCTCATCCTCACCATAAACCTCACACTAAACCTAACCCTCAACCTAACACTAACCCTAACCCTCACCGTCACCCTCACCCTCACGCTAACCCTAACCCTAACCCTCACCCTAACCCTAAAACTCACCCTAACCCTAACCCTAACCCTCGCCCTCACCCTCACCCAAAACCTACTAATAACTCTAACACCCACACTAAACCTCATGATATCACTTAAACACACCATAAACCTAAACCTAACCCTAACCCTCACCCTCACCTTAAACCTCACCCTAACCCTAACCCTATCCCAAACACGAAACCCTTAACCTACCCCTAAACTGAACCCTAACCCTCACCCGAAACCTTAACCTTAACCCTAAACCTAACCCTCAAGCTAACAGTCACCCTATCCCTAACCCTATTCCTAACCCTAACCCTCACCCTAACCCTCAGCCTAAACCTTATCCTCACCCTCACCCTAACCTAAACTTAACCCTAAACCTAAACTTACCCCTCACCCTAAAACTCATCCTAACCGTAAACCTAACCCCAAACCTCTCCCTAACCCTAATCCTAACCCTAACCCTCACCCTCATCATAACTCTAACCCTAACACTAACCCTAACCCTATCTCTCACCCTCACCCTCACCCTCAGCCTAACCCTAACCCTCACACTAACCCTAACCCTCACGCTAACCCTCACCCTAATCCTCAAACTAACCCTAACCCTAACCCTTACACTATCCCTAACCCTAAACCTCACCAAAACCCTGAATAACCCTAAAACTAGCCCTAAACCTAACCCTTACCCTTACCCTAACCCTAACCCAACCCTCACCATAAACCTAACGCACACCCTAAACCTAACCCTCACCGTAATCCTTAACCTCACCCTAACACTAAGCCTAACCCTAATACCAACCCTCACACTAAACCTAACCCTCAGTCTAAATGTCAACCTCAACCTATACCTAACACTAATCCTAATCCTCACCCTCACCTTACCCCTCACACTAACCCTTTTCCTAACCCTAACCCTAATCCTCAACCTAACCCTAAACATCTCCCTTTCCGTAACCTCACGCTCACCAAAAACCTCACCCTTACCCTGACCTTACCCTGACCCTAACCCTCACACTAACCCAAAACCTCACCCTAACCTAACCAAAACACTCACACTAAAACTCACCCTAACCCTAATGCTAACCCTAACACTCACCCTCACCCTAAACCTCACCCTAAACCTTAACCTCACCCTAACCCTAACCCTAACTCTCAACCTCACCCTAAACCTCACACTAAGCCTAACCCTCAACCTAACCCTTACCCTCACACTAACCCTCACCATAACCCTAACCCTAAGCTAACCCTTAAACTCACCCTAACACTCACTCTCACCCTAACCCTAATCCAAACCTTAATCCTCAACCTAACCCTCACCCTAACCCTAACTTTCACACAAATCCTTACCCTAAACCTAACCTTAACCCTACACCTCACCATAAATCTCATCCTAACCATAAACCTAAGCCTAACCCAAACCCTAAACATCACCCTAACCCTAACCCTCACCCTCATCCTCACCCTTAACGTAACCATAAACCTAACCCTACACCAAAAAAATAACCCTAAACCTAACCCTTATCCTAACCCTCACCTTCACCCACACCCTAACCCTAGCTCTCACCCTTAACCTAACCCTCACCCTCAACTTAACCCTAATCCTAACCCTAAAATTTGTGCTCACCCTAACACTAAACCTAACACTAAAACTAAGCGTTACACTAACCCTAATCCTCAGCCTAACTCTAACCCTCACCCTAACCCTATCCCTAACCCTAACCCTCACCCTCACCCTAGCCCTCACCCTAACCCTAATCCTAATCCTAACCCTCACCCTAAACCTAACGCTCACCCTGATTCCAAACCTCAATCTCACCGTCAGCCTATCCCTAACCGCAAACCTAACACTCACCCTAACCCTCACCCTTACTGTAAACCTAAACCTAACCCTCACCCTAACCCACACCCTTACCATAATCCTTACACTCACCCTAACCCTCACACTTACCCTTACCCTCACACTCTACCTAACCCTCACCCTAACCCTAATTCTCACCCTAACCTTACCCTAACCCTCACAATAACCCTCACCCTAACGATAATGCTAACCCTAACACTCACCCTGACCCTAACCCTCACACTAACACTTAACATCACCCTAAACCTAAACCTATCCCTAACCCTCAACCTAATCTTTACCCTCAACCTAACACTAAGCCTAACCCTAACACTAAACCTCACACTAAACCTAAACCTCACCCTAGCCCTCAGCCTAACCCTAATCCTAACCCTAACCCTCACCCTAAACCTAACCCTCAACCTAACACTAACCGTCACCCTCACCTAACCCTCACCCTAAACCTAAACCTAACCCTCACCATAACCTACACCTTAACCCTAACCCTTACCTTAACCGTAACCATAACCCTAACCCTTACAATAAAACTAAGCCTAACCATAAACCTAATCCTTACCCTAACCCACACCCTCACCCTCAGCCTCACCCTAACCCTAACTCTAAACCTAAACCTCACACTCAACCTAACCCTAATTCAAACCCTAACCCTAACCCTAAACCTCACCCTAACCATAACCCTCACCCTCACCCTCACTGTAACCCTAACCCGAAACCTAACAATAACCCTAAAACTAAACCTAACCCTCACCCTAACCATGACCCTCACCCTAAACCTAACACTCACCCTAACACTTACCCTCAAGCTTACCCTAACCCTAACACTAACACTAACCCTAACTGTAACCCTAACTCTCACCCTAACCCTAAACCTCACCCTACCCCTAACCCTCACCCTCACCCTACCCCTAACCCTAACCCTAATTCAAACCCTAACCCTCACCTTAACCCTAACCCTCATCCTCACCCTAAACATCACACTAAACATAACCATAATCCTCAATATAACCCTCAACCTCACCCTAACCCTCACCATAACCCTTATCCTAACCCTCACACTAATAGTAACCCTCACCCTGAGGGGAACACTCACACTCAGCCTAACCCTCAGCTTAACTCTTACCATCACCCTCATCCTAACCCTCACCCTAACCCTAACCTTCATCCTAACACTCACCCTAACCCTAATCCTATCCATCAACCTAACACTAACCCTCACCTTCACCCTCACCCTCACCCTAACCCTATGCCTAAGCCTAAGCCTGAGCCTAACCCTAATCCTCACCCTCACCCTAGCCCTCACCCTAATCCTAACCCTAATCCTCATCCTAACCCTCATCCTAACCCAAACACTAACCATAACCCAAAACATATTCCTCACCCCCAAACTAACCCTCAGCCTAACCCTACCCCTAACCCTCAACCTAACCCTAACCCTCACCCATACAGTAACCCTAACCCTAACCCTCACCCTAACCCTAAAACTAACCCAAACCCTAATCCTAAACCTAACCCTAATAATCAGCCACACCCTCACCCTAACCCAAACCCTAGCCCTAACCGTCACCCTAACCAAAAGTCTAAACCTAACCCTAAACCTAATGCTCACACTCACACTCACCCTAACCCTAATCCTAAACATAACCCTATCCTTAACCCTAACCCTCACCCTAACACTCACCATAGCCCTCACCCCAACACTAATCCTAACCCTAAACCTCATTCTAACCCTCACCCTAAGCCTAAAACTACCCCTCACCCTAAACCTAACCCTAACACTAATCCTAACTCTAACCCTAAAGCTCACCCTCACCCTAACCCTAACCGTAACTCAAAACCAAACCCTAAACCTAAACCTCATCCTAACCCCAACCCTAAACCTCACCCTCACCCTAGCCCTAACCCTAACTCTAACCCAAAACCTAAACATAAACCTCATCCTAACCCCAAACCTAAACCTCACCCTTACCTTCACCGTAACTGTAACCCTAACCCTAACCCTAACAATAAACCTAACCCTAACACTCACCCTAACCCTAACACTAACCCTCACACTAACCCTAAGATCACCCTAACCCTAAACCTCACCCGAACACTAACCCTAACCCTCACCCTCTTCCTAGCCCTCACCCTAAGCCTAACCCTCATCCTCACCCTAAACCTCACACAAACCCTAACACTAATCCTCAATCTAACCCTGACGCTCACCCTAACACTTACCCTAACCCTCACCCTAACACTAACCCTCACCCTTACCGTAACCCTCACACTTGGCCTAACACTCACCTTTACCCTTACCGTGACCCCCACCCTAAACTTCACCCTGACCCTAAACCTCACCCTAAACCTCACCCTAAACATAACTCTACCCCTAAACCTCACCCTCACACTAACCCTAATTCTAACCATAACCCTAACACTTAAGCTCACCCTAACCCTAACCATCACCCTCACCCTCACAGTAACCGAAACCCTAACCCTAACCCTAACAATAACCCTCACCCTAAACCTAACCCTCAACCTAAAACATACCCTCACCCTAACACTAACCCTAACCCTAACACTAACTCTCACACTAACCCTAGCCCTCACCCTAATCTTAAACCTCACTCTAACCCTAACCCTGATCATCACCCTAACGCTAATTCTAACTCTCACCCTCACCCTAACCCTAATCCTCATCCTCACCCTAAACCTCACACTAACCATAACCCTAAACCTCAATCTAACCCTCAACCTAACCATAACCCAAAACCTTACCCTAACCCTCACCCTAACCCGAACCCTCAACCTTATCTTAACACTCACCCTCAGCCTAACCCTGATACTCATCCTCACCCTAAACCTCACACTAAACCTAACATTAATCCTCAATATAAGCCTCACCCTTACCATAAACCGAACCTTTACCCTAAACCTCACCCTAACCCTAACCCTAACACTAACCCTAACTCTAACCCGAACCCTAACCCTAAATCTCATCCTAAACCTAAGCCTAACCCTCACCCTCACCGAAACTGTAACCGTAACCCTAACCCTAAAAATAAACATATCCCTAACCCTCAGCCTAACAATAACCCTCACCGTAACCCAAAGCCTCACCATAACACTTACCCTCACCCTAACACTAACCCTAAACCTAACACTAACCCTCACACTAACCCTAACCCTAAACCTAACCCTAAACCTCAACCTAACCCTCACCCTCACCCTTACCCTAACAATAACACTAACCCTAACTCTAACCATCAACCTAACCCCAATCCTAAACCTAACCCTCACCCTCAGCCTAACCCTAAGTCTCAGCGTAACCCTAAGTCTAAACCTAACCCTGACCCTATCCCTCACACTCACCCTCACCCGAAACCTAAACCTAAACCTAACTCTATCCCTAAACCTCAACCTAACCCTCACCCTCACCCTGACATTAACACTAACCCTAACCCTAAACCTCACCTTAACCCTCCCCCTAACCCTAACTCTAACCCTAAACCTCACCCATACCCTAACCCTAAACCTAACCCTAACCCTAAACCTAACCCTCAACCTCACCCTACCCTAACCCTCACCCTCACTCTCAACCTAACCGTAACTCTAAAATTAACCCTAACAATAACACTAACCCTAACCCTAAACCTAACCATAACCCTCATCCTCAGCCTCACCTTCTCGGCAAACTTAACCCTAACAATAGCAATAACGATAAACCTAAAACTAAACCTAACCCTAATCCTCACCCCCACCCTCACCCTCAGCGTAACCCTAAGCCTAACCCTAACCCTAACCATCACTGTAACCCTAACCCTAACCCTAACCTAACCCTAAACCTAACCCTAAACCTAACCCTAATCCTCAGCCTCACCCTCACCCTAACCCAAACTATAAACCTAATCCTCACCCTAACCATAAGCCTAAACCTAAACCTAACCCTAACCCTCATCCTCACCCTCACCCTAACCCTAATCATAAACCGATCCCTATCACTAACCCTAAACCTCAACCTAACCCTCACCCTAGCCCTCATCCTAACCCTAACCCTAACCCTCACCCTCACACTAGCCCTCACCCTAAACCTAATTCTAACCCTCACCCTCACCCTAACACTAACCCTCATCCTCACCCTAAACCTCACACTAACCCTAAACTGAATCCTCAATCTAACCCTAACCCTAACCCTAACCCTAAACCTTAACCTAACCCTAAACTTAACCAAACCCTCACACTTAACCCTCATCCTCAGCCTAAATCTCACCTTTACCTTTACCATCTTAATCACCATAACCATCACCCTAACACTAAATCTCATGCTAACCCTCACCCTAACCGTAAACCTACCCAGGATCATAAACCTAACCCTCACCCTCAACCTCATGCTCAGCCTAAACCTAAGCCTAAGCCGTAGCCTAACCCTCACCCTCACCCTAGCCCTCACCCTAACCCTAATCCGAACCATAAACCATATTTTATTCCTCACCGTAACCCAAACCCTAACCATCACCCTAATCCTAATCATCACCCAAACTCACCCTCAGCCTAACCCTAAGCCTAAGCCTAAGCCTAACCCTAACCCTCACACTCACCCTCACCCTAAGCCTTATCCGAACCCTAACACTAACCCTAAACCTAAGCCTCAACCTAACCCTCACCCTAACCTTAACCCTAACACTAAACCTAATCGTAACCCTCGAAATAACCCTACCCCTAAACCTAAATCTAAACCTAAACCTCACCCTCACCCTAACCCTATTCGTAACCCTATCCATAACCCTAACACTCTCCCTAACTCTCAACCTAAACCTAACCCTAAACCTCACCCTCACCCAAAACCTAACTCTGACCCTCACCCAAACTCTAAACCTCACAATAACCATAACCCTGACCTTCACCCTCACCCTCACCGCAACCCAAACCCTATACCTAAACCTAACAGTAACCCTAACACTAATCCTAACCCTCACCCTAACCATAAACCTCACCCTAACCCAAACCATCACCCTAACACTTACCCTCACCCTCAAACTAACCCTAACCCTAACACTAACCATCACACTAATCCTAACCCTAACCTAACCCTAAACCTCAACCTAACCCTCACCCTCACTCTAACCCTAACACTGACCCTCACCCTAACCCTCACCCTAGCCCTCCCCCTAAACCTATATCTAATCCTAAAACTCACCCTCACACTAACATTAACCTTAACCCTAACCCTAAACCCCAATCTAACCCTAATCCTAACCCTCAACCTCACCCTCACCCTCACCTTAACTCTAACCCTAACCCTAACAATAACAATAACCCTAACCCTAAACCTAAACCTAACACTAATCCTCAGCCTTACCCTCACCCTAAAACTAACCCTAACTCTAACGCTCACCCTAACCTTAAGCCTAACCTAAACCTAACCCTAACCCTCACACTCACCCTCACCCTAACCCTAATCCTAAACCTAACACTATCCCTAACCCTAACCCTCAACCTAAGCCTCACCCTAGCCTTTAGCCTAACCCTAATCCTAACCCTAAACCTCATGGTTACCCTCACCCTAACCCTAAACCTAACCGTCACCCTAACCCTAACCCTAACCCTCACCCTCATGCTCATCCTAAGCCTAAACCTAAGCCTAAGCCTAACCCGAACCCTAACCCTCACCCTAACACTAACCCTAACATTATCCGTAAACCTCACTCTCACCCTAACCCTAACCCTAACCCTAACCCTAAACTGAAACCTCTTCCTAACCCTAACACTCACGCTCACCGTAACCGTAACCCTAAACCTAACCCTAAGAATATGCCTAACCCTAATCCTCACCCTTAACATAACCCTCACCATAACACTAACCCTCACCCTAACACTTACCCTCACCCTAACACTAAACCTACACATAACACAAACACTCACACTAAACCTAACCAACACGCTAACCATTAACCTCACCCTAATCCTAACCCTAACCCTCATCCTAACGCTAACCCTCATCCTCACCATAAACCTCACACTAACCGAACACTAATCCTCAATCTAACCATCACTCTCATCCTAACCCTAACCCTAACCCTCACTCTAAACCTAACCCTCACCCTAAAACTCACCCTAACCCTAACTCTAACCCAAAGACTCACACTCACCTTAACCCTAACCCTCACCCTAATCCTCACACTACCTTAACTCTACTCCTAAACCTCAACCTAACCCTAACCCTCATGCTCACCCTCTCCCTCAGTGAAACCCTAAGCCTAAGCCTAACCCTAAACCTAAACCTGACCCTAACCCTAACCCTAATTCTCACCCTCTCCCTCAGCGAAACCCTAAGCCTAACCCGAACCCTAACCCTAACCCTCACACTAACTCTAAACCTTACCCTACTCCTAATCCAAACCCTAAGCCTAACCCTCACCCTCACCATAACACTCACCCTATCCCTAACTCTAACACTAACCCTCACCCTAAACCTCACCCTAACCATCGCCCTAACCCTAACTCTAACCCTAAACTCACCCTCACCCTAACCCTAACGCTAAACCTCACCCGAACCCTAACCCTCACCCTCACCCACAACCTCACCGCAACTCTAACACTAAACCTAACAATATCAATAACCCTCGACCAAACCCTAACCCTAAAAATAACCCTAACCCTAACCCTCATGCTCATACTCTCCCTCAGCGAAACACTAAGCCTAACCCTAACCCTAAACCTAAACCTCATCCTAACCTTAACCCTAATAATAACCCTAACCCTAACCTTAAACATACCCCAACCCTACCCCTAACACTAACACTAAACCTAACCCTAACCCTAACCATAACCCTCACCCTAACCCTAACATTACCCTAACACTAACCCTAATCCTCAACCTCACCCTAGCCCTCAACCTAACCCTAACCCTCATCCTCACCCTAAACCTCACCCTAACCCTAACACTAATCCTCAATCTAACCCTCACCCTCACCCTAACCCTAACCCTTATCCCTACCATAACCCTCACCATAGGCCTAACACTCATCTTTAAACTTGCGGTCACCCCCAACTTAACCCTCACCCTAACCCTAACCCTCACCCAACCCTCACCCTAACCCTAACTCTACCCCTCAACCTCACCCTAACCCTAACCCTAACTCTAACCTTAACCTTAACACTAAAAACCTCTCCCTAAACTTAACCCTAAACCTCACCCTCACCATAACCATAACCCTAACCCTAACCCTAACAATAACCCTAACCCTAACCCTAATCCTAACCCTCACAATCACCCTCACCTTAATCCTAACCCTAACCCTCACCCTTCCGTAACCCTAACCCTCACCTTAACCATAATCCTGACCCTAACCCTCATCATAACCCTCCCAATAAACCTAACCCTAACCCTCAAGCTAACCCTAACCCTCTCCCTCACCATCACCCTCAGCCTAACCCTTAGCCTAACACTAAACCTAAACCTAACCTTCACCCTCACCCTAACTCTAAAACTAACCCTAACCCTAACCATCACCCTTACCCTCCCCCTAACCCTCTATCTAACCCTAAACCTCACCCTCACCTTAACCCTAACCCTAACCCTAAAGCCCACCCTAACCCTAACTCTCACCCTCACCCCGACCCTTACCTTCACTGTAACTATAACCCTAACCCTAACAATAACACTAACCCTAACCGTAATCATCTCCCTAACCTTAATCCTTACACCCAAACTCAAGCTCAGCCTAAACCTAAGCCTAAGCCTAACCCTAATCCTAACCCTCACACTCACATTCACCCTAACCCTAATCCTAAACCTAACCCTATCCCTAAACCTCAACCTAACCTTCACCCTCACACTAAACCTAACACTAAACCTAGCCCTCAACCTCACCCTAATCCTCCGCCCTAAACCTAAATCTATCCCTAAACCTCACCCTCACCCTAACCCTAACCCTAACCCTAAAATTAAACCTCACCTTAACCCTAATCCTCACCCTCACCTCAATCTCACCGTAACGCTAACCCTAACCCTAACAATAACACTAACCCCAACACTAACAATAACCCAAACCCGAACCATAACCCTCACCCTCTGCCTCACCCTCACTGCAAATTTAACCATAACCATAACACTAACAATAACCCTAACCCTAAACCTAACCCTCACCCTAACCCTAACGCTAACCCTAACCCTCAAACTAACCCTCACCCTAACCCTAATCCTAACTCTAACCTTAACCCTAACCCTAAACCTCAACCTAACCCTCACCCTAAACTATACCCTAACACTTACCCTAACCCTAACCCTAACCCTTGACCTAACCCTCCCATTAACCCTAAATATAACCCTGAAACTAACCCTCACTCTACCCCAAATCCTAACACTAACCCTCAACCTAACCCTAACCTTCAACCTCACCGTAACTATAACCCTCATCATAACCCTCACCCAAACCCTAACCCTAACCCTAAACCTCAACCAAACTCTAAACCTAAACCTCACCCTCACCCTAGTCCTCACCCTAACCCTAATCCTAACCCTAATTCTCATCCTAACCCTCACCCTAACCCTAACCATAACCCTCACCCTAATCCTAAGCCTAACCCTAATCCTCAACCTAACCCTAACCCTCACCATAACCCTAACCCTAACATTCACCCTAACCATTAATTTAACCCGAACACTAACGATCAACCAAACCCTAACCCTAACCATCACCCTCACCCTCATCCTCACCATCAGCCTAACCCTAAGCCTAAACCTAACCCTAACCCTCAAACTCACCCTAATCCTTACCCTAATCCTAATCCTAACACTAAGCCTAACCCTCAACCTCACTCTAACCCTCACTGTAACCTTAACTCTAACACTAACACTAACCCTAACGCTCCTCCTCAGCCTCACCCTAACCCTAACCCTAACACTAAACCTCACACTAACCCTAACCCTAACCTCAGCCTAACCCTAAGTCTAACCCTAACCCTAAAACTAAAAACCTCACCTTACTCCTAACCCTAACCCTCACCCTCACCCTCTCAGTAACCGTAATCCTAACCCTAACCCTAACAATAACCCTAACCCTAATCCTAACCCTCACCCTGACCCTTAACCTAATCTTAACCCTAACCCTCACCCTAACCCTAACCGTCACCCTTACCGTAACCCTAACCCTCATCCTAACCCTCAACCTAAACCTAAAACTCACCCTAACACTAACCCTAAAACACACCCTCACACAATTCCTCACCCTAGCCATCACCCTAACCCTAATCCTCACCCTAATCCTCATCCTAAACCTCACCCTAACCCTCACCCTAACCCTAACCCTCAACCTAACCCTCACCCTCACCCTAAACTTAACCTGAACACTAACTCTCACCCTAACCTTAACCCTAACACTAACCCTAACCCTAACCCTTAACCTCAACTTAACCCTCCCCCTAACCCTAAATTTAACCCTAAAACTAACCCTCACCCTAACGCAAATCCTAACCCTAACCGTCACCCTAACCCTAACCCTCACCCTTACCGTAACCCTAACCCTCATCCTAATCCTCACCCTAAACCTAAACCTCACCCTAACACTAACCCTAACCCTCACCCTCACCCTAGCCCTCACCCTAACCCTAATCCGAACGCTAATCCTCATGCTAAACCTCACCCTAACACTAACCCTAACCCAAACCCTAACCCTCAACCTAACCCTAAACCTCACGCTCAACGTAACCCTAACCCTCACCCTCATCCTCACCCTAAACTTAACCTGAACACTAACTCTCACCCTAACCCTCACCCTCACCCTCAGTGTAACCCTAAGACTAACACTAAACCTAACCCTAACCCTCACAATCACCCTAAACCTTAAACTAATAATATGCCTAACCCTAACATTAACCCTCACCCTCAGCCTCAACTTAACCCTAACCTCACCCACACCCCAAACCTAACCCTAACCCTAACCCTAAACCTCAGCCAAACCCTAACCCTAAACCACACCCTCAACATAGCCCTCAACCTAACCCTAATCCTAAACATCAACCTCACCCTAGTCCTCACCCTAACCCTAATCCTAACCCTACCCTCAATCTAACCCTCACCATAATCCTAACACTAACCCTCACCCTAACCCTAAACCTCACCCTCAGCCTAACCCTAAGCCCTACCCTAACCTATCCCTAACCCTTACACTCACCCGCACACTCACCCTCACCATAAGTCTAAACTTAAACATAACCCTAACCCTAAACCTCACCCTAACCGTAACCCTCACCCTAACCCTAACCCTCACCTTAAACCTCCCCCTAAACCTATATCTACCCCTAAACCTCACCCTCACCCTAACCCTAACCCTAACCCTAACCCTAACCCTACCCCTCATCCTAACTCTCAACCTAACCCTAAACCTAACCCTGATACTAACCCTAACCATAACTCTAACCCTTACCTGCACCCTAACACTCACTTTCACCCTTAAACTTACATTAAGCCTAACCCTCACCCCCAGCCTAACCCTCAGTCTCACCCTCACCCTCAGCCTAAACCTAAGCCTATCTTTAACCCTGTCCCTAACCCTCACACTCACCCTCACCCTAAACCTAACCCTAAGCCTTACCGTCACCCTCAACCTCATCCTAACCCTCAACCTAACCCTAACTCTCACCCTAACCCTGACCCTCACATTAACCCTAACCCTCACCCTAACCCTAACCCTCAACCAAACCCTTACCTTCACCCTAACACTAAGCCTAACCCTAACTTGAACCCACACAGTAACCCTAAACCTCACCCTAACCCTAACCCTCACAGTAACAGTAAACCTCACCCTAAGCATAAACCTACCCGTCACCTTACCCCTCACTCTAACCCTAACCCCAACCATAAACCTCGCACTTACCGTCACCCTAACACTCACCTTAACCCTAACCCTCTCTGAAACCCTAACCCTCACACTCTCCAGAACCCTCATCCTCAAATACTCACCCTCACCCAAAACATAATCCTAACACTAACCCTCACCATAACGGTAACCCTAACCCTCACATTGAGTAACCCTAACCCTCACCCTCACCCCAAACCTCACCCTTACCTTATCCTCACCCTAACCCTAACCCTCACACTAACTCTAACCTTAACTCTAAACCTACCCCTCATCCTACCTCTCACCCTAACTAGAACCCTAAAACTACCCCTAACCCTCACCCTAATCCTAACCCTTACCTTCACCCTCACCCTAACCCTCAGCATTACCTTAACCCTAACCCCAAGTTTAACCCTCACCCATACCCTAACCCTTACTCTCACCCTCACCCTAGCCCTTACCCTCATTCAACACATCACCCTACGCCTAACCCTCACCCTAACCCTAACGCTAACACTCACCCTAATCCTATCACTCACCCTAACCCTAACACTCACCCTAACCCTCACCCTAACCCTAACCTCCAACCTAACACTAACCCACAACCTAACCCTAATGCTAACCCTCACCCTAAACCTAACCCTCACCCTAAGCCTTACTGTCACTCTAACCCTAAGCCTTACACTATCCCTAATCCTCACCCTAACCCTAACACTACTCCTCACCCTAACCCTCACCCTAACCCTAACCCCAAACCTAAACCTCACCCTTACCGTCACCCTCACCATCACCCTAACCCTCACCCTTACCCTCACCCTAAACCTAACTCTAACCCTAACCCTTACCCTCAGCCTAACCCTCAACCTGAACCTTAACCTAACCCTCACCCTAACCCTAAACCTCACCTTAACCCTAACTCTAACCCTAAACCTCACCCTAGCCCTCACCCTAACCATAATTCTAACCCTAACCTAACCCTTCAACCTAACCCTAACACTCATCCTCACAATAAACCTCACCATTAACCCTAACCCTAAACCTCAATCTATCCCTCACCCTAACCCTAACCCGAACCCTTACCCTAACCCTCACTCTAAGCCTAAAACTCACCCTTATCTTAACCCTCATCCTCAGCCTATCCTAACCCTCAACTTTACATTTAGCATCATCCTCACCCTCACCCTAACCCTCACACTAACCCTAACCCTCACCGTAGCCCTCACCCTAACCCTAACCCTAACCCTCACCCTCACCCTAACCCTCACCTTAACCCTTAACCTAACCCTCACCCTAATCCTAACCCTCAACCTTAGGGGAACACTCACCCTCAGCCTAACCTTCACCTTTACTCTTACCATCACTCTCACTCTAACCCTCACCCTAACCCTAACTGTCATCCTAACACTCACCCTAACCCTAACCCTATCCATCCACCTAACACTAAACCTCACACTCACCCTCACCCTCAGCCTAACCCTAAGCCTAAGCCTCACCCTAACCCTAATCCTCACCCTCACCCTAGCTATCAACCTAAACCTAATCCTAACCCTAACCCTCATCCTAACCCTCACCCTAACCCAAACGCTAAACCTCACCCAAAACCTATTCCTCACCCCCAACCTAACCCTCAGCCTAACCCTAACCCTAAACCTCAACCTAACCCTAACCCTCACCCATACAGTAACCCTAACCCTAAACCTCACCCTAACTCTAAACCTAACCCAAACCATAAACCTCACACTAAACCTAATCCTAACTTTAACCCTCACCCTAGCCCTCAACCTAACCCGAATCCTAACCCTATACCTCATCCTAACACTCACCCTAACCCTAAATCTAACCCTCACCATAACCCTAACCCTCACCCTTACCCTCAGCCTAACCCTAAGCCTAAGCCTAAGCCCAACCCTAACCCTCACCCTCACTCACACCCTAACCATAATCCAAAATGTAACCCTATCCATAACCCTAACCCTCACCTTAAACCTCACCCCAACCCTAACTCTAAACCTAAACCTCACCCTAGCCCTCACCCTAACCATAATTCTAACCCTAACCTAACCCTTCAACCTAACCCTAACACTCATCCTCACCCTAAGCCTCACATTAACCCTAACCCTAATCCTCAATCTAACCCTCACCCTAACCCTAACCTGAACCCTTACCCTAACCCTCACTCTAAGCCTAACACTCACCCTTATCTTAACCCTCATCCTCAGCCTATCCTAACCCTCAACTTTATACTTACCATCATCCTCACCCTCACCCTAACCCTCACACTAACCCTAACCCTCACCGTAGCCCTCACCCTAACCCTAACCCTAACCCTCACCCTCACCCTAACCCTCACCTTAACCCTTAACCTAACCCTCACCCTAATCCTAACCCTCAACCTTAGGGGAACACTCACCCTCAGCCTAACCTTCACCTTTACTCTTACCATCACTCTCACTCTAACCCTCACCCTAACCCTAACTGTCATCCTAACACTCACCCTAACCCTAACCCTATCCATCCACCTAACACTAAACCTCACACTCACCCTCACCCTCAGCCTAACCCTAAGCCTAAGCCTCACCCTAACCCTAATCCTCACCCTCACCCTAGCTATCAACCTAAACCTAATCCTAACCCTAACCCTCATCCTAACCCTCACCCTAACCCAAACGCTAAACCTCACCCAAAACCTATTCCTCACCCCCAACCTAACCCTCAGCCTAACCCTAACCCTAAACCTCAACCTAACCCTAACCCTCACCCATACAGTAACCCTAACCCTAAACCTCACCCTAACCCTAAACCTAACCCAAACCCTAAACCTCACACTAAACCTAATCCTAACTTTAACCCTCACCCTAGCCCTCAACCTAACCCGAATCCTAACCCTATACCTCATCCTAACACTCACCCTAACCCTAAATCTAACCCTCACCATAACCCTAACCCTCACCCTTACCCTCAGCCTAACCCTAAGCCTAAGCCTAAGCCCAAACCTAACCCTCACCCTCACCCACACCCTAACCATAATCCAAAATGTAACCCTATCCATAACCCTAACCCTCACCGTAAACCTCACCCCAACCCTAACTCTAAACCTAAACCTCACCCACACCCTAACCCTAAACCTCACCCTCACCCTCAGCTGAAAGCTAACTCTAACCCTAACCATAACACTCACCCTAACCATAACCCTCACCCTTACGGTAACCCTGACCCTCAGACTAACTCTAACCTTTAACCTTACCGACACCCTCAACCTAACACTCACCCTAACCCTAAATTTAACCCGAAACCTAACTCGCAAACTAACCCTAACCCTAACATTCACCCTAAGCCTAACCCTCACCCTCACCCTAAACCTAACACACACCCTCATCCTAAACTTCACCCTAACCCTAACCCTAACCCTAACCCTAACCCTCACTGTAAACCTCACCCTAAACCTATCTCTAACCCTAAACCTCAAACTCACACTGATCCTAACCATAACCCTAACCCTAAACCTCACCCTAACACTAACTATAAACCTCACACTCACCCTAGCCCTCACCCTAACACTAATCCTAAACCTAACCATCATCCTAACCCTCACCCTACCCCTAACCCTAACCCTAACACTAATCCTCACCCTCAACATAACCCTCAGCCTAACCCTAAGCCTAACCCTAAACCTAACCCTAACCCACACACTCACCATCACCCTAACCCTAATCCTAATCATAAACCTAACCCTAAACCTCAACCTATCCCTAAACCTAAAACTAACCCTAACCCTTACCCTCATCCTAAACCTCACCTGAACCCTAACTCTAACACTAAACCTCACCCTCACCGTAACCCTAACTCTAACACTAAACCTAACCCTAAACCTCACCCTAACCCTAACCCTCACCCTCACCCTTACCATAACCCTAAACCTCACCCTAAACATAACCCTCACCCTAACCCTAACCCTCACCCTAACACTTACCCTCACACTAACACTAAACCTCCCACTAACTCTAACCCTCACCATAACCGTAAACCTCACCCAAAACCTAGCCCTAAACCTATCGCTCACCATAACCCTCATTCTAATCCTAACCCTCACCCTAACCCTAATCCTCATCCTCACCCTACACCTCATCCTCACCCTACACCTCACACTAACCCTAATCCTAACCCTAACCCTCACCCTCACCCTAAATCTAACCCTAACCCTTATCCTAACCCTCACCCTAACCCTAACCCTCACCTTAACCCTAACACTCACCCTCATCCGAAACCTCAGCCTAACCCTAAGCCTAACCCTAAACCTAACCCTAACCCTAACCCTCAAACTCACCTTCTCCCTAACCCTAATCCTAAACCTAACTCTAACCCTAACACTAATCTGAACCCTCACACTAACCCTCACCCTAACCCTATCTCTAAACCTAAACCTCAAACTCACCCTGACCCTATCCCTAACCCTAACCCTAAACCTCACCTTAACCCGAACCCTAAATCTCAACCTCACCCTAGCCCTCACCCTAACCCTAATCCTAAACCTAACCCTCATCCTAACCCTCAAACTAAACTTAACGCTAATCCTCATTCTAACAATAACCCTCACCCTCAACCTAACCCTCAGCCTAACCCTAAGCCTAACCCTAAACCTAACCCTAACCCACACACTCACCCTCACCCTAATCCTAATCCTAATCATAAATCTAACCCTACACTTCACCCTAACCCTCACCCTAACCACAAAACTAAAATTAACCCTAACCCTAACCCTCATCCTAACCCTCACCCTAACCCTAACTCTAACCCTAAACCTCACCTTCAAACTAAACATAATTTAAACCCTAACCCTAAACCTAAACCTCACACTAACCCTAACCCTCACCCTCACCCTCACTGTAACCCTAACCCTAAACCTAACAAAAACCCTAAACATAAACCTCACCCTAAACCTAACACTCACCCTAACAATTACCCTCACCCTTACCCTAAACCTAACTCTAACCCTAACCCTAACAGTAACCCTAACTCTCACCCTAACCCTGAACCTCACCCTAACCCTAAACCTCACCCTCACCGTAGCCCTCACCCTAACCCTAATTCTAACCCTAACCCTCACCCTAATACTAACCCTCATCCTCACCCTAAACCTCACACTTACCCTAAACCTAATCCTCAATCTAACCCTCACACTCACCCTAACCCTCACCCTAACCCTTATGCTAACCCTCATCCTAATCCTAACCTTCAACATTACAGGAACACTCAACCTCAGCCTAAACCTCATCTTTACTCTTACCATCACGCTCACCTTAACCCTCACCCTAACCATAATCCTCATCCTAACACTCACCTTAACCCTAACCCTATCCATCAACCTAACACTAACCCTCAACCTCACCCTCACCCTCAGCATAACCCTAAGCCTAAACCTCACCCTTACCCTAATCCTCACCCTCACCCTAGCCCTCACCCTAAGCCTAATCCTAACCCTAACTCTCATCCTAACCCTCACCCTAACCCAAACGCTAACCATCACCCAAAACCTATTCCTCACCCCCAACCTAACCCTCAGCCTAACCCTAACCCTAACCCTCAACCTAACCCAAACCCTCACCCATACAGTAACCCTAACCCGAACCCTCACCATAACCCTAAACCTAACCCAAACCCTAAACCTCACACTAAACCTAACCCTAAATTTAACCCTCACCCTAGCCCTCAACCTAACCCGAATCCTAACCCTATACCTTATCCTAACCCTCAACCTAAGCCTAACCCTAAACCTCACCCTAAACCTAACCCTCACCCTCACCCTCAGCCTAACTCTAAGCCTAAGCCTAACCCTAAGCCTAAACTTCACCCTCACCCACACCCTAACCATAATCCTAAATGTAACCCTATCCCTAACCCTAACCTTTACCCTAACCTTAACACTAACCCAACCCTAACACTAATCCTAACTCTAACCCGCACACTAACCCTCACCCTAACCATAACTCTAACCTTAAACCTCACCCTAACCCTAAGCCTAATCCTCACCCTCACCCTCAGGTGAAACCTAACTCTAACCCTAACCATAACCCTCACCCTAACCCTAACCCTCATCCTTACCATAACCCTCACCCTCAGATTTACCCTCACCGTTAACCTTACCGACACCTTCAACCTAACACAGAGCCTAACCCTAAACTTAACCCAAAACCTAACTCTCACCATAACCCTAACCCTAACACTCAACCTAACCCTAACCCTCATCTTCATCCTCAACCTCACCCTAACCCTAAACCTAACCCTCATACTCACCCTCTCCCTAAACCGAATCCTAAACCTCACCCTCACCCAAGCCCTCACCCTCACCCTAATCCTAAACCAAACCCTCACGCCAACCCTAACCCTAACACACACCCTCACCCTAACCTTCACCCAAAACCTAACCCTAAACCTAACCCTAACCCTAACCCTCACCGTAACTCTCACCCTAACCCTATCTCTAACCCTAAACCTCAAACTCACACTGATCCTAAACCTAACCCTAACCCTAAACCTCACCCTAACACTAAACCTAAACATCACCCTAACGCTATCCCTCACCCTAAACCTAACCTTAAACCTCACCCTCATCCTAACTCTCACCCTAACCCTAACCCTCACCCTAATCCTAACCCTCACCGTTTGGGGAACACTCACCCTCAGCCTAACCCTCACGTTTACTCTTACCGTCACGCTCACCCTAATCCTCATCCTAACCGTAACCCTCATCCTAACACTCACCCTAACCCTAACCCAGTCCATCACCCTAACCCTAAACCTCACCCTCACCCTCACCCTCAGCCTAACCCAAAGCCTAAACCTAAGCCTAACCCTAACCCTCACCCTCACCGTAGCCCTAACCCTAAACCTGATCTTAACCCTAACCCTCATCCTAATCCTCACCCTAACCCTAAAACTAAACATCACCCAAAACCTATTCCTCACTCCCAACCTCACCCTCAGCCTAACACTAAGCCTATTCCTAACCTTAACAGTAACCCTCACCCTCAGCCTCACCCTCAACACAAACTTAACCGAAACCAAAACACTAACAATAACCAGAATTTTAACCCTAGGCCTAACCCTAATCCTCATGCCCACCCTCACCCTCAGCCTAACCCTAAGCCTAACCTAGGCCTAACCCTAACCCTCACCATAACCCTAACCCTAACCCTAACCCTAATCCTAATCCTAAAACTAATCCTAATAAACAGCCACATCCTCACCCTAACCCAAACCCTAGCCCTCACCCTCACCCTCACCCTAAGCCTAAGCCTAAGCCTAACCCTAACCCTAACTCTCACACTCACACTCACCCTAACCCTCATCCTAAACCTCACCCTATCACTATTCCTAGCCCTGACCCTAACCCTCACCATAGCCCTCACCCGTACCCTAATCCTAACACTAAACCTCATCCTAACCCTAACCCTAACTCTAACCCAAACCCTAAACCTAAACCTCATCCTAGGCCCAACCCTAAACCTCACCCTTACCTTCACTGTAACCATAACCCTAACCCTAACACTCACCCTAACCCTAACACTCACCCTAACCCTCACATTAACCCTAACCATCACCCTAAACTTAAACCTCAACCTAACACTAACCCTAACCCTCACCCTCACCCTAGCCCTCACCCTAACCCTCAGCCTCATCCTCACCCTAAACCTCACACTAACCCTAACACTAATCCTCAATCTAACCCACACCCTCACCGTAACCTTTACCCTAATCCTCACCCTAAACCTAACCCTCTCCCTTACCGTAACCCTTACACTTGGCCTAACCCTCACCTTTACCCTTACCGTCAAACCCACCCTAAACTTCACCCTAACCCTCATCCTCACCCTAACCCCGACCCTAAACATAACTCTACCCCTAAACCTCACCCTCACACTAACCCTAATTCTAACCATAACCCTAACACTAAAGCTCACCCTAAACCTAACCCTCACACTCACCCTCACAGTAACCGTAACCCTAACCCTAACCCTAAAAATAACCCTCACCCTAACCCTGACACTCAACCTACTGCTTACCCTCACCCTAACACTAATCCTAACCCTAACACTAACCCTCACACTAACCATAACCCTCACCCGAATTCTAAACCTCACCCTAACCCTAAACCTCAACCTAGCCCTCACACTAACCCTAATTCTAACCCTCACCATCACCCTATCCCTAATCCTCATCCACACCCTAAACCTCACACTAACACTAACCCTAATCCTCAATCTAACCCTCACCCTAACAATTACCCGAACCCTTACCGTAAACCTCACCCTAACGGTAACCCAAACCCTAACCCTAAATCTAACCTAACCCTAAACCTAAACCTCGTCCCAAAACTAATCCTAAACCCTAATCCTAAACCTAACCCTATCCCTAACCCGAACCTTCACCCTAAACCTCACCCTTGCCCTCACCCTAACTCTAATCCTAAACCTACACTTCATCCTAACCCTCACCCTAACCCTAAACTTAACCCTCACCCTAACACTAACCCGAACACTCACCCATATACTGGGCCTAAGCCTAAACCAAAGCCTAAGCCTAACCCTAAACCAAAACCTCACCATAACCCTTACCCTAATACTAACCCTAACTCTAACCCTAAACCTCACCCTTACCCTAAGCCTAATTTTAATCCTAACCCTAAATCTAAACCTCATCCTAACCCTAACCCTAACAATAACCCTAAACCTAACACTAAAAACCTTAGCCTAACCCTAAACCTAACCCTCACCCTCACCCTATCAGTAACCATAACCCTAACCCTAACTGTAACAATAACCCTAACGCTAACCCTAATTCTAACCCTCACCCTCACCCTAAACCTAAACCTAACCGTAACCCTCAACCTAACCCTAAGCCTCACGCAAAACTTAACCATAACCCTAACCCTCACCCTAACCCTAAACATAACCTGAACACTAACACTCAACCTCACCCTAACCCTAACCCTAACCCTCACCCTCACACTAGCCCTCACCCTAATCCTAATCCTAACCCTAACACTCATCCTAACCCTCACCGTAACACTAACCCTAACCCTCACCCTCACCCTAACTCTAAACCTAACCCTAACCCTCAACCTAACCCTAACCCTCACCCTCACATTACCCCTTACCATAAACCTCACCCTAACCCTAAATTTAACCCGAAACCTAATTCTCACACTAACCCTAACACTAACCCTCACCCTAACCCTAACCCTCGCCCTCATCCTCACCCTCAGCCTAACCCTAAGCCTAAGCCTAACCCTAACACTCACACTCACCCTAACACTAACCCTAATCCAAACCCTCACCCAATCCCTAACCCAAACCCTAAACCTCACCCCAACACTAACCCTAACCCTCACCCTCACCTTAGCCCTCACCCTAACCCTAAGCCTAACCCTAATCCTAACCCTCACACTCACCCTAACACTAACCCTAATCCTAACCCTAACCCTAACCCTAACCCTCACCCTCACCCTAACACTCACCTTAAGCCTAACCGTAAAATTAATCCTAACCCTAACCCTAACACTAAACCTCACCATAACACTAAAATTAACAATACCCCTAAGCCTAAACCTCACCCTAATACTAATCCTAATCCTCAACCTCACCCTAGCCCTCACCCTAACCCTAACCCTCAACCTTACCCAAGACCTCACACTAACCCTAACACTAATCCTCAATCTAACCCTCACCCTCACCCTAACACTAACCCTATCAATCACCCTAACCCTAGCCCTCACCCTTACCGTAAACCTCACACTCAGCCTAACCATCACCTTTACCCTTACCATCATGCCCACCCTAACACTCACCCTAACCCTAACCCTGACCCTAACCCTAACTCTACCCCTAAACTTTACCCTCAACCTAACCCTAACTCTAACACTAACCCTAACACTAAACCTCACCCTAACACTAACCCTAAACCTCCGCCTCAACCTCATGCTCAGCCTAACCCTAAGCTTAAGCCTAACCCTTACCCTAACCCTCACCCTCACCCTTGCCCTCACCCTAACCCTAATCCTAACCCTAACCCTCATCCTAACTCTCACTCTAACCCTAAACCTAACCATAACCCTAACCCTAATCCTCACCCACACCCTCACCCTCAGCCTAACCCTAAGCCTAAGCCTAACCCTAACCCTAACCCTAAAACTCACCCTCACCTTAAAACTAATCCTAACCCTAACCCTAACCCTAAACCTAAACCTCAACCTAACCCTCACCCTAACCTTAAACCTAACACCAACCCTAACATTAACCCTCCATGTAACCCTAAATCTAACCCTAAACCTCACCGTCATCCTAAACCTAATCCTACCCTAACCCTAAACCTAACCGTATCCCTCACCCTCACCCTCACCCTCACCCTCACCCTCACCATAACTCTAATCCTAACCCTAACTATAATACTAATCCTAAATTTAAACGTAACCCTAACCCTAATCCTACAATTCACCCTCACTCTATTCCTAATCCTAACCCTAACCTTCAACCTAACCCTAACCCCCGAACTCACTGAAACCCTAACCCTCATCCTAACCCTCACCCTAACCCTAACCCTAATTATAAACCTAACCCTAACACTAACCCTAACACTCACCCTCACCCTAGCCCTCACCCCAACCCTAATCCTAATCCTAACCCTCACCCTCACACTCACCTGCACACTCACCCTCACCATAACTCTAAATTTAACCCTAATGCTAACCCTAAACCTAAACCTAATCCTAACACTAACCATAACCCTCACACTAACCCTCCCCCTAAACCTATATCTAACCCTAAACCTCACCCTCACCCTCACCCTTACCCTAACCCTAACCCTAATCCCCACCCTAAACGTAACCCTAACCCTCACCCTCAACCTAAAGGGAATTCTAACCCTAAAATTAACAATAACACTAACCTTATCCCTAATCCTCACCCCCACCCTCATCCTCAGCCTAACCCTAAGTCTAAGCCTAACCCTCACCCTAACCTTCACACTCACCCTAATCCTAAACCTAATCCCAAACCTAAGCCTATCCCTAAATCTCACCCTAAATCTAACCCTAACACTAACCCTAACCCTCACGCTTACCCTCAACCTCACATTAACTATAACCCTAACCCTAACAATAAGAATAACACTCTACCATGACCATAACCATAACCATAACCCTCACCGTTAACCTCACCCTCACCACAAACTTAACACTAAATATAACACTAACAATAACCCTAACCCTAACCCTAATCCTAATCCTCACCCCCACCATCACCCTCAGCCTTACCCTATCACTAACCCGAAACCTAACCCTAACCCTCACTGTAACCCTAACCCTAAAACTAACCCTAACCCTAACCCTAAACCAAACAATAAACCTAACACTAAACCTAACCCTAATCCTCACCCTCACACTCACTCTAACCCAATCCCTAACCCTAACCCTCACCTAACCCTAAGACTAACCCTAACCCTAACCCTAACACACACACTCACTCACCCTAACCCAAATCCTAAACCTGACCCTATCCTTAACCCTAAACCTCACCCTAACCCTCACCCTAGCCCTCACCCTAAACCTAATCCTAACCCTCACCCTTATCTTAACCCTCACCCTCAGCCTAAACCTCACCTTTACCCTTACCATCATCCTCACCCTAACCCTCACCCTAAACCTAAACCTCATCCTAAGACTTACCCATACAATAAACCTAACCATCACCCTAAACCTAACACTCACCCTCAACCTCATGCTCAGCCTAAACCTAAGCTTAAGCTTAAACCTTATCCTAGCCCTCACCCTCACCCTAGCCCTCACCCTAACCCTAATCTGAAACCTAACCCTCACCCTAACCCTAACCATAACCATAACCCTAACCCTAATCCTCAGCCCTACACTCACCCTCAGTCTAACCCTAAGCCTAAGCCTAAGCCTAACCCTAACCCTCACCCTCACCCTCACCCTAACCTTAACCCTAACACTAACCCTAACCCTAAACCTCAACCTAACCCTCCCCCTAAACCTAAATCTAACCCTAAAACTAGCCCACAACTAAACCCAAATACTAACCCTAACCCTAAGCCTAAACCTCACCCAAACACTAACCCTAACTCTCACCCTCACCATAGCCCACACCCTAATCCTAATACTAACCCTAATCCTCATCCTAACCCTCACCCTAACCCTAACCTTAACCCTCAGGCTGACCGTAACCCTAATCCTTCCCCTCACCCTAACCCTTAACTTATCCCGAACAGTAACACTAACCCTAACCCTCACGCTAAACCTCACCCTAACCCTAACCCTAAACCTCACCCTCACCCTAGCCCTCACCCTAATCTTAATCCTAACCCTAACCATCATCCTAACCCTCACCCTAACACTAACCCTAACCCTCACGCTCACCCTCAGTCTAACTCTAAACCTAATCCTAACCATAATACTAATTCTAAACCTAAACCTAACCCTAACCCAAACCCTAATCCTACCACTCACTGTCATTCTAATCCTAATCCTAAACCTAACCCTCAAACTTACCCTAACCCTCAACCTCACTGTAACCCTAACCATCATTCTGACCCTCACCCTAACCCTAACCCTAATTCTAAACCTTACCCTAACACTAAACCTAACCCTCACTCTCACCCTAACCATAATCATAACCCTAACCCTCATCCTAACTCTCACCATAACCCTAACCCTAACCATAACCCTAACCCTAATCATCACACCCACCCTCAACCTCAGCCTAACTCTAAGCCTAAGCCTAACCCTAACCCTAACCCTCAGACTCACCCTCACCTTAAAACTAATAATAACCCTAACCCTAACCCTAACCATAAACCTCAACCTAACCCTCATCTTAACCTTAAACCTAACTCTAACCCTAACATTAACACTCCACCTAAGCCTAAATCTAACCCTAAACCTCACCGTCGTCCTAACCCTAATCCTAGCCGTAACCCTAAACCTAAACGTATCCCTCACCCTCACCCTCACCCTCCCCATAACTCTAACCCTAACCCTAACCATAATACTAATCCTAAACCTAAACGTAACCCTAACCCTAACCCTAATCCTATCACTCACCCTCATTCTAATCCTAATCCTAACCCTAAACCTCAACCTAACCCTAAACCTCAACGTCACTGTAACCCTAACCCTCATCCTAACCCTCACCCTAAACCTCACCCTAATTCTAAACCTTACCCTAACACTAACCCTAACCTTCACTCTCACTCTAGCCCTCACCCTAACCCTAATCCTAACCCTACCACTCACCCTAACCCTAAAATCACCCTCACCTTTACCCTCAGCCTAACCCTAAGACTAAGCCTAACCCTAACCCTCACACTCAACCTAACCCTTACACTAATACTAATCCTAACCCTCAGCCTAACCCTCACCCTCACCCTAACCCTAACCCTAACAATAACCCTAACCCTAATCCTCACCCTAACCCTCCCCTTAACCCTAACTCTAACCCCAAACCTCACCCTCAGCTAACCCTAAACCTAACCCTAACCCTAACCCTAACCCTAAACCTCTCCCTAACCCTAACCCTCACCCTCAACCTCAACCTCACCATAACTCTAACCCTAACCCTAACAATAAGAAAAATCTTAACCCTAACCATAACCAGAACCCTCACTGTCAGCCTCACCCTCATCACAAACTTAACACTAACCATAACAGTAACAATAATCCTAACCCTAAACCTAACCATAATCCTCACCCCCACAATCACCCTCAGCCTAACCCTAACACTAATCTTAATCCTAGCCCTAACCCTTACCTTAACACTAACACTAACACTAACCCTAAACCAAACCTTAAACCTAAACCTAAACCTAACCCTAATCCTCAGCCTCAACCTCACATTAAACCTAACCCTAACCCTATCCTTAACCCTAACCCACACCCTAATCCTCACCTAACCCTAACCTCACCCGCACCTTCACCCTCAGCCTAACCCAAAGACTAAACATAATCCTCACACTAAACATAATCCTCACCCTAACCCTAATACTAAACTTCACCCTCCCCCAAACACTCACCCTCAGCCTAAATCTAACCCTCATTCTACCCCTAAACCTAATCCTCACACTAACCTGAACCCTAACCCTCATCCTTACCCTAACCCTGACACTAACCCTAACTCTCACCCTCACCGTAAAGCTAACCCTAAACCTAACCCTCACCCTAACCCTCACCCTAACCGTAATGCTAACCCTAACCCTCACACTCACCCTAAACCTCACCCTAACCCTTACGCTCACCGTAAACCTAACCCAACCCTCACCCTCACCCTCACCCTATCTGTCACCCTAACCCTAACCGTAACCCTCACCCTAACCCTCACCCTCGCCCTCATCTTGACCCTAACCTTCACCCTCACCCTCACCCTTAAGCTAACCCTAAAACTAACCCTCACCTTAACCCTCACTCTAACTGTAATGCTAACACTAACCCTAACCCTCACACTCAGCCTAAACCTCCCCCTAACCCTTACCCTCACCGTAAACCTAACCCCAACCCTAACCCTCACCCTCACCTTATCCCTCACCCTAACCTTAAGGCTAATCCTCACCATAACCCTAACCGTAATCCTTACCCTCACCCTAACCCTAATCCTATCCTTAACCCTGACCCTCACACTAACCCTAACCCTCACCCTCACTCTAACCCTCACCATCACCCTAACCTTTACCCTCACCCTAACCCTAATCTTTTCCGTAAAACTAACCCTAGCCCTAAACCTCACACTAAACATAGCCCTCACCCTAACCATAACCCTACCCTCAAATTAACCCTCACCCTAACCCTAACAGTATCCCGCATCCTAACCCTAACCCTTACCCTCACACTAACCCTAAACCTATCCCTAACCCTCTCCCTCAACTTAACCCTCACCCTCACCCTAAACTTTACCCTAACCCTAACCCTCAGAGTAATCCTAGCCCTCACCCTAAACCTAACCCTAACCCTCAACTTAATCCTCACCCTAACCCTAACCCTAACCCTAAACCTAACCCTCACAATCAACCTAGCCCTCAACCAAAATCTAATCCTAACCCTAACCCTCACACTAACCCTTACCCTCACCCTTACCATAACCCTCATCCTCACAATAACCCTCACAATAACCCTCACCCGAACCCTAACCCTAACCCTCACACTAACCCTCACCCTCACTCTAACACTAACCCTCACCCTAAACCTAAACCTAACCCTAACCCTAACCCTCACCCTCATCCTAAACCTTAATCTCAACCTCAACCTAACCCTTACACTAACCCTAACCCTCACCCTAACCCTCACCCTCAGCCTAACTCTAACTCTAACTCTAATCCGAACACTCACCTTCAGCCTCACGCTAACCCTAACCCTAAACCTCACCCTCATACTGACCCTCACCCTAATCTTCACCCTCGCCCTCAACCTCACCGTAACCCTAAACATAACCCTAAACCTCACCCTAACCCTTACCCTTAACCTCACCCTCAACCTCACCCTAACCCTAACCTTAAACGTAACCCTCACCCTAACCCTAATGCTAGCCCTAACCCTCATACTCACCCTAAACCTCACCCTAACCCTTAACCTCACCGTAAACCTAACCCTAACACTAACCCTAACCCTAACCTTCAACCTAACCCTCAACCTAACCCTAACCCTATGCCTAACCCTCACCCTCATCCTAAACCTCACATTCACCCTAACCCTAACCGTTGCCCTCTCTAAAACCCTAACCCTATCCCAAACCCTAACCCTTACAAGAACGCTAACCCTCAGCCTAACCCTGACCAGAACCCGAACCCGTACCCTCACACTAACCCTAACCATATCCCTAAATCTAACCCTCACACTACCACTTAACCTCACCCTCACATTAACCCGACCACTCAGCCTAACCCTCATCCTAACCTTAAGCCTAACCCTAACCCTCACTCTAACAATGACCCTAAACCTAAACCTAACCCTAACCCTCACACTCACCCTCACCCTCAGCCTAATCCTAACCCTCACCCTCATCCTAACTCTAACCCTAACCCTAATCCTAACCCTCATACTCTCCCTCACCCTCACAGTTACCCTAACCCTAACCCTATACCTAACCCTCACCCTAATCCTAACTCTCACCCTAACCCTAACCCTACCCCTCAAGCTAACCCTTACCCTAACCCTAAACATAACCCTCACCCTAACACTAACCCTCACCCCCACCCTAACCCTCACCCTCACCTGAAACCTCAACCACATCCTAACCCTCATCCTCACCCTAAATAAAACCCTAACACTAACCCTCATCTTAAACCTAACCCTAACCCTCACCCTTACCCTCACCCTCACCCTCAGACTAACCTTAACTCTAACCCTAATCCTCACCTCTTGAGTACTACCTCCACTTCTGGCTTTTTGCTTGTTCATGGGAAAGAATAGCATCTATTCTGTTTGTCTGCCTGGGCTGCCTTTGAACTGCATTCCTCCAATCCCAGCCTTCTGAGTAGCGAGGATCACCAGCATGAACCTCCAGTGCTAAGCAGCCTTGCTGATTTTCACAGGAAAAGAATGACTCAGGACCTGCTGTTGTTTAGAGCCCTTCGTTAGCATTTATTTTATAAACCCTCATCTGGTTATTGCTCTACACAGTCTGCACGTATTAACTCACTTGTTTCTTACAACCACCCCAGGAGATAAGGCAACACAGCTCCCCTGAAGCAGACATTGCCATTGACCTGCCTAACCCTAATCCTCTTCTTCACCCTAACCCTTATCATCACCCTAAACCTAATCCTATCCCTAGACCTAACTCTAAATCTAAAGCTCACACTAAAACTAGCCCTCACCCAAACCATAAACCTACACTCACCTTAAGCCTCACCTTAATCCTAACCCTCACCCTAACCCTAACCCTTAGCCTCACCCTAACCCTAACCCTATCCCTAACCTTCTACCTCACCCTAAGCCTCAACATCACCCTAACACTAACACTTACCCTCACCCTAACCCTAACACTAACACTAACCCTAACACTCACACTAACCCTAACCCTCATCCTCACCCTAAGACTCACCCTCACCCTAACACTTACCCTCATTCTAACCCTAACCCTAACCCTAACCGTAAACCTCACAGTAATCCTAACCCTCACATTAAACCTAACCCTATCCCTCAACTTAACCCTCACCCTAACCCTAACCCTAATGCTCACCGTAACCAAAAACCTAACCCAGACCTTCACCCTAAACCTCACCCTAACACTAATCCTAACCCTAACCCTCACCTTAACCCTAAACCTCAACCTAATCCTCACCCTAAACCTCACCCTATCCCTATCCCTGACACAAGCCCTAACACTCAACCTAATCATCACCCTAACCCTCACCCTAATGCTAAACCTAACACTAAACCTCACCCTAACCCTCACCCTAACCCTAAACATAACCCTCAACCTCAACCTAGCCCTCATGCTAACCCTAATCCTAACCCTAACCCTCACCCTAACCCTTACCCTCACCCAAACCATAACCCTCACCCTCACAATAACCTTCACAATAACCCTAACCCAAACCCTAACTCTAACCCTCACCCTAAACCTCACACTCAATCTAACTGTAAACCTCACCCTAACCCTCTCCCTAAACCTAACCCTAAGCCTAACTCTAACCCTCACCCTAAACTTCACGCTCACCCTAATCCTAAACCTAACCCTCAACCTCACCCTAACACTCACACTAAAACTTAAGCTCAGCCCCAACCTAACCCTTACACTCACCCTAACATTCATCCTCATCCTAACTCTAAACCTAACTCTAATACGAACCCTCACCCTCAGCCTCACACTAACCCTAATCCTAAACCTCACCCTCACCCTTACCCTCACCATAACCCTCAACCTCGCCCTCAGCCTCACCCTAAACCTATCCCTAGCCCTCACACTAACCCTAAAACTCACCCTAACCCTAACCCTAACCCTCACCCTCAAACTCACCCTAAACCTAACCCTAAACTTAACCCTCAGCTTAACCCAAATGCTAGCCCTAACCCTCACACTCACCCGAAAACTCACCCTAACCCTTACCCTCACCGTAAATCTAACTCTAACCCTAACCCTCAACCTCAACCTAACCCTCACACTAACCCTAACCCTAACCCTCACCCTAACCCTAAGCCTAACCCTTATCCTCACCCTAGCTCTCACCATAACCCTAATCCTAACCCTAATCCTCACACTAACCCTAACCCTCACCCCAACCCTAACCCTCACCCTCAAACTAAACCTCACCCTAACCCTACTTCTAACCCTCACCCTAACCCTCACCCTATCCCTATCGCTGACACCAACCCTAAACCTCAACCTACCCCTCACGCTAACGCGCACCCTAACCCTAACCCTAACACTAAACCTCACCCGAACCCTCACCCTAACGCATAACCTCACCCTCACCCTAACCCTCACACTTATCCTAACCCTCACCTTAACCCTAAATATAAACTTCATCCTAACCCTAACCCACACCCTCGGCTTAACTGTAACCCTCACCCTAACCATAACCCTATCCATAACCCTCACCATAACCCTAACCCTAACTCTCATCCTTAACCTAACCCTAACCCTAAACCTCACCCTAAAACTCACAATCACCCTCAAAATAACCCTAACTCGAACCCTAAATCTAAACTTCACCCTAACCCTCACCCTCACTCTAACCCTAAACCTCACCCTAACACTCACCCTATCCCTATCCCTGACACTAACCCTAACTCTCAACCTAAATCTCACCCTAACCCTTAAACTCACCCTCACCCTAACCCTCACACTAATCCTAACCCTCACCCTAATCCTAAACTTAACCATCACCCTCAACCTAGCCCTCACCCTAACCCTAACCCTAACCCTCACCCTAACCCTAACCCTAACCCTCACCTTAACCCTAAATCTAAACCTAACCCTAAGCCTATCCCTCACCCTCACCAGAGCCCTCACCCTCACCATAACCCTCAACTTCGCCCTCACCCTCACATTAACCCAAACCCTCAACCTAACCCTCAACCTAACCCTCACCCTAACCCCAACCCTAACACTAAACCTCACCATAACCCTCAACCTAACCCTTAACCTCACCCTCACCCTAACCATCACCTAATCCAAACCCACACCCTAATCCTAAACCTAAACGTCACCCTCACCCTAACCCATACCCTCAGCCTAACTCTAACCCTCACCCTAACCCGAACCCTATCCCTCACCCTCACCCTAACCTTAATCCTAACCCTATCCCTCACCCTAACCCTGAACCTAACCGTCATCCTCAATCTAGCCCACACCCTAACCCTAATCCTAACCCTAACCCTCAACTTAACCCTTACCCTCACACTAACCATAACCCTCACCCTAACCCTAACCCCAATCCTCACCGTAACCCTCACTCTAAACCTTACCCTCACCCTAACCATAACCCTCAGCCTCACAATAACCCTCACAATAACCCTAACCAGTACCCTAACTCTAACACTCACCCTAACCCTCACCCTCACTCTAAACCTAAACCTCACCCTAACCCTAACCCTAAGCCTTACTCTAACCCTAACCCTAAACCCCTAAACGTAACCCTCACCCTAACCCTAATGCTAGCCCTAATCCTCACATTCACCCTAAACCTCACCCTAACCCTTACCCTCACAGTAAACCTAACCCTAACATTAACCCGAACCCTCAACCTAACCCTCAACCTTACCCTAACCCTATGCCTAACCCAAACCCTAATCCTGAATCTCACCCTCAACCTAACTGTAACCCTTACCTTCTCCATAACCCTATCCCTATCCCAAAACCTAACCCTCAGCCTCACCCTTAACCTCACCTGAACCCGAACCCGTACGCTCACCCTAACCCTAACCCTATCCCTAAACCTAACCCTCACACGAACACTAAACCTCACCCTCACATTAACACGATCCCTCACCCTAACCCTCATCCTAACTGTAAGCCTAACCCTAACCCTCACTCTAAACGTAAGCCTAAACCTGAACCTAACCCTCACCCTCACTCTAACCCTCACACTCACCCTCACCCTCAGCCTAAACCTAACCCTAATCCTAACAATAACCCTCACCCTCATCTTAACTCTAACCCAAATCCTAAACCTAACCCTCACACTCTCCCTCACACTCACACTAACCCTAACACTAATCCTCACCCTAAACTTAATCCTTAGCCTAACCCTAACCCGCACACTCACCCTAACCCTCACACTAACCCTAAACATCACCCTAACCCTAACCCTATCACTCAAGCTAACCCTTACCCTAACCCTAAACCTAACCCTCACCCTAACACTAACCCTCAACCCCACCCAAACCCTCACCCTCATCTGAAACCTCAACCTCACCCTAACCCTCACCATTACCCTAAATAAAGCCCTAACCCTAAGCCTCACACTAACCCTAACCCTAACCCTCACCCTTACCCTCACCCTCACCCTGAGCCTAACTTTAACCCTAAACCTAATCCTAACCCTAAACCTCAACGTCACCCTGACCCTCACCCTAAACCTTACCCTCACCCTAACAGTAACCCTAACCCTAACCCTCATACTAAACCTAACCCTCACCATATCCCTAAGCCTACCCCTCAACCTAACACCCACACTAACCCTAAACCTAACCCTCACGCTAAAGCTAAACCTCACCCTAACCCTAACCCTCACCCTCACCCTCACACTCACCCTAACCCTTATACTCACCCTAAGCCTAACACTAACACTAACCCTAAAACTAAACCTAACCCTCACTCTAACCCTAACTCTAAACTTCACCTTAACCGTAACCCTCACCCTAACTGTCACCCTCAACGTCACCTTAACCCTCACCCTAACCCTAACTCTAACCCTCACCTTAACCGTAACCCTCACCCTAACCCTCACCCTCAACCTAATCATCACCCTAACCCTAACCCTTACTTAGTTGAAACCCTCACCCTCACCTTCACCCTCACCCTAAGCCTCACCCTAACCTTAGCCCTCAACTTAACCCTAACCCTAATACTAACCCTCACCCTCACCCTAACCCTCACCCTCACCAGAGCCCTCTACTTAACCCTAACCCTAATCCTAACTCCCACCCTAACACTCACACTCAAGCTCAGGCTAACCCTCACCCTCATCCTAATCCTAAACCTAACCCTCACCATCACCCTAACCCTCAACCTAACCCACACCCTCATCCTAATCCTAACCCTAACCCTAACCCTCACACTAAACCTAACCTTCACCCTCACACTCACCCTAACCCTCACACTAACCCTAACCCTCATCCTCACCCTAAACCTCACCCTAACCCTAACCCAACCCCTCACCCTAACCCTCACCCTATCCCTATCCCTGACACTAATCCTAACCCTCAACCTAACCCTCAACCTAACGCTCAATCCTAACCCTAACCCACAATCTAACCCTAATCCTCACCCTCAACCTAACCCTTAACCTCACCCTCACCCTCACCCTAACCCTCACACTAACCCTAACTCTCACCCTAACCATAACCCTAAATGTCACCCTCACCCTAACCTTCACTCTCAGCCTAACTTTAACCCTCACCCTGACCCTAACTCTAACCTTCACACTAACCCGAAACATAACCCTCACACTCCCCCTAACACTCACGTTAACCCTAACGCTCATTCTCACACTAACCCTCACCCTAACCATAACCCTCACACTAAACCTAACACTCACCCTAACCCTAACTCTACCCCTCACCGTTACCCTCATCCTAACCATAACCATAACCCTCACCATAACCCTAAACCTAACTCTCACCCTCAACCTAGCCCTCACCCTAACCCTAATCCTATCCCTAACCCTCACCCTAACCATATCCCTCACCCTTACAATAACCCTCACCCTAACCCTAACCCAAAACCTAACTCCAATCATCACCCCAACCCTAAACCTCACCATCACCCTTTCCCTCACCCTAAAACTCAACCTAACCCTAACTTTAAGCCTAACCCTAACCATCAACCTAACCCTCACCCTAACCCTAATCCTAAACCTAACCCTCATCCTCACCCTTACCCTTAACCTCAGCCTTACCCTAACCCTCACACTAACCCTAACCCTCACCCTAATCCAAAGCATAAACGTCACCCTCAACCTCAAGCTCACCTTCAGACTAACTCGAACCCAAAGGCTAATCCAAACCCTCACCCTCAGCCTCAACCTAACCCTAACCCTAACCCTCATCCTCACCCTAACCCTCAGCCTCGCCCTCACCCTCACACTAACCCTAATCCTAACCTAACTCTCATCCTAACCCTAAACCTCAACCTAACCCTAACCCTAACTCTCACCCTAAACCTAACCCTAAACCTAATCCTAACACTACCCCTCACCCTAACCCTCATGCTAACCCTAAATCTAACCCTAACCCTCACCCTACACCTCACACTAACCCTAACCCTGAAAGTAAACCTCACCCTAACCCTAACCCTCAGCCTAACTCTAACCCTCACCCTAACCACAAACCTAACCCTCACACTAACCCTAACCCTAATCCTCACCATCACCCTAACCCTAAACTAACCCTCACCCTAACCCTCACCCTAATACTCACAGTAACCCTAAAACTCACCCTCACCCTAGCTCTAACCCTAACACTCAACCTAAACCTAACCCTATCCCTAACCGTCACCCTTACCCTAAAGCTCACCCTCACCCTAACCCTAAACCTACCCCTCACCCTAACCCGCATGCTAACCCTAAATCTAAAACTAACCCTCACCCTAACCATCACCCTAACCCTAAATCTTACCCTAACCCTCACCCTAACTCTAACCCTTACTCTCACCCTAAACTAACCTTAATTCTAAGACTATCCCTCAACCTCACCCTAGCCCTCACACTAACCCTAATCCTAACCCTAACCCTCACCCTCACTCTAATCTTCGCCCTAACCCTCACCCTAACAATAGCCCTAACCCTCACCCTAACCCTCACCCTAACCTTAATCCTAAACATAACCCACACCCTCACCCTAACGCTCACCCTAACCCTTAAACTCAGCCTCACCCTAACCCTCAAACTAAACCTACCCCTCACCCTAACACTAAACATAAATGTCACCCTCACCCTCACCCTCAGCCTCAGCCTAAATCTAACCGTAACGCTAATCCGAACCCTCACACTCAGGCTCACCCTAACCCTAACCCTAACCATCACCCTCACTCTCACCATCACCCTAACCCTCACCCTAACCCTAAACCTTACCCTCAATCTAACCAAACACTATCCCTGAACCTAACACTCACACTAACCCTAAAGCTCACCCTCATCCTAAACCTCTCCCTCACACTAAGGCTTACCCTCACCCTAACCCTAACCCTATGCCTCAACCTAACCCCAACCCTAACCCTCACACTAAACCTAGCCCTCACCCTAACCCTAACCCTAGCCCTCACCTTAACCCTCAACCTAACCCTAACCCTAACCCTAACCCTCACCCTAACCCTTACCCTCACACTAAAGCTAACCCTAACCCTCACCTTAACTTTATCCTCACTGTAACCCTAACCCTGACACTAAATCTATCCCTCACGCTAACTCTAACCCTGCCCCTCACACTAACACCCACCCTAAACCTAACCGCAACCCTCATCCTAACCCTAACACTCACCCTCACCCTAAACCTCACCCTAATCCAAACCCTCACCCTAATCCTAAGCCTAACCCTCACACTAATCCTATCCCTCACCCTAACACTCACCCTCACCCTAGTCCTCTCCCTAACACTAACACTTATCTAACTGAAACCCTCAACCGAACCCTAACCCGAACCCTAAAAATAACCATCACCCTACCCCTCACCCTCACCCTAACCCTAACCCTAACCCTAACCCTAACCCTCACCCTAACCCAAACGCTAAACCGCAGTCTCACATTAACTCTCACACTAACCCTAAACCTAACCCTTACCCTCACCCTCAGGCTTACATTAACCCTAACCCTAACCCTCATACTAACCAAAACCCTCAACCTAACCCTAACCCTACACCTCACTCTAACCCTCATCCTAACACTAACCTAACCCTAAACCTAAACCTAACACTCACCCACACCCTCACCCTCAGCCTAAACCTAACCCAAACCCTAATCCTAAAACTAATACTCAACTTCACTCAAACTCTAGCCCTAAACCTATCCCTAAACCTCACACTAACCCTCACCCTAACCCAAATCCTAACCACTACAATAACCCTAACCCTAAACCCAAAACTAACTCTCACCCTCAAATTAACCCTAACCCCAACCCTACCACTCACCATAACCCTAACCTTCACCATCAACCTAATCCTCACCCTAACCCAAATCCTTAGCTAACCGAAAACCTCAATCGAACTCTAAACCTAACCGTAACCCTAACCCTCACTCTACACCTCACCCTAAAACTAACCGTAACCCTAACACTCACCCTCACCCTAACCCTAACCCTACCCTAACCCTCAAACTAAACCTATCCCTCACCCTAATCCAAAGCCTAACCCTAACACTCAACCTCAACCTAGCCGTCACCATAACCCCAATCCTAACCCTAACCCTCAAACTAACCCTAACCCTCACCCTCACTTTCACCCTAACCCTAACCCTCACACTAACCCTCATCATAACCCTATCCCTAATCCTAACCCTCAGCCTCACCCTCACCTTCAACCTAACCCAAACACTAACCCTCACCCTAACCCTCACACTAACAGTCACGCTAAACCTAACCCTCACTCTCACCCTAAACCTCACCTTAACGCTTACCCTCATCCTAAACCTAACCCTAACCCTAACCCTCACACTAAACCTAACCCTCACCCTAACCCTAATCCTAACCCTCAAGCTAACACTCACCTTAACCCTAACCTTACACCTCACCCTAAACCTAAACCTCACCCTCATCCTAAACCTAACCCTAACCCTAACCCTCACAGTAAACCTAACCCTCACCCTAACCCTAATCCTAACCCTCAAGCTAACACTCACCCTAACCCTAACCTTACACCTCACCCTAAACCTAAACCTCACCCTAATCCTAAACCTAACCCTAACCCTCACCCTCAATCTAGCCCTTACCTTAACCCTAATCATAACCTTAACCCTCAACCTACCTTAACACTCATCCTCACCCTAACCCTCACCCTAACCCTAACCCTCACCCTAACCCTAACCATAATCCTAACACTAACCCTCACTCTCACACTCACCCTAACCCTAACCCTAACCCAAAACCTCACAGTAAGCATAACCATCACTCTAACGCTCACCCTAACCCTAAAGCTCACTCTAAGCCTTACCCTCACCCGAACCCTAAACCT
This sequence comes from Dipodomys merriami, assembly GCF_024711535.1. NCBI lineage: Eukaryota > Metazoa > Chordata > Mammalia > Rodentia > Heteromyidae > Dipodomys > Dipodomys merriami. The sequence continues at coordinate 3,456,676 of NW_027206346.1, forward strand.
AACCCTGATCCTCACTCTAACCCTAAGCCTAACCCTATCCCTCACAGTACCCCTCTTCCTAACCCTAAACCTAAACCTAACCGTCACCCTCACACTAACCCTAACTCTAACCCTAACCCTAACCCTCACACTAACCCTAACCCTCACACTATCCCTAACCCTACCCCTCACCCTATCCCTCATCCTAACCCTAACCTAACCCTAAACCTAAACCTAACCCTCACACACAGCCTCAACCTCAGCCTAACCCTAACAATGATCCTAACCCTAATCCGGACCATCACCCTCTTCCTAGCCCTAACCCTAAACCTAACCCTCAGCCTCACCCTCAGCCTAACCATAAACCTAACCCTCACCCCAAACCTAACCCTAACTCTCACACTCAACCTCACCCTAACCCTAAACCTAACCCTAACCCTCACCCCAACCCTAACCCTAGTACTAACTCTAACCCTCACCCTCACACTAACCCTCACCCTAACCCTTACCGTCACCCTAACACTAACCCCAAGCCTAAGCCTATCCCTCACACTAAACCAAACCTTCACTCTAACCCTAATCCTACCCTCAGCCTAACGCTCACCATAACCTTTACCCTAAATCTAATCCTCACCCTATCCCTAACCCTAACCCTAACCCTCACCCCCACCCAAGTCCTCACCTTAAACCTACCCATAACCCTCACCCTCACCTTATCCTTAATGCTAACCCTAGCCTTCACCCTCAACCTAACCCTCACCCTAACCCTTACCCTCACCTTAACCCTCACTGTAACACTAACCCTCACCCTAACACTAACCCTAACCCACACCCTAACACTCAACCTCAACCGAAGCCTCACCATAACACTATTCCTCACTGTCACCCTAACCCTCACCCAAACCCTAAAGCTCACCCACACCTTAACCCTCACCCTCACCTGAACCCTCATCCTAACCCTAACCCTTAACCCTCATCCTCACCCTAAACATAACCTTAACACTAACCCTCACATTAACCCTAAACCTAACCCTCAACCTAACCCTCAACCTCACCCTCACCCTCATCCTAAGCCTAACCCTAACCCTAAAACTAATCCAAAACCTAAACCTCTCCCTCACCTTCACCCTAACCCTAACATTTAGCCTATCCCTAACCCTCACATGCACCTTAACCCTAATCCTAACCCTAATATTAACCCTCACACTCACCCTAATCCTAAAACTAATACTCACTCTGAAACTAACCCTTACCCTAACCCTTATCCTCACCCTAAATCTAACCCTAACCCTAAATCTAACCTTCACACTAAACCTAACCATCATCCTAACCCTAACCCTCACCCTAACCCTCACCCTCACTCCTTCCCTCACCCTAAGCCAAACCCTAACCCTAACCCTAGTCCTAAACCTAACACTTTCCCTCAACCTCACCCTAACCCTAAACCTAACACTCACCCACACCCTAACCCTCACTATAACACAAACTTTCACGCTCACTCTAACCCTCACCCTCACCCTAAACATCACGCTAACTGTAACCCTCACCATAACTCTAAACCTAACCCTATGCCTAACCTTCACTGTCACCCTAATGCTAACCATAAGCCGAACCTTCACCCACAACCTAACGCTCACACTCACCCTCACCCTAAACATCACCGTAACCCTCACCCTCACCCTAAACATAACCCTAACCCTACCCCTCACCCTAACCCTTAACCTAACCCTAACCTGTACACGAAACCTAACCCTCACCCTAACCTTACCGTATCCCTCACCCTCAGTCAAACCCTAACCCTACCAATAGCCTTAAACCTAACCCTTTCCCTCACCCGCAACCTAACCCTAAACCTAACCATAACCCTCACCCTAACCCTCACCATAACACTAACCCTAACTCTCAACCTCACCATAAACCTAACCCTAACCCTAACCCTCACCCTAACCCTAAAGCTAACTCTGACCCTCACTCTCCAACTAACCCTCACCCTAAACCTTAACCTCACCCTAACCCTAACTGTAACCCTAAAACTCACACTAAACTTAAGCCTCAACCTAACCTTACGCTATCCCTCATCCTAACACATACCCTAACCCTAACCCTAACACTCACCCTCACCCTAACCCTAACCCTAACACTCACCCTCACCCTAACCCTAACCGTCACCCTAACCCAAAACCGCAACCACACCCTAACCTTCACACTCACCCAAACCCTCACCCTCAACCTAACCCTCACCCTCACCCTAAACCTCACCCTAACCCGAACCCAACCCTAACCCTCACCCTAACTTTAACGCTAAACCTGAACCTAAGCCTCAAACTAACCCTCACCCTAACCCTTATCCTCACCCTAACTCTAACCCTAACCGTAATCCTAACCCTCACAATAAACCTAACCCTCATCCAAAACCTAACCCTATCCCTAAACTTAACCCTCACCCTAACCCTAACTCTAACCCTAACCCTCACTGTAACCTTAACCCTAATGCTCACCCTCACCGTAACCCTCATACTAAACCTGACACTCACACAAACCCTATCCCTCACCCTAACCCTCACCCTAACCCTAACCCTCACCGTCACCCTAAACCTAAACCTAACCTCACCCTCACCCTAATGCTAACTGTCACCTAAACCTCACCCTACCCCTAACCCTCAGCCACACCCTAACCCTCACCCTCACCCAAACACTCACCCTCACCCTCAGCCTCACCCTCACCCTAATCCTCAACCTAACACAAACCTTGGCGTAAACGAAATCCTCAACCGAAACCTAACCCCAACCCTAACCCTGACACTCACGCTACCCCTCACCCTAACCCTAACCCTAACCCTAACCCTCGCCCTCATCCTTACCTTCACCCTAACCATTAACCTCAGCCTAACCCTCACCCTAAACCTCACTCTAATCCTAATCCTCACCCTCACCCACACCCTACCTCAAACCTAACCCTAACCCTAACCTTAACCTTTACCCTCAACCTATACCTATCACTGAGTCTCACCCTAACCCTCACCCAAACCATAAAACTAACTGTAACGCTGACCCTCACCCTCTCCCTAACCACCATCCTAACCCTTACCCCCACCCTAACCCTAACCCTCACGCTAACAGTCACCCTCACCCTAACCCAAATTATAATCCTCACCCTAACCCTAACCCTAACCCTATCCCTCAACCTCAAACTAACCGTCACACTAACCCTTACCCTCACCCTAATGCTAAGCCTTACCCTCACACTAACCCTAATCCTCACCCTAACCATAACCCTACCCCTCACCCTAACCCTCATCGTAACCCTAAACTAAACCTAACCCTAAACCTAACCCTCACCTTCACCCTCAACCTCAGCCTAACCCTAACCTTAACCCTAATCCAAACCCTAATCCTCACCCTAACCCTAACCATTATCCTAATTCTAACCCTAATCCTCACCCTAAACCTAACACTCAGCCTAACTTTCACCCTAAACCTAAACCTAACCATAACGCTCACCCTCACCCTAAACCTCACCCTAACCCTTACCCTCAGCCTAACCCTCAGTCTAACCCTCAACCTAACCCTAACCCTAACCCTAACCCTCACCGTCACCCTCACCCTAACTCTCACCCTAATCCTAACCCTAAACCTCACCCTAACCTTAACCTCAACCTGTACCCTGACACTAAACCTAACCCTCACCCTAACATTAACCCTAAAACTAACCCTCACCCTAACCCTCACACTAAACCTAAACGGCACCCTAACACTCACACTCACCCTAAACCTCACCCTAAACCTAACCCTAACTCTCACCCTCAACCTTGCGATCACCCTAACCCTATTCCTAACTCTAACCCTCACCCTAATCCTAACCCACAAACTCACGCTAACACTCACCCTCACACTACGCCTAAACCTACCCCTACCCTGAACCTCACAGTCACCCTAATCCTAACCCTAACCCTCACCCTCACTGGAACCCTAACCCTAACCCTCACCATAACACTAAACCTAACTCTAACCCTAACCCTCACCCTCACCCTTGCCCTCACCCTAACCCTAATCCTAACCCTAAACCTCATATAAACCTCACCCTAACCCAACCCAAACACTCACCCTAACCCTAACCCTAACCCTAAACCCCACGCTAAGCCTCGCCTAAGCCTAAGCCTAAGCTTAAGCCTAACCCTAACCCTAACCCTAACACTAACACTAACTCTAACTCTAAAGCTCACTCTCACCCTAACCCTAACTCTAACCCTAACACTAAACCTAAACCTCATCCTAACCCTAATCCTAACCCTCAGCCTCACCCTCACCATAACCATAACCGTAACCCTAACCCTAAAATAACCCTCACCCTAACTCTAACCCTTACCCTCACCCCCAAGCTTGGACTAAGCCTAAGCCTAAGCCTAAGCCTAAGCCTAACCCTAACCCTCACACTCACCCTCACCCTAACCCTAACTGTAACACTAACCCTAACACTAACCCTCATACTATCACTCACGCTAATGCTAACTCTAACCCTAAACCTCACCCTCATCCTAACCCTCACCCTCACCCTCACCCTCACCCTAACACTAAGCCTAACCCTAACCCTAACCCTAACCCTAAACCTTACACTCAACCTCACCCTAAAACTAAGCCTAAGCCTAAAACTAACCCTAACCCTCACTCTCACCCTATCCCTCACCCAAACCCTAACCCCAACACTAAGCCTAACCCTAACCCTAACCCTAACCCTAAACCTTACACTCAACCTCACCTTAAAACTAAGCCTAAGCCTAAAAATAACCCTAACCCTCACTCTCACCCTATCCCTCACCCAAACCCTAACCCCAACACTAACCCTAACCCTAACCCTCACCCTAACCCTCACCCTAACCCTAACTCTAACCCTAAAGCTCACCCTCACACTAACCCTAACCCTAAACCTCATCCTCAGCCTCAACCTCAACATAACCTTAACCCGAAGCCTAACCCTAACAATAACCCTATCCCTAACACTAATCCTATCCCTAACCTTCACCTTAACCCTCACCCTAAACATAACCCTAATCCCACCCTCACCCTAGCTCTCACCCTAACGCTAATACTAACCCTAACAATCACCCAAACTCTCACACTAATCCTAACCCTAAACCTGACACTAACCTTAACCCTCACACTCACATTCACCCTCAAACTAAACATAAACATAATCCTAAGCATAACCCTCACTCTCACCCTCATCCTAACCCTACCCCTAACCCTAACCCTCATCCTAACCCTAACCTCCACCCTAAGCCTAACCCTCACCTTAACGCAAACCCTCAACCTGAACCTAACCCTCACCCTAAACATAACCCTAATCCTCACCCTCACACTAGCCCTCACCCTAACCCTAATCCTAACCCTAACCCTCACCCAAACTCTCACCCTAATCCTAACCCTAACCCTCACCCTAATCTAACCCTCACCCTCACCCTCAGCCTCAGCCTAAGCCTAAGCCTAAACCTTATCCTAACCATAACCCTCACCCTCACCCTCATCCTAACCCTACACCTAACCCTAACCCTCACCCTAACCCAACCTCCACGCTAAACCTAACCTTCACCTTAAAGCTAACCCTCACCCTAACCCTAAGCCTAACTCTAACACCAAACCTTATCCTCACCCTAACACTAACCCTAACACTAACCCTTACACTAAACCTCACCCTAATGCTAACTGAAACCCTAAACCTCATGCTGACCCTAACCCTAACCCTCACCCTAACCCTCACCCTCAGCCTAACCCTAAGCCAAAGCCTAATCCTAACCCTAACCCTCACACTCACCCTCACCCTAACCCATACCCTAATCCTAATCCAAACCCTAACCCTAACCCTAACACTCACCCTAACCCTCACCCTAACCCTAACAATAACACTAAAAATAACCCTAACCCTAACCCTCACCCTAACACTAACTCTAAACCTAAACCTCACTCTCACCCTAACCATAAATCCTAAACCTAAACCTAACCCTAACCCTCACCCTGACCCTAACCCTGAACCTCACCATAACCCTAACCCTAACCCTCACCCTCACTGAAACCCTCAACCTAACCCTAATCCTAAACCTAACCCTCACTCTAACCCTCACCCTAACCCTAACCTTAACACTCACCCTAACACTAATCCTATCCCTAACCCTCACCCTAAAACTTACCCTCACTCTTACACTAACCCTAACCCTAACACTAACCCTCACACTAACCCTAAAACTCACCATAACTCTAACCCTCACACTAACCCTCACCCTAGCGCTCACCCTAACCCTAATCCTAACCCTAAACTTCATCCTCACCCTCACCATAACCCTAACCGTAACCCTCACCCTAACCCTCAACGTCACACTCGGCCTAAGCCTAAGCCTAAGCCTAAGGTTAAGGCTAACCTTCAAACTCACCCTCACCCAAATCCTAACTGTAACACTAACACTAACACTCACAGTAACACTCACCCTAACGCTAAATCTAACCCTATACCTCACCTTCACCGTAACAATAACCCTCACCCTCAACCTCACCCTCAGCCTAAACCTAACCCTAACCCTAATCCTAAACCTAACCCTCACCCTCACCCTCACCCTAAACTTAAACCTAACCATAACCCTCACACTCACCGTCACCCTAACCGTAACCCTTAAGCTAACCCTCACCCTATCCCTCATCCTAACCCTCACGAAAACCCTAACCCTCACTCTCACCCTATCCCTCACCCTAACCATCACGAAAACCCTAACCCTCACTCTCAGCCTAACCCTCACCCTAACCCTTAACCTCACCCTAACCCTAACCATAACGCTCACTTTCACCCTAAACCTAACCCTAACGCTCACCATCACCCTAACCCTCACTTAAAACCTAACCCACACCCACACCCAAAACCTCAGTCTCACCCTCACCCATATCCTCACACTAATCCTCACCCTCACCCTAAACATCAGCCTAAGCCTAACCCTCACCCTTACCCTAACTCTCACCCTCACCATCACCCTCAGCCTAACCCTAATCCTAACCGTAATCCTAACCCTAAACCTCACCCTCAACCTCAACCTCAACCTAACCTTAAACGTAACCCCAATCCTAACCCTAAACTTCAGCCTCACCCTAACCCTAACCCTAACCCTCACCCTAACCCTAATCCTAACCCTAACCCAAACCCTAACCCTCACCCTAAACCTCACCCTAACCCTAAACCTAACACTTACCCTAACACTAACCCTCAGCCTAAACCTCACCCTAACACTAACTCTAACCCTAAACCTCATCCTCATCGTAACCCTAACCCTCACCCTCACCCTCAACCTCATCCTAATCCTAAGGCTAAGACTAACCCTAACCCTAACGCTTACACTCACCCTCACCCTAACCCTAAACCTGAACCTTTTCCTAACCCTAACCCAAACATTCATCCTAAACTTCACCCTAACCCTAACACTAACACTAACCCTAAACCTAACCCTCACCAAAACCCTCACCCAAACTCTAACTCTAACCCTAAACCCCACCCTCACCCTAACCCTAACCCTCACCCTTACCTCACCCTCACCACAACCCTAACCGAAACCCTAACCCTAAACTTCACCCTCAACCTCACCCTAACCCAAACCCAAACCCTCAACCGAACCCTCAACCTAACCCTCATCCTCACCATCACCCTCAGCCTAACCCTAACCCTAATTTAACCCTAACCTTCACCCTCAACCTAACCCTAGCCCTAACCCTTACTCTCACCCCAACCCAAACCTCCACCCTAAACTTAACCCTCACCCTAACCCTAACCCTAACGCTAACCCTAACCCTCACACTAACCCTAACCCTCACCATAAACGTAATCCTACCCCTCATGCTACCCCTCACCCTACGCCCCACCCTAACCCTAAACCTAACCCTAATCTTAACCTTAACCCTAACCCTAAACCTCACCCCAACCCTAACCCTCACCCTCACCCTCAACCTCACGCTCACCATAACCGTAACCGTAACCGTAACCCTAACCCTAACCCTAAACCTAAACCTAACCCTAATCTGATCCTTAAACTCACCCTCAAACTCACCCTAACCTTAACAATGACCCTAATCCTAACCCTAAACCTAACCCTAACCCTAATTCTAACACTCAGCCTAACCAAAACCATAACCTTAAACCTCACCCGAACCCTAACCAAAACCCTCACCCTCACCCTAAACCTAAATCTAACCCTAACCCTACCCCTCACCCTAACACTGACTCTAACACTCACGGTAACCCTAACCCTCAATTTCACCCTAACCCTCACCCTAAACCTTACCCTAACACTAACTCTAACCCTAACCCTAACCCGCACACTAAACCTAACCCTCACCCTAACCCTAAATCTAACCCTAACCCTACCCCTCACCCTAACACTGACTCTAACACTCACGGTAACCCTAACCCTCAATTTCACCCTAACCCTAACCCTAAACCTTACCCTAACACTAACTCTAACCCTAACCCTAACCCGCACACTAAACCTAACCCTCACCCTAACCCTAACACTTACCCTCATCCTCACACTCACCCTCACCCTAAAACTAACCCTAACCCTCACACTAACTCTAAGGCTAACCCTAACCCTCATTCTCACCCTAACCCTCACGCTAACCCTAACCCTAACCCTCACTCTAACCCTCGGCCTCACAATAACCCTCACCATAAGCCTAACCCTCACCCTAACTCTAACCTTCACACTCACCCTCAGCCTAACCCTAAACCGAATGCTATCCCTCACCCACACACTCAGCCTAACCTCAACTGAACCCTAATCCTAAACCTAAACCTCACCCTCACCCTAACCCTCACTCTAACCCTAATCCTAACCTTAAACCTAATCCTAACCCTCAGCCGCACCCTAAACCTCACCGTCAGTCTAACCCTAAACGTAAACCTAACCCTCACCCACACTGTAACCCTCAGACTCAACCAAACCCTCACCCTCATCCTAAAACTCACCCTAACCCTAACCCTCAACCTCACTCTCACCCTCACCCAAACCCTAATCTTCAGTCTCACCCGAAATCTCACCCTCATCCTAAACCTCACCCTCACCCTAAACATCACCTAAGCCTAACCTTCACCCTCACCATAACCCTAAACCTAAACCTCACCCTAACCTTAACCCTCACCCTCAACCTAACTCTCAGCCTCACCTAACCCTAATCCTACCCCTAAACCTCACCCTCACTCTCCACATCATCTTAAACTAACCGTCACCCTAACCCTAACCCTAACCCTCAGCCTAACCCTAACTCTCCCCCTAACCCTCACCCTCACCCCAACCTCACACTAACCATAACCCTAAACCTAGCCCTTACCCTAACCCTAACCATCACACTCACCCTCACACTCAACCTAACCCTCACCCTCAAACTAGCCCTCAGCCTAAACCTAACACTAACCCTAAACCTCACCCTCACCCTCACACTCAGACTAAACCTAACCCTAAACCTAATCCTAACTTTAAACCTCACACTCACACTCACCATAAACCTCATCCTCACCATAGCCCTCACTCTAACCCTAACCCTAACCCAAACCCTAAACATCAACATCACCCTCCCCCTCCCCCTCTCCCTCAGGCTAACCCTAACCCTAACATTAATCCTAACCCTAACCCTAACACTCACACTAACCCTAACCCTCACTCTCACCCTAAACCTCACCCTAACACTTACCCTCACCCTAAGCCTTACCCTAAGCCTAGCGCTCACACTAAACCTAACCCTCACCCTAACCCGAACGCTAACCATCACCCAAACCCTAAGCCTAACCCTAAACCTCACCCTAAACCTAATCATCACCATCACCCTAGCCCTCAAACCAACCCTAATCCTAACCCTAACCCTCACCCTTACCCTCACCCTAACCGTAAATCTCACTATCACCCTCACCCTAACACTAAACCTAACCCACAAGCTAACCCTAATGCTCACCCTAACCCTAACCCTAACCCTCACACTCAACCTCATCCTCACCTTAGCCCTAAACTTAACCCTAACCCTCACCCTAACCCTAATCATAAACCGCAACCTCACCCTAACCCAAAACTTAAACCTAAACCGAACCCGAACCCTCACCCTCACCCTCACTCAAAACCTAACTCTAACTGTAACTCTTACCCTCACCCTCACTTTAACCCTAACAATAACCCTAAACCTAACTGTAACTCTAAACCTCAACCTAACCCTAACCCTAACCCTAACCGTAACCCTCACCCTAACATGATGATCGTAACCCTCACATTCACCCTAACCCCCACTCTAACCTTTACCCTCACCCTAACCATAACACTAGCCCTAAGCCTATCCATCCCACTAACCCCAACCCTAACCCTCACGCTCACCCTCACACTCACCCTAACCCTCACCCTCACCATAGCCCTCACACTAACCCTAACCCAAACAAAACCCTACACCTCAACATCACCCTCACCCTCAACCTCACCCTCAGGCTAACCCTAACCCTAATCCTAACCCTAACCCTCACCTTAACACTCACGCTAACCCTAACCCTCACTCTCACCCTAACCCTCACCCTAACACTTACCCTCACCCTAACCCTTACCCTAAGCCTAACTCTCACACTAAACCTAACCCTCACCCTAACCCTAAGGCTAAACATCACCCTAACCCTAAGCCTAAACCTAAACCTCACCCTAAACCTAATCCTCACCATCAACCTAGCCCTCAAACCAACCTTAATCCTAACCATAACCCTCACCCTTACCCTCACCCTAAACATAACTCTCACTCTCACCCTCACACTAACACTAACCCTAACCCTAACCCTAACCCTACCCCTCACGCTCACCCTCATCCTCACCCTAGCCCTAAACTTAACCCTAACCCTCACACTAACCCTAAGCCTAATCCTAATGCTAACTCTAAGCCTCACCCTCACTCAAACCCTCACCCTCACCCTAACCCTCACCCTAACCCTAATCATAAACCGCAACCTCACCCTCATCCAAAACCTAAACCTAAATCGAACACTCACCCTCACCCTCACCGTCACTCACAACCTAACTCTACCCGTAACCCTTAACCTCACCCTCAAATTAACGCTAACAATAACCCTAACCCTAACTGTAACACTAACCCTCAAACTAATCCTAACCCTAACCTTTACCCTCACCCTAACCATAACCCTAGCCCTAAGAATAAAACTCCCACTAACCCCAACCCTCACCCTAACCCTCACCCTCAACCTAACCCTAAAACTAACCCTCACACTCACACTAATTCTAACCCTAAACCTAACCCTAACCCTCACGCTAACCCTCAAAGAAACTCTAAGGCTAACCTAAACCTCACTCTCAACCTAACCCTCACCATCAACATAACCCTTACCCTAACCCTAATCCTAACCCTAACCCTCACCCTCACCCTGTCTCTAATCCTAACTGTCACCCTAACCCTAAACCTATCGCTAAACCTCACCCTGTCCCTAATCCTCACCCTAACCCTAACCCAATCCCTGACCCTCACCCTACCCTAACCCTCACCCTCACCCTAAACCTCACCCTAATGCTTACCCTCAACCTAACCCTAAACCTAACCCTAACCCTAATCCTCACAATAACCCTATGCCTAACCCTAACCCTAACACTCACCCTAATGCTAAACCTCAACCTAAACCTCACCTTCAGCCTAACCCTCAACATCAGCCTAACACTCACCTCACCCTAAACATCAACCTAACCCTAACCTTCACCCTAACCCGAACCCTAACACTCACCCTAAACCTCACCATCACCCTCACACTCACCCTAAGCCTAACCCTAAACCTACCCCTAAACCTTAACCTAACCCTCATCATCACCCTCACCCTAAACCTATCCCTAACCCTAACACTAACCCTCACCCTCACCCTAACCCTACCTCTAACCCTAACCCTAACCCTCACCCTAAACCTAACCCTCAACCGCAACCTAACCCTAACCCTCACCCTAACCCTTATCCTCATCCTAAAGCTAACCCTAAACCTAACCCTAACAATCACAATAACCCTAACCCTCATTCTAACCATAAACCTACCCCTCAACCTAACACTAACCCTAACCCTAACCCTAAACCTAACCCTCAACTTAGCCCTAACCTTAAGCCCCACCCTCCACTTAACCCTCACCGTCACCCTAACACTCACTCTAAGCCTAACCCTCACCCACATCTTAACCCTCACCCGAACCGAACCCTCACCCTAACACTCACCTTCAGCCTAAACATCACCCGAACCCTAACCCTCACCCTAACACTAAAACTAAACTTAACCCTCACCCTAACCCTCTCCCTAAAACTTAACATCACCCTAACCCTAACCCTAAACCTCACCCTCAGCCTAAACCTAACCCTAACCCTAATCCTAAACCTAACCCCCACCCTCACCTTCACCCTCACCGTCACCCTAAGCGTAACCCTTAACCTAACCCTCACCCTATCACACACCCTAACCCTCACGAAAAACCTAACCCTCATTCTCACCCTATCCCTCACCCTAACCCTAACCATAACGCTCACCTTCACCCTAAACCTAACCCTAACGCTCACCATTACCCTAACCCTCACCTAAAACCTAACCCACACCCCCACCCTAAACCTCAGTCTCACCCTCACCCATACCCTCACCCTAACCCTCACCCTCACCTTAAACATCACCCTAAGCCTAACCCTCACCCTTACCCTAACACTCACCCTCACCCTCACCCTCAGCCTAACCCTAACCTAACCCTAATCCTAACCCAAACCCTCACCCTCACCCTCAACTGCAACCTAACCTTAACCCTAACCCTAACCCTAATCCTAACCCTCAGACTCACCCTAACCCTAACACTAACCCTCACCTTAACACTAACCCTCAACTTCTCCCTCAGCTTACCAGTATCCGTAACCCTAATCCTAACCCTCACACTCACCCTCACCCTAACCTAACCCTAATCCTCACCCTAACCCTAACACTAACTCTCATCCTCACCCTCACCCTAACCCTAATACTACCCCTCACCAAAACCCTAACTCTCACCCTCACCCTCAACCTAACACTCATCCTCACCCTAACCCCAAACCTCACCCTAATCCTCACACTCACCCTTACCCTATCCCTCAGTCTAACCCTAACCTTAACCCTAATCCTAACCCTCACACTCACCCCTTATCCTCAGCCTAACACTCACCCTCATACTCACCCTCACCCTAACCCTTAACCTCACTGTAACCCTCACCCTAACCCTGAGCTTAACCATAACCCTAATCCTAACCCTAGCCCTCAACCTCACCCTCACCCTAAACCTAACTCTAACCCTAGGCCTCACTCTCACCATCACCCTCCCCGTAACCCTAACCCTCACCCTAACCCTATCCATAACCCTAACCGTCACAGTAACCCTAACCCTAACCCTAACACTCACACTCACCCTAACCTTAAAACCCTAACCCTCACCTTAAAACTCACCGTAACTCATGAAAACCCTAACCCTCACTCTCACCCTAAACCTCACCCTAATGCTTATCCACAACCTAACCCTCACCCTAACCCTAACTCTAACCCTCATCCTATCCCTCATCCTAATCTTAACCCTACCCCACACCCTAACCCTAATCCTAACACTCACCCTTACACTAACCTTAACCCTAAACCTAACTCTAAACTTCCCCCTAATCCTCAACATAACCCTAACCCTAACCCTCACCTTAACACTAACCCTAACCTTAACCCTCATCCTCACCCTAAACCTCACCCTAACTCTTAACCTCACCGTAACGTTAACCCTAACTCTAACCCTCAACCTCACCCTAAACCTCACCCTCAAAATAACTCTTACCTCACACCAAACCTCACCCTAAACCTAAACTTGACCCTCACCCTCACCATCACTGTAATCGTAAGTCTAACCCTAACCCTAACAATAACCCTAACCATAAACCCAACCGTCACCCTCACCAAAACCCTAAACCTAACCCAATCCCTCACCCTACCAGTACCCCTAACCCTAACCCTAAACCTCACCTAAACCCTAACCCTAACCTCACCCTCACCGTAAAGGTAACCCTAACCCTAACAATAACCCAAAAGTTGACCCTAATCCAAACCCTCATGCTCACCCTCACCATAACCCGAAGCCTAACACTAAGCCTAACCCTAACCCTTAACCTCACCCTAATCCTAAACCTCACCCTATCCCTCACACTCAACCTCACCTTAACCTTAATTCTAACCCTAACCCTAACCCTAACCCTAAGCCTCACCTTAACCCTCACCCTCACCCTAACGCTAACACAAAACCTAACAAAACACAAAACCTAGCCCGCACCCTAACCCTAAACCTAACCCTAACCCTCACAGTAAACTTAACCCTCACCCTAACCCTAAACCTACGCCTCACCTTAAGCCTAATCCTAACCCTAACCATAACCCTAACCCTAAACCTAACCCTAAACCTAACACTAATCCTCACACTCATCCTCACCCTCATCTTAACTGTAACCCTAACCCTAACAATAAACATAACCCTTAACATAATCCTAACCCTCACCCTCACCCTAACCCTAAACCTAACCCTAACCCTCATCCTAAACCTAACCCTCACCCTAACCGTAAACCTTACCCTAACCCAAACCCTCACCCTAACCCTAGACTTAAACCTAAACCTCACCCTAACCCTAACGCTAACCCTCACCATCCCCCTAGCCCTCACCCTAACCCTAATCCTAACCCTAAACCACATCCTAAATCTAACCCTCACCTTAATCTTAAACCTCACCCTCACCTTCAGCCTAACCCTAAGCCTAAACATAACCCTAACCCTAATAGTCACACTAACTCTATTCCTAATCCTAAAACTAACACTAACCCTAACCCTAACCCTAACCCTATCCCTAAAAGAATCCTAACCGTAACCCTAAACCTCACCTTCACCCTATCCCTAAAGTTAACCCTAACCCTAACCCTAACCCTAAACCTCACCCAAAAGCTTACCCTCACCCTAAACCTCACCCTCACCCCCACCGTAACCGTAACTCTAACCCTAACCCTAACAATAACCCTAACCCTAAACCTAAACCTATCCCTAACACTCACCCTCACCCTCACCCTCATCCTAACCCTATCCCTCACCCTAACCCTAATGCTAACCCTCACCCTCACCCTCACCCTAACCCCAATCCTAACCCTAACCCTCACCCTAACCCTAAACCTAACACTCACCCTACATCTAACCCTCACCCGCACCCTAAACCTAATCCTAACCCTAGGCCTCACCCTCATACTCAACCTCAACCTCAGCCTAACCATAACCGTAATCCTAATCCTAAACCTCAACCTCACACCTCACCCTAAGCCTAACCCTCACGTCACCCTCACCCTCACCCTAACCCTTACCTTCAACCTTACCCTCAGCGTAACCCTAACTCCAATCCTAAACCTAACCCTCAACCTCACCCTCACCCTAAACCTAAACCTAACCCTAGGCCTCACCCTCACCCTCACCCTCACCATAACCCTAACCCTCACTCTCACCCTAACCCTATACCTAACACTTACCCTAACCCTAACCCTAACCCTAACCCTAACACTCACACTCACCCTAACCCTAAAACCCTAACCCTCACCCTAAAATTCACCATAACACTCATGATAACCCTAAACCTCACTCTCACCCTAAAACTCACCCTAATGCATATCCTCACCCGAACCCTAACCCTAACCCTCATCCTGAACTTAACCCTAACCCTCACCTTAACACTAACTCTAACCCTAAACCTCACCCTCACCTTAAACCTCACCCTCATCCTAGCCTTCATCCTAACCCTAATCCTAACCCTAATCCTCACCCTAAACCTAAACCTAACAATCACCCTAAATCTGACCCTTACCCTCACCCTCACCCCTCCCCTAACCCTAAGTCTAACCTTAACCATAACCCTAACCCTCACCATCACCCTAAACATAACCCTATCCCTAACCCTCACCCTAACCTTAAGTCTAACCCTCACTCTAACCCTTGCCTTCACCCTCACCCTCACCCTCAGCTGAACACTAAACCTACCCCTAATCCTAACAGTAACCCTCGCCTTCACCCTCAACCTAACCCTAAACCTAACCCTCACCTAACCCTAACCCTCACCCTCACCCTCAGCCTAACAATATCCCTACCCCTAATCATAACCCTCACAATCATGCTCACCCTAACCCTAACACGAAACCTCACCCTAACACTAATGCTTACCCTCAACCTCACCCTCACCCTAACCCTCACCCTAACACTAAACCTAACACTAAACCTCACCCTCACCCTCACACTCACACTCAGCCAAACCCTAACTGTAAGCCTAATCCTAACCCTCGCCCTCACCTCTCACCATCAGCCTAAACTTGACCCTCACACTAACCCTCACCCTAACCCTTACCCTCACCACAACCCTCACCCTCCCGCTCAGTGTAAACCTTACCCTAATCCTAACTCTAACTCTCAACCTGACCCTCACCCTAAACTTAACCCTAACCCTAAGCCTTACCCTCACCGTCACCCTCACCTTCACCCTAAACCTAACCCTCACCCTAACCCTCTCCCCAACCCTAAACCTCACCCTAATCCTAACTCTAACCCTAAACCTCATCCTCAACCTCACCGTCACCCTCTGCCTAACCCTAACCCTAACCTTAATCCTAACCCTCACCTTAACACTTACCCTCAACCTAACACTAACCCTAAACCCATCCCGCACACTAAAACTTACCCTCACCATGACCCTAACCATACCCCTCACCATACCCCTCACCCTAACCCTAACCCTAACACTAACCCTCACCCTCACCCAGAAACTAACCCTACCCCTCACCCTACCCCTCACCCTAACCCTCAGCCTCACCCTAAACATCACCCTAACCCTAACCCTCACACTAACTTTAAGCCTAACCGTCACCCTAAACCTTGCCCTCAACCTCACCCTCAGCTTAACACTAAACCTAATGCTAACCCTAACCGTCAAACACACCCTCAACCTAACCCTAACCCTAACCCTAACCCTATCCCTTATACTCACTCTCACTTTCACACTCACCCTCACCCTAACCCTAAACCTAAGCCTAAATGTCACCCTCACCCTAAAACTCACCCTCAACTTAACCTAACCGTAACCCTAATCCTTACCCTCACCCTCACCATTCACCCTCAGCCTAAAACTCACCCTCATATTAACCCTCACCCTAACCCTTACACTCACCCTAACCGTCACGTTCACCCTCAGCATAACCCTAACCCTAATCCTAACCCTAACCCTCAACCTCACACTCACCCTAAACCTAAACCTAGCACTAAGCCTCACACTCACACTCACTCTCACACTCACCCTAACCTTAACCCTCACCCTAACAATATCCTAAACCTAACCCTCACCCTAACCCTAACCCTATCCCTAACACTCACACTCACCCTAACAATAAAACCCTAACCCTCACCCTAAAACTCACCCTAACACTCATGATAACCGTAACCCTCACTCTCACCCTAAACCTCAACCTAATGCTTATCCTCACCCTAACCCTAACCCTAACCCTCATCCTAACCCTAATCCTAACCTTAACCCTAACCCTCACCCTAAACCTAACCCTAACCCTAAACCTCACGCTCACCCTCACTCTCACCCTAACCCTAACCCTAACTCTAATCCTAACCCTCACCCTCAACCCTCACCCTCAGCCTAATCCTCATCCGCACACTAACCCTCACCCTAACCCTTACCCTCATCCTAACCCTCACCCTCACCCTCAGCGTAACCCTAACCCTAATCCTAACCCTAACCCTCATCCTCAACCTCACTCTAAACCTAACCCTAACCCTAGGCTTCACCCTCACTCTCAACCTAACTCTCACCCTAACTCTTACCCTCAACCTAAACCTAACCCTATCCCTAACCCTCACACTAAATTACGCTCAGCCTAACCCTAAACCTCACCCTCATCCTAGCCCTCACCCGAACCCTAAACGTAACACACCCTCATATTTACCTTAACCCTAACCTTAACCATGAACCTAATCCTAAACTTAACCTTAACATTCCCATCTAACCCTCAACCTAACCCTAACCCAAACCCTCACTCTAACACGAGCCCAAACCTTAACCCTCACCCTCACCCTAACCCTCAACCTAACACTTAATCTCACCATAACGTTAACCCTAACCCTAACCCTCAACCTCACCCTAAACCTAACCTTCACCCTACCTCTTACATCACCCTAAATTTCACCCTAAGCTAACCCTAACCGGAAACCTCAACTTAACCCTCACTCTCACCCTAACACTAACCTAAACCCTAACCCTCAACCTAACCATCACCCTAACCCTAAACCTAACCCTAACCCTCACAGTAACCCTAACACTCACACTAACCCTAACGGTACCCCTCACCCTAAGCCTCATCCTAACCCTAACCATAACCCTAACAATAACTCTAACCCTAAACCTCACCCTAACCCTAACACTAAGCCTCACACTCATCCTCACCCTCACCGTACCTGTAACCCTAACACTAACACTAAAAATAACCATAAACCTTAAACGTAACCGTAAGTATAACCCTAACCCTAACAATAATCCTAAAACTAACCCTAATCCTAACCCTCACCCTCACCCTAAGACTAACACTAACCCTAACCCTCACCCTAACCCTAAACCTCAACATAACCGTAAACCTAACCCTAACCATCACACTAACCCTAACCCTAAACCTCACCCTTAACCTAACACTAATCCATACCCTCATCCTATCCCTAATCCTAAAACTAATCCTAACCCTAACCCTCACTCTAACCCTAACCCTAACACTAACCCTAACTCTCTCCCTAACCCTAATCCTAAAGCTAACTTTCACCCTAACCCTCACTCTACCCTAACCATAATACTCACCCTCACCCTAGATCTCACCCTAACCCCAATCCTAACCCTAACCTTCAACCTCACACTCAACCTAAACCTACACCTAACCCTAACCCTCACCCTAAACCTAACCTCCATTCTAATTCTCACCCTAACCCTAACCCTAACCCTAAACCTCACCCTAAACCTCACCCTCAACCTAACCCTAACCCAAACCCTAACCCTCAACCTAACCCTCACCCTAACCCTAACCCTAACCCTCACCCTCACCCTCACCCTAACCCTAACCCTAACCCTCACCTTCATTGTAACACAAACCCTAAACCTCACCCAAACCCTAACCCTCACCCTAACCCTCAACATAACCGTAACCCTAACCCTAACACTAAACCTAACCCTAACCCTAAATCTCACCCTAACCCTAACCCTCAACATAACCGTAAACTTAACCCTAACACTAACCCTAACCCTAACCCTAAACCTCACCCTAAACCTAACATTAACCCATACCCTCAACCTAGCCCTAACGCTAAAACTAATCCTAATCCTAACCCTCACTCTAACCTTAACCCTAACAGTAACCCTAACTCTCACCCTAACCCCAATCGTGAAGCTAACTCTCACCCTAACCCTCACCCTACCCTAACTATAACCTCACCCTCACCCTAGCTCTCACCCTAAACCTAATCCTAACCCTAACCCTCAACTTAAACCTACTCCTAACCCTAAACCTCACCCTAACCCTAACCTCCATCCTAACTCTCACCCTAACCCTAACCCTAACCCTAAACCGAACCCTCACCCTAACCCTAAACCTAACCCTCACCTTAACCCTAACGCTCACCCTCACCCTAGCCCTTAACCTAACCCTAATCCTAACCCTAACCCTCATCCTAAACTTCACCCTAACCCTAAACCTAAACCTCACCCTCACCCTAAACCAAACCCTAACCCCAACCCTAACCCTCACCCTATCCCTCAAGAAAACCCGAACCCTCGCTCTCACCCTAACCTTCACGCTAACGCTCACTGTCACCCTAACCCTCACCCTAAACCTAACCCACACCCACACCCTAATCCTCAGTCTCACCCTCACGCATACCCTCACTCTAACGCTCGCCCAATCCCTAAACCTCACCCTAAGCCTAACCCTTACACTAACACTAACCCTCACCCTCACCCTCAACCTAAGCCTAAACATAAACCTAAGCCTAATCCTAAACCTAACCCTCACCCTCATCCTCAACCTCAACCTAACCATAACCCTAACCCTAATCCTAACCCTAACCCTCAGCCTCACAGTAAACCTAACTCTAACCCTAAAACTAACCCTCACCCTAACCATAATGCTAAGCCTAATGCTCACCCTAACCCTCACCCTAATACTTACCCTCCCGCTAACCCTCACCCTAAAGCTAACCCTAACCCTAACCCTAAAGATCACTATAACCTTCACCCTAACACATACGATAACTCTAACCCTCATTCTCACCATAACCTTCACCCTAACCCTTACCCTCACCCCAAACCGAACCCTAAACCTCACACTAAAACTAACCCTCACTCTTACCTAAACCTTACCCTCACCCTCATCTTAAACCTAAACCTAACCCTAAACCTAAGCCTCACCATAACCCTCACACTTGGACTAAGGCTAACACTAACCCTCCCTATCACCCTAACCCTCACCCTTAATCTTAAACTCACCCTAACCCTAACCCTAACCCTAACCCTCACACTGTACGTAATCCTCACCCTCACTAACCCTACCCCTCACCCTCACCCTAACACTTAGACTCTCCCTAACCCTCACCTTAAGCCTTAGCCTTGCCCTAACCTTCACCCTAACCCTAACCCTATCACTAACCCTCACCCTAACCCTCACCATAAGCCTCACACTAACCCTCACCTTAACCCTAGCCCTCACCCTCAACCTCACCCTCAGTTTAACACTAAACCTAACCCTAATCCTAACTGTAACCCTCGGCCTCAACGTCACCCTAACCCTAACCCTAAACCTCACCCTAAACATAACCGTCACCCTGACCCTTAACATACACCTCACACTAACCCTCATCCTAACCCTCATCCTTACCCTAACCCACAGCCTCACCCTCACACTCAGACTAAACATAACGCTAACTCTTACCCTCACACTCACCTCTTATATTCACACTCACCATATCCCTAATGCTAAACCGAACACTCACCCAAACCCTAACCCTCAACCTAACCCTCACCCTCAACTTAACCCTAACCCTCACCCTCACCCTACCCCTAAACCTAACCCACAAACTAACCCTAACCCTAACCCTCACCCTATCCCTAAAAATCACCCTAACCCTAACACTAACCCTCACCGTCAACCTCACCCTAACCCAAACACTAACCTTCACCTTAACCCTCACCCTAACACTAACGCTAACCCTAAACCTCACCCTCAACCTAAACCTCACCCTAACACTTATCCTCACCCTAAATCTAACGCTAAACCTAACCCTAATCCTCACACTTACCCTAACCCTAACCCTAACCCTAACCCTCACCCTCACCCAACCCTAGCCCTCAGCCGAAAGCTAACCCTAACCCTCACTCTCACCCACACCCTCACCCTAATCCTTACTCTCACCCTAACCCTGACCCTAACCCTCACTCTAACTCACCCTAACCCTAAATTAACCCTCACCCTAACCCTCACAGTAGCGCTAACCCTAACCCTAACCCTCACTGGAACGCTAAACCTAACCCTAAACCTAACACTTACACTAACCCTCACCGTCATCCTAACCATCACCCTAACCCTAACCCTCACACACATACTTACCTTCACTCTCACCTGAACCCTCACCCTCACCCTAAACCTCAACCTCAATCTAAACTTCACACTAACACTAAACCTCACCCTCACCCTAAAACTCACCCTTACCCTCACACTCACCCTAAGCATAACCCTAAACCTAACCCTAATCCTAAACCTAAGCCTCCCCATCATCCTCACCCTAAACCTAAACCTAAATCTAACAATCAGACAACCATCACCTTAACCCTAACCCAAACTCTAAACCTTAGTCTAAACCTAACTCTCATCCTATCCCTAATCCTAACCCTCACACTCAACTAACACTAACCTTCACTGTAACCCTTACCCTCACCCTAAACCTAATGCTAACCTTAACCCTCACCCTCACCGTAACCATTATCCTGACACTAACCCTAGCCCTAACTCTAACCCTAATCCTCAAAATAACCCTACCCCTCAACATAGCCCTAACCCTCCCCCTCCCCCTCACCCTAACCCTAACTCTTACCCTAACCCTCAACCTCACACTAATCCTCACTGGCACGCAACCCTCACCCTAAACCTAACCCTCAACCACACCTTAACTAGAACCCTCACCCGAACCCTCACCCTCACCCAAACCGAACCCTCACTCTAAACATCACCCTAACCTTAACCCTCACACTAACACTAAGCCTAACCCTCACCCTCACCCTAACTCTCACCTTCAACCTAATCCTCACACTAACCCTAACCCTCACCCTAACCCTAACCCTCACCCTAACCCTAACCCTCACCCAACCCTAGCCCTCACCCGAACGCTAACCCTAACCCCCAATCTCACCCTCACCCTCACCCTAACCCTTACTCTCACCCTAACCCTAACCCTAAACCTCTCTCTAATTCTCACCCTAACCCTAAAAGTAACCCTCACCCTAACCCTAAACCTAAACCTCACCCTAATGCTAACCCTAACCCTAACCCTCACGGGAATGCTAAAAGTAATGCTAAACCTAACACTTACACTAACCTTCACCGTCACCCTAACCGTCACCCTAACTCTAACCCTCACACACACCCTTACCTTCACACTCAACTGAACACTCACCCTCACCCTAAACCTCAACCACACCCTAAACTTCACACTAACACTAAACCTCACCCTAACCCTCACCCTCACCATTAAACTCACCCTTACCCTCACCCTCACCCTAAGCTTAACCGTAAACCTAACCCTAATCCTAAACCTAAGCCTCACCATCACCCTCACCCTAACATTAAACCTAATCCTAATCCTCAGCCTCACCCTCACCTTAACCCTAACCCTAACCCTTAGCCTAACCCTAACACTCACCCTAACCCTAATCCTAACCCTCACACTCACCCTAACCCTAAACCTAAATGTAACACTCACCCTAAACCTAACACTAACCCTAACCATCACCCTCATCCTAACCCTCACCCTAACCATTACTCTCACACTAACCCTAACCCTAACTCTAACACTAACCCTCAAAATAACCCTAACCCTCACCATAACCCTAACCCTACACCTCACCCTAACCCTCACCCTATCCCTAACCCTCACTCTAACACTAACCCTAACCCTCAACCTCACATTAATCCTCACTGTCACCCTAACCCTCACCCTAAACCTAACCCTCACCAACACCCTAACCCATACCCTCACCCTCACCTTCACCCTCACCCAACCCTCACCGTCACCCTAAACATCACCATAACCTTAACCCTCACACTAACCCTAATCCTAACCCACACCCTAACCCTCACCCACACCCTAACCCTCACCTTCATCCTAATCCTCACCCTATCCCTAACCCTACACAAACTACCTAACACTTACCTACCTAAAACCTCATCCTCACCCTCACCCACACCCTAACCCTCGCCCTCACGCAAGCCCTCCTCCTAACCGTAATACTAACTATAAACCTCATTCTCCCCCTCACCCCTCACTCTAAACCTAACCCTAACCCTAACCCTCACCCTCACCCTAACCTGACCCTTAACCTCAACCTCAACTTAAGCCTAATTCTAACCCTAACCCTCACACTAATCCTAACCCTCAAAATAACCCTAACCCTTCCCCTCACCCTAGCACTCAACCTAACCCTAACTCTCACAATAACCCTAAACCTAACCCCACCCTCACGCTAACACTCACTGTCACCCTATCCTTCAGCCTAAACCTAACCCTCAGCCTCACCCTAACCGTAAGCCTAACCCTAACCCAAACCCTAACCCTCACTCTCACCCTAACACTCACCCTAAAACTTACCCTCACCCTCACCCTAAAGCTAACCCTAACCATAACCCTCACACTAAACCTAACCCTCACCTAACCCTAACACTCACCCTCATCCTAACCCTAACCCTAAACCAAACACACACCCTATCCTTACCCTAACCCTAAACCTGACCCTAACCCTAATGCTCACCGTGACCCTAAACATACACCTCACACTAACCCTCACCCTAACCCTCACCATAACCCTAAACCTCAGCCTCATCCTCACCCTCAGACTAACCTTAATGCTGTCTTACCCTCACCCTCACCTCTTACACTCACACTCACTATATCCCTAATGCTAAACCCAGCACTCACCCTCACCCTAACCCTCAACCTAATCCTCACCCTAACCCTAACCCTAACCCTCACCCTAGCGCTAACCCTAACCCTAACCCTCACTGGAACGCTAAACCTAACCCTAAACCTAACACTTAAACTAACCCCCACCTCATCCTATCCGTCACCCTAACCCTAACCCTCACAGACACCCTTAACTTCACCCTCACCCGAACCCTCACCCACACCCTAAACCTCAACCTCACCCTAAACTTCACACTAACACTAAACCTCACCTTAAACCTCACCCTCACCTTCACCCTAAAACTCACCCTTACCCTCAAACTCACCCCAAGCTTAACCCTAAACCTAACCCTAATCCTAAAACTAAGCCTCACCATTACCCTCACCCTAACCCTAAACCTAATCTTAACCCTCAGCATCACCCTCACCTTAACCCTAACCCGAACGTTAAACCTTAGCCTAAACCTAACCCTCACCCTATACCTAATCCTAACCCTCATACTCACCCTAACCCTAACCCTAACCTTAACCCTCACCCTCACC
The DNA here is from genome assembly GCF_024711535.1 of Dipodomys merriami. Taxonomy (NCBI): domain Eukaryota; kingdom Metazoa; phylum Chordata; class Mammalia; order Rodentia; family Heteromyidae; genus Dipodomys; species Dipodomys merriami. The sequence goes on from NW_027206346.1 coordinate 3,481,497, forward strand.
CTAAATCTAACACTAACCCTAACGCTCACCCTCATCCTAACCCTCACCCTAACCATTACCCTCACACTAACCCTAACCCTCACCCACACCCTCACCTTCACCTTCACCCGAACCTGAACCCTCACCCTAAACTTCAAACGCACCCTAAACTTCACACTAAACCTAAACCTCACCCTAACCCTAACCCTCGCCCTGAACCTCACCCTATAACTCACCCTTACCCTCACCCTCACTCTAAGCCTAACCCTAAAACTAACCCTAATCCTAAACCTAAGCCTCACCATCACCCTCACCCTAACCCTAACCCTAATCCTAAAACTCAGCCTCATCCTCACATAAACCCTAAACCTAACCCTAAACCTTAGCCTAACCCTAAGCCTCACCCTAACCCTAATCGTAACACTCAAGCTCACCCCAAACCTAAACCTAACCATAACCCTCACCCTCACCCTAAACCTAACGCTAACCCTAACCCTCACCCTCACCCTAACCATCACCCTAACCCTTATCCTCACACTGAACCTAACCCTAACTCTAACCCTAACCATCAAACTAACCCTAACACACACCATAACCCTAAACCTACCGCTCACCCTAACACTAACCCTCACCCTAACCCTAAACGTAACCCCCACCCTCGCCCTAACACTCACTATCACCCTAACCCTCACCCTAAACCTAACCCTCACCCACCACCTAACTTTCACCCTCACCCTCACCCAACCCTCACCCTCAACCTAAACATCACCCCAAACTTAACCCTCACCCTAACCCTATTCCTAACCCTCACCCTAACCCTCACCCTCACCTTAACCCTCAAAATGACCCTAATCCTCACCCTATCCCTAACCCTAACACTTACCTACCGAAACCCTCACCCTCACCCTCACCCTAACCCTTGCCCACACGCAAGCCCTCACCCTTACCCTAATCCTACCCATAACCCTCACCCTCACGCAAACACTCACCCTCAGCCTTACCCTAACCCTAACCTTAATCCTAACACTAACCCTCACCCTCAAACTAACGCTCACCCTAACCCTAACCCTAAGCGTCAGCCTCACCTTATACATTACCCTAACCCTGACCCTAACCCTCACACTAACAATCACCACAACACTCACACTCACCATAATCCTCACGCTCACCCTAACCCACAACCTAACCCTTACACTTACCCTAATCCTACACCTGTCCCTCACTCTAACCCTCACACTAACCCTAAACCTAACCCTAACCCTCACCCTAGAACTCACCCTAAACCTAATCCTAACCCTAACCCTCACACTTATCCTTATGCTCACACTAACCCTAACCATCAACCTCAACCTAACCCTCACCCTAATCTTCACCCTAACCCTAACCCTAACCCTCAAGCTAGCCCTCACCCTAACCCTCACCCTAACCATCACCCTCACCCTAACCTTCACCCTCACCCTAACCCTCACCCTCACCCTAATCCTCAACTTCACGCTAGTCCTCACCATATCCCTAACCCTAACACTTACCTACCAAAACCCTCAGCCTCACCCTCAGCCTCACCTAATCCTCGACCTCATGAAAGCCCTCACCCTAACCCTAATCCTGACCATAACCCTCAACCTCACCCTCACCCTCACCTTAACCCTCGCCCTCACACAAGCCCTTACCCCAAACCTAAACCTCACCCTAACCCTAACCCTAACCCTCACCTTCACCCTCACCCTAAACCTAACACTAACCCTGACCCAGACCCTCAACCTCACCCTAACCCTCACCCTAATCCTTACCCTCACCCTAACCCTAAACCTAACCCTAAACCTATCCCTCATCCTAGACCTAACCCTAACCCTCACACTAACAGTAACCCTAACCCTAAACCTCACCATCACCCTAACCCTAACCCTCACCCTAACCCTAGACCTCACCTTAACCCTAATTCTAACCCTAACCCGCAGCCTCACCCTAATCCTCATCCTAACCTTAATCTTCACCCTCACCCTAACCCTCAACCTCACCCTAACCTAACCCTAACTATAACCCTAACCCTCACCCTAAACCTAATACTAACCCTAACCCTCACCCTCATCCTAACCCTCAACCTAACCATTACCCTCACACTAACCCTAACCCTAATTCTAACCCTAACCCTCACAATAACCCTAACCCTAACCATAACCCTAAACCCACAACTCACCCTAACACTAACCCTCACCCTAACCCTCACCCTAACCCTATCCCTAACCCTCAACCTCACACTAATCTTCACTTTCACCCTAACCCTCACCCTAAACCATACCCTCAACCACACCCTAACCCGAACCCTAACCCGAACCCGAACCCTCACCCAAACCTGACCCTCACCCTAAAATCACCGTAACCTAACCCTCACCCTAACCCTAATCCTAACCTTCACCCTAACCCTCACCCTCACGTAAACCCTCAACTTCACCCTAAACCTCACCCTATCCCTAACCCTAACCAAATTACCTAACCCTTACCTACCTAAACCCTCACCCTCACACTCACCCACACCCTAACCCTCGCCTTCATGCAAGCCCTCCACCTAACCATAATATTAACCGTAACCCTCATCCTAACCCTCACCCCTCACCGTAAACCTAACCTTAACCCTCACCCTAACCCTAACCTGACCCTTACCTTCAACCTCAACCTAAGCCTAATTCTAACCCTAACCCTCAAACTAACCCTAACCCTCACCATAACCCTAAAATTAGCCCTCAACCTAACACTCACCCTAAACCTAACCCTCACCCTAACCCTAAACCTAACCACCACCCTCACACTAACACTCACTGTCACCCTATCCTTCAGACTAAACCTAACCCTCAGCCTCACCCTAACCGTAAGCCTAACCCTAACCCTAACCCTAAACCTCACACCCACCCTAACACTCATGCCAAACCTTACCCTCCCCCTCCCCCTAACGCTAACCTAACCATAACCCTCACACTAAACCTAACCCTCACCTAAACCTAACCCTAACACTCATCCTAACCCTATCCCTAAACCTAACACACACCCTAACCCTAATGCTAACCATAAACCTCAACCTAACCCTAACCCTCGCCCTGACCCTCAACATACACCTCACACTAAAGCTCACCCTAACCCTCACCCTAACCCTAATCCTCAGCCTCACCCTCACCCTCGGAATAACCTTAAAGCTAACTCTTACACTCACCCTCACCTCTTACACTCACACTCACCATATACCTTATGCTAAACCTAACACTCACCCTCACCCTAACCCTCAACCTAACCCTCACCCTCACCCTAACCCTAACCCTCACCCTCACACTAATCCTAAACCTAAACCTCACCATAACCCTAACCCTAACCCTCACCCTATCCCTAAACCTCACCCTAACCCTAACACTAACCCTCACCGTCAACCTCACCCTAACCCAAACCCTAACCTTCACCTTAACCCTCGCCCTAACACTAACGCTAACCCTACACCTCACCCTCAACCTAAACCTCACCCTAACCCTTACTCTCACCCTCACTCTAAAACTCACCCTTATCCTCAACCTCAACCTAAGCATAACCCTAAACCTAACTCTAATCCTAAACCTAAGCCTCACCATCACCCTCACCCTAAGCCTAAACCTAATCCTAATCCTGAGTCTCACCCTCACCTTAACCCTAACCCAAACTCTAAACCTTAGCCTAAACCTAACCCTCACCATATCCCTAATCCTAACCCTCACACTCACCCTAACCGTAACCTCACCCTAAATCTAATGCTAACCTTAACCGTCACACTCACCCTAACCAATATCCTCACACTAACCCTAACCCTAAATCTAACCCTAACCCTCACAATAACCCTAAACCTCACTATAACCCTAAACCTACAACTCACCGTAACCCTCACCCTAAACCTAACCCTCACTCTAACCCTCACCTTAAACCAAACCCTAACCCTCAACCTCACACTAATCCTCACTGGCACCCAACTCTCACCCTAAACATAATCCTCACCCACAACTTAACCCTCACCCAACCCTCACCCTCACCCTAAACATCACCCTAACCTTAACCCTCACCCTACACCTAATCTTAACCCTCATACTAATCCTCACCCTCACCCTAACCCTCACCTTCAACCTAATCCTCACACTAACTCTAACCCTCACCCTAACCCTCACCCTAACCCTAACCCTCACCCTCACCCTCACTCTACCTGAAACCTTAACCCTAACTATCACCCTAAATTTAACTCTCAACCTAACCCAACCCTAACTCTCAATCTGTCCCTCAACCTAAACCTAAAACTAACTGTAACACTGACACTCACCCTCACCCTAACCATCATCCTAAACCTTACCATTATGCTAAACCTCACCCTAACCCTAAACCTAACCCTAACCCTCACGCTAACGCTCACGGTAACCCTAACCCAAATTATAACCCTAAACCTAAACCTCACCCTAACCCTACCCCTACCCGTAATCCTCACCTTCACCGAAACCCTCACCCTAACCCTTACCCTCACCCTAAACCTAACGCTAACTCGCACACTAACCCTAACCCTCAACCTTACCATAAACCTACCACTCACACTAAAGCTAACCCTAACTCTAACCCTAATCCTCACCCTAACCCTAACGCTAACCCTAACCCTCACCCTAACCCTAACCCTCAGGTTCAAGCTCAACCTGTCTAACTCCAACCCTAATCCTAATCCTAACCCTAAACCACACTCTCACCCTCATCCTAACTATAACCCTAACCCTAACCCTAACACTCACGCTCACATTAATCTCACCCTCAACCTCACCCTTACCCTCACCCTCACCTTAACACTCACGATAACCCTAACCCTAACTCTCACCCTAAACCTCACCCTAACAATTACCCTCACCCTAACTCTAACCCTAACCCTAACCCTCACACTAACCCTAGCTCTCACCCTAACCCTAGCGATACCACTCACACTAACCATCACCCTAACCTCACCCTAAACCTAATGCTAACCCTAAACCTCCACATCACACAAGCCCTCAATCTTATCCTAACCCTAAGCCTAAATTTCACACTCAACCAAACCCTCAGACTAACCCTAACCCTCAACCTAACCGTAACCCTCACCTTCACTCTCACCCTCACCTTCAGCCTAACTCTAACCCTAACTCTGTAACTAACCTGAACCCTCAACCTCACCCACACCCTCACCCTCACCCTACACCTAACCCTCACCATAAACCTATCCCTCACCCTAATCATAACCATAACGCTCACACTCACCCTCACCCTAACCCTAAAACTAACCCTCAGCCTCACCCAAACCGTAAGCCTAACCCAACCCCTAACCCTAACCCTCACTCTCACCATAACCCTCACCCAAAACATTACCCTAAACTTCACCCTAAATCTAACTCTAACCATAACCCTCACACTAAACCTACACCTCAACCTAACCCAAAACCTAGCCCTCACCCTCACTCTAAACCTCACCCTCATCATAACCCTAAACCTAAAACTAACTCACCCTAACCCTAACCCTAACCCTAAACCTCACCCTAACCCTAACCCTCACCCTAACCCTCACCCTCACCCTAACCCTCAACCTAAGCCTAACACTAAGCCTAAGCCTAAACCTCACCCTAACCCTCACACTCACCCTCACCCTAACTCTAATCCTAAACTTAACACTATTCTTAACCTCAACCTAAGTCTCACCCTCACCCTAACCCTAACCCAAGTCCTCACACTAACCCTCACCCTAACCCTAACTCTAACCTTAATGCTCACCCTAACCCTAACTCTAACCCTAAAACTCACCCTAACCCTAACCTTCACCCTCACCCTCAACCTCACCGTAAATCTAGCCCTAAACCTAACAATAATACTAACCCTAAACCTAACCCTAACCCTAACCCTCACCCTCAGCCTCACCCTCACAACACACTTATCCCTAACCCTAACACTAACAATAACCCTAATCCTAAGCCTAACCCTAACCCTAATTCTAATCCTCACCCCCACAGTCACCCTCAGCCTAACCCTAAACCTAAACCTAACCCTAACACTAACACTAACCCTAAACCTAAACCTAACCCTAAATCTAACCCTAAACCTAACCCTAATCCTCAGCCTCACCTGCACCCTAACCCAAACTCTAACCCTAACCCTCACCCTAACTCTAAGCGTAATCCTAACCCTAACCCTAAGCCTCACACTTACCCTCACCCTAACCCTAATCCTAAACCTAACCCTATCCCTAAACCTAACATTCACCCTATCCGTCACCCTAGCCCTCACCCTAACCCTAACCCTAAACTTCATCCTAAACCTGACACTAACGATATCCGTAACCCTCATCTTAACCCAAACCCTAACCCTCACCCTCATGCTCAGCCTAAGCCTAAGCCTAAGCCTAACCCTAACCCTCATCCTAACCCTAACACTAACCCTAACCCTAACCCTAAATCTCACCCTCAACCTAACCCTAACTCTAACCCTAACCCTAACAATAACCCTAACCCTCACCCTAACCATAAACCTAACCCTAAACCTAAACCTCACCCTAAAACTTACCCTCACGCTACCACTAACCCTCACCCTAACACTAACCCTCATACTAACACTAACCATAACCTCAGCCTAACATTAAACCTAACCCTCAACCTAAACCTAACACTCATGCTCAATGTAACCCTCACTATAACCCTAACCCGAACCATCACCCTAACCCTAATCCTCACCCACACCCTCACCCTCAGCCTAAACCTAAGCTTAACCCTAAATCTCACCCTAAACCTCCCCCTAACCCTAACCCTAACACTAAACCTCACCCTCTGCCTAACAATAACCCTAACCCTAAACCTCAACCTAACCATAAACTTCACCCTCACCCTCAACCTCACCGTAACTCTAACCCTAACCCTAAAAATAACACTAGCCCTAACCGTCACCCTCAGCCTCACCCTCACGGCAAACTAAACCATAACCATAACACTAACAATGACACTAACCCTAAGCCTGACCCTATCCCTAACCCTAATCCTAACCCCCACCCTCACCCTCAGTCTAACCCTAAGCCTAACCCTAACCCTAACCCTAACCCTCACCGTAACCCTAACCCTAACCCTAAAACAAACCCTAACCCTAAACCTAGCCCTAAATGTAACCCTAAACCCAAACCTAATCCTCAGGCTCACACTCACCCTAACCCAAACCCTAATGCTAACAGTCACGCTCTCAGTCTTACCCTAAACCTAAACCTAATCCTCATACTCACTCACACCCTAAACCTAACCCTATCCCTAACCCTAACGCTCACCCTAACCCTCACCCTAGCCATCACCCTAACCCTAATCCTAACCCTAAACCTCATCCTAACCCTGACCCTAACCCTAACCCAAACCCTAAGCCTAACCCTAAACCTAATCCTCACCCTCAGGCTCCGCTTAAGCCTAAGCGTAAGCGTAAGCCTAACCCTAACCCTAACCCTCCCTAACCCTAACCATAACCCTAAACCTAACTCTAAACCTAAATCTCACCCTCACCCTAACCCTAAGTCTAACCCTAACCCTAACCCTAAAAATAACCCTAAACCTCACCCTAACCATAATGCTCACCCAAACCCTAACCCTCAAAATAACACTTACCCTCCCCCTAACACTAACCCTAACCCTAACACTAACCCTCACACTAACCCTAACCCTCACCATAATCCTAAACCTCACCCTAACACTAACCCCAACCCTCACCCTCACCCTAGCCCTCACCTTAACCCTAATTCTAAACCTTACCCACACCCTAAGCCTAACCCTCATCCTCACCCTAAACCTCACACTCACCCTAAACCTAATCCTCAATTTAACCCTCATCCTAACCCTAACCCTAACCAATACCCTAGCCCTAAACCTAACCCTAACCCTCACACTTATCTTAAGCCTCACCCTCAGCCTAAACCTCACCTTTACCCTTACCATCATCCTCAGACTAACCCTCACCCTAATCCTAAACCTCATCCTAACCGTCACCTTAAACGTAAACATAACCATCACACTATCCCTAACTTTCACCCTAAACCTCACGCTCAGCCTAACCCTAAGCCTAAGCCTAAACCTTCCCCTAACCCTCCCACTTACCCTAGCACTCACCCTAACCATAAACCTAACACTAAACCTCATCCTAACCCTCACCCTAATCCTAACCCTAACTGTCACCCTAACCCTATTCCTCACCCCCATCCCACCCTCAGCCTAACCCTAAGCCTAATCCTAAGCCTCACCCTAACCCTCATCCTCACCCTCACCCTAACCCTAGTCCTAAACCTAACCCTATCCATAAACCTCAACCTAACCCTCACCCACACCCTAACCCTAACGCTAACCCTAACACTAAACTTCACCCTAACCCTCCCCTAAGCATAACTCTAACCCTAAACCTCACCCTCACACTCACCCTAACCCTAACCCTAACCCTAAACCTCACCCAAACCCTAACACTCACCCTCGCCCTCAACCTCCCCATAACTCTAAACCTAACCCTAACAATAACACTAACCCTAAACATAACCATAACCCTAACCCTCACCCTCAGCCTCAGCCTCACCACAAAATTATCCCTAACCATAACACTAACAATAAACCTAACCCTAAGCCTAACCCTAACCCTAACTCTAATCCTCACCCCACTCTCAGCCTCAGCCTAACCCAAAGCCTAAGCCTAACCCTAACCATAACCCTCACTGTAACCCTAACCCTAACCCTAACACTAACCCTAACCCTCAACCTAACCCTACATCTAAACCTAATACTCAGCCTCAACTTCACCCTAACCCTAACCCTCACCATAACTCTCAGCCTAACAATATCCTGAACCCTAACACTCACACTCACCCTCACCCTAACCCTAATCCTCAAACTAACCCTATCCTTAATGCTAACCCTCACTCTCACTGTAACCCTTACCCTAACCCTCACCCTAAACATAAAATTAACCCGAATCCTAAATCTCACCCTAACCCTAACCCTAACCCTCACCCTAACCCTAGCCCTAAACCTCACCCTCAGCCTAACCCTAACCTAACCCTAACACTAACACTAACACTAACTCTAAACCTAACCCTAAATCTAATCCTAAACCTAACCCTAATCCTCATCCTCACCTGCACCCTAACCCAAACTCTAACCCTAAACCTCACCCTAACTCTAAGCCTAATCCTAATCCTAACCCTAACCCTCACCCTCATCCTAGCCCTCAACCTCACCCTAACCCTAACCCTAAACCTCATCCAAAACCTGACACTAAACACAACTGTAACCCTCACCATAACCCGAACCCTAACCCTAACCCTCATGTTCAGCCTAAGCCTAAGCCTAAGCTTAACCCTAACCCTAACTCTCACCCTAACACTAACACTAACCCTAACTCTAAGCCTAAATCTCACCCTCACCCTAACCCTAACGTGAACTATCAACCTAACCTTAATTCTCACCCACACCCTCACCCTCAGCCTAACCCTAAACCTCACACTAACGCTCCCCCTAACCCTAACTCTAACCCTAAACCTCAACCTCTCCCTAACAATAACCCTAACCCTAAACCTCACCCTTATCCTAACCTTCACTCTCACCCTCAACCTCACCGTAACTCTAACCCTAACCCTAAAAATAACACTCGCCCTAACACTTACCCTGACCCTCACCCTCAGCCTCACCCTCACGGCAAACTTAACCATAACCATAACACTTACAATAACCTTAATCCTAAGCCTAACCCTATACCTAACCCTAATCCTAATCCCCACCCTCAACCTCAGCCTAACCCTCACCCTAAACCTAATGTGAACCATCACCCTAAACTTAATTCTCACCCACACCCTCACCCTCAGCCTATCACTAAGCCTAACCCTAAACCTCCCCCTAACCCTCCCCCTAACCCTATCTCTAACCCTAAACCTCAACTTCTCCCTAACAATAACCCTAACCCTAAACCTCACCCTTACCCTAAACTTCACTCTCACCCTCAACATCAGCCTAACCCTCAGCCTAACCATAAGCCTAACCCTAACCCTAACCCTCACAGTAACCCTAACTCTAACCCTAACACAAACCCTAACCCTAAACCTAGCCATAAATCTAACCCTAAACCTAAACCTAATCGTCAGCCTCAAACTCAACCTAACCCAAACCCTAACCCTAATCCTCACCCTAACTCTCAGTCTAACCCTAACCCTACCACTAACCCTCACACTCACCCTCAACCTAAACCTAATCCTAAACCTAACCCTATCCCTAACACTAACCTTACTTTAACCCTCACCCTAGCCCTCACCATAACCCTGACCCTAACACTAACCCTAACCCTAAGCCTAACCCTAAACCTAATCCTCACCCTCATGCTCCGCCTAAGCCTAAGAGTAAGCCTAAGCCTAACTCTAACCCTAACTCTCCCTAACCCTAACCCTAACCCTAACCCTAAATCTAAACCTAAATCTCACCCTCACCCTAACCATAACTCTAACAGTAACCATAACCTCACCCTAACCATTACGCTTACCCTAACCCAAACCCTCACGCTAACACTTACCCTCACCCTAACACAAACCCTAACCCTAACACTAACCCTCACACTAACCATAACCCTCACCCTAATCCTAAACCTCACCCTAATCCTAACCCCAACCCTCACCCTCACCTTAGCCCTCACCCTAACCCTAATTCTAAACCTTACCCTCACCCTAACCCTAACCCACATCCTCACCCTAAACCTCACATTCACCTAACCCTAATCGTCAATTTAACCCTCACCCTAACCCTAAACCTAAACATTAACCTAGCCCTAAACGTTACTCTAATCCTCAAACTTATCTTAACCCTCACCCTCAGCCTAAACCTCACCTTTACCCTTACCATCATCCTCAGCCTAACCCTCACCCTAACCCTAAACCTCATCCTAACCATCACCCTAACCTAAAACCTAACCATCACCCTAACGCTAACCCTCACCCTCAACCTCCCGCTCAGCCTAACCCTAACCCTAAGCCTAACCCTAACCCTAACCCTCACCTTAATCCTAATAATAACCCTAACACTAACCCTAACCCTATACCTAACCCTAAATCTAACCCTAAACCTAACCCTAATCCTCAGCCTCACCTGCACCCTAACCCAAACCCTAACTCTCACCTTAACTCTAAGCCTAAGGCTAACCCTAAAACTAAGCCTCACACTCACCCTCACCCTAACCCTAATCCTAAACCTAACTCTATCCCTAATCCTAACCCTCACCTTAACTCTCACCCTAGCCCTCAACCTAACCCTAAACCTAATCGTATACCTGAAACTAACCATAACCCTAATCCTCACCCTAACCCGAACCCTAAACCTCACCATCATGCTCGGCCTAAGCCTAAGCCTAAGCCTAAACATAACCCTAACCCTCACACTAACCATAACCCTAAAACTAACCCTAACTCTAACCCTAAACCTCACCCTCACACTAACCCTGACTCTAACCCTAAACCTAACCCTAACAATGACCCTAACCCTCACCCTAGACATAATCCTCACCCTAAACCTAAGCCTCACCCTAACATTTACCCTCACCCTAACACAAACCTGAACCCTAAAACTAACCCTCACAATAACCCTAACCCTAGACTCACCCTAACCCTAACCCTAACCCTAACCCTCAACATAACCCTAACCCTCACGCTCAACGTAACCCTCAACCTAACCCTGACCCTCACCCTAAAACTTGCCCTAACCCTAACACTAACCCTAACCCTAATCCTAACCCTAAACCTCACCCTCACCGTAACCATAATCCTAACCCTAACCCTAACAAAAACCCTAATCCTAACCCTAACCCTAACCATTACCCTCACCCTAAACCTAACCCTCCCCCTAACACTTACCCTCACATTAACACTAACCGTAACCCGAACACTAAGCCTCACACTAACCCTAAATATCACCCTAACCCTATACCTCACCCTAACACTAATCCTAAACCTCAACCCAACCCTTGCCCTAACCCTAATACTCATCCTCACAGTAAACCTAAGCCGAACACTAATCCTCAATCTAACCCTCACCCTCACCCTAACCCTAACCCTAACCCTCGCCCTAACCCTAACCCTTACCCTTACCGTAACCCTCACCTTCAGCATAATCCTCACCTTACCCTTACTGTCACCCCCAACCTAACCCTCACCCTAAGCCTAACCCTCACCCTAACACTAACTCTACCCATAAACCTCACCCTCACCCTAATCCTAACTCTAACCCTAACCCTAACACTAAACCTAACACTAAGCCTAACCCTAACCCTCACCCTCACCCTCACCGTAAACCTAACCCTAACCAGAACACTCACCCTCACCCTAACCCTAATCTTAACCCTAAACCTGAACCTAATCCTAACCCTCAACCTCACCGTAACCCTTACCCTAACCCTCACCCTAACCGTAAACATAACCAGAATCTTACTCTCACCCTAACCCTAACCCTAACTTTGACCTTAACCCTAACATTAAAACTCACCCTCACCCTAGCCCTCACCCTAATCCTAATCCTAACCCTAACCCTCATCCTAACCCTCCCCCTAACCCTTAACCTAACACTCACACTAACCCTAAACCTCACTCTAAACCTGACCATCAGCCTAACCCTAAGCCTAACCCTAAACCTAACCCTAGCACACACACTCACCCTCACTCTAACCTTAATCCTAACCCTAACCCTCACCCTCAACCACACCCTCAGTGTAACAATAAGCCAAAAACCCACCCAAACCCTAACCCTCACAATCACCCTAACCCTTACCCTAATCCTAATCCTAACCCTAACCCTAACGCTCACCCTCAGCCTCAACTTAACCCTAACTCTAACCCTAAACCTCACCCTCAGCCGAACCCTAAACCTAACCCTAACCTTAAATCTCACCCTAAACATCACCCTCAACCTAGCCCTCACCCTAAACCTAATCCTAACCCTAACCCTCATCCTGACCTTCCCCATAACCATAACCCTAAATCTCACCCTAATTCTAACCCTCACCCTCATGCTCAGTTTAACAATAAGCCTAAGCCAAAACCTTACCCTAACCCTCACCCTCACCCTAGTCCTCACCCTAACACAAATCCTAACCCTAACACTCAACCTAACCCTAAACCTCACCCTCACCGTAACCCTTACCCTAACCCTAACCCTGACCCTCACCCTAACCCTAATCTTAACACTAAACCTTAACCTAACCCTAATCCTCAACCTCACTGTAACCATGACCCTAACCCTCAACCTAACCCTAAACTTAACCTGAACGCTACTCTCACCCTAACCCTAACCCTTACCCTCACCCTAACCCTAACATTAAACCTCAACCTAACCCTAGCCCTCACGATAATCCTAATCCTAACCTTTACCCTCACACTCACCCTCGCCCTCAGTGTAACCCTAAGCCTAATCCTAACTCTAACCCTAACCCTCACACTCACCTTAACCCTTACCCTAATCCTAATCCTAACCCTAACTCTCACCCTCACCCTCAGCCTCACCTTAAGCCTAAATCTAACCCTAAACCTCAACCTCAACATAACCCCAACCCTAAAACTAACCCGATTCCTCACCCTAACCCTAACACTAACCCTAAACTTCACCCTCACCCTAACCCTAAACATAACCCTAAAACTCACCATAACCCTAACCTTCACCCTCACCCTCAACCTCACCGCAAATCAATCCCTAACCCTCACAATAATCCTAACCCTAACCCTAACTCTAAACCTAAGCCTCACCCTCACCCTAACCTTAAACCAAAACCTCAACCTCAGCCTCACCCTCACCTCAAACTTAACCCTAACCATAACACTAACATTAACCCTAACCCTAAGCCTAACCCTAACCTTAACTCTAATCCTCACCCCCACAGTGACCCTCAGCCTAACCATCTCCCTATCCCTAACATTAACACTAACCCTATCCCTAAACCTAACGCTAAATTTAACCCTTAATCTAACCCTAATCCTCAACCTCAACTGCACCCTAAACCAAACCCTAACCCTAACCCTCACCCTAAGTCTCAGGCTAAACCTAAACCTAACTCTAAGCCTCACACTCAACCTCACCCTAACCCTAATCCTAAACCTAACCCTTCCCTAACCCTAACCCTAACCCTCAACCTAACACTCACCTTAACACTCACCCTAACCTTAACCCTAACCCAAAACCTCATCCTAAACCTGACAGTAATCATAACCCTAAACCTCACCGTAACCCTCACCCTAACCCGAACCCTCATGCTCGGCCTAAGCCTTAACCTCAGCCTAAGCCTAACCCTAACCCTCACCCTAACCCTAACCCTAACACTCACCCCAACTCTAACCATAAATCTCACCCTCACACTCACCTTAACCCTAAATCTAAACCTACCATAACCCTAACAATAATCGTAACCCTCACCCTAACCATAATCCTCAACCTAACCATAATCATCACCCTAACCCTAAAACTCACCCTAAAACTTGCCCTCACCCTACCACTAACCCTAATCGGAACACTAAGCTTCACAAAAACCCTAACCCTAAACTCACCCTAACCACAACCCTAACCTGAAACCTCAACCTAAGCCTAATCCTCACGCTCAACTTAACCCTAACCCTAACCATAATCCTCACCCTAACCCTAACCCTCATACTAACACTTACCCTCACCCTAACACTAACCCTAATCCTAATCCTATCCCTAACCCTAACCCTCACCCTCACGCTCACCGTAACTATAACCCTAACACTAATGCTAACAATAACCCTAAGCCTAACCCTAACCCTCACCCTAAACATAACCCTCACCATAACCCTAAGCTCACCCTAACACCCTCACCCTAAAACTAACCCTATCCCTACCACTAACCCTCACACTAACCCTAACCATCACCCTAACACTAAACCTCACCCTAACACTAACCCTAAACCTCACCCTCATCTTAGCCCTCACCCTAACCCTAACCCTCATCCTCACCCTAAACCTCACACTAACCCTAACACTTATCCTCAATATAACCCTCACTCTCACTCTAAACCTAACCCTAAGCCTCACCCTAACCCTATCCCTCACACTTACCATAAACCTCACCCTCAGTCTAATCTTCAACTTTACCCTTAGCGTAACCCTCACCCTAACCCTCACCCTAACCCTAACTCTACCCCTAAACCTCACCCTCACTCGAAACCTAACTCTAAATCTAACCCTAACACTAAACCTCACCCTAAACCTAACCCTAAACCTTATCCTCAACCAAACGCTCAGCCTAACCCTAAGCCTAAGCCTAACACTTACCCTAAACCACACGCTCACCCTAGCCCTCACCCTAACCCTAATCCTAAAACTAACCCTCATCCTAACCCTCACCCTAACCCTAACCCTAACCATCACCCTAACTCTAATCCTCACCCCCACCCTCACCCTCAGCCTAACCCTAAGCCTAAGCCTAAGCCTAACCCTAATCCTCATACTCACCCTCACCCTAACCCAAATCCTAACCCTAACTAAACACTAACCCTAAACCTCAACCTAACCCTAACCCTAACCCTAACCCGCCCATTAACTCTCAACCTAAACCTAACCCTAACACAAACCATAACCCTAACCCTCAACCTAACCCTCACCCTAACCCTAACTCTAACCCTAAACCTCACCACCACCCAAAACCTAACTTTAACTCTAATGCAAACCCTAAACCTCACGCTAACCCTAACCGTAACCCTCACACTCACCCTCACCATAACCTTAACCCTAAACCTAACACTATCAATAACCCTAACCCTAATCTTAACCCTCAACTTAACCATAAATCTCACCCTAACCCAAACCCTGACCTAACACTTATCCTCACCCTAACATTAACCCTAACCCCAACCCTAACCCTCACACTAATCCTAACCCTAACCTCACCCTAACCCTAACCCTAACACTAACCCTCAACCTAAACCTAAAACTCACGCACAACCTAACCCTAACCCTAACCATAAACCTCACCCTAACCCTAACCCTCATACTAACACTTACACTCACCCTAACACTAACCCTAATCCTAATCCTAACCCTAACCCTAACCCTCACCCTGAACCTCACCGTAACCGTAACTCTAACCCTAACGCTAACAATAACCCTAAACCCAACCCCAACCCTCACCCTAACCCTAACCCTCACCATAACCCTAAGCTCACTGGAACACCCTCACCCTAACACTAAGCCTAACCCCGACACTAACTCTCACACTAAGCCTCACCATCACCCTAATCCTAAACCTCACCCTAACACTAAACCTAAACCTCACCCTGACCTTAGCCCTCAACCTAAACCTAACACTCATCCTCACGCTAAACCTCACACTAACCCTAACATGAATCCTCAATCTAAACCTCACACTCACCCTAACCCTAACCCTAATCCTCACACTAACCCTCAACTTTACCCTTACTGTCACCTTCACCCTAAATCTCACCCTAAACCTAAACCTCACCCTAACCCTCATCCTAACCATAACCCTAACCATCACCCTAACCTTAACCCTAACCCTCACCCTTACCATAACCCTCACCCTCAGCCTAACCCTCAACTTTACCCTTACCGTCAGCCCCACCCTAACACTCACCCTAACCCTAACTCTACCCCTAAACCTCACCCTCAACCTAACCCTAACTCTAACCCTAACCCTAAAACTAAACCTCACCCTAACACTAACCCTAAAGCCTTATCCTCAACCAAAGGCTCAGCCTAAACCAAGCCTAAGCCTAACACTTACCCTAAACCACACCCTCACCCTGGCCCTTATCCTAACCCTAATCCAAACCCTAACCCTCATCCTAACACTCACACTAACACTAACACTAACCATCACCGTAACACTAATCCTCACCCCCATCCTCAACCTCAGCCTAACCCTAAGCTAAGCCTGAGCCTAACCCTAAACCTCACATTCACCCTCAGCCTAACCCTAATCCTAACCCTAACTCTAACACTAACCCTAAAACTCAACCTAACCCTCACCCCAACCTTAACCCTAAAACTGACCCTAAACCTAACCCTCGACCTAACCGTCCAACTAACCCTAAACCTCACCCTCACCCTAACCCTAATCCTAACCCAAAAACTAAACCTCACCCTAACCCTAAACCTAACCCTCACCCTCACCCTAACCATAACTCTGACCCGAACCCTAACAATAACACTAATCTTAACCCTAAACCTAACCCTAACCCTAACCCTAATGCTAACACTCACCCTCACCCTAGCCCTAATCCTAACCCTCAACCTAACCCTAACACTCACCTTCACCGTAACCCTTACCCTCATCCTAACCCTCACCCTAAACCTAACCCTAACCTTAAACGTTACCCTGACACTAACCCTAATCTTCACCCTCAAACTAGCCCTCAACCTAACCCTACTCATAACCCTAAACCTCATCCTAACCCTGAACCTAACCGTAATCCTAACTCTCACCCTAACCTTGACCCTAACCCTGAACCTAACCCTAACCCTCATCCTAACAAGTACACTCACCCTAACACTAACCCTATCCTAATCCTAACACTAACCCTAACCCTCACCCCCAACCTCACCGTAACAGTAACCCTAAACCTAACGCTAACAATAAACCTAACCCTAACCCTAACCCTCACCCTAACCATAACCCTCACCATAACCCTAAGCTCACCGTAACACCTTCACCCTAACACTAATCCTAACCCTAACACTAACCCTCACACTAACCCTAACCATCACCCTAACACTAAACCTCACCCTAACACTAACCCTAAACCTCACCCTCACCTTAGCCCTCGCCCTAACCCTAACCATCATCCTCACCCTAAACCTCACACTAACCATAACACTTATCCTGAATCTAACCCTCACTCTCACTGTAACCCTAACCCTAACCCTCAAGCTAACTGTGACCCTCACCCTTACCATAAACCTCACCCTCAGCCTAACCCTCAACTTTACCCTTACCGTCACCCCCACCCTGACCCTAAACCTAACCCTAACCCTAACCCTAACTCTACCCCTAAACCTCACCCTCACCCTAACCCTAACTCTAACCTTAACCCTAACACTAAACCTCACCCTAAACCTATCCCTAACCCTTATCCTCAACCAAACACTCCCCCTAACCCTAAGCCTAAGCCTAACCCTTACCCTAACCCAAACCCTCACCCTAGCCCTCACCTTACCCTAATCCTAAACCTAACCCTCATCCTAACACTCATCCTAACCCTAACCCTAACCATTATCATAACTCTAACCATCACCCCCGCCCTCACCCTCAGCCTAACACTAAGCCTAAGCCTAAGCCTATCCCTCACACTCACCCTCACCCTAACCCTAATCCTAACTCTAACTCTAACATTAACCCTAAACCTCAACCTAAACCCCACCCTAACCTTAACCCTAAAACTAATCCTAACCCGAACCCTCAACCTAACCCTCCAACTAGACCTAAACCTAACCCTAAACCTCACCCTCACCCTAACTCTAATCCTAACCCTAAACCTAAAACTCACCCTAACCCTAAACCTAACCCTCACCCTCACCCTCAACATAACTCTAACCCTAACCCTAAAAATAACACTAATCCAAACCCTAAACCTAACCCTAACCCTAACCTTAATGCTAACACTCACCCTCAACCTAACCCTAATCCTAACCCTAACCCTCATCCTAAACCTAAACCTCACACTCACCGTAACCCTAACCCTGATCCTAAATATCACCCTAAACCTAACCCTCATCCTAACACTTACACTCACCCTAACACTAACCCTAATCCTCACCCTCAACCTAACCATCAACCTAACCATAATTGTAACCCTAATCCTCATGCTAACCCTCACCCTAACCGTAATCCTAACCCTCATCTTAACTCTAACCCTAACCCTCAACCTAACCCTAACCTTCACGCTCACCATAACCCTAAACCTAACCCTCACCCTAAACCTAAACTTAACCTGAACCCTAACACTCAAGCTAACCCTAACCCTAACGCTCAACCTAAAGCTAACCCTCACCTTCACCCTCTCCCTTACCCTAAACATAAGCCTAAGCCTAACCCTAACCCTAAACCTCACACTCACCCTAACCATTACCCTAATCCTAATCCTAACCCTAAGCCTAATCCTCACGCTCAACCTTAACCCTCACTCTAACCCTAACTCTAAAACTAACCCTAACCCTAACCCTCAACCTCAGCCTCACCCTTACCCTAACTCTAACCCTGAACCTCACACTCACCCTAAACCTAACCCTAACCCTAAACCTAAACCTCACCCTAACACTAACCCTAAACCTCACCCTCAGCCTAGCCCTCACCGTAACCCTAACCCTAACCCTCATACTAAACCTCACCCTAAAACTAACCCTAACCCTCAACCTAACACTAATCATAACCCTAACCCTCAACCTAACCCTAAACCTCAGCGTACCCCTTACTTTAACCATCACCCTAAACATAAAATTAAACCGAATCAGAATTCTAAACATAACCCTAACCCTAACAATCACCTTAACCCTAACCCTAAATTTCACCCTCATCCTAGACCTCACACTAACCCTAATCCTAACCCTAACCCTCATCCTAACCCTCCCCCTAATCCTTACGCTAACCCTCACCCTAAACCTAACACTCACACTCAACCTAAGACTCAGCCTAACCCTAAGCCTAAACCTAATCCTAACCCTAACCATAAACCTCACACTCACCCTAACCCTAACCCTAATCCTAACCTTAACCTGAACCCTCACCTCACCCTAACCCTCACCCTAACCCTAACCCTAAACCTAACACTAACCCTAAACCTAACCCTCACCCTCAGCCTCAATCTAACCCTAACTCTAACCCTAAACCTCACCCACACCATAACCCCAACTCTAACCCTAACCCTAAACCTAACCCTCAAACTATCACTCACCCTAACCCTAATCCTAACCCTAACCCTCATCCTAAACTTCCCCATATCCCTAACCCTAATCCTCACCCTAACCCTAACCCTAACACTCACACTCACACTCAGCCAAACCCTAAGCCTAAACCTAATCCTAACCCTAACCCTAAACCTCACACGCACCCTAAACCTAACCCTAATCCTAAACTTATCCTTAACCTTAACCCTAACTCTAACCCTCACCCTAACCCTAACACTAAACCTAACACTAACCCTAACCCTAAACCTCACCCTCAGCCTTACCCTAACCCTAACTCTAACCCTAAAGCTCACCCTCACCATTACCCCAACCCTAACCCTAACCCGAAACCTCACCCTAACCCTAACCCTAACCCTAACCCTAACCCTAAACCTCACCCTCATCCTAACCCTATCCCTAACCCTAAAACTCACCCTAACCCTAATCTTGAACCTCACCCTCAAAGATATGGTAACTCTAGCCCTAACCCTAACAATAACACTAAACTTAACCCTAACCCTCACACTTACCCTCACCGCAAATGAAACCCTAACCATAACACTAACAATAACCCTAACCCTAAGCCTAACCCTAAACCTAACTCTAATCCTCACCCCCAGTCACCCTCAGCCTAACCCTAAGCCTAACCCTAACCCTAAGCCTAACCCTCAACATAACTCTCACACTAACTGTAACCCTAAACCTAAACCTAAATCTAACCCTAAACCTAACCCTAAACATCAGACTCAACTGCACCCTAATACAAACCGTAACCCTAACCCTCAACCTAACTCTAAGCCTAACCCTAACCCTAACCCTAAGCCTCACACTCACACTCACCCTAACCCTAATCCTAAACCTAACCCTATCCCTCACCCTAAACCTCACCCTAACCCTCAACCTAGCCCTTACCCTAACCTTAACCCTAACCCTAAACCTCATCCTAAACCTGACAGTAACCATAACCGTAACCCGAACCCTAACCCGAACCCTAACCCTCACCCTCATGCTCGGCCTAAGCCTAAACCTAAGCCTAACCCTAACCCTCACCCTAACCCTAACCCTAACACTAACCCTAACTCTAACATTAAAGCTCACCCTGACCCTAACACTAACTCTAACCCTAACCCTAACCCTAACACTAACCCTCACCCTATCACTAACCCCAACCCTAGAACTAACCCTCACACTTACCCTAACCCTAAACTCACCATAAACCTAAAACTAACTCTAACCCTCAACCTAACCCTAACCTCATGCTTAACCTAACCCTAACCTCACGCTCAACGTAACCCTAACCCTAACCCTGACCCTCACCCTATTACCCTCAGCATAACCCTAACCCTCACCCTAACACTTACCCTCACCTTAACACGAACCCTAATCCTAATCCTAACCCTAAACCTAAGCTTCACCCTCACAGTAACCGTAACCCTAACCCTAACCCTAACAAAAACCCTAACCTTAACCCTAATCCTCTCCCTAACCATTACCCTCACGCTAAACCTAACCCTCACCCTAACACTTACCCTCACCTTAACACTAACGGTAACCCAAACACTAAGCCTCACACTAACCCTAACCATCACCCTAACCCTATACCTCACCCTCACACTAACCCTAAACCTCAACCTAACCTTAGCCCTAACCCTAACCTTAACACTCATCCTAACGGTAAACCTCACACTAACCCTAACACTAATCCTCAATCTACACCTCACCCTCAACGTAACCCTAACCCTAACCCTAACCCTAACCCTCAACCTAACCTTAACCCTAACCCTTACCGTAACCCTCACCCTCAGTCTAAACCTCACCTTACCCTTAGTGTCACCCCCACCCCAATCCTCACCCTAAGCCTAACACTCAGCCTAACATTAACTCTACTCCTAAACCTCACCCTCACCCTAACCCTAATTCTAACCCTAACCCTAACACTAAACCTCACACTAACCCTAACCCTAAACCTCACACTCACCATCACGCTCAGCTTAACCCTAAGCCTAAGCTAAACCCTAACCCTAACCCTCACCCTCACCCTAGCCCTCACACTAAAACAAATCCTAACCGTAACCCTCAATCTAACCCTAACCCTCAACTCACCCTAACCCTAAATTTAACCCTAAACCTAAACCTAACCCTAACCATCAACCTCACATTAACCCTACCCTAACCCTCACCCTAACCCTAAACTTAACCCGAATCCTACTCTCCCCTAACCATAACGCTAACTCTCACCCTAACCCTAACCCTAAACCTCACCCTCACTCTAGCCCTCACCCTAACCCTAATCCTAACCCTAACCCTCATCCTAACCCTGCCCCTAAACCTTAAACTAACCCTCAGACTAACCCTAACTCTCACCCTCAACCTCAACATCAACCTAACCCTAATCCTAACCCTAAACCTAACCCTAACACACAAACTCACTCTCACCCTAAACCTAATCCTAACCCTAACCCTCACCCTCACCCTCACCCTCAGTGTAACCCTAACCCAAACCCGAACCCTAACCCTAACACTCACAATCACCCTAAACCTTACCCTAATCCTAATCCTAACCTTAACCCTAACCCTCACCATCAGCCTCACCTTAACCCTAATTCTAACCCTAAACCCCACCCTCACCCTGTCCCTAAACCTAACCCTAACCCTAAACCTCACCCTAACCCTAACCCTAAACCTGACCCTCACCCTAGCCCTCACCCTAAACCTAATCCTAAACCTAACACAAATCCTAACCCTCCCCATAACCCTAACACTTACCATCACCGAATCCTAACCCTCACTCTCACCCTAAACCTCAGCCTAACCCTAAGCCTAACCCTAACCTTAACCCTAACCCTCACACTCACCATAACCCTAACCCTAATCCTAATCCTAATCCTAACCCTAACCCTCACCCTCAGCCTAACCCTCACCTTAACCCTAACCCTAAACCTAACACTAACACTATCCCTAAACCTCACCCTCACCCTCACCATAACACTAACTCTAACCTAAACCTCACCCTCACCCTAACCCTAACACGAACCGTAACCCTAAACTTCACCCTAAAACTAACCCTAAACCTAACCCTCACCTTAGCCCTCACCCTAACCCTGACCGTCATTCTCACCCTAAACCTCACACTAACCCTAACACTTATCCTCACTCTAACCCTCACCCTCACTCTAACCCTAACCCTAACCCTCACCCTAACCCTAACACTAAACCTTACCATAACCCTCACCTTCAGCCTAACCCTCACCTTAACCTAACCGTCACTCCCACCCTAACACTCAACCTAACCCTAACTCTAACCTTAAACCTCACCAACACACTAACCCTAACTCTAAACCTACCCCGAACACTAACCCTCACCCTAACCCTAATCTTAACCCTTATCCTCACCCAAACGCTCAGCCTAACCCTAAGCCTATGCCTAAAACTTACCCTAACCCACACCCTCATCCTAGCCCTCACCCTAACCCTAATCCTAACCCTAACCCTCATCCTAACCCTCACCCTAACCCTAACCCTAACCATCACCCTAGCCCTAATCCTCACCCCCACCCTCACCCTCAGCCTAACCCTAATCCTAAGCCTAAGCCTAACCCTAACACTCACACTCACCCTCACCCTAACCCTAATCCTAACCATAACTCTAAACCTAAACCTCCACCTAAACCTCACCCTAACCTTAACCCTAAAACTAACCCTAACCCAAACACTTGACCTAACCCTCCAACTAACACTAAACCTATCCATAAACCTCACCCTCACCCTAACCCTAATCCTAACCCTAAACCTAAAACTCACCCTAACCCTAAGCCTAACCCTCACCCTCACCCTCACCCTCACACTCACCATAACTCTAACCCTAACCCTAACAATAACACTAATCCTAACCTTAAACCTAACCCTAACCCTAATGCTAACACTCACCCTTACCCTAACCCTAATCCTAACGCTAATACTCAACCTCACTCTAACCCTAAACCTCACCCTAACCCTCACCCTTACACTAATCCTCAACCTCACCATAACCCTAACCCTCATCCTAACCCTCATCCTAAACCTAACCCTAAACTTAAACCTTACCCTAACACTAACCCTAATCCTCACGCTCACCCTAGCCCTCAACCTAACCCTAATTGTAACCCTAATCCTCATCCTAACCCTCACCCTAACCCTAATCCTAATCCTCACCCTAACCCTAAACTTTACCTGAACCCTAAATCTCAAGCTAACCCTAACCCTAACCCTCAACCAAAAGCTAATCCTCACACTCACACTCTCCCTCAGCCTAATTATAAGCCTAACCCTAAACCTAAACCTAAGACTACCCCTCACCCTCACCTTAACCCTCACCCTAACCCTTACATTAACACTAACCCTAACGCTAACCCTCAACCTCAGCCTCACCCTTACCTAACTCTAAGCTTAAACCTCACCCTCACTCTAACCCTAACCCTAACCGTAAACCTCACCCTAACCCTAAACCTAAACTTCAACCTCAGTGTAGCCCTCACCCTAACCCTAATTCTAGCCCTCATCCTAACCCTCACCCTAAAACTAAATCTAACCCTCACCCTCACCCTAACCATAATAATAACCTTAAGCCTCAACCTATACATAGCCCTCACCCTCACTCTCACCGTAACCCTTACCTAACACACACCCTAAACCTAAACTTAACCCGAATCCTAAATCTCACCCTAACCCTAACCCTAACCCTAACACTCACCCTAACCCTAAACCTCACCCTCACCCTAGCCCTCAACATTACCCTAATCCTAACCCTAACCCTCATCCTAACCCTCCCCCTAACCCTTACCCTAACCCTCACCCTAACCCTAACCATCACCCTCAACCTCACCCTAAGCCAACTCTAAATCAAACCCTAACACACACACTCTCTCTCACCCTAACCCTAATCCTAACCCTTACCCTCACCCTCACCCTCACCCTCAGTGTAACCCTAAGCCTAATCCTAACCCTAACCCTAACACTCACACTCACCCTAACCCTTATCTTAATCTTAATCCTAACACTAACCCTCACCCTCACCCTCAGCCTCACCTTAAGACTAACTCTAACCCTAAAACTGACCCTCACCCTAACCCTAACCCTAACCCTAAACCTCACCCTCACCGTAGCCCTCACCCTAACACTAATCCTAACTCTAACAATCATCCTAACCCTTCCCATAACCCTAACCCTAACCCTCACCCTAACCCTAATCTTCAAAGTCCAGTGCAAACTGAACAGACCAGCAAAGATACAGATTTCCAATCAGGTGGTCATATTTCCAACTCCACTACTTGGGACTTGGAGAGATCACATAGACTTGTTGTATCTTAGCTGCCATGTCATAAGCGGAGAATATAATAACTCCCTTCTCCTATTTGTTGACGTTGTTGTTGTTTTAATGGTTGTGTGTGGTGGAAGTACTGGGTTTTAAAGCTTGGGTACTGTCCTTTAGTCTTTGTGTTCATGTCTGGTACTCTACCACTTGAGCCACAGATCCACTGGTGGCTTTTTGCTGCTTAATTGGAGTAAGAGACACAGGGACTCACCCTCACCCTCAGCCAAACCCTAAGCCTAACCCTAATACTAACCCTAAAACTAACACTCACACTCACCCTAACCCTAACGCTAATCCTAATCCTAAACTTAACCCTAACCCTCACCCTCACCCTAACCCTCACCTTAACCCTAACCCTAAACCTAACACTAACCCTAACAATAACCCTCACCCTCAGCTTCACCGTAATCCTAACTCTAACCCTAAACTTCATCCTCACCATAACCCCAACTCTAACCCTAACCCGAAACCTCACCCTAACCCTAACCCTAACTCTAACCCTAAACCTCACCCTCACCCTAACCCTAACCCTAACCCTCACCCTCAGCCTCACCCTCACCGCAAACTTAACCATAACCATAACACTAACAATAACCCTAACCTTAAGCCTAACCCTAACTCTAATCCTCACTCCCACAGTCACCCTCAGCCTAACCCTAACCCTAAACCTAACCTTAACACTACCCCTATCCCTAAACCTAACCCTAAATTTAACCCTTAACCTAACCCTAATCCTCAACCTCAACTGCACCCTAAACCAAACCCTAACCCTACCCCTCACCCTAACTCTCAGCCTAAACCTAAACCTAATCATAAGCATCACACTCACCCTCACCCTAACACTAATCCTAAACTTAACCCTATCGCTAACACTAACCATCACCCTAACACTTACCCTAACCCTCACCATAACCCTAACCCTAACCCTAAACCTCATCCTAAACCTGACACTAATCAAAACCCTAACCCGAACCCTAACCCGAACCCTAAACCTCACCCTCATGCTCGGCCTAAGCCTAAGCTTAAGCCTAACCCTAACCCTCACACTAACCCTAAACCTAAACCTAACCCTAATTCTAACACTAAATCTCACCCTCACCCTCACCCTAACACTAAATCTAACCCTAACCCTAACCCTAACAATAACCCTAACCCTCACCCTAACCATAATCCTCACCCGAACCCTAAACCTCACCCTAACACTTGCCCTCACCCTACCACTAACCCTAACCCTAACACTAACCCTCACAATAACCCTAACCCTAACCTCACCCTAACCAGAACCCTAACCCGAACCCTCAACCTAAGCCTAATCCTCATGCTCAACTTAACCTAACCCTAACCATAATCTTCCCCCTAACCCTAACCCTCATCCTAACACTTACCCTCACCCTAACACTAACCCTAATACTAAACCTAACCCTAACCCTAACCCTCACCCTCACAGTAACCTTAACCCTAACCCTCACCCTAACCATTACCCTCACCCTAAACCTAAACTTCACCCTAACACTTACTCTCACATTAACACTAACCGTAACCCGAACACTAAAACTCACAATAACCATAAATATCACCAAAACCCTAAACCTCACCCTAACACTAACCCTAAACCTCAACCTAACCCTAGCCCTAACCCTAACCGTAACACTCATCCTCACGGTAAACCTCACACTAACCCTAACACTAATCCTCAATCTAACCCTCACCCTCAACCTAACCCTAACCCTAACCCTCAACCTAAACTTAAACCTCACCCTTACTGTAACCCTCACCCTCAGCCTAACCCTCAACTTACCCTTACTGTGACCCCCACCCTAACCCTTATCCTATGCCTAAACCTCACCGAAACACTAACTCTACCCCTAAACCTCACCCTCACCCTAATCCTAACTCTAAATCTATCCCTAACACTAAACCTCACACTAAGACTAACCCTAAACCACACGCTCAAACTCACGCTCAACTTAAACCTAAGCCTAAGCCAAACTCTTACCCGAAACCTCACCCTCACCCTAGCGTTCACCCTAACACAAATCATAACCCTAACCCTAAACCTAAGCCTAACCCTCACCGTAACCCTAACCCTAAACCTAACCCTCACCCTCACCCGCACCTTAAACCTAACTCTAACCGTAAACCTCACCCTCACCCTAACCCTAAACCTAACACTAAACCTCACCCTAACCCTAACCCTAAACCTCACCCTCACCCTAGCCCTCACCCTGACCCTAATTCTAACCCTAACCCTCATCCTAACCCTCCCCATAACCCTAAACCTCACCCTCACACTAACCCTAAACCTAACCCTCACCCTCAGCCTCACCCTCACCGCAAACTTAACCATAACCATAACACTAACATTAACCTTAACCCTAAGCCTAACCCTAACCCTAACTCTAATCCTCACCCACACAGTCACCCTCAGCCTAACCCAAACCCTAACCCTAACCTTAACACTACCCCTATCCCTAAACCTAACCCTAAATTTAACCCTTAACCTAACCCAAATCCTCAACCTCACCTGCACCCTAAACCAAACCATAACCCTATCCCTCACCCTAACTCTCAGACTAAACCTAAACCTAACCATAAGCCTCACACTCACCCTCACCCTAACCCTAATCCTAAACCTAACCCTATCCTTAACCCTAACCCTCACCCTAACCCTCACCCTAACCCTAAACCTCATCCTAAAACTGACACTAATCATAAACCTAACCCTCATGCTAATCCGAACCCTAACCCTCACCCTCATGCTCAGCCTACCTAAGCCTAAGCCTAACCCTCACCCTAACCCTCACCCTAACCCTAACCCTCACCCTCACCCCAACCCTCAGCCTAACCCTAACCATAACCCTAACCCTCACACTCACACTCACTCTAACCATAACCCTAATCCTAATCCTAACCCTAATCATACACTCAGCCTCAGCCTAACCCTCACCCTAACCCTAACCCTAAACCTAACACTAACCCTAAACCTAACCCTAACCCTAACCCTAAACTTCACCCTAACGCTAACCCTTAACATCACCCTCACCCTAGCCCATACCCTAAACCGAAATCTAACCATAACCCTCATCCTAACCCTTCCCCTAAACCTAACCCTCACCCTCAACCTCACCCTCAGCCTAACCCTAAGCCTAACCCTAAACCTAACCCTAATACACACAATCACCCTCACCCTAAAACGAATACTATCCGTACACCTAACCCTAACCCTAACCCACCCATTAACTCTCATCCTAACCCCAACCCTAACACTAACCCTAACTCTCAACCTAACCATCACCCTAACCTTAACTCTAACCCTAAACCTCACCCTCACCCTAACACTAACACTAACCCTAACCCAAACACTAAACCTCACCCTAACCCTAACCCTAACCCTCACCCTCACTCTCACCGTAACCTTAACCCTAAACCTAACCCTAACAATAACCCTAATCCTAATCCTCCCCCTAACCATAGCCCTCACCCTAACCCATACCCTCACCCTAACACTTACCCTCACCCTAACACTAACCCTAACCCTAACACTAACACTCACACTAATCGTAACCCTCACCCTAATCCTAAACCTCACCCTAACCCTAACCCCAACCCTCACCCTCACCCTAGCCCTCACCCTAACACTAATTCTAAACTTAAACCTCACCCTAACCCTAACACTAAACTTAACCCTGAACCCCACCCTAACCCTAACCCTAACCCTCACCCGCACCCTCAACCTCACTGGAACTCTAACCTTAACACTAACCCTAACCCCAACGATCACCCTAACCCTAACCTGAACCCACACCGTCAACCTCAGCCTAACTCTAAGCCTACCCCTAAAGCTCAACCTAAAACTAAACTTTACCCTCACCCTCAACCTCACGGTAACTCTAAACCTAACCCTAACAATAACACTAACCCTAACCCTAAATCTAACCCTCACCCTCAGCCTCAACCTCACCGCAAACTTAACCCTAACCATAACACTAACAATAACCCCAACCCTAACACTAATCCTAACCCCCGCCCTCACCCTCAGACTAACCCTAAGCCTAACTCTAACCCTTACCCTCACCCTAAATCTAAGCCTAACCATAACCCTAAACTTAACACAAACCCTAACCCTAAACGTAGCCCTAAATCTAACCCTAAACCTAAACATAATCCTCAGCCTCACCCTCACCATAATCCAAACCCTAACCCTAACCGCACCCTAACTCTAAGTCTAACTCTAACCCTAAACCTCACACTCACCCACACCCTAACCCTAATCCTAAACCTAAACCTATCCCTAACCCTAAACCACATCCTAACACTAAACTTAACCTTAACCCTACCTCTCACGCTAACACTAACCCTAAACCTCACCCTAACCCTAACCCTCACCCTCACACTCACCCTCAAACTCACCCGCACCCTCACACTCACAGTATCTCTAACCCTAACCCAAACCCTAACCCTAACACTAAACGTCACCCTAACCCTAACCCTAAACATCACACTCACCCTAGCCCTCACCCTAACCCTAATCCTAACCCTAACCCTCATCCTAACCCTCCTCATAACCCTAACCCTAACCCTCAACCTAACCCTAACCCTCATCCTCACCCTCAACTTCAGCCTAACCCTAAGCCTAACGCTAACCCTAACCCTAAACCTAACCCTAACCCTCACACTCACCCACTCCCTCACCCACAAAGTAACTCTAAACCTAAACCTAACCCTAACCCTAAACCTAACTCTCACCCTCACCCTCACCCTAACAATAACTCTATACCTAACTCTCACCCTACCCCTCCACCTAACCTTATACCTAACCCTAAACCTCACCCTCACCCTAACCCTAACCCTAACCCTAAACCCCACCTTAAACCTTACCTTATCCCTAACCCTAAACCCCACCCTAACCGTAAACCTAACCCTCACTCTCACCCTCACCCTCACCATAACTCTAACACTAACCTTAACAATAACACTAACCCTAACCCTAACCCTAAGCCTCACACTCACGCAGATGCTCAGCCTAACCCTACGTCTTAGCCTACACCTCAAACTAACCCTCTCACTCACGCTCATGCTCACCCTAACCCTAACCCTAACCTCAGCCTAACCCTCCCCCAAACCCTAACTCTAACCCTAAACCTAACCCTCACCGTAACCCTAACCCTAACCCTAATCCTAAACCTCACCCTAACACTAACCTTCACTCTCACTCTCAACCTCACTGTAAATCTAACCCAAACCCTAACAATAACAGTAACCCTAACCCTAACCCTAACACTAACCAAAACCCTCACCCTCAGCCTCACGCTCACTGAAAACTTAACTCTAACCATAACACTAACAATGACGCTAACCCTAAGGCTAACCCTAATCCTCAGCCCCACCATCTCCCTCACCATAACCATAACTTAACCCTAAACCTAAACGTAACCCTAACCCTCACTGAAACCCTAAACCTAACCTTAACCCTAACACAAACCATAACCCTAAACCAAAACATAAACCTAATCCTAATCCTCAGTCTCACCCTCACCCTAACCAAAACCCTAACCCTAACCCTCACCCAAACCCTAAGCCTAACCCAACCCTAACCCTCACACTGACCCTCACCCTAACCCAAATCCTAAACCTAACCTTACTCTAACCCTAACCCTCACCCTAGCCCTCACCCTAAACCTAAACCTAAACCTCATCTTAACCCTCACCCTCACCCTAAACCTAATCCTAACCCTAACCCTAACCCTAACACTCAACCTAAACTTAACCCTCACCCTCACCCTCTCCCTCAGCCTAACCCTAAGCCTAAGCCTAACCCTAATGCTAAACCTCCCACTCACCCTAACCATTACCCTAATCCTAATCCTAAACCTAAGCCTAACCCTCACCCTCACCTTAACCCTCACCCTAACCCTAACTCTAACACTAAACCTAATCTTAAACCTCAACCTCAGCCTCACCCTTACCCTAAATCGAAACCTAAACCTAACCCTCACCCTAACCCTAACCCTAACCCTAAACCTGACCCTAACCCTAAAACTAAACCTCACCCTCAGCCTAGCCCTCAATCTAATCCTAATCCTAACCCTCATCCTAACCCTCACCCTAACACTAACCTAACCCTCACCCTAACACTAATCCTAACCCTAAGCCTCAACCTAACCCTAAACCTCACCCTCACCGTAACCCTTACCCTAACCCTCACCCTAAACATAAACTTAACCCGAATCCTAACTCTCACCCTAATTCTAACCCTAACCCTAACCCTCACCCTAACCCTAACCCTAAACCTCACCCTCACCGTAACCCTCACACTAAATCTAATCCTAACCCTAACCCTCATCCTAACTCTCCCACTAACCCTTACCCTAACCCTCAACCTAACCCTAACCATCACCCTCAACCTCACCCTCACCCTCAGTGTAACCCTAAGCCTAATCCTAACCCTAAACATAACCCTAACCCTAACAGTCACACTAACCCTTACCCTAATCCTAATCCTAACCCTAACCCTCACCCTCACCCTCAGGCTCACCTTAAACTTAAGTCTAACCCTAAAACTCACCCTCAACCTAACCCTAACCCTAACCCTAATCCTCACCCTCACCCTAGCACTCACCCTAACCCTAATCCTAACTCTAACAATAATCTTACCCTCCCCATAACCCTAAACCTAACCCTCACCCTAACCCTAATCCTCAAAGTCAAGTGCAAACTGAACAGACCAGCAAAGATACAGATTTCCAATCAGGTGGTCATATTTCCAACTCCACTACTTGGGACTTGGAGAGATCACATAGACTTGTTGTATCTTAGCTGCCATGTCATAAGCGGAGAATATAATAACTCCCTTCTCCTATTTGTGGATGTTGTTGTTGTTTTAATGGTTGTGTGTGGTGGAAGTACTGGGTTTTAACGCTTGGGTACTGTCCTTTAGTCTTTGTGTTCATGGCTGGTACTCTACCACTTGAGCCACAGATCCACTGGTGGCTTTTTGCTGCTTAATTGGAGTAAGAGACACAGGGACTCACCCTCACCCTCAGCCAAACCCTAAGCGTAACACTAATACTAACCCTAACTCTAACCTTCACACTCACCCTAACCCTAACCCTAATCTTAACCCTGAACCTCACCCTAACCCTAAACCTGACCTTCACCCTAGCCCTCACCCTAACCCTAATCCTAATCCTAACCCTCATCCTAAGCCTCCCCATAACCCTAAACCTAACCCTTACCCTAACCCTAACCCTCAGCCTCACACTAACCCTCATCCTAAATCTCACCCTAACCCTAAACCTCATCCTAAACCTGACACTAATCATAACCCTAACCCTCACCTTAACCTGAACCATAACCCTCACCCTCATGCTCGGCCTAAGCCTAAGCCAAAGCCTAACCCTCACCCTAACCCTAACCCTAACCCTAACTCTAACCCTAAATCTCACCCTCACCCTCACCCTAACACTAAATCTAACCCTAACCCTAACACTAACAATAACCCTAACCCTCACCCTAACCATAATCCTCACCCTAACCCTAAACCTCAACATAACACTTGCCCTAACCCTACCACTAACCCTTAAAATAGCCCTAACCCTAACCTCACCCTAACCAGAACCCTAACACGAACCCTCAACCTAAGCCTAATCTTCATGCTCAACTTAACCCTAACCCTAACCATAATCCTCACCCTAACCCTAACCCTCATCCTAACACTTACACTCACCCTAACACTAACCCTAATCCTAATCCTAACCCTAACCCTAACCCTCAAACTCACCCTCACCATAACCGTAACCATAACCCTTACGCTAAAAATAAACCTAACCCTAACTCTAAAACTCACCCTAACCATAACCCACACCATAACCCTAAGCTCACCCTAATACCCTCACCCTAACACTAACCCTAACCCGAACACTAACCCTTACACTAACCCTAACCATCACCCTAACCCTATACCTCACCCTATCACTAACCCTAAACCTCAACCTCAACTTAGCCCTCACCCTAATCCTAACCCTCATCCTCACCCTGAACCTCAAACTAACCCTAACACTTACCCTCAATCTAACCCTCACCCTCACTCTAAACCTAAGCCTAACCCTCACCCTAACCCTAACCTTCACCCTTACCATAACCCTCACCCTCAGTCTAACCCTCAAATTTACACTTACCGTTACCCCCACCCTAAACCTGACCCTAACCCTAACCCTCACCCTAACCCTAACCCTAACCCCTAAACCACACCCTCACTCTAATCCTAACTCTAAACCTAACCCTAACACTAAACCTCACCCTAACTCTAACTCAAAACTTGTCCTCAACCAAACGCTCAGCCTAACCCTAAGCCTAAGCCTAACACTTACCCTAACCCACACCCTCACCCTTGCCCTCACCCTAACACTAATCCTAACCATAACCCTCATCCTAACACTCACCCTAACCTTAACCCTAAACATCACCCTAACTCTAAGCCTCACACCCACCCTCACCCTCAGCCTAACCCTAAGCCTAAGCCTAAGCCTAACCCTAATCCTCACACTCACCCTCACCCTAACCCAAATCCTAACCCTAACTAAACACTAACCCTAAACCTCAACCTAACCCTAACCCTAACCCTAACCCGCCCATTAACTCTCAACCTAAACCTAACCCTAACACAAACCATAAACCTAACCCTAACCCTAACCCTCACCCTAACACTTTCACCCTAACACTAACCGTAACCCTAACACTAACCCTCACACTAACCCTAACCATCACCCTAACCCTAAACTTCACCCTAACACTAACCGTAAACCTCAACCTCACCTTAGCCCTCAGCCTAACCCTAACCCTCATCCTCACCCTAAACCTCACACTAACCCTAACACTTATCCTCAATCTAACCCTCACTCTCACTCTAACCCTAACCCTAAACCTCACCCTAACCCTAACTCTCACCCTTACCATAACCCTCACCCTCAGCCGAACCTCAACTTTACCCTTAACGTCACACCCACCCTGACCCTCATCTTAACCCTAACCCTCACCCTAACACTAACTCTACCCCTAAACCTCACCCTCAACCTAACCCTAACTCTAACCCTAACTCTAACACTAAACCTCACCCTAACCCTAACCCTAACCCTTATCCTCAACCAAAGGCTCAGCCTAAACCTAAGCCTAAGCCTAAAACGTACCCTAACCCACACCCTCACCCTAGCCCTCACCCTAACCCTAATCCTAACCATAACCATCATCCTAACCCTCACCCTAACCCTAAAACTAACCATCACCTTAATTCTAATCCTCAACCCCACCCTCACACTCAGCCTAACCCTAAGCCTGAGCCTAAGCCTAAACCTCACCCTAACCCTCACCCTCACCCTCACCCTAACCTTAATCCTAACCCTAACTCTAACACTAACCCTAAACCTCAACCTAACACTCACCCTAACCTTAAACCTAAAACTAACCCTAACCATAACCCTCGACCTAACCCTCCAACTGACCCTAAACCTAACCCTAAACCTCACCTCACCATAACCCTAATCCTAACCCTAAACCTAAAACTCACCCAAACCCTAAACCTAACCCTAACCCTCACCCTAACCCTAAAACTACCCCTCAGCCTAACGCTAACCCTCACCATCAACTCAACCCTGTTGCTAACACAAATGCTAACTCTCAACCTAAGCTTCAGCCTAACCCTTACCTTCACCATAACCCTATCCCTTACCCTCTCTCTAACCCGCACCCTACACCTTCCCCTCACCCTAAGCATAACCCTAAACCAAACCCTAAACCTAACCCTAACCTTCACCCTAACCCTCACCCTAACTCTCACCCTAACCTAACCCTAACCCTCACCCTAACCCTAAACGTAACCCTAACCCTCACCCTCACCGTAACTGTCATCGTAACCCTTACCCTCACCCTATCCCTAAACCTAACAATAACACTCACCCTAACCCTAAACCTCACCTGAACCCTCACTCTCACCTTCACCCTCACCCTAAAC
Source organism: Dipodomys merriami (assembly GCF_024711535.1). Lineage (NCBI taxonomy): Eukaryota > Metazoa > Chordata > Mammalia > Rodentia > Heteromyidae > Dipodomys > Dipodomys merriami. The sequence continues at coordinate 3,516,781 of NW_027206346.1, forward strand.
ATCACCCTAACCCTAACCCTCAACCTAACCTTAACCCTCACCCTCACATTAACCCTAACCCTAACACTCAACCCTCACCCTAAACTTAACGCTAAACCTAACCCTCACCATCATCCTAGCGCTCAACCTAACCATAACTCTAACCCTAACCCTAAAACTCACCTTCACCCTCAACCTCACCCTCACCCTCAGCCTAATCCTAACCCTAACCCTAATACTAACCCTAAATCTCACACTAACCCTACATCTACCCCTAACGCCAAACCTAATCTTCACCCTCAACCTCACATTAACCCTTAACCGCACCCTCACCTATACCTCACATTAAATCCAATCCTCACCCTCAACCTAAGGCTAACACTAACCCTCACCCTCACCCTCACCCTAACCCAAACCCTCACCTTAACCCTCACCATAACCTTAACCATAACCCTAACCCTCACCCTAACCCTAAACCTAAACCTAACCCTAAACCTCACCCTAACACTTACACTCATCATAACCCTAACCCTAACACTCACCATTACCCTAAACTTAACCCTAACCCTCACCATAACCCTCAACCTAAACCTAATGCAAAACCGAAACCTCACACTCACCCTAAACCTAAAGCTACCCGTAACAATCACCCTCACCCTAAACCTCACCCTAAACCTTACCCTCACCCTAACTCTAATCCAAACCCTCACACTAACCTTAACCCTCAACCTAACCCTAAACCTCACCCTCACCCTAAGCCTCACCCTATACATAACCCTAACCCTAATGCTCACCCTAACCCTAACCTTCATCCTAACCCTAAACCTCACCCTAAACTTCACTCTAATCCTAACCCTAACCCTTACATAACCGAAGCCCTCACACTCACCCTCATCCTCACCCTAACCCTCAACCTCATCCTCGCCCTCACCATAAACCTAACCCTCACACTAATCATAACATTAACCCTAACCCTCACCGTAACCCTTACCCTAGCCCTAACCAGAACTTTAACCCTCACCATCACCCTCACCCTAACCCTTACCCTCATCCTCACCCTCACCCTAACTCTCACACTAACCCTAAACCTCACGCTAACCCTAACACTAAACAAAACCCTCATCCTAACCCTCAAACTAAGCCCAAACCTAACCCTAACCCTCACCCTCACCATCACCCTAAAGATAACACTAACCCTCAGCCTCACCCTAATCCTTAACCTCACCCTAACCCTAACACTTACCCTTACCTAACCGTCACCCTAATCCTACCATTCACCCTAAACCTAACCCTACAACTTCCCCTAACACTCATCCTAACCCTAACCCTAACCCTAACCCTCACCCTAACACTAACCCTACCCCTACCCTAACCCTGAAAAACACCCTAAACCTCATCCTAACCCTAATGCAAACCCGAACCCTAAACCTCACCCTAACCCTAACCCTAAACCTCACACTAACCCTAACCATCACTCTAACCTTAAACTTCATCCTATCCCTGACAATCACCCTAATCCTCACCCTAACCCTAATCTTAACCCTTAGCTAACTGAAACTCTCAAACTCACCCTAACCCTCAACCTCACATTAGACCTCACCATAAACCTTACCATAAACCTAACAATAACACTCACCGTCACCCTAAACCTAACCCTAAGCCTTAACCTTACCCTAACCCTAACCCTAACTCTAATCCTCACACTAACCCTAACCCTCATCCTAACCCTATCCCTCACCCTCACATTAAACCTCACCCTAATCCTTACCCTCACCCTAACCCTAACCCTAAATCTAACCCTCAAACTAACCCTACCCTCATCCTAACCCTAACTCTAACACTTACCCAGAACCTAACCCTAACCCTAAATTTAATCCTAACCCTAACCCTAAACCTAAACCTAACCCTAACACTAACCCTAACCCTCACACTAACACTCAGTCTAACCCTAACCCTAAACCTCCCCATCACCCTAACCCTCACACTAACCCTAACCCTCACCTTAAACCTAAACCTAACCCTCACATTCACCCTCAAGCTCACCCTCAGCCTAACCCTAAAGCTAACACTAATCCTAACACTAACCCTCACCCACACCCTCACCCTCACCCTAACCCTAATCCTAACCCTCAACCTCACCCTCAGCTTCACCCTAACCCTCACCTTCACCCTCACCCTAACCCTAACCCTATTCCTATCGCTCACCCTAATCCTAATGCTAACCCTAACCCTCACCCTCACCCTAACCCTCACACTAACCCTTACCCTCACCCTAACCCTAACCTCACCCTCATTCTAACCCTCACTCTAACACTTACCCAAAACCTAACGCTCACGCTAACCCTCACCCTAACACTAACACTAACACCAACCCTAAACCTCACCCTCACCCTCACCCTCAGCCTAAACTAACCCTATCCCTCACCCTCATCCTAAACCTAACGCTCACCCTAACCCTCACCCTCACCCCCACCCACTCACCAACCCTAACCCTCATCCTAAACCTAACCCTAACCCTCACATGAAATCTAACCCTCACCCTAACCCAAACCCTCAAACTAACCCTATCCCTAACCCTAATCCTCACTTCACCCTAATCATCACCCTAACCGTTACAGTCACCCTCACCCTAACAATCACACTCACAATAACCCTCACCCTAACCCCAACCCTAACACTCACCCAAACCCTCACCCTCAGCCTAACAAAAACCCTAACCCTAAACCTCATCCTCACCCTAACCCTAACCCTCACCCAAATCATAACACTAATCCTCTCCTTATCCCTAACCCTAACCCTAACCCTAACCCTCACCCTCACCCTAGACCTCACTCTAACACTAACCCTAACCTTAACCATCATCCTCACCCTAACCCTCACACTAATCCTAACACTAACCAAAACCCGCAACTTAACCCTCATCCTCGCCCTAACCCTAAACTTCACACTATCCCTCACCCTAACCGTAACCCTAACACTCACTCTTACTCTAATCCTCACTCTAAACTTTACCCTCACCCTAGTCCTAACCCTAGCACTCACCATAACCCTCACCCTAACACTAATGCTAACCCTAACCCTCACCCTCACCCTAAGCCTCACCCTAACACTTACCCTAACCTTAACCCTAACCCTAATCCTGACCCTAAACTTCAAAAACCTTTCCCTCAGCCTACCCCTACCCTAACATTCACCCTAAGCCTAACCCTAACCCTCACCCTAACCCTCACCGTAAACTTTTCCCTAACCCTAAACCTAAACCTAACCCTAAACCTCAAAATATCCCTAACCCTAACCCTAACCGGCACCCTCACCCTAAGACCTCAACCTAAGCCTAACCCTCATCCTAACTCTCACCCTCACTCTAATCCTCACCCTAATCCAAATCTCACCCTCACCCTAACCCTAACCCTAACATTAACCCTAACCCTCACACTAAACCTCAAACTAACCCTAACCCTATCCCTAATCCTAAACTTCACCCTAAACGTCAACCTAACCCTAACCCTATCCCTAACCCTAACCTTCACACTAAACCTCAAACTTACCCTAACCCTCACCCTCACTCTAACCCTCACCCTAATCCTTACCCTCATGTTAACCCTAACACTAAACCTAACCCGAAACCTCACACTAAACCTATCCCTCACCTTACCCTTAACCCTAGCATTCACCATAACACTAAAACTAACCCTCACCCTAACCCTCACTGTAAACTTTACCCTATCCCTAAACCTATCCCTAACCCCAATTATCATCCTAACCCTCACACTCACACTCACCCTAGGCCTCACTCTAACCCTCAGTCTAAACCTAACAATCACCGTATCCCTAACCCCTACTCTAACACTAACCCTCACCCTCAACCTAACCCACACCCTAACCCTAACCATAACACTAAACAAAACCCTCACCCTAACCTCACCCTAACCCTAACCATATCCCGAATTCTCACCATCACACTAAACCTCATTTTAACCCTAACACTAACCCTCACCCGAATTCTTACGCTCACCCTAACCCTCACGCTATCTCTCATCCTAACCCTCACCGTAATCCTTATCCTAAACCTAACCCTAACCCTAACCCTCACCCTAACCCTCACCCAAACCGTAACACTTACCCTAACACTAACCCTCACCCTCACCCTAAACCTCACCCTAGACCTAACCCGAACACTAACCAAAATCCTGACATTAACCCTCACACTAACTCTAACCTTCATCCTACCCCTACCCCTAAACCTAACCCTAACACTCATCCTCACCCTAACCCTCATCAGAACACTTACCCTCACCCTAACCCTCACCCTAAATCTAACCCTAACCCTACCCTATCGCTCACCCTAACACTAACCCTAAACCTCACCCTCACTCTAACCCTCACTCTAAACTTTACCCTCACCCTAGCCATAACGCTAACGCTCACCATAACCCTCACCCTTAACTTAAGCCTAAACCTAACCCTAAACGTCACCCTAACCCTCCCCATAACCCTAACCCTAAACCTAATCCTCACCCTCACACTAAACCTAACCCTAATCCTTAATCTCACCCTAACCATAAACCTAACCCACACAGTAATCCTAACTCTCACCCTAACCCTAACCTTCTCCCTCCCTGTAACCCTCACCTAACACTAACCCTAAAACAAAACCTCACCCTTACCCTATCCCTACCCCTCATGCTCAACCTAACCTTCAACCTCAACATCACCCTCACCCTAACCCTAACCATCACCTAAACCCTAACCCTCACGTGAACCCTCACCCTCACCCTCAGCCTCACCCTCACCCTAAACATCACACTAACCTTAACCCTCACCCTAACCCTAAATCTAACACTCAGCCTAAACCTAAAGGTCACTCTAACACAAAAACTCATCCTAAACCTCAAACTAACCCTAACGCTAACCATTACACTAACCCTAACCCTCCACCTCAGCCTCACCCTCACCCTAAAACTAACCCTCACCCTCACCATCACCCTAAACCTAACACTAACGCTCACCCTCACCCTAATCCTTAACCTCACCCTAACCCTAACCCTTACCCTTACCCTAACTGTCACCCTAATCCTAACATTCACCCTAACCCTAACCCCACCACTTACCCTAACCCTCATCCAAACCCTAAACCTAACCCTAACCCTCACCCTAACACTAACCCTAACCCTAACCTTAACCCTAATATTAACCCTATCCCTCACCCTATCCGTCAACCTAATCCTAACCCTGACCCTAACCATAACCCTCACCCTAAAGCTCACCCATAACCTAACTCTCAACCTCAACCTAACCCTCACCTTAACCCTTACCCTCAACCTCACCCTAACTCTCACACTAACCCTAACACTCACCCTAAACCTAAAGCTAAACCTAACTCTGACCCTAACCCTAATGCTCACCCTAATCCTCACCCTCACCCTAACACTCACCCTAACATTTACCCTCACCTTATCTCAAATGCAAACCTAACCCTACCCCTCACACGAAGCCTACATCTCACTCTAACACTAAACTTAACATTCTCCCTAGCCTAACACTAACCCTCACCCTAACCCTCAGCTTAACCCTAACCCTAACCCTAAACCTATCCCTAACCCTAAACATCACCTTATCCCTAACGCTAACCCTAACCCTCAACCTCACCCTAGCCCTCACCATCACCCTCAACCTAACCACAACCCTCAACCTAAACCTAACACTTACCCTAACCCAAACCCTCACTCTCAACCTAACCCTCACCCTAAACCTAACCATACCACTAAACAAAACCCTCAGCCTAAACCTCACCCTAGCCCTAACCCTAATCCTACCCCTCACCCTACCCCTCACCCTAACCCTAACCCTAACCCTCACCCTCACCCTAACCCTCAGCTGAACTCTTACACTCACCCTAACCCTCACCCTATCCCTAACACTAAACCCTCACCCTAACCCTCACACTAACCCTAACCCTATAACCCTCACCCTAACCCTCACTCCAACCCTCACCCTAAACCTAACCCTTACCCTCACCCTAACTCTCACCCTAACCCTTAACCTCCTCCTAACTCTAAACCTAACCCTTAACCTAAACCTCACACTATCCCTAACCCTCACCCTAAACCTAACCCTACCCCTAACCCTAATCCTCATCCTATTCCTAACTCTAAACCTAACCCTCACCCAAATCCTCATTCTCACCCTCACCCTCATCCTAAACCTAACCCTAACCCTAACCATAATCCTAACCCTAACCCTCACCCTAACTCTAACCCTAACCCTCACACTCACCCACAACCTATCCCTAAACCTAACCCTAACATTCACCCTAACCCTAACCCCAACCCTCACCCTAACTCACACCCTAACCCTAACCCTAAACCTAAACCTCACCCTCACCCTAAACATCACCCTCACACTTACCCTCATCCCAACCCTAAGTCTAACCCTTAACCTAACCCTCACACTAATCCTAACCCTAACCCAAACCATAAGCAAACCCTCACGCTAATACTCATCCTATCCGTAACCCTAATATTCACCCTCACCCTAACCCTAAACCTAACCCTAACCCTAAACCTAACCCTCAAATTTACGTAAGCGAAAACCTCACCCTCAACCTCACCCACACCCTAACCCTCACCCTCACCCTAGCCCTCACCCTAACCCTCACTCTATCCCTAACCCTAACGCTATCTCTCACTCTCACCCTAACCCTCAAACTCACCCCCACCTTAACACTAACCCTAGTCCTCACCCTAGACCTTCCCCTAACCCTAATGCTAATCGTAAAGCTCATCCTCACCCTAAACCTTATGCTAACCCTATCAATCACCCTCACCCTAACCCTCACCTTAACACTTACCCTCACCCTAAACCTAACCCTAACTCTAACTCTAACCCTCACACTAACCCTAACCCTAACTCTCACCCTAACCCCATCCCTAACATTAACCCTAAACTTCACCCTAATTCTCAACCTAACCCTAACATTAACCCTAACCCTCACCATCACCCTAACCCAACGCGTAAGCCTAAACCTCACCCTAACCCTCAGCATAACCCTCACCCTAACACTAATGCTAACTCTAACCCTCACCCTCACCCTAAGCCTCACCCTAACAATTACCCTGACCTTCATCCTAACTCTAATCCTGACCCTAAACCTCACAAAAAACCTATCTCTCAGCCTACCCCTAACCTTAAAATTCACCCTAACCCTAACCCTAACCCTAACCCTAACCCTCACCGTAAACTTTTCCCTAACCCTAAACCTAAACCTAACCCTAAACCTCACAATATCCCTAAGCCTAACCCTAACCTTCACACTCACCCTAAGCCTCACCCTTATCCTAACCCTCACCCTCATTCTAATCCTCACCCTAATCCTAACCCTAACCCTCAACCTAACCCTAACCCTGACATTAACCCTAACCCTCACACTAAACATCAACCTAAACCTAAACCTACTTCTAACACTAGACCTCACCCTAAACCTCACACTTACCTTAAACCTCACCCCCACCCTAACACTCACAATAACCCTTACCCTCACGTTAACCCTAACACTAAACCTAACCCTAAGCCTCACACTAAACCTATCCCTCACTTTACCCCTAACCCTAACATTCACCCTAACCCAAACCCTAACCCTCACTGTAAATTTTACCCTAACCCTAACCCTATCCCTAACCCCAATTCTCACCCTAACCCTAACCTCACCCTCACCCTCACCTTAGCCCTCACTCTAACCCTCAATCTAACCCTAACCCTCACTTAACCCTAACCCCTACCCAAACACTAAGCCTCACCCTCACCCTAACCCACACCCTAACCCTAACACTAACACTAACCAAAACCCTCACCCTAACCTCACCCTAACCCTAACCCTCACCCTAATCCTCACCCTCACACTAAACCTCATCTTAACCCTAACACTAACCCTCAATCTAACCCTAACCCTCATCCTAACCCTCACCCTAATACTTACTCTAACCCTAACCCTAAACCTCACACTAACCCTCACCCAAACTGTAACACTTACCCTAACACTAACCCTCACACTCACCCTAAACCACATCCTAGACCTAACCCTAATACTAACAAAAACCCTCAAAGTAACCCTCACCCTAACTCCAACCCTCACCCTACCCCTAACCCTAAACCTAACCCTAACACTCATCCTCACCCTAAACCTCCCCCGAACACTTACCCTCACCCTAAACCTAACCCTAACTTCACCCTATCCCTCACCCTAACCCTAACCCTAACCCTCACCCTCACTCTAACCCTCACTCTAAACCTTACCCTCACCCTAGCCCTAACCGTAAACCTCACCGTAACCCTCACCCTAAACTTAACCCTAAACCTAACCCTAACACTCACCCTAACCCTCCCCATAACCCTAACCCAAACCCTAATCCTCACCCTCACACTAAACCTAACCCTAATCCTTACCCTCACCCTAACCATAACCCTAACCCACACAGTAATCCTAACTCTCACCCTAACCCTAACCCTAACCCTCCCTGTAACCCTCACCTAACACTAACCCTAAACCTAAACCTCACCCTAACCCTAAACCTAACCCTCATGCTCACCCAAAACTTCAACCTCACCATCACCCTCACCCTAACCCTAACCCTCACCAAAACCCTAACCCTCACGAGAACCCGAACCATCACCCTCAGCCTCACCCTCACCCTAAACATCACACGAACCCTTAGCCTCACCCTAACCCTAACCCTAACACTCAGCCTAAATCGAACGGTCACCCTAACCCAAAACCTCACCCTAATCCTCAAACTAACCCTAACGCTAAACATTACCGTAACCCTAACCCTCACCCTCACCATCACCCTAAACTTAATACTAACCCTCACCCTCACCCTAATCCTTAACCTCACCCTAACGGTAACCCTTACCCTTACTCTAACCATCACCCTAATCCTAACATTCACCCTAATCCTAATGCTACCCCTTACCCTAACCCTCATCCTAACCCTAACCCTAACCCTCACCCTAACACTAACCCTAAACCTACCCCAACCCTCAAAAACACCCTAACCTTCACCCTAACCCTAATGCAAACCAGAACCCTAAACCTCACCCTAATCCTAACCCTAACCCTAAACCTCACACTAACCCTAACCATCACTCTAAATCTAAACTTCATCTTATCCCTGACCCTCCCCCTAATTCTCACCTTAACCCTTACGTAACCGAAACCCTCACCCTCAACCTCACCCTCACCCTAACCCTCAACCTCACATTAGACCTCACGATAAACCTTACCCTAAACCTAACAATAACCCTCACACTAACCCTCACCATCACCCTAAACCTAACCCTAAGCCTTGAACTTACCCTAACCCTAACCCTAACTCTAACCCTAACACTAACCCTAACCCTCATCCTAACCCTAGCCCTCACCCTCACACTAAACCTCACCCTAAACCTCACTCTCACCCTAACCTAACCCTAAATCTAACCCTCAAAATAACCCTAACCCTCATCCTAACCCTCACTCTAACACTTACCCACAACCTAACCCTAACCCTAACCCTAAACCTAAACCTAACCTTAAACTAACTCTAACCCTAACACTAACCCTCACACTAACACTCACCCTAACCGTAACCCTAACCTTCCCGCTCACCCTAACCCTCACACTAACCCTAACTCTCACCTTAAACCTAAACCTAACCCTCACCTTCACCCTCAAACTCACCCTCAACCTAACCCTAACGCTAACACTAATCCTAACCCTAACCCTCACCCACACCCTCACCCTAACCCTAATCCTAAACCTCAACCTCACCCTCAGCCTCACCCTAACCCTCACCCTCACCCTAACCCTAAACCAAACCCTATCCCTATCGCTCACCCTAACCCTTATGCTTACACTAACCCTCAACCTCACCCTAACCCTCACACTAACCCTTACCCTCACCCTAACCCTAACCTCACCCTCATTCTAACCCTCACTCTAACACTTACCCACAATCTAACCCTCAGCGTAACCCTCACCCTAACCCCAACACTAGCACTAACACGAACACCAACACCCTCACCCTCACCCTCACCCTCAGCCTAACCTAACCCTAACCCTCACCCTCATCCTAACCCTAACGCTAATCCTAACCCTCACCCTCACCCTAACCCTCTCACCAACCCTAACCCGCATCCTAAACCTAAACCTAAAACTAACCCTCACGTGAAACCTAACCCTCAACCTAACCCAAACCCTCACCCTAACCCTATCCCTAACCCTAACCCTCACTTCACCCTAATCATCACCCTAACCGTTACAGTCACCCTCACCCTAACAATCACATTAAACCTAACCCTCACCCTCACCCCAACCCTAACACTCACCCTCACCCTCAACCTCAGCCTAACAAAAACCATAACCCTAAACCTCACCCTCACCCTCACCCTAACCCTTTCCCAAACCCTTACCCACACCGTAACCCTCACCCTATCGCTAATGCTAACCCTAAACCACCCTCACCCTAACCCTTACCCTCACCATCACCCTAAAGATAACACTAACCCTCAGCCTCACCCTAATCCTTAACCTCACCCTAACCCTAACACTTACCCTTACCTAACCGTCACCCTAATCCTACCATTCACCCTAAACCTAACCCTACAACTTCCCCTAACACTCATCCTAACCCTAACCCTAACCCTAACCCTCACCCTAACACTAACCCTACCCCTACCCTAACCCTGAAAAACACCCTAAACCTCATCCTAACCCTAATGCAAACCCGAACCCTAAACCTCACCCTAACCCTAACCCTAAACCTCACACTAACCCTAACCATCACTCTAACCTTAAACTTCATCCTATCCCTGACAATCACCCTAATCCTCACCCTAACCCTAATCTTAACCCTTAGCTAACTGAAACTCTCAAACTCACCCTAACCCTCAACCTCACATTAGACCTCACCATAAACCTTACCATAAACCTAACAATAACACTCACCGTCACCCTAAACCTAACCCTAAGCCTTAACCTTACCCTAACCCTAACCCTAACTCTAATCCTCACACTAACCCTAACCCTCATCCTAACCCTATCCCTCACCCTCACATTAAACCTCACCCTAATCCTTACCCTCACCCTAACCCTAACCCTAAATCTAACCCTCAAACTAACCCTACCCTCATCCTAACCCTAACTCTAACACTTACCCAGAACCTAACCCTAACCCTAAATTTAATCCTAACCCTAACCCTAAACCTAAACCTAACCCTAACACTAACCCTAACCCTCACACTAACACTCAGTCTAACCCTAACCCTAAACCTCCCCATCACCCTAACCCTCACACTAACCCTAACCCTCACCTTAAACCTAAACCTAACCCTCACATTCACCCTCAAGCTCACCCTCAGCCTAACCCTAAAGCTAACACTAATCCTAACACTAACCCTCACCCACACCCTCACCCTCACCCTAACCCTAATCCTAACCCTCAACCTCACCCTCAGCTTCACCCTAACCCTCACCTTCACCCTCACCCTAACCCTAACCCTATTCCTATCGCTCACCCTAATCCTAATGCTAACCCTAACCCTCACCCTCACCCTAACCCTCACACTAACCCTTACCCTCACCCTAACCCTAACCTCACCCTCATTCTAACCCTCACTCTAACACTTACCCAAAACCTAACGCTCACGCTAACCCTCACCCTAACACTAACACTAACACCAACCCTAAACCTCACCCTCACCCTCACCCTCAGCCTAAACTAACCCTATCCCTCACCCTCATCCTAAACCTAACGCTCACCCTAACCCTCACCCTCACCCCCACCCACTCACCAACCCTAACCCTCATCCTAAACCTAACCCTAACCCTCACATGAAATCTAACCCTCACCCTAACCCAAACCCTCAAACTAACCCTATCCCTAACCCTAATCCTCACTTCACCCTAATCATCACCCTAACCGTTACAGTCACCCTCACCCTAACAATCACACTCACAATAACCCTCACCCTAACCCCAACCCTAACACTCACCCAAACCCTCACCCTCAGCCTAACAAAAACCCTAACCCTAAACCTCATCCTCACCCTAACCCTAACCCTCACCCAAATCATAACACTAATCCTCTCCTTATCCCTAACCCTAACCCTAACCCTAACCCTCACCCTCACCCTAGACCTCACTCTAACACTAACCCTAACCTTAACCATCATCCTCACCCTAACCCTCACACTAATCCTAACACTAACCAAAACCCGCAACTTAACCCTCATCCTCGCCCTAACCCTAAACTTCACACTATCCCTCACCCTAACCGTAACCCTAACACTCACTCTTACTCTAATCCTCACTCTAAACTTTACCCTCACCCTAGTCCTAACCCTAGCACTCACCATAACCCTCACCCTAACACTAATGCTAACCCTAACCCTCACCCTCACCCTAAGCCTCACCCTAACACTTACCCTAACCTTAACCCTAACCCTAATCCTGACCCTAAACTTCAAAAACCTTTCCCTCAGCCTACCCCTACCCTAACATTCACCCTAAGCCTAACCCTAACCCTCACCCTAACCCTCACCGTAAACTTTTCCCTAACCCTAAACCTAAACCTAACCCTAAACCTCAAAATATCCCTAACCCTAACCCTAACCGGCACCCTCACCCTAAGACCTCAACCTAAGCCTAACCCTCATCCTAACTCTCACCCTCACTCTAATCCTCACCCTAATCCAAATCTCACCCTCACCCTAACCCTAACCCTAACATTAACCCTAACCCTCACACTAAACCTCAAACTAACCCTAACCCTATCCCTAATCCTAAACTTCACCCTAAACGTCAACCTAACCCTAACCCTATCCCTAACCCTAACCTTCACACTAAACCTCAAACTTACCCTAACCCTCACCCTCACTCTAACCCTCACCCTAATCCTTACCCTCATGTTAACCCTAACACTAAACCTAACCCGAAACCTCACACTAAACCTATCCCTCACCTTACCCTTAACCCTAGCATTCACCATAACACTAAAACTAACCCTCACCCTAACCCTCACTGTAAACTTTACCCTATCCCTAAACCTATCCCTAACCCCAATTATCATCCTAACCCTCACACTCACACTCACCCTAGGCCTCACTCTAACCCTCAGTCTAAACCTAACAATCACCGTATCCCTAACCCCTACTCTAACACTAACCCTCACCCTCAACCTAACCCACACCCTAACCCTAACCATAACACTAAACAAAACCCTCACCCTAACCTCACCCTAACCCTAACCATATCCCGAATTCTCACCATCACACTAAACCTCATTTTAACCCTAACACTAACCCTCACCCGAATTCTTACGCTCACCCTAACCCTCACGCTATCTCTCATCCTAACCCTCACCGTAATCCTTATCCTAAACCTAACCCTAACCCTAACCCTCACCCTAACCCTCACCCAAACCGTAACACTTACCCTAACACTAACCCTCACCCTCACCCTAAACCTCACCCTAGACCTAACCCGAACACTAACCAAAATCCTGACATTAACCCTCACACTAACTCTAACCTTCATCCTACCCCTACCCCTAAACCTAACCCTAACACTCATCCTCACCCTAACCCTCATCAGAACACTTACCCTCACCCTAACCCTCACCCTAAATCTAACCCTAACCCTACCCTATCGCTCACCCTAACACTAACCCTAAACCTCACCCTCACTCTAACCCTCACTCTAAACTTTACCCTCACCCTAGCCATAACGCTAACGCTCACCATAACCCTCACCCTTAACTTAAGCCTAAACCTAACCCTAAACGTCACCCTAACCCTCCCCATAACCCTAACCCTAAACCTAATCCTCACCCTCACACTAAACCTAACCCTAATCCTTAATCTCACCCTAACCATAAACCTAACCCACACAGTAATCCTAACTCTCACCCTAACCCTAACCTTCTCCCTCCCTGTAACCCTCACCTAACACTAACCCTAAAACAAAACCTCACCCTTACCCTATCCCTACCCCTCATGCTCAACCTAACCTTCAACCTCAACATCACCCTCACCCTAACCCTAACCATCACCTAAACCCTAACCCTCACGTGAACCCTCACCCTCACCCTCAGCCTCACCCTCACCCTAAACATCACACTAACCTTAACCCTCACCCTAACCCTAAATCTAACACTCAGCCTAAACCTAAAGGTCACTCTAACACAAAAACTCATCCTAAACCTCAAACTAACCCTAACGCTAACCATTACACTAACCCTAACCCTCCACCTCAGCCTCACCCTCACCCTAAAACTAACCCTCACCCTCACCATCACCCTAAACCTAACACTAACGCTCACCCTCACCCTAATCCTTAACCTCACCCTAACCCTAACCCTTACCCTTACCCTAACTGTCACCCTAATCCTAACATTCACCCTAACCCTAACCCCACCACTTACCCTAACCCTCATCCAAACCCTAAACCTAACCCTAACCCTCACCCTAACACTAACCCTAACCCTAACCTTAACCCTAATATTAACCCTATCCCTCACCCTATCCGTCAACCTAATCCTAACCCTGACCCTAACCATAACCCTCACCCTAAAGCTCACCCATAACCTAACTCTCAACCTCAACCTAACCCTCACCTTAACCCTTACCCTCAACCTCACCCTAACTCTCACACTAACCCTAACACTCACCCTAAACCTAAAGCTAAACCTAACTCTGACCCTAACCCTAATGCTCACCCTAATCCTCACCCTCACCCTAACACTCACCCTAACATTTACCCTCACCTTATCTCAAATGCAAACCTAACCCTACCCCTCACACGAAGCCTACATCTCACTCTAACACTAAACTTAACATTCTCCCTAGCCTAACACTAACCCTCACCCTAACCCTCAGCTTAACCCTAACCCTAACCCTAAACCTATCCCTAACCCTAAACATCACCTTATCCCTAACGCTAACCCTAACCCTCAACCTCACCCTAGCCCTCACCATCACCCTCAACCTAACCACAACCCTCAACCTAAACCTAACACTTACCCTAACCCAAACCCTCACTCTCAACCTAACCCTCACCCTAAACCTAACCATACCACTAAACAAAACCCTCAGCCTAAACCTCACCCTAGCCCTAACCCTAATCCTACCCCTCACCCTACCCCTCACCCTAACCCTAACCCTAACCCTCACCCTCACCCTAACCCTCAGCTGAACTCTTACACTCACCCTAACCCTCACCCTATCCCTAACACTAAACCCTCACCCTAACCCTCACACTAACCCTAACCCTATAACCCTCACCCTAACCCTCACTCCAACCCTCACCCTAAACCTAACCCTTACCCTCACCCTAACTCTCACCCTAACCCTTAACCTCCTCCTAACTCTAAACCTAACCCTTAACCTAAACCTCACACTATCCCTAACCCTCACCCTAAACCTAACCCTACCCCTAACCCTAATCCTCATCCTATTCCTAACTCTAAACCTAACCCTCACCCAAATCCTCATTCTCACCCTCACCCTCATCCTAAACCTAACCCTAACCCTAACCATAATCCTAACCCTAACCCTCACCCTAACTCTAACCCTAACCCTCACACTCACCCACAACCTATCCCTAAACCTAACCCTAACATTCACCCTAACCCTAACCCCAACCCTCACCCTAACTCACACCCTAACCCTAACCCTAAACCTAAACCTCACCCTCACCCTAAACATCACCCTCACACTTACCCTCATCCCAACCCTAAGTCTAACCCTTAACCTAACCCTCACACTAATCCTAACCCTAACCCAAACCATAAGCAAACCCTCACGCTAATACTCATCCTATCCGTAACCCTAATATTCACCCTCACCCTAACCCTAAACCTAACCCTAACCCTAAACCTAACCCTCAAATTTACGTAAGCGAAAACCTCACCCTCAACCTCACCCACACCCTAACCCTCACCCTCACCCTAGCCCTCACCCTAACCCTCACTCTATCCCTAACCCTAACGCTATCTCTCACTCTCACCCTAACCCTCAAACTCACCCCCACCTTAACACTAACCCTAGTCCTCACCCTAGACCTTCCCCTAACCCTAATGCTAATCGTAAAGCTCATCCTCACCCTAAACCTTATGCTAACCCTATCAATCACCCTCACCCTAACCCTCACCTTAACACTTACCCTCACCCTAAACCTAACCCTAACTCTAACTCTAACCCTCACACTAACCCTAACCCTAACTCTCACCCTAACCCCATCCCTAACATTAACCCTAAACTTCACCCTAATTCTCAACCTAACCCTAACATTAACCCTAACCCTCACCATCACCCTAACCCAACGCGTAAGCCTAAACCTCACCCTAACCCTCAGCATAACCCTCACCCTAACACTAATGCTAACTCTAACCCTCACCCTCACCCTAAGCCTCACCCTAACAATTACCCTGACCTTCATCCTAACTCTAATCCTGACCCTAAACCTCACAAAAAACCTATCTCTCAGCCTACCCCTAACCTTAAAATTCACCCTAACCCTAACCCTAACCCTAACCCTAACCCTCACCGTAAACTTTTCCCTAACCCTAAACCTAAACCTAACCCTAAACCTCACAATATCCCTAAGCCTAACCCTAACCTTCACACTCACCCTAAGCCTCACCCTTATCCTAACCCTCACCCTCATTCTAATCCTCACCCTAATCCTAACCCTAACCCTCAACCTAACCCTAACCCTGACATTAACCCTAACCCTCACACTAAACATCAACCTAAACCTAAACCTACTTCTAACACTAGACCTCACCCTAAACCTCACACTTACCTTAAACCTCACCCCCACCCTAACACTCACAATAACCCTTACCCTCACGTTAACCCTAACACTAAACCTAACCCTAAGCCTCACACTAAACCTATCCCTCACTTTACCCCTAACCCTAACATTCACCCTAACCCAAACCCTAACCCTCACTGTAAATTTTACCCTAACCCTAACCCTATCCCTAACCCCAATTCTCACCCTAACCCTAACCTCACCCTCACCCTCACCTTAGCCCTCACTCTAACCCTCAATCTAACCCTAACCCTCACTTAACCCTAACCCCTACCCAAACACTAAGCCTCACCCTCACCCTAACCCACACCCTAACCCTAACACTAACACTAACCAAAACCCTCACCCTAACCTCACCCTAACCCTAACCCTCACCCTAATCCTCACCCTCACACTAAACCTCATCTTAACCCTAACACTAACCCTCAATCTAACCCTAACCCTCATCCTAACCCTCACCCTAATACTTACTCTAACCCTAACCCTAAACCTCACACTAACCCTCACCCAAACTGTAACACTTACCCTAACACTAACCCTCACACTCACCCTAAACCACATCCTAGACCTAACCCTAATACTAACAAAAACCCTCAAAGTAACCCTCACCCTAACTCCAACCCTCACCCTACCCCTAACCCTAAACCTAACCCTAACACTCATCCTCACCCTAAACCTCCCCCGAACACTTACCCTCACCCTAAACCTAACCCTAACTTCACCCTATCCCTCACCCTAACCCTAACCCTAACCCTCACCCTCACTCTAACCCTCACTCTAAACCTTACCCTCACCCTAGCCCTAACCGTAAACCTCACCGTAACCCTCACCCTAAACTTAACCCTAAACCTAACCCTAACACTCACCCTAACCCTCCCCATAACCCTAACCCAAACCCTAATCCTCACCCTCACACTAAACCTAACCCTAATCCTTACCCTCACCCTAACCATAACCCTAACCCACACAGTAATCCTAACTCTCACCCTAACCCTAACCCTAACCCTCCCTGTAACCCTCACCTAACACTAACCCTAAACCTAAACCTCACCCTAACCCTAAACCTAACCCTCATGCTCACCCAAAACTTCAACCTCACCATCACCCTCACCCTAACCCTAACCCTCACCAAAACCCTAACCCTCACGAGAACCCGAACCATCACCCTCAGCCTCACCCTCACCCTAAACATCACACGAACCCTTAGCCTCACCCTAACCCTAACCCTAACACTCAGCCTAAATCGAACGGTCACCCTAACCCAAAACCTCACCCTAATCCTCAAACTAACCCTAACGCTAAACATTACCGTAACCCTAACCCTCACCCTCACCATCACCCTAAACTTAATACTAACCCTCACCCTCACCCTAATCCTTAACCTCACCCTAACGGTAACCCTTACCCTTACTCTAACCATCACCCTAATCCTAACATTCACCCTAATCCTAATGCTACCCCTTACCCTAACCCTCATCCTAACCCTAACCCTAACCCTCACCCTAACACTAACCCTAAACCTACCCCAACCCTCAAAAACACCCTAACCTTCACCCTAACCCTAATGCAAACCAGAACCCTAAACCTCACCCTAATCCTAACCCTAACCCTAAACCTCACACTAACCCTAACCATCACTCTAAATCTAAACTTCATCTTATCCCTGACCCTCCCCCTAATTCTCACCTTAACCCTTACGTAACCGAAACCCTCACCCTCAACCTCACCCTCACCCTAACCCTCAACCTCACATTAGACCTCACGATAAACCTTACCCTAAACCTAACAATAACCCTCACACTAACCCTCACCATCACCCTAAACCTAACCCTAAGCCTTGAACTTACCCTAACCCTAACCCTAACTCTAACCCTAACACTAACCCTAACCCTCATCCTAACCCTAGCCCTCACCCTCACACTAAACCTCACCCTAAACCTCACTCTCACCCTAACCTAACCCTAAATCTAACCCTCAAAATAACCCTAACCCTCATCCTAACCCTCACTCTAACACTTACCCACAACCTAACCCTAACCCTAACCCTAAACCTAAACCTAACCTTAAACTAACTCTAACCCTAACACTAACCCTCACACTAACACTCACCCTAACCGTAACCCTAACCTTCCCGCTCACCCTAACCCTCACACTAACCCTAACTCTCACCTTAAACCTAAACCTAACCCTCACCTTCACCCTCAAACTCACCCTCAACCTAACCCTAACGCTAACACTAATCCTAACCCTAACCCTCACCCACACCCTCACCCTAACCCTAATCCTAAACCTCAACCTCACCCTCAGCCTCACCCTAACCCTCACCCTCACCCTAACCCTAAACCAAACCCTATCCCTATCGCTCACCCTAACCCTTATGCTTACACTAACCCTCAACCTCACCCTAACCCTCACACTAACCCTTACCCTCACCCTAACCCTAACCTCACCCTCATTCTAACC
Organism: Dipodomys merriami; assembly: GCF_024711535.1. NCBI lineage: Eukaryota > Metazoa > Chordata > Mammalia > Rodentia > Heteromyidae > Dipodomys > Dipodomys merriami. The sequence continues at coordinate 3,536,072 of NW_027206346.1, forward strand.
CTCACTCTAACACTTACCCACAATCTAACCCTCAGCGTAACCCTCACCCTAACCCCAACACTAGCACTAACACGAACACCAACACCCTCACCCTCACCCTCACCCTCAGCCTAACCTAACCCTAACCCTCACCCTCATCCTAACCCTAACGCTAATCCTAACCCTCACCCTCACCCTAACCCTCTCACCAACCCTAACCCGCATCCTAAACCTAAACCTAAAACTAACCCTCACGTGAAACCTAACCCTCAACCTAACCCAAACCCTCACCCTAACCCTATCCCTAACCCTAACCCTCACTTCACCCTAATCATCACCCTAACCGTTACAGTCACCCTCACCCTAACAATCACATTAAACCTAACCCTCACCCTCACCCCAACCCTAACACTCACCCTCACCCTCAACCTCAGCCTAACAAAAACCATAACCCTAAACCTCACCCTCACCCTCACCCTAACCCTTTCCCAAACCCTTACCCACACCGTAACCCTCACCCTATCGCTAATGCTAACCCTAAACCACCCTCACCCTAACCCTTACCCTCACTTTAACCCTAACCCTAACCCTAACACGAATCCTCACACTAAATCTAACCTTAACCCTATCCCTCAGCCTAACACTCACCCAAATCATAACACTAATCCTCTCCCTATCCCTAATCCTAAACCTAACCCTATCCCTCACCCTCACCACTAACCCTAACCCTAACCATCACCTTCACCCTAACCCTCACACTAACCCTAACACTAACCAAAACCCTCATCCTAACACTCACCCTCACGCTAACACTAACCCTCACCCTATTACTCACAATAATCCTAACCCTATCCCTCACCCTCACTCTAACCCTCACTTTAAACATTACCCTCACCCTTGTCCTAAACCTAACGCTCACCGAAACCCTCACCCTAAACTTAACCCTAAACCTAACCCTAACCCTCACCCTCACCCTCCCCATAACCCTAACCCTAAACCTAATCCTCACCCTCAACCTAAACCTAACCCTAATCCTTACCCTCACCCTAACCATAACCCTAACCCACACAGTAATCCTAACTCTCACCCTAACCCTATCCCTCCCTGTAACACTCACCTAACACTAACCCTAAACCTAAACCTCAGCCTAACCCTACCCCTACCCCTCATGCTCACCCTAAACTTCAACCTCAACATCACCCTCACCCTAACCCTAACCCTCACCCACACCCTAACCCTCACGAGAACCCGAACCCTCACCCTCTGGCTCACCCTCACCTTAAACATCACACTAACCCTAAGCCTCACCCTAACCCAAAACCTCACCCTAATCCTCAAACTAAACCAAAAGCTAACCATTCCCCTAACCCTAACCCTCACCCTCACCATCATCCTAAACCTAACACTAACCCTCACCCTCACCCTAATCCTTAACTTCACCCTAACCCTAACCCTTACCCTTACTCTAACCGTCACCCTAATCCTACTATTCACCCTAACCCTAACCCTACCCCTTACCCTAACCCTCATCCTTACCCTAACCCTAACCCTAACCATCACCCTAACACTAACTCTAAACCTACACCTAATCGTCAAAAACACCCTATCCCTCACCCTAACCCTAATGCAAACCGAACCCTAAACCTCACCCTAATCCTAAACCTCACCCTAAACCTCACACTAACTCTAACCATCACTCTAACCCTAAACTTCATCCTATCTCTGATCCTCCCCCAATCCTCCCCCTAACCCTAACCTTAACCCTTACCTAACCGAAACGTTCACCCTCACCGTCACCCTCAACAAAACCCTCAACCTCACATTAGACCTCACCATAAACCTTACGGTAAACCAAACAATAACCCTCACACTAACCCTCAAAGTCACCCTAAACCTAACCCTAAGCCTTACCCTCAACCTAACCCTAACCCTAACTTTAACCCTCACACTAACCCTAACCCTCATCCTAACCCTAACCATCACCCTCACCCTAAACCGCACCCTAATCCTTACCCTCAACATAACCATAACCCTGACTCTAACCCTCAAACTAACCCTAACCTTCATCCTAACCCTCACTCTAACACTTACCCACAACGTAACCATAACCCAAAACCTCTCCCTAACCCTAACCCTAACCCTAACACTAACACTAACCATAACCCTTACTTCACCCTAATCATCACCCTAACCGTTACAGTCACCCTCACCCTAAAAATCACACTAACCCTAATCCTCACCCTAACCACAACCCTACCACTCACTCTCACCCTCACCCTCAGCCTAACAAATATCCTAACCCTAAATCTCACCCTCACCCTCACCCTAACACTAACCCTAACCATCATCCTAAAACTAACCCTAACCCTCACCCTCATCCTCAGCCTAACCCTAACCCTAACCCTAAAGCTAAACCTAACCCTCACCCTCACTCTTACCCTAAACGTACTCCTCACCCTAACCCTCATCCTCACTCTAACCCAAACACTAACCCTAACCATAAACCTCACCCTCAGCCTCACCCTCACCACAAACTTAACCCTAACCATAAAAATAACAATAACCCTAAAACTAACCCTAACCCTAACACTCACTGTAAACCTAACCCTAACACTAACCATAACCCTAAACCTTACCCTAACCCTAACCCTAACCCTAATCATCACCCTCACCCTCACCCTAACCCAAACCCTAATCCTAACACTCACCCTAACCCTAACCCTAACCCTAAACCTACCCTAACCCTAACCATAAACCTAAACCTAACCCTAACCCTGAACCTCATCCTAACCCTCACCCTACCCCTAACCCTAACCCTCACACTAACCCTCACCCTCATGCTCGGCCTAAGCCTAAGCCTAACCCTAACCCTAACCCTCACCCTAACCCTAACCCTAACAATAACCCTAACTCTAACCCTAAACCTCACCCTAACCCTAACCCTAACCCTAACTCTAACCCTCACAGTAACTTTAAACCTAATCCTAATCCTACCAATAACCTTAACCCTAACCCTAACACTCACCCTATCCATAACCCTCACCCTAACCCTAACCCGAACACTAACCCGAACCCTCACTCTCACCCTTAGTCTCGGCCTAAACCTAAGCCTAAGCCTAAGACTAACCCTTACCCTCACACTCAACCTCACCCTAACGCTAACAGTAACACTCACCCTAACCCTAACCCTCACCCTCACCCTCACCCTCCGCCTAACACTAAGACTATCACTAACCCCAACCCTAACCCTAATACTAACCCTAAACCTAACCCTCACACTAAACCTCACCCTAACCCTCACCCTCACCCAAGCCCATAACCTAACCCTAAGCCTAATCCTAACCCTCACCCTAAACCTCACTCTAACCCTAACCCCAACCCTCACCCTAACCCTAACCCTCACCCTCACCCTCTGCATAACTCTAATCCTATCACCAACCCTAACACTCACCTTAAACCTCACCTTAACGCTAACCCCAACACTAACCCTAACCCTAAACCTAACCATAAACCTCACTCTCAGCCTCACCCTCACTGCAAACTTAACTCTAACCATAAGACTAACAATAACCCTAACGCTAACCCTAACCATAACCCTAACCGTCAGTGTAACCCTACCCTTAACCCTAATCCTAACCATAACCCTAAACCTTACCCTAATCCTAACCCTAACTCTAACCCTAATTCTCACCCTCAACCTCACCCTAAACCAAACCCTAACTCTAACCCTCACCATAACCCTAACCCAAACCCTAAACCTAACCCTAACGCTAACCCAAAACCTAAACCTTACCCTAACCCTACACCTAACCCTTACCCTAAACCTCATCGGAACCCTCACCCTAACCCTAACCCTCACTCTAAACCTAACCCTAACCCTCACCTTCATGCTCAGCCAAAGCATATGCCTAAGCTTAAGCCTAAACCTAACCCTAACCCTAACCCTCACCCTAACCCTAACCCTAAAAATAACCCTAACCCTCACCCTGTCCATAACCCTCACCCTAATCATAACCCTCACACTCACCCTTAGGCTCGGAATAAGCCTAAGCCTAAGACTAAGAGTAACCCTTACCCTCACACTCACCCTAACCCTAACAGTAACACACACCCTAACACTAACCCTCACACTAACCCTCACCCTAACACTAACACTAACCCTAAATCTCACCCAAACCCTAAGCCTAACCCTCTTCCTCACCCTCCGCCTAACACTAAGCCTATCCCTAACCCCAACCCTAACCCTAACACTAACCCCAATCCTAACCCTCACCCTAACCCTCATTCGAACCTTGACCCTAAACCTCACCCTCACCCTAGCCCATACCCTAACCCTAAACCTAATCTTAAACTTCACCCTAACCCTCACTCTCACCCTAACCGCAACCCTCACCCTAAACCTAACCCTCAACCTCACCCTCAACATAACTCTAATCCTAACCCTAACCCTAACTCTAATCCTCACACTCACCCTCACCATAACCCTAATCCTAATCCTAACCCTTACACTCACCCCAACCCTAAACCTCACCCTAAACCTAACCCTAACACTAACCCTAACCCTAACCCTCACCCTAACCCTAACTCTAACCCTAAACCTCACCCTAACCCTAAACCTCAACCTAACACTTACCTTCACGCTAAAACTAACCTTAACCCGAACACTAACCCTCACACTAACCCTAACCATCACCCTAAACTTAAAACTCACCCTAACCCTAACCCTAACCCTCAACATAGCCCTAAACCTAACCATTACCCTAACCCTAACACTCATCCTAACCCTAATCCTCACACTCACCCTCAAGCTGGGCCAAACCTAAGCATAAGTCTAAGACTAACCTCATCCTAACCCTAAACGTAACCCTATCCCTAAACCTAACCCACACACTAACCCTCACCCTAGAACTAAAACTAACTCTAACCATAAACCTCACGCTCAGCCTCACCTTCACGGTAAACTTAACCCTAAACATAACACTAAGTATTACCCTAACCCTAACCTTAATCTTCACCATAACCCTAAACCTAACCCTAACACTAACCCTAACCCTAAACCTAACCCTAACCCTAACCCTAACCCTAATCCTTATCATCACCCTCACCCTAACCCAAACCCGAAAACCTAACCCTCACCCTATCCCTAACAGTAACCCTAACCCTAACCCTAACCCTAACCCTAAACCTAATCCTAACCATAACCCTAACACTAAATCTCATTCTACCCTTCACCCTAACCCTAACCCTTACCCTCAACCTAACCCTAACACTAACCCTCACCCTCATGCTCGGCCTAAGCCTAAGCCTAAGCCTAACCATAACCCTAACCCTAACCCTCCCCGTAACCATAAACCTAACACTAACCCTAACTCTAACCCTAAACCTCACCCTCACCCTAACTCCAACTCTAACCCTAACCCAAAATCTAAACCTCAATCTAACCCTAACCCTAACCCTCAACCCACACTCACCGAAAACGTAAACCTAACCCTAATCCTAACAATGACCCTAAACCTCACCTTCAGCCTCACCCTAACCTTAATTCTAACCCTAAAACTCACCCTCACCCTAACCATAACCCTAACCCTAAACCTCACCCTAACCCTAACCCTAAACCTCACCCTCACCCTAGCCCTCACCCTAACCCTAACTCTCATCCTCACCCTAAACCTCACACTAACCCTAACATTAATGCTCAATCTAACCCTCACACTCACCCTAACCCTAAACCTAACCCTCACCCTAACCCTAACCTTCACCATTACCATAACACTCACGCTCAGCCTAACCCTCACCTTTACCCTTACTGTCCCCCTCACCCTAACCTTAACCCTCACCTTCAACGTAACCCTAACCATAACCCTAAACATCACCCTAACGCTAACCTTAACCCTCACCCTCACTCTAGCCCTCACACTAACCCTAAACCTAACTCTAACCCTAAACTTGATCCTAAGCCTCACCCTAACCCTAAAACCCTAAAGCTCATCCTAACCCTAACCCTCTCCCTCACACTCATGCGCGGCCTAAGCCTAAGACTAAGCCTAAGACTAACCTTAACCCTCACACTCACCCTAATCCTCACCGTAACCCTGAAACTAACCTCACCCTCACCCTAGCCCATACTCTAAACCTAAGCCTAAGCCTAAACCTCACCCTAACCCTCACCCTCACCCTAAGTCTAATCTTAACCCTAACCCTCACACTCACCCTCACCCTAACCATAATTGTAACACTAACCCTAACCCTAACACTAAACCTCACCCTAATGATAACTCTAACCCTAAATCTCATCCTCACCCTAACCCTAAAAATCACTCTCACTCTAACCCTCCACCTAACACTAAGCCTATCCCTAACCCCAACCCTAACCCTAACATTAACACTTAACCTTTCCCTCACACTAACCTTCACCCTAACCATGACCCTAAACCTCACCCTAACCTTAGCCCATAACCTAACCCTAAGCCTAATCCTAAACCTCACCATAACCCTCACTCTAACCCTAAACCCAACCCGAATCTAACGCTAAACCTCATCCTCACCCTCACCCACAGCCTAAACCTAAGCCTAACAGTAACCCTAACCCTAAACCTCACTCACACCCTAAACCTAAGCCTAAGCCTAACCCTAACCCTAACACTAACCCTAACCCTAACCCTCACCCTAAAGCTAACTCTAACCCTAAACCTCACCCTCACAGTCACTTTAAACCTAACCCTAATCCTAACAATAACCCTAACCCTAACACTAACCCTCACCCTGTCCATAAGCCTCACCCTCAACCTAACCCTCACCCTAACCCTAACCCTCACCCTCACCCTTTGGCTCGGACTAAGCCTAAGCCTAAGACTAAGTCTAACCCTTACCCTCACTATCACCCTTACCCTAACCCTAATACTAACACTCAACCTAAATCTAATGTTCACACTAACCCTCACTCTAACACTAACACTAAACCTAAACCTCACCCAAACCCTAAATCTAACCCTCACCCTCACCCTCACCCTCCGCCTAACATTAAGCCTATCCCTAACCCCAACCCTAACCCTAACACTAACCCTAAACCTAACCCTCATCGTAACCCTCACTCTAAACCTGACCCTAACCCTCACCCTCACCCTAGCCCATACCCTAACCCTAAGCCTAATCCTTAGCCTTTCCCTGACCCTCACTCTATCCCTAACCCCAACCCTCACCCTAAACCTAAACCTCACCCTCACCCTCACCATAACACTAATCCAAACCCTAAACCTAACCCTAACCCTCACACTCACCCTCACATTAACCCTAATCCTAATCCTAACCCTAACCTTAACACTCACCCCACCCTAAACATCACACTAACACTAACCTAACACCCTAACCCTAACCCTCACCCTAACCCTAACTCTAACCCTAAATCTCACCCTTACCCTAAACCTCACCCTAACACTTACATTTACCCTAAAACTAACCTTATCCCGAAAACTAACCCTCACACTAAACCAAACCATCACCCTAAACTTAAAACTCACCCTAACCCTAAACCTAAACCTAATCCTAACCCTCACCCTCACCCTAAGGCTAACCCTAAACATAACACTAACCCTCACCCTCACCCAAACCCTAACCCTCAACTTCACTCTAAAGCTAAGCCTAATCCTCACCCTCACACTAACAATCACTCTAACCGTAACTGTAACCATAACCCTATTCCTAAATCTAACCACCACCCTAACCCTAACCCTAACCATAAGCCTACCCCTCACCCTAAACCTTACAGCTACTCTACCCCTAAACCTAACACTCACAATAACCCTCACGCTAACCCTAACCCTAACCCTAAACGTCAAACTCACCCTCACCCGTAACCTCACCCAAACCCAAACCCTAACCCTTACCCTAACCCTAAACTTAACCCTAACACTCAACCTTATCTTAAACCTCACCCTCAGCCTAAACCTCACCTTTACTATTACCATCATCCTCACCCAAACCCTAAACCTCATCCTAAACCTCACCCTAACCGTAACCCTAACCATCACCCTAACACTACTCCTCATCCCCACCCTCACCCTCACCCTCAGCCTAACCCTAAGCCTAAGCCTAAGCCTAACCCTAACCCTCACACTCAACCTCATCCTAATCCTAATCCTAATGCTAACCCTAACCCTAAACCTAAACCTAAACCTGAACCTCACTCTCACCCTAACCCTAATCTTAACCCTAAGCCTCACCCTAACACTAACCCTCAGCCTCACCGTAACCCTAACCCTCATCCAAACCCTCACCCTATCCCTCACCCTAACCCTAAACCTCAGCCTATCCCTAACCCTAACCCTCACCCTCACTGTGACCCTAAACCTAATCCAAACCCTCACCCTAACCCTAAACCTAACCCTGACCCTAACCCTAACCCTAACCCTCACCCACATCCTCAGCCTCATCCTCACCCTCATTGTAAACTTAACCCTAACCATAAAACTAACAATAACCCTAACCCTAAACCTAATCCTAACCCTCACCCTCACCTTAACCCTAACACTAACCCTTACCTTAACCCTAACCTTCACCTTCAAAGAAACCCTAACCCTAACCTTAAACCACACCCTAACGCTAACCCTATCCTCACACTCACTCTAGCCCTCACCCTAACCCTAATCCTAACACTAAACCTCATCCTAACACTCAACCTAACCCTAAAACCCTAACCTTCATCCTAACCCTAACCCTCTCCCTCACACTCATGATCCACCTAAGCCTAAGCCTAAGACTAAGACTAAACCTAAACCTCACACTCACCCTAACACTCACCCTAACCCTAACACTAACCCTCACCCTCACCCTAGCCCATACTCTATGCCTAAGCCTAAGCCTAACCCTCACCCTAATGCTAACTCTAACCCTAAACCTCATCCTCACACTAACCCTAACTCTCACCCTCACCCTCACCCTCCACCTAACACTAAGCCTATCCCTAAACCCAACCCTAACCCTAAACCTAAGCCTCACACTAACCCTCACCCTAACCCTGACCCTAACCCTCACCCTCACCCTAGCCCATACCCGAAACATAAGCCTAATCCTAACCCTCACCCTACCCTGACCCTCACTCTAATGCTCGGCATAAGCCTAAGCCTAACCATAGCCATAAACCTAACCCTCACCCTAACCATAAACCTAACTCTAACCCTAACTCTAACCCTAAACCTCACCCTCACCCTAACTCTAACTCTAACCCTAAAACTCAAACTAGCACTCATCTTAACCCTAACCCTAACCCTCACCCTCACCCTCACCCTCACCCTCACCCTAACCCTTACCCTAACAATAACCCTAACCCTAACCCAAACCCTAAACATAACCCTCACCCTCACCCTAAGGCAAACCCTAAACATAACACTAACCCTCACCCTCACCCAAACCCTAACCCTTACTTCACCGTAACCCTAACCCTAAAACTCACCCTCACTCTAACCATCACCCTAACACTCACGATTACCCTAACCCTCACTCTCATCCTAAACCTCACACTCACCCTCACCCTAGCCCTAACCCGAAACATAACCCCTAGCCTAACGCAATCACGAACCCTCACCATAACCCTCACCCTCACCCTATCCCTAACAATAACGCTAACGCTAACCCTAACCCTAACCCTTAAGCTCACCCTAACCCTAAACCTAACCCTAATCCTCACCCTCACACTAAAACTTACTCTAACCGTAACTCTAACCCTAACCCTATCCCTAACTCTAACCACCACCCTAACCCTAAGCCTAACCCTAAACCTACCCCACACCCTAAATCTTACCCCTACCCTACCCCTAAACCTAACCCTCACACTAACCCTCACACTAACCCTGACCCTAACCCTCACCCTCACCCTAGCCCATTCCCGAAACATAAGCCTAATCCTAATCCTCACCCTACCCTGACACTCACTCTAATGCTCGGCATAAGCCTAAGCCTAACCATAGCCATAAACCTAACCCTCACCCTAACCATAAACCTAACTCTAACCCTAACTCTAACCCTAAAACTCACCCTCACCCTAACTCTAACTCTAACCCTAAAACTCAAACTAGCACTCATCTTAACCCTAACCCTAACCCTGACCCTCACCCTCACCCTCACCCTCACCCTAACCCTTACCCTAACAATAACCCTAACCCTAACCCAAACCCTAATCATAACCCTCACCCTCACCCTAAGGCTAACCCTAAACATAACACTAACCCTCACCCTCACCGAAACCCTAACCCTTACTTCACCCTAACCCTAACACTAAAACTCACCCTCACTCTAACCATCACCCTAACACTCACGATTACCCTAACCCTCACTCTCATCCTAAACCTCACCCTCACCCTCACCCTAGCCCTAACCCGAAACCTAACCCCTAGCCTAACGCAATCACGAACCCTCACCATAACCCTCACCCTCACCCTATCCCTAACAATATCGCTAACCCTAACCCTAACCCTAACCCTAACCCTTAAGCTCACCCTAACCCTAAACCTAACCCTAATCCTCACCCTCACACTAAAACTCACTCTAACCGTAACTCTAACCCTAACCCTATCCCTAACTCTAACCACCACCCTAACCCTAAGCCTAACCCTAAACCTACCCCACACCCTAAATCTTACCCCTACCCTACCCCTAAACCTAACCCTCACAATAACCCTCATGCTAAAACTAACCCTAACCCTAAACGTCAACCTCACCCTCACCCTCAAACGCACGCAAAGCCAAACCATAACACTTACCCTAACCCTTAAATTAACCCTAACACTCAGCCTTATCTTAACCCTCACCTTCAGCCTAAACCTCACCTTTACCATTACCATCATCCTCACACTAACCCCAAACCTCATGCTAAACCACACCCTAACCGTAACCCTAACCATCACCCTAACCCTAATCCTCATCCCCACCCTCACCCTCAGCCTAAACCTAAGCCTAAGCCTAACCCTAACCCTAACCCTCACACTCACCCTCATCCTAACCCTAATCCAAACGCTAACCCTAACCCTAAACCTAAACCTAAACCTAACCCTCACCCTCACCCTAACCCTAATCCTAACCCTAACCCTCACCCTAACCCTAACCCTCACCCTCACCGTAATGCTAACCTTCATCCTAATCCTCACCCTATCCCTCACCCTAACCCTAAACCTCATCCTAAGCCTAACCCTAACCCTAACCCTCACCCTCAGCCTCACCCTCACTGTAAACTTAACCCTAACCATAAAACTAACAATAACCCTAACCCTAAACCTAATCCTAACCCTCAACCTCACCCTAACCCTAACCCTAACCCTAAACCTCACCTTAACGCTAACCCTAACCCTCACCCTCATTCTAGCCCTCACCCTAACCCTAATCCTAACCCTAAACCTCATCCTAACCTTCACCCTAACCCTAAAACCCTAATCCTCTTCCTAACCCTAACCCTCTCCCTCACACGAATGCTCCACCTAAGCCTAAGCCTAAGACTAACAGTAACCCTCACACTCACCCTAACACTCACCCTAACCCTAACACTAACCCTCACCCTCATCCTAGCCCATACTCTAAACCTAAGCCTAAGCCTAACCCTCACCCTAACGCTCACACTCACCCTAAGTCTATTCCTTAACGTAACCCTCAGACTCACCCTCACCCTAACCCTAACTGTGACATTAACCCTAACACTAACACTAATCCTCAACCTAATGCTTATTCTGAACCTAAACCTCATCCTCATCCTAACCCTAACCCTCACCCTCACCCTCACCCTCCGCCTAACACTAAGCCTATGCCTAATCCATACCCTAACCCTAACACTAACCCTAAACCTAACCCTGAACCTAACCCTGACCCTAACCCTCACGCTCACCATAGCCCATACCCTAACCCTAAGCCTAATCCTAACCCTCACTCTAAACCTAACCCCAACCCTCACCCTAACCCTAACCCTCACCCTCACCCTCACCCTCAGCCTAAACCTAAGCCTAACAGTAACCCTAACCCTAAAACTCACACACACTAAACCTCCCCCTTACGCTAACCCTAACACTAACCCTAACCCTAACACTCACCATAACCCTAACAAACCCTAAACCTCACCCTAAACCTAACCCTCAACCTCAACCTCAAGCTAGGCCTAAGCCTACGCATAAGCCTAAGACTAACCCTAAACCTCACACTCACCCTCACCCTAACTCTAAATGTAACCCTAACCCTAAACCTAACCTTCACACTCACCCTCACCCTAATGCTAACCCTAACCCTAACCCTAACCAAAACCGTCCCTCTCAGCCTCAACTTCATCGCAAACTTAACCCTAACCATAACACTAACAATAACCCTGACCCTAACCCTAACCCTCACCATAACCCTAAACGTAACCCTAACACTAACCCTCACCGAACCCTAACTCTCACACTATCCCTAACCCTAGCACTCAACCTAACCCTAACCCTCACCCTTACCCTCACCCTCAGCAAAACTATAAGCCTAACCCTAACCCTTAACCGAACTCTCACACTCACCCTACCCCTTATCCTAATCCTAATCCTAACCCTAAGCCTAACCATCAACCTGACCCTAACACTCACCCTAACCCTAACAATAACCCTAACCTTAACCCTCGATCTAACTCTCCCCCTAAGGCTAAGTCTAACCATAAACCTCAACCTAAACCTAACCCTAATCCTAACCCTAACCCTAAACCTCACCCTAACCCTAAACCTAACCCTCCCCCTCACCCTTAATGTAACTCTAAACCTAACCCTAACAATAACACTATTCCTAACCCTAAACCTAAACTTAACCCTAAACCTAACCCTAATCCAAACACTCACCCTCAACCTAACCCTAACCCTCACCCCCACCCTCACACTCAGCCTCAGCCTAAGCCTAAGCCTAACCCTCACCCTAACCCTCACACTCACCCTAACACTAAACCTAATCCTAATCCTAACCCTAACCTTCACCCTCACCCTAACCCTCACCTTAACCTTAACCCTAACATTAACCCCAAACCTAACCCACACCCTCAGATTCACCCTAAACCTAACTCTAACCCTAAACGTCATCCTGACCCTCTCCCTAACCCTAACCCTAACCCTACACCTCACCCTAACCCTAAAACTCAAACTCACTCTCAGCCTAGCCCTCAACCTAACCCTAATCCTAACCATAAACCTCATCCTAAACCTCTCCATAATCCTAAGCCTAACCCTCACCCTAACCCTATCTCACCATCAACGTGACCCTCAGCCTAACCCTAAGCCTAACCATAAACCTAACCCTAACACACACACTCACCCTCATCCTAACCCTAAGCCTAACCCTAAACCTAACCCTAATCTACACACTCACACTCACCCTATCATTAATTCTAACCCTAACCATATTCCTCCCCCTAACTCTCACCCTAACCCTAACCTACCCCTCACAAAAACTCTAACCCTAACCCTCACCCTCAGTCTCAGCCTAAGCCTAAGCGAAAACCTAACCCTAACCCTCACACACACCCTAACTCTAAACCTAATCCTAACCCTAACCCTAACCCTCACCCTCACCCTAACCCTCACCTTAACCCTAACCCTGACACTAACCCTAACCCTAATCCTCTCCCTCAGCCTCACCCTAACCCTAACTCTAACCCTAAATCTCACCCTCACACTTACCCTGATCCTAATCCTATCCTTAAACCTGAACTTCACCCTAACCCTAAACCTAAACTTCACCCTCACCCTAGCCCTCCCCCTAACCTTAACCTAACCCTAACCCTCATACTAACACTCCCCCTAACCCTAACCCTAACACTAACACTAATCCTAACCCTCACCCTCAAACTCAACCTCAGCCTAATCCTAATATTAACCCTAACCCTCACCCTAACCCTCACACTCACCCTCACCTTAACACTAATCCTAATCCTAACCCTATCACGAACCCTCAGCCACACACTAAACCTCACCCTAACCCTTACCCTAACAGTAACCCTAACCTTAACCTAACAATCACCATAAAACTAACTCTAAACCTAAACCTCACCCTAAACTTAACCCTGAACCTAACCCTAATCCTAAACCTCACCCTAAACCTAAACCTTATCCTAACATACCCTCACCCTAACACTAACACTAACCCTATCACTAACCCTCACACTAATGCTAACCATCACCCTAAACCTAAACCTCACCCTAACCCTAACCATAAACCTCAACTTCACCTTAGCCCTCACCCTAAGCCTAACCTTCATCCTCACCCTAAACCTCACACTAACCCTAACACTAATCCTCAATTTAACCCTCACCCTCAACCTAAATTCTAACCGGACCCTCACCCTTACCATAACCCTCAACCTCAGCCTAACCCTCACCTTTACACTTATAGTCACCCTCATCCTAACCCTCACCCTAACCCTAACCCTCATCCTAAGACTCACCCTAACCGTAACCCTAACCATCACCCTAACCCTAACCCTCGCCCTCACCTTCAGCCTTAGCATAACCCTAAGCTTAAGCCTAAACCTATCCCTAAACCTCACAGTCATTGTAGCCCTCACTCTAACTCTTATCCTAAACCTAACCCTCATCCTAACCCTAAACCTAACCATAAATTAACCAGCACTCTAAACCTAATCCTCATCCCCACCCTCACACCTCAGCCTAACCCTAAGCCTAAGCCTAACCCTAACCCTAACCCTCACACTCACCCTCACCCTAACCCTAATCCTAACCCTAACCCTAACCCTAAACCTAAACCTCAACCTAACCCTCACCGTAAACCTAACCCTAACCCTAACCCTCACCCTGACCTTAGTCCTCATCCTAACCCTCACCCCAAACCTAACCCTCACCCTCACCCAAACCCGAACGTTAACCCTCACCCTAAGCCTACCCCTAACATTAACCCTAAACCTCACCCTAACCCTAACACTAACCCTCACAATCACCCTAGCCCTCAACCTTACCCTACTTGTAACCCTAAACTTCATCCTAACCCTCACCCTAAACCTAACCTTAACCCTCACCCTAAAGCTAAACCTAATTCTCACCCTCAAACTAATCCTAACCCTAACCCTCACCATAACCCTAACCCTAAACCTCACCCTAACCCTAAACCTAACCCTCACCCTCAACCTAGCCCGCATCCTAACCCTAATCCTAACCTTAACCCTCATGCTAACCCTCACACTAACCCTAACCGTAACTCTCACCCTAAACCAAGCCCTACTCCTAACCCTCAACCTATACCTAAACTTAACCTTAACCCTAAACCTCACGCTCATGATAGCCCTCACACTAACCCTAATCCTAAACCTAACCCCCATTATAACCATCACCCGAAACCTAACCCTAACCCTCACCCTAACCCTAACCCTCACCCTCACTCTCAGCCTAACCTTAAGCCTACCTCTAACCCTAACCCGAACCTTAACCCTCACACTCACCCTCACCCAAACCCTAATCCTAAAACGAACCCTATCCCTAACCCTAAACCTCACCCTAAAACTCAACCTAAACCTAAACCTAAAACTAATCCTAACACTAACCCTCACACTAATCCTCACCTTAAGTCAAACTCTAACCCTAAACCTCACCCCAACCTAACCCTAACCCTCACCCTCACGCTCTCCCTCAGCCTATCCCTAAGCCTAAACCTAACCCAAAACCAAAACCTCACACTCACCCTCACCCTAAACCTCAGCCTTACCCTAAGACTAAGCCTAAGCCTAAACCTAACCCTAACCCTCACCTTAACCATAAGCCTCACCCTAACCCTAGCACTCACTCTAACCCTAACCCTAACCCTCACACTCACCAACACCCTCACCCTAACCGTAACCCTCACCCTCACCCTAAATCAAACCCTAACCCTCACCCTCACCCAAACCCTAAGCCTAACTCTAAACCTAACCCTAACCCTCACACTCACCCTCAACCTAAATTAATCCTAAACATAAACCTATCCCTAACCCTAACCCTCACACTAACCCTCAACCTAGTGCTCACCCTAACCCTAATCCTAAACCTAAACCTCAACCTAACACTCACCCTAACCCAAACCCTCACCCTAACAATAACTTTAAGCCTCACATTCATGCTAGGCCTAGGCATAAGCCTAAGCTTTAGCCTAACCCTAACACTCACCTAACCCTAACACGAACACTAACCCTAACTCTAACCCTAAACCTCACCCTCACCTTAACCCTAAACCTAACACTAACTCTAAAACTCAACCTAACCCTAACCCTCACCCTCACCCTAGCCCTCAGCCTAACCCTAATCCTAACATTAATCCTCATCCTAAACCTCACCCTAACCCTAACCCTAACCCTCACCCTAACCCTAGCCCTAACCCTAACCCTAACCCTCAACCTAATCATAACCGTCACTCTCACCGTAAGCCTAACCCTAACCCTCACCCTAAACCCAAACTTAACTGGAACCCTAACTCTCACCCTAACCCTAACCCTAACCCTCAGCCTAATCCTAACTTTCACCCTCACCCTCACCCTAATAATAAATCTAACAATAACCCTAACCCAAACCCTCACAATCAGCCTCACCCTAACCCTAACTCTAACCATAAAAATCACTTTCACCATAACCCTAACCCTAACCCTAAACCTCACCCTAACCCTAACCCTAACCCTAAACCTCATCCTCAACCTAGCCCTCACCCTCACCCTAATCCTAACCCTAACCCTCAACCTAACCCTCACCTTAACCCTAAAACTCAACCTCACTGAAACCCTTACCCTACCCCTCATCCTAACCCTAAACTTAACCCAAACCCTAACTCTCACCCTAACGCTAAACCTAACCCTCACCCTAAGCCTAACACTCACCCTCAGCCTCAGCCTCAGTCGAAGCCTAAGCCTAAGCCTAAACCTAACACTAACCCTCACACTCTCCCTAACCCTAACCCTAATCCTATTCCTAAACTTAACCCTAACCCTCACCCTCACTCTATCCCTCACCTTAACCCTAACCCTAACACTAACCCTAAACCTAAGCCTCACCCTCAGCCTCACCCTAACCCTAACTCTAACCCTAAATCTCATCCTCACCCTAACCCTATCCCTAAACGTCACCCTAAACCTAAGCATAAACCTCACCCTCAACCTAGACCTCCCCCTAACCATAACCCTCATCCTAACCCTCCCCCTAACCCTAACATTAACTTTCACCCTAACACTGACCCTCACCCTCAGCCTCACCCTCAGCCTAAGCCTAACCCTAACCCTAAACCTCACACTCACCATAACCCTAACCCTAATCCTAATGCTGACACTAACCCTAACCCTCACCCTCACCCTAACCCTCAACTTAACAATAACCCTAACATTAACCCTAAACCTAACATACACCCACAGCCTTACCCTAACCCTAACTCTAACCCTAAACATCACCCTGACACTAACCCTAAGCCTCACCCTAACCCTAAACCTAAAACTCACCCTCACCCTAACAATAAAACTAACCCTAACCCTAAACCTCATCCTAACACTCCCCCTAACCCTAACTCTAAACCTAAACCTCACCCTCACCCTAACCCCAACCCTAAACTTAAACCTCACCCTAAACCGCACCCTAACCCTAATCCTCACCCTCACCTTCACCCTCCACCTCACCTTCACTGTGACCCTAACCCTAACTATAACACAAACCCTAACCCTAACTCTAACCCTAACCCTAACCATATCCCTCACCCTCAACCTCACCCTCACCGCAATCTTAACCCTAACCATAACACTAACAATAACCCTAACCCTAAACCTAACCCTAGTTCTCAACCCCACCCTCATCCTCAGCCTAAACCTAAGCCTAACCCTCACCGTATACCTAACCCTAAACCTAAACCTAACCCTAACACTAAACCTAACACTAATCCTAAGTTTCACCCTCACGCTAACACAAACCCTAACCCGAACCCTCACCCTAACCCTAAGCCTAACCCTAACCCTAACCCTAACCTTCACACTCAATCTACCCTAACCCTAATCCTAAACCTAACCATATCCCTAGACATAACCCTCACCGTAACCCTCACAATAGCCCTCACCCTAACCCTCATCCTAACCCTAAACCTCATCCTAAAAGTCACCCTAACCCTGACCCTAACCCTCACCGTCATGCTCTGCCTAAGCCTAAGCCTTAGCCAAAGGCTAACCTTACACCTGACCCTCACCCTAACCCTAAACTTAACACTAACCCTAACTCTAAACCTAAACCTCACTCTCACCATAACCCTAACTCTAACCCTAAACCTAAACCTAAACCTCATCCTAACCCTAAACCTAACCTTCACCCTCACCCTCACCTTAACCCTCACCCTAACCCTAACCCACACCTTAACACTTACCCTCACCCTAACACAAACCCTAACACTAACACTGACCCTCACACTAAGCTAACCATCAAACTAACCCTAAACCTAAACCTAAACCTAACCTTCACCCTCACCCTATCCCTAACCCCCATCTTCCCCCTAAACCTCACCATAACCCTAACACTAATCCTCAATCTAACCCTCACCCTCACTCTACCCCGAACCCGAAACCTCACCCTAACCCTAACCCTGACCCTTACAGTAACCTTCAACCTCTGCCTAACCCTCATGTTGACCCTTACAGTCACCCCCACCCTAACCCTCACCCTAACCCTAACCCTCACCCTCATGCTCGGCCTATGCCTAAGCCTAAGCCCAAGCCTAACTGTAAACCTGACCCTCACCCTAACCCTTAACCTAACACTAACCATAACTCTAAACCTAAACCTCATACTCAAGCACACCCTCAGCATAAACCTAAGGCTAACCCTAAACCTAACACTAACCCTCACACTCACACTACCCTAACCATAATCCTAATCCTAACCCTAACCCTAACCCTCACACTAACCATAACCCTCACCCTCACCCTAACCCTAACACTAACCCCAAACCTAACCCTAACCCTCACCCTCAGCCTCACCTTAACCCTAATTCTAAACCTAAACTTCACCCTCACCCTAATCCTACCGCTAAACCTAACCCTGACCTTAACCCTAACCCTAGCCCTACCCCTAACTATCAGCCTAACCCTAACACTAACACTAACCCTAACTCTAACCCTTACCCTAACACTAAACCTCACCCTAACCCTAAGCCTAAGCCTCACCCTAACCCTAAACCTCACCCTCACCCTCACCCTCAGCCTAAACTTAAGCCTAACCCTAACCCTAACCATAACCCTCACACTAACCCTAAACCTAAGCCTAATCCTAATCCTAACCCTCAACCTAACCCTCACCCTAACCCTAAACCTAAACCTAATACTAACCCTAAACCTAACCCTAACCCTAAGCCTAACACTAACCCTCACACTCACCCAAACCCTAACCCTAATACTAATCCTAACCCTAACCCTAACCCTCAACCTCACTCTCACCCTCACCGTAACCCTAAACCTAACACTAACCCAAACCCTAAACCTAACCCTCACCCTCAGCCTCACCTTAACCCTAATTCTAACACTAAACTTCACCCTCACCCTAACCCTACCGCTAAACCTAACCCTAACCTTAACCCTAACCCTAGCCCTCCCCCTAACTATCACCCTAACCCAAACACTAACACGAACCCTAACTCTAACCCTTACCCTAAGACTAAACCTCACCCTACACCTAAACCTAAGCCTCACCCTAACCCTAAACCTCACCCTCACCCTCACCCTCAGCCTAACCTTAAGCCTAACCCTAAACCTAACCCTAACCCTCACACTAACCCTAAACCTAACCCTAATCCTAATCCTAACCCTAACCCTAACCCTCACCCTAACCCTAAACCTAACCCTAACACTAACCTTAACCCTAACCCTCACCTTCAACCTAACCCTCAGCCTAACCCTAATCCTAACCCTAACACACACACTCACCCTTACCCTAACTCTAATCCTAACCCTAACCCTAAACCTAACCCTCACCCTCATGCTCGGCCTAAGCCTAACCCTAAGCCTAAGCTTAAGCCTAACCCTAACCCTCACAGTAATGCTCACCCTAACCCTAACACAAAAGTTAACTCTAACCCTAAACCTCACTCTCACCCTAACCCTAAATCTAACCCTAACCCTAAACATAAGCCTAACCCTCTTCCTAACCCTAATCCTCACCCTCACCCTAGACATCAACCTAACCCTAATAGTAACCCTAACCCTAATCCTAACCCTAACCCTAAACCTAACCCTAACCATCACCCTTAACCTAATCCTCAAACCCACCCTCACCCTCAGCCTAACACTAATCCTAAGCCTAATCCTAATCCTAAACCTCACACTCAGCCTCACCATAACCCTAATCCTAAATCCAACCCTAACACTAACCCTAAACCTCAACCTAACCCTCACCCTAACCCTAACACTAACCCTAAACCTATCCCTCCCCCTATCCCTCCCCCTAACACTAACTCTGACACTAAACCTCACCCTCACCCTAACCCTCACCCTAAATCTAAACCTAACCCTCACCCTCACCTTAACTTTAACCCTAACCCTAAAAATAACACTAACCCAAACCCTCACCCTAAACCTAACCCTAAATTAAACCCTCACCCTAACCGTAACTCTAACCCTCACCCTAAACCTCACCCTAACCCTAACCCTAACCCTCACCATCAGCCTCACCCTAACCGTAAACTTAACCTTAATCATAACACTAACAATAACCCTAAACCTAACTCTAATCCTAAACCTGACGCTCACCCTAAACCTAACCCTAACACTCACCGTAACCCTATCCAAACCCTCACCCTAACCCTGAAATTAACACAAACCCTAACTCTCACCCAAACGCTAACCCTAACTCGAATCCTAAACCTAACCCTCACCCTCAGGTTAACGTTAAGCCTAACCCTATCCCTAAGCCCAACCTAAGCATTCACCCTAACACTAACCCTAATCCTAATCCTAAACCTAAACCTAACCCTCACCCTCCTCCTAACCCTCACCCTAACTCTAACTCTAACACTAACCCTAACCCTTACCCTAACCCTCACCCTAACACTTAACCTAATCCTAACTCTCACCCTTAGGGGAACACTCAACCTCAGCCTAACCCTCACCTTTATTCTTACCGTCACACTCACCCTAACCCTCACCCTATCCCTAACCCTCATCCTAACACTCAGCCTAACTCTAACGCTATCCATCACCCTAACCCAAAACCTCACCCTCACCCTCAACCTAAGCCTAAGCCTAAGCCTAACCGTAACCCTCACCCTTACCCTAGCCCTCTCCCTAAACCTAATCCTAACGCTAAGCCTCATCCTAACACTCACCCTAACTATCACCCAAAACCTATTCCTCACCTCCACCCTCACCCTCAGCCTAACCCTAAGACTAAGCTTAACCCTAACCATAACCCTCAACCTAAGGCTCACCCTCACCACAAACTAAACCCCAAACACAACATTAAAAATAACCCTAATTTTATCCCTAACCCTAAACCTAATCTTCACCCCCACCCTCACCCTCAGTCTAACCCTAACTCTAAACCTAATCCTAAACCTAACCCTAATCCTCAGCCTCACCCTCACCCTAACGCAAACCCTAACCCTAATCCTCACCAAAACCCTAAGCCTAAGCCTAACCCTAACCCTAATTCTCACACTCACCCTCAACCTAACCTTAATCCTAAACCTAACCCTATCCCTAAACCTAACCCTCACCCTTACTCTCACCCTAGCTCTCACCCTAAAACTAATCCTTACCCTAAACCTCATCCTAACACTCACTCTTACCCTAACCCTAACCCTCACCCTAACCCTAACCCTAATCCTCACCCTCATGCTGGGCGTAAGCCTAAGCCTAAGACAAGGCTTAACCCTAACCCTAACCCTCATCCTAACCCTAACACTAAAACTAACCCTAACTCCAACCCAAAACCTCACCCTCAACCTAACCCTAACTCTAAGCCTAACCCTAAACCTAAACCTCATCCTAACCCCAAACCTAACCCTCACCCTTACCCTCACCGTAACCGTAACCCTAACCCTAATGGTAACAATAACCCTAATCCTAACCCTAAACCTCACCCTAACCATAACCCTCACCGTAACCCTATCACTCACACTAACCCTAACCTTCACCCTCACCCTCACCCTAACCCTAACCCTAAACCTCCCCCTCACCCAAAACCAAAGCCTAACCTTAACCCTCACCCTAACCCTAAGCCTAAGCCTAACCCTAACCCTAACACTAACCCTCACACTGACCCTCAACCTACACCTAATCCTAAACCTAACCCTAACCCTCACAGTAACGCTCAAACTAGCACTCACCCTAACTCTAATCCTAAACCTAAACCTCATCCTAACCCTCACCCTAACCCTCACCCTAACACTAACCCTAATCCTCACACTCATGCTCGGCCTAAGCCTAAACCTAAGCCTAAGCTTAAGCCTAACCCTAACCCTCACACTAATGCTCACCCTAAACCTAATCCTAAAACTAACCCTAACTCCAACCCTAAACCTCACCCTCACACTAACCCTTACTCTAACCCTAACCCTGAACCTAAACCTCATCCTAACCCCAAACCTAAACCTCACCCTTACCCTCACCGTAAACATAACCCTAACCCTAACCGTAAGAATAACTCTAACCCTAACCCTAAACCTCACCCTAACCATAAGCCACAACTTAACACTAACCCACACCTTAACCCAAACCCTAACCCTAACCCTCACCCTCACCCTAACCCTCATCCTAACACTTAATCTCATCCTCACCCTAAACCTCACATTTACCGAACCCTCACCGTAACTCTAACCCTAACTGTCACCCTCACTGTCGCCTTCACGCTAAGCCTAACCCTAACCCTCACACTTACCCTAAAACTCATCCTAATCCTCAAACTAACCCTCACCCTAACAGTAATGCTAAGTCAAACACTCAGCCGAACCCTCATGCTATCACTTACCCACACCACAAACCTAACCCTATCCTTAATCCTCACCCTCACCCTAAACCTCACCCTAACCTTAAACCTAATCCTAACCCTCACCCTAACCCTAACCCTAACACTGACCCTCAGCTAACCCTAACCCTAACCTTCTACCTAACCCTAAACATCACCATCACCCGAACCCTCACCCTAACCCTAACTCTCACCCACACCCTAAACCTCAACCTCACCCTTACCCTAACCCTCAACTAATCCTGAAGCTAACCCTAACCATTACCAAACCAAGACCCTCACCAGCACCCTCACCTTCACCCTAACCCTCACCCTCACCCTAGACCTCACCCTAAACATAACCCTAACCCTAAACCTCACTGTCTCCCTCACCCTCAATCTCAGCCTATACCTAACCCTATCCCAAATCCTAACCCTAAACCTCACCCTCACTGTAACCCTCACCATAACCCTTACCCTCACCCTCACCCTCACCCTAACCATAACCCTCATACTAAACCTAACCCTCACCCTAAACCTAAACTTACCCCTCACCCTAAACCTCACCATAAACTTAACCCTAACCCTAACACTTACCCTCACTCTAAAACTCACCCAAACCCTAATTCTAACCCTAACCCTCATCCACACCCTAAGCCTCACAATTACCCTAACCCTAATCCCCAATCTAACCCTAACCCTAACCCTAAACCTTACCATAACCCTCAACGTAACACTAACCCTCACCCTTAACGTAACCCTCACCCTTAGCCCAACCCTCAACTTTACTCTTACTGACACGATCATTGTAACCCTCACCCTAACCGGAACCCTCAGCCTAACCCTCACTGTAACCCTAACCCTATCCATCACCGTAACCCTACCCCTCACCCTCACCATCACCCTCAGCCTAAAAGTATGCCTAAGCCTAACCCTAACATTAACCCTCCCCTCACCCTAGCCCACACCCTAATCCTAATCCTAACCCTAACCCTCATCCTAACTCTCACCCTAACCATAAGGCTAACCATCACCCTAAGCCTAATCCTCACACCCACCCTCACCCTCAGCCTAACCCTTAGCCTAAGCCTAATCCTAACCCTAACCCTCACAATCACCCTATCCCTAATCATAACCCTAAACCTAAGCATAACCCTAAACCTCAATCTTACTGTAACCCTAAACCTAATGCTAACCCTAACACTAGCCCTAACTCTAACCCTCACCCTTATCCTCCCCCTCAACCTAACTCTAACCCTAAATGTCTCCCTCATCCTATCCCTAATCCTAACCCTAACTCTAAACCTCACCCAAAACCTAACCCTAACCCTCACCCTCACCCTCACTCTCACCATACCATAAGTCTAACCCTAACCCTAACATTAACACTAACCCTAACATTAACCTAACCCTATCCCTAACCATAATCCTCACCCTCATCCTCACCCTCACTGCAAACTTAACCCTGAACATAACACTAAAAATAACCCTAACCTTAACCCTAAACCTAACCCTAATCCTCACCCCCAACCTGACCCTAAACCTAACCCTAACCCCAACCCTCACCCTAATCCTCTCCCTAAACCTAAGCCTAAACCTAACCGTAAACCTCACACTCACTCTCACCTTAACCCAAATCCTAAACCTAACCGTATCCCTAACACTAACCCTCAACCTAAACCTCACACTAGCCCTTACCCTAAACCAAACCCTAACCCTCACCCTCACCCGAACCCTAACCCTCACCCTCACCCTCACCGTCAGCCTAACCCTAAACCTAAGCCTAACCCTAACCCTAACCCTCACACTCAACTCATCCTAACCTTAATCCTAACCCTAAACCTCACCCTAACACTAAACCTCACCCTAAACTTAACCCTAACCCTAACCCTAACCCTAACCCTCACCATAACCCTAACCCTCATCCTCACCATAAAACTCACACTAACCCTAACTCTAAGCCTAATCACCAATCTACCCCTCACACTAACCATAACCCTCACCCTAACCCTACCCCTCACCCTAACACTTACCCTCACCCTAACACTAACCCTAACCCTAACACTAACCCTAACCATCACCCTAATCCTAAAACTCATCCTAACCCTAACCCTAATTCTAACCCTCACAATCACCATAGACCTCACCCTAAACATAATTCTAACGCTAAACCTCACCCTAACCCTAACACTCATCCCCACCCTAAACCTCACACTAACCCTAACTCTAACCCTAAACACCAATCTAACCCTCACCCTAAAGCTAACCCTAAACCTAACCCAAAACCTACTTACCCAAAACCTAAATCTCACCCTAACCGTAATCCAAACCCTCACCCTAATCATAACCCTCACCCTAAACCAAACCCTCACCCTAACACTAATCATCACCTTAACCGTCACCCTAAACCTCACACTCACCCTCACCCTAACCCTAATCCTAAAAATAACCCTATCCCTAAACTTCAACCTAACCCTCACCCTCACCCTAACACTAACCCCAACCCTAAACCTCACCCTAATACTACCCTAACCCTAACCCTAATCCAAAACCTCACCCTCAACCTACCCCTAAACCTAACCATAAATCTCAACCAAAAGGTCACACTAACCCTAAACCTCACCCTCACCCTCACTGTAACTCTAACCCTAACCCTAACCCTAAACATAACCATAACCCTCACCCTAAGCCTCACCCTCACCACAAACTTAACCCTAACTATAACACTAACAATAACCCTAGCGCTAACCATAACATTAACCCTCAAAGTAACCCTAACCCTAACCCTGATCCTAAACCTAACCCTATGCCTAAGCCTAACCCTCCCACTCACCCTCAACCTAATCCTAATCCTAAACCTAACCCTATGCCTAAACCTAATCCTCATCATAACCCTCACACTAGCCCTCACCTTTACCCTAACACTAATCCTAACCGTAAACCTCATCCTACCACTCAACCTAACCCTAATACAAACCCTCACCCTCACCCTAACACTAACCCTCACCCTCACCCTAAACCTGAGCAAAACCCTATCACCCTAACCGTCACCCTAAACCTCACACTCACCCTATCCCTTACCCTAATCGTAATGCTAACCCTAACCCTACTCTGCACCCTCAGCCTCAACTTAACCCTAACTCTAACCCTAAACCTCACCCTAACCCTAACCCTAAACCTAAACCTCAACATAACCCTAACCCTAACCATCACACTCACACTAAAACTTACCCTAATCCTAATAGTAATCCTAAGCCTAACCCTCAACCTCAACCTAACGCACAACCTAACCCTAACCCTAACACTAACCCTCACCCTAACCCTATACCCTAACCCTCAAACTAACCCTAACCCTCATTCTCACCCTCACCCTCACCCTCAGCCTAAACCTAAGGCTAACACTAAGCCTAAACCTAACCCTCACACTCACCCTAACCCTAAACCTAATCCCAATAATAACCCTAAACCTAATCCTCACTTTTCCCTCAGCCTCACCCTAAACCTAATTATAAACCTAAACTTCACCCTCACTCTAACGCTAAATCTAAACCTACCCCTAACCCTAACACTCACCCTAACCCTCATCCTAACCCTAACTCTACCCCTAAACCTCACCCTCACCCTAACCCTAAATCTAACACTAACCCTAACACTAAACCTCATCCTAACCTTAACCCTAACCCTCAAACTAACCCTAACCCTCAGGCTCACCCTCACCCTCAGCCCAAACCTAAGGCTAACCCTAACCCTAACCCTAAACCTCAAACTCACCCTAACCCTAACCCTAATCCAAATCCTAACCCTCACCCTCAGCCTCACCCTAACACTAATTCTAACGCTGAATTTCACCCTCACACTAACCCTAACGCTAACACTAACCATAACCCTAACCCTATACCAGCCCTCCCCTTAATTCTCACCATAACCCTAACCCTAACACTAAACCTAAAACTCAACCTAACCCTCACCCAAACCCTAAATCTAAGCCTAAACCTAATCCACACCCTAACCCTAACCCTAAACCTAATCCTAAACCTCACCCTAAACCTCAACCTAACCCTCAGCCTCACCCTCAACCTCACTGTAACTCTAACCCTAACCCTAAGATTAACACTAACCCTAAACCTAACCATAACCGTAACATTAACCCTTACCCACAGCCTCACCCTCACTGTAAATTTAACCCTAACCATAACACTAACAATAACCCTAACCCTAACCCGAATCCTAACTCTAACCTCACCCACATCCTCACATTCAGCCTAAACCGAAGCCTAAACGTAACCCTAACCCTAACCCTAAACCTCACCCTAACCCTAACCCTAACCCTAACCCTAACCCTAAACCTAACCCTAATCCTCAGCCTCAACCTCACCCTAAACCAAACCCTAACCCTAACCTTCACCCTAACCCTAAGCCTATATCTAACCCTAAACCTCACCCTCACCCTAACCCTGACACTAAACACCACCCTAACCCTACCCTAACCCTCACCCGCACCCTTACCCTCACCGTAACTCTAACCCTAACCCTAACAATAACAATAACACTAATCCTCACACCCACCCTCACCCTCAGCCTAATGCTAAGCCTAAACCTAACCCTCACCCTAACCTTCACACTCACGCTCACCCTAATCCTAATCCTAAACATAACCCTATCCCTAAACCTCAACCAAACCCTCACCCTCACCCTACCCCTAACACTTACCCAAACCCTAAACCTCACCCTAACCCTCCCGCAAACCATACCTCTAACCCTAAACCTCACCCTCACCCTAACCCTAACCCTAAACCTACCCTAAAGCTCACCCTAACCCTAACCCTCACGCTCACCCTCAACTTCACCGTAACTCTAACCCTATCCTTAACAATAACACTAACTCTAATCCTAACCCTAACCCTCACTCTCAGCCTCACCCTCACTGCAAACTTAACCCTAACCATAACACTAAAAATAATCCTCACCCTAACCGTAACCCTATCCCTAATCCTCACCCCCACCCTAAACCTCAGCCTAACCCTAAGCCTAACCCTAACCCTAACCCTCCCTGTAAACCTAACAGTAACACTAAAACTAACACTAACACTGACCCTAAACCTAAGCCTAACCCAAACCCTAACCCTAATCCTCACGCTAACCATAAGCCTAAACCTATCCTTAACCCTAACCCTCACACTCACTCTCACCCTAACCCAAATCCTAAACCTAACCGTATCACTAACCCTAACCCTCAACTTAACCCTCATACTAGCCCTCACCCTAAACCTAACCCTAACCCTCACCCTAACCCGAACCCTAACCCTCTTCCTCATGCTCCACCTAAGCTTAAGCCTAAGCCTAAGCCTAACCCTAACCCAAAACTTCACCCTATCCCTAACCCTAACACTAACCCTAACTCTAACCCTAAATGTCAACCTCACAATAAGCCCAACTCTAACTCTGACCCTAAACCTAAACCTAACCCTAAAACTAACCCTCACCCTAACATATACCCTCACCCTAACACTAACCCTAACCCTAACACTAACGCTCACACTAACCCTAAACATCACCCTAACCCTTAAAATCACCCTAACACTAACCCTAACCCTCACCCTCACCCTAGCCCTCACCCTAAACCTAACCCTCATCCTCACCCTAAACCTCACACTAACCCTAACACTAACCCTCAATCTAACCCTCACAATAACCCTAACCCTAACCCAAACCCTAACCCTAACCCTAACCCTCCCCCTTACCGTAACTCTCACACTCAGCTTAACCCTCATCTTTACCCTTACTGTCACCCGCACCGCAACCCTCACCCAAACCCTCACCCTCACCCTAAACCTAACTCTACCCCTAAACCTCATCCTCACGCTAACCCTAACTCTAACCCTTACCCTAACACCAAACCTCACCCTAACCCTGTCCCTAACCCTCACACTCAACTTCACCCTCAGCCTAACCCTAAGCCTAAGCCAAACCCTAACCCTAACCCTCACACTCACACTCACCCTAACCCTAATCCTAACCCTAACCCTAACCCTAAACCTAAACCTCAACCTAACCCTCACCCTAACCTTAACCCTAACCCTAACCCTAACCCTAACCCTCACCATAAACCTAACACTCATCCTCAACATAAAACTCACACTAACCCTATCTCTAAGCCTAATCCCCAATCTAACCCTCACACTAACGATAACCCTCACCCAAACCCTAAAGATCACCCTAACACTTACCCTAACCATAACACTAACCCTAACCCTAACACTGACCCTAACACTAACCCTAACCATCACCCTAATGCTAAACCTCATCCTAACCCAAACCCTAACTCTAACCCTCACCCTCACCCTAGACCTCACCCTAAACCTAATTCTAACCCTAGACCCTCACCCTAACCCTAACACTCATCCTCACCCTAAACCTCACACTAACCCTAACTCTAACCCTAATCCCCAATCTAACCCTCACCCTAACCCTAAACCTAACCCTTAACCTCACCCTTATCTTAACCGTCACGCTCAGCTTAACCCTCAACTTAACTCTTACCATCATCCTCACCCTAACCCTAAACCTCATCCTAACCCTCACCCGAACTGTAAACCTAACCATCAACCTAACCCTAACCCTCACCCTCAACCTCACGCTCAGCCTAAACCTATCCCTAAGCCTAACACTTAACCTAACACTGACCCTCACCCTAGCAATCACCCTAACCCTAATCCTAATCCTAACCCTCACCTTAACCCTAAACCTAACCATCACCCTAACCCTAATCCTCACCCCCACCCTCATGCTCAGCCTAAACCTAATCCTAACCCTAACCCTAACCCTAACACTAAACCTCAACCTAACCCTCACCCAAAACCTAACCCTAACAAGAACCCTAACACTAACCCTGGACCTAACACTCCAACTAACCCTAAATCTAACTTTAAACCTCACCGTCACCATAACCCTAATCCTAACCCTAAACTCACCCTAACCCTAACCCTAACCCTCAACTTCACCCTCACCCTCACCCTCTCCATAACCCTAACCCTAACCTCAATAAGAACACTAATTCTAACCCTAATCCTAAACATCACCTTAACACTAACCCTAAACAAAACACTAACCCTCACTCTAACCCTAAACTTAACCGAACCCTAACTCTCATCCTAACACTAACCGTAACCCTCACACTAACCCTAACCCTCACCCTCAACCTCACCCACAGCCTAAGCCTAAGACTAACCCTAACCGTAACCCTAACCATCACACTCACCCTAACCCTTACCCTAATTCTAATCGTAATCATAAGCCTAACCCTCAACATCAACCTAACACTCAACCTAACCCTAACTCTAACACTAACCCTCACCCTAACCCTACCCCTAACCCTGAACTTAACACTAACCCTCACGCTCACCGTAACACTTACCCTAACCCTCACT
Organism: Dipodomys merriami; assembly: GCF_024711535.1. Lineage (NCBI taxonomy): Eukaryota > Metazoa > Chordata > Mammalia > Rodentia > Heteromyidae > Dipodomys > Dipodomys merriami. Next base: position 3,566,400 of record NW_027206346.1, read on the forward strand.
CTAACCCTAAACTTAACCGAACCCTAACTCCCACCCTAAACCTAACCATCACCCTCGCCGTAACCCTAACACTCACCCTAATCCTCAGCCTAACCCTAACTCTACACCTAAACCTCAGCCTCACCCTAACGCTAAATCTAACCCTAACCCTAACACTAAACCTCACCCTAACCCTAAACCTAACCCTCAAACGAACCCTAGCCCTCACCCTCACCCTCACCTTCAGCCTAAACCTAAGGCTAACCCTAACCCTAACCCTAACCCTCAAACTCACCCTAACCCTAACCCTAATCCAAATCCTAACCCGAAACCTATTACTCACCTTCACCCTCAGGCTCACCCTAACCCTAAATCTAAACCTAAACTTCACGCTCACCCTAACCCTAACGCTAACACTAAACATAACCCTAACCCTAACCCTCCCCCTAACTCTCACCGTAACACTAACATTAACACTAACCCTAAACCTCAACCTAACCCGCACCAGAACCCTAACTCTAACCCTAAACCTCACCCTCACCCTAACCCTCATTCTAAAACTTACCCAAATCGTTAAAATCACCCTAACCCTAATCCAAACCATCACCCTAACCATAACCCTCACCCTAAACCAAACCCTCACCCTAACACTTACCATCACCCTAACCCTCACCCTAAACCTCACACTCACCCTCACCCTAACCCTAATCCTAAACCTAACCCTATCCCTGAACCTCAACCTAACCCTCACCCTCACCCTAACACTAACCCTAACCCTAAACCTCACCCTAATTCTCCCCCTAACCCTAACTCTAACCCTAAACCTCACCCTCAACCTACCCCTAACCCTAAACCTACACTTCAACCTAAAGGTCACACAAACCCTAACCCTCACCGTCACCCTCTAACTCACTGTAACTCTAACCCTAAACCTAACAATAACACTATACCTAAGCCTAAGCCTAACCCTAAACATAACCCTTAACCTCACCCTAAGCCTCATCCTCACCACAAACTTAACCCTAACCATAACACTAACAATAACCCTAGCCCTAACCCTAAATCTAACCCTCACCGTAACCCTAACCCTAACCCTAATCCAAAACCTAACCCTATCCCTAAGCCTAATCCTAACCCTAACTCTCACACTCACCCTCAACCTAACGCTAATCCTAAACCTAACCCTAGGCCTTAACCTAAAACTCCCCATAACCCTCAGACTAACCCTCACCCTAACCCTAATCCTAACACTAAACATCATCCTATTACTCACGCTAACCCTAAACCTAACCCTCACCCTCACCCTAACCCTAACCCTCACATTCACCCTCAACCTCTGCATAACCCTAAGCCTAACCCTAACCCTAAACTTAACCCTCACACTCACCCTATCCCTTACCCTAATCCTATAACTAACACTAACCCTACCCGGCACACTCAGCCTCAACTTAACCCTAACTCTAACCCTAAACCTCACCCTCACCCTAAAATTAACACTAAACCTAAACCTCACCCTAACCCTAACCCTTAACCTATCCCTAAACCTCATCCAAACCATAAACCTAACCGTGAGGGTTATCCTCACCCTCACAGTAATTGTAACCCTAACCCTAACGCTAAAAATAACCCTAACCTTAACCCTCACCCTAACACTTACCCTCACCCTAACACTAACCCTCACACTAACCCTAATCATCACCTTAAACCTAAACCTCACCATAACACTAACCCTAAAACTTACCCTCACCCTAGCCCTTACCCTAAGCTTAAATCTCATCTGCACCCTAAGCCTCACACTAACCCTAACACTAATCCTCAATCTAAACCTCAACCTCACCATAACCCTAACCCTAACACTAACACTAAACCTCACCCTAACCCTAACCCTAACCCTCAAATTAACCCTAAACTTCACCCTCACCCTCACCTTCAGCCTAAACCTAAGGCTAACCCTAACCCTAACCCTAACCCTCACACTCACCCTAACCCTAACCCTAATCCAAATCCTAACCCTAACCCTAATCCTCACCTTCACCCTCAGCCTCACCCTAACCCTAATTATAAACCTAAAATTCACCCTCAACCTAACCCTAACGCTAACACTAACCATAACCCTAACCCTAACCCTTAACCTCCCTCTAACTCTCACTGTAACCCTAACCCTAACACTAACCCTAAACCTCAACCTAACCCTCACCAGAACCCTAACTCTAACCCTAAACCTCAACCTCACCCTCACCCTCACTCTAACACTCAAATCCTAAAACTCACCCTAACCCTAATCCAAACCCTCACCCTAACCATAACCCTCACCTTAAACCTAACCCTCACACTAACACTTACCATCAACCTAACCCTCACCCTAAACCTCACACTCACCTTCACCCTAAACATAATCCTAAACCTAACCCTATCCCTAAACCTCAACCTAACCCTTACCCTCACCCTAACACTAACCCTAACCCTAAACCTCACCCTAATACTCCCCCTAACCCTAACTATAACCTTAAACCTCATCCTCAACCTACCCCTAACCCTAAACCTACAACTCAACCTAAAGGTCACACTAACCCTAACCATCACCGTCACCCTCAAACTCACTGTTACTCTAACCCTAAACCTAAGAATAACACTAAATCTAACACTAACACTAACCCTAAACATAACTCTTACCCTCACCCTAAGACTTACCCTCACCACAAACTTAACCCTAACCATCACACTAACAATAACCCTAGCCCTAACCCTAACTGTAACACTCACGGTAACCCTAACCCTAACCCTAATCCTAAACCTAAACCTATCCCTAAGCCTAACCCTAACCCTAACTCTCACACTCACCCTCAACCTAACGCTAATCCTAAACCTAACCCTATGCCTAAACCTAAAACTCACCATAACCCTCAGACTAACCCTCACCCTAAACCTAATCCTAACATTAAACCTCATCCTAGCACTCACCCTAACCCTAAACCTAACCCTCACCCTCACCCTAACCCTAACCCTCACATTCACCCTCAACCTCAGCATAACCCTAAGCCTAACCCTAACCCTAAACTTAACCCTCACACTCACCCTATCCCTTACCCTAATCCAAAAATTAACCCTAACCTTACCCCGCTCCCTCAGCCTCAACTTAACCCTAAATCTAACCCTAAACCTCACCCTCACCCTAACCCTAAAACTAAACCTAAACCTCACCCTAACTCTAACCCTAAACCTCACCCTCACCCTAGCCCTCACCCTAACCCTAATCCTAAACCAAAACCTAATCCTAACCCTCCCCATAACCCTAACCATAACACTCACCCTAACGCTCACCCTCACCCTCACCCTCAGCCTATCCCTAAGCCTGACACTAACCCTAACCCTCACACTAACCCTAACCCTAACCCTAATCCTAACCCTAACCCTAAACTTAACCCTCACCCTCAACCTAACCCTCAACTTAAGCCTAACCCTAATATTAATCCTAACACTAACCCTCAACTTCTGCCTCACCCTAACCATAAATCTAACCCTAAACCTCAACCTAACCCTAACCCTAACCCTATCCCTATCCCTAAACCTCATCCAAACCATAACCCTAACCCTCACCCTCACCCTCACAGTAACCTTAACCCTAAACCTAATGCTAACAATAACGCTAACCATAACCCTAACCCTCACCCTAACACTTACCCTCACCCTAACAGTAACCCTAACCCTAACAATAACACTCACACTAACTATAATCATCACCTTAACCCTAAAACTCACCCTAACACTTACCCTAAACCTTACCCTCACCCTAGCCCTCACCCTAACCCTAACTCTCATCCTCACCCTAAACCTCACACTAACCCTAACACTAAATCTCTATCTAACCCTCACCCTCACAATAACCCTCACCCTAACCCTCACCCTAACATTAACCCTCACCCTTACCGTAACCCTCACCCTCCGCCTAACCATCACCTTTACCCTTACCATCTCCTCCACACTAACCCTAACACTAAACCTCACCCTAACCCTAACCATAACCCTCACCCTCAACCTCACGCTCAGCCTAACGCTAAGCCTAAGCCTAACCCTTACCCTAACCCTCACCCTCACCCTAGCACTCACCCTAACCCTAATCCTAACCCTAACCCTCACCCTAAACCTAACCCTAATGATCACCCTAACCCTAATCCTTACCCCCACCCTCACCCTCAACCCTAAGCATAAGCCTAAACCTAACCCTCACACTCACCCTCACGCTAACCTTAATCCTAAACCTAACCTAACACTAAACCTCAACCTAACCCTCACCCTAACCTTATTCCAAACACTAACCCTAAACCTAACCCTCGACCTAATCCTCCAACTAACCTTAAATCTAACTTTAAACTTCAACCTCAGCATAACCCTAATCCTAACCCTAACCCTAAACCTCACCCGAACTCTAAGCCTAACCCTCACCCTCACCCTCACCATAACTCTAACCCTAACAGTAACAATAACACTAATCCTAACCAAAATTCTAACCCTCATGCTAACCTTAACCCTAACCCTAACCCTCTCGCTAACCCTAAACTTAAACGAACCCTAAATCTCTCCCTAACCCTAACCCTAAACCTCACCCCAACCCTAACCCTCACCGTCACCTTAAATCTAAACCTACCCCTAAGAATAACACTAACCCTAAACCTGACCATAACTCTAACCATAACCCTCACCCGCAGCCTGCCCCTTACTGCAAATTTAACTTTAAACATAACACTAAAAATAACCCTAACCCTATCCCTAATAGTAACTCTAACCTCACCCCCACCCTCACCCTCAACCTAACCCGAAGACTAAATGTAACCCTAACCCTAACCCTAACCCTAAACCTCACCACAACCCTAACCCTAACCCTAATCCTAAACCTAACCCTATGCCTAAACCTAACCCTCACCATAACCCTCACCCTAGCCCTCAACCTAACCCTAATCCTAACCCTAAACCTCATCCTAACTCTCACACTAACCCTAAACCCTCATGCTTGGCCTAAGCCTAAGCCTAAGCCTAATGCTAAACCTAACCCTCACCCTACCCCTAACCCTAACACTAACCCTAACTCTAACCCTAAAAATAACCCTAACCCCAACCCTAAATCTACCCCTGAACCTCATGCTCACCCTAACACTAACTCTACCCTAACCCAAACACTAAAACTCACCCTAATCCTAACCTTAACCCTCACCCTAAACCTAACCCTAACCCTCACACTCACGCTAACACTAACCCTAATCCTAATCCTAACCCTAAACCTAACCCTCATCCTCAACCTAACCCTCACCTTAAGCCTAACCCGAACACTAATCCTAACCCTAACCCTCAACTTCTGCCTCACCCTAACCCTAACTCTAACCCTAAAACTCACCCTAAACCTAACCCTAACCCTATCCCTAAACCTCATCTGAACCATAACCCTGTCACCCTCACCCTCACAGTAACCATAACCTTAACCCTAACGCTAACAATAACGCTAACCCTAACCCTCACCCTAACACTTACTCTCATTCTAACACTAACCCTCACACTAACCCTAATCATCACCTTAACCCTAAACCGCACCCTAACATTAACCCTAAACCTTACCCTCACCCTAGCCCTCACCCTAAACCTAACTCTCATCCTCACCCTAAACCTCACACTAACCCTAACACTAATCCTCAATCTAAACCTCACCCTCACCATAACCCTAACCCTAACAATAACCCTAACACTAAACCACACCCTAACCATAACCCTAACCCTCAAACTAACACTAAACCTCACTCTCACCCTCAGCCTAAACCTAACGTTAAACCTAACCCTAACCCTAACCCTCACACTCACCCTAACCATAACCCTAATCCAAATCCTAACCCTAACCCGAATCCTCACATTCACCCTCAGCCTCATCCTAACCCAAATTCTAAACCTAAACTTCACCCTCACCGTAACCCTAACGCTAACAACTAACCATAACCCTAACCCACCCCCTAACTCTCACCGTAACCCTAACCCTAATACTAACTCTAAACCTCAACCTAACCCTCACCAGAACCCTAACTCTAACCCTAAACCTCACCCTAACCCTCACCCTCACTCTAACACTTACTCAAATCCTAAAACTCACCCTAACACTAATCCAAACCCTCACCCTAAAAATAACCCGCACCCTAAACCAAATCCTCACCCTAACACTTACCATCACCGTAACCCTCACCCTAAACCTCACACTCACCCTCACCCTAAACCTAATCATAAACCTAACCCTATCCCTAAACCTCAACCTAACCCTCACCCTCACCCTAACACTAACCATAACCCTAAACCTCAACCTAAAGGTCACACTAACGCTAAACCTCACCATCACCCTCAACCTCACTGTAACTCTAACCCTAACCCTAACCCTAAACATAGCCATAACCCTCACCCTAAGCCTTACCCTCACCACAAACTTAACCCTAACCATAACACTAACAATAAGCTTAGCCCTAACCCTAACCATAACCCTCACCATCACTGTAACCCTAACCCTAATCCTAAACCTAACCCTATCCCTAAGCCTAACCCTAACCCTAACCCTCACACTCACCCTCAGCCTAACCCTAAGCCTAACCCTAACCCTCACACTCACCGTAACACTAACCCTAATGCTAATCCTAACCCTAAACCTAACCTTCACCCTCAACCTAACCCTAACCTTAAGCCTAACCCTAACATTAATCTTAACCATAACTCTCAACTTCTGCATCACCCTAACCCTAAATCTAAACCTAAACCTCATCCTAACCCTAACCATAACCCTAAACCTAACCCTCACCCTAACATTAATCCTCACCCTTTCCGTAAACCTCACCCTCCACCTAACCATCATCTTTACCCTTACCATCTCCTCCACACTAACCCTAACACTAAACCTCACACTAACCCTAACCATAACCCTCACCCTCAATCTCATGCACAGCCTAACGCTAAGCCTAAGCCTAACCCTAAACTTTACCCTAACCCTCACCCTCATCCTAGCCCTCATCCTAACCCTAGTCCTAACCCTAACCCTCACCCTAACCCTAACCCTAACGATCACCCTAACCCTACTCCTCATCCCCACCCTCACCCTCAGCCTAACCCTAAGCGTAAACCTAACCCTAACCCTCACCCTCACCCTCACCCTAACCCTAATCCTAAACCTAACCCTAACACTAAACCTCAACCTAACCCTCACCCTAACCTTATCCCGAACACTAACCCTAACCCTAACCCTCGACCTAATCCTCCAACTAACCCTAAATCTAACACTAAACCTCACTCTCACCCTAACCCTAATCCTAACCCTAATCGGAAACCTCACCCCAACTCTAAGCCTAACCCTCACCCTCACCCTTACCCTCACCATAACTCTAACCCTAACAGTAACAATAACCCTAATGCTAAACATAATCCTAACCCTCACGCTCACCTTAACCCTAACCCTAACCCTCTCGCTAACCCTAAACTTAACCGAACCCTATCTCTCACCCTAACCCTAACCCTAACACTCAACCCAACCCTAACCCTCACCCTCACCTTAACTCTAAACCTAACCCTAAGAATAACACTAACCCTAAACCTAACCATAACTCTAACCATAACCCTCACCCGCAGCCTCACCCTCCCTGCAAATTTAACCCTAACCATAACACAAAAAATAACTCTAACCCTAATCCTAATACTAACTCTAACCTTACCTCCACCCTCACACTCAGCCTAACCCGAAGCCTAAATGTAACCCTAACCCTAACCTTAAACCTCACCTTAACCCTAACCCTAACCCTAATCCTAACCCGAACCCTATGCCTAAACCTAACCCTCACCATAACCCTCACCCTAGCCCTCAACCTAATCCTAATCCTAACACTAAACCTCATCCTAACACTCACCCTAATCCTAAACCTAACCCTCACCCACATGCTCAGCCTAAGCTTAAGCGTAAGCCTAATCCTAACCCTAAGCCTCACCCTACCCCTAAACCTAACACTAATCCTAACTCTAACCGTAAACCTCATGCTCACCCTAACCCTAACTGTAACCCTAACTCTACACTAACCCTAACCCTAACCCTAAAAATAACCCTAACCCCAAACCTAAATCTACCCATGAACCTCATGCTCACCCTAACCCTAACTCTAACCCTAACCCTAAACACTAAAACTCACCCTAACCCTAAACTTAACCCTCACCCTAAACTAACCCTCACCGTCACCCTCACCCTCAGTCTAAACCTAAGGCCTACCCTAACCCTAACCCTAACCCTCCTACTTACCCTAACCCTAAACCTAATCCTAATCCTAACCCTATCCCTAAACCTAACCCTCACCCTAATGCTAACACTAACACTAACCCTCACCCTCAGCCTCACCGTAACCCTAATTCTATCACTAAACCTCACCCACACCCTAACCCTAACACTAACCCTAAACATAACCCTAACCCTAACCCTCCCCCTAACGCTCACCCTAACCCTAACACTAACACCCTAACCCTAAACCTCAACCTAACCCTGACCTTAAACCTAACTCTATCACTAAACCTCAACCTCACCCTAACCCTCACATTAACCCTAACCCAAACCCTAAACTTCACCCTAACCATAACTCTAACCCTCAACCTCACCCTCACAGTAACCCTAACCCTAAACCTAAACCTAACAATAACCCTAACCCTAATCCTAACCTTCACCTTAACCATAACCCTCACCCTAAACCAAACCCTCACCTTAACACTTACCCTCACCCTAACACTAACCGTAACCCTAACACTAACCCTCAAACTAACCCTAATCTTAACCCTAAACCTAAACCTCAACCTAACCCTCACCATCACCCTAACCCTAACACTAACCCTATGACTAAGCCTTACGCAAACCCTCCCCCTAACCCTATAACTAACCCTAAACCTCACCCTAACCCTAACCCTAAGCCTAACCATAACCCTAAACATAACACTAAACCTAACCCTAACCCTAACCCTAAAAGTAACCCTAATCCTCAGCCTCACCCTCACCCTAACCCAAACCCTAACCCTAACCCACACCCTAACCCTTACCCTACCTCTAAGCCTAACCCTAACTCTAACCCTAACCCTCACAAACACCCTCACACTAACCCTAATCCTAAACCTAACCCATTCCCTAACCCTAACCCTCACCCTTACCCTCACCCTAGCCTTCACCCTAACCCTACTCCTAACACTAAACCTCATCCTAAACCTCACTCTAACCCTAACCCAAACCCTCACCCTAACCCTAAATCTAACCCTCAACCTCATGCTGGGCCTAAGCCTAAGCCTAAGAATAATCCTAAACCTAACCGTATCCCTAACCCTCACCCTAACCCTAACCCTAACACTAACTCTAAGTCTAACCCTAAATCTCACCTTCACCCATTCCCTAACTCTAACCCTAACCCTACCCCTAACAATAAACCTAAACCTAACCCTAACCCTCACCCTAACCATTACATTCACCCTTACCCTAACCCTCACCCTAAAACTTACCCTCACCCTAACAGTAACCCTAACAATAACACTAAGGCTCACACTAACCCTAACCATCACTCTAACCCTAAACCTCACCATAACACTAACCCTAACCCTCACACTCACTGTAGACCTCACCCTAACCCTAACCCTCATCCTCACCCTAAACCTCACACTAACCCTGATACTAATCCTCAATCTAACCCTCACCCTCACCCTAACCCTAACACTAAACCTCCACCTAACCCTAACACTCACTCTTACCGTAACCCTCATCCTCAGCCTAACCCTCACCTTTACCCTTACCGTTACCCACACACGAACCCGCACCCTAACCCTAACGCTGACCCTAACCCGCACCCTCACTCTAACTCTACACCTAAAACTCACTTTCACGCTAACAGTAACTCTAACCCTAACCCTAACACTAAACCTCACCCTAACCCTAACCCTAATCCTCACCCTCACACTCACCATAACCGCAACCCTAACCCTGACCCTAACAATAAACCTAACCTAACCCTAATCCTCAATCTAACGCTCACCCTAACACTTACCCTAACTCTTACCCTAACCCTAAACCTAACACTAACACTCACACTTATCTTTACCATCACCCTCAGCCTAAAACTCACCTTTACCTTTACGATCATCCTCACCGTAACTCTAAATATCATCCTAACCCTCACCCTAACAGTAAACCTAACCATCACACTAACCCTAACCCTCATCCTCAACCTCACGCTCAGCCTAACCCTAAGCCTAAGCCTAAGATTAACCCTAACCATAATCCTCTCCCAAAACCTCAAACTCAGCCTAACTCTAAGCCTAAGCCTAAGATTAACCCTAACTCTCACACTCACACTCACACTAAACCTATTCCTAAGCATAACCCTAACCATAAACCTAAACCTCAACCTAACCCTCACCCTAAACCTCACCCTAACCCTAACCCTAATCCTCACCCTCACCCTCAGCTTCACCATCACCATAATTCTAACTCTAACCCTAACAATAACACTAATCCTAACCCTAAACCTAACCCTAACACTAGCCCTAATCCTAACACTCACCCTCACCCTAAACTTAATGCTAACCCTAACCCTAATTCTAACACTAACCCTCACCCTAACCCTAACCCTCACACTCACTGTAACCCTAATCCTCAACCTAACTCTCAACCTAACCCTAACCCTAACCCTAAAACTTAATCTAACACTAACCATAACACTGACCCTCAACCTAGCCCAAACTCTAACCCTAATTCTAAACCTAAGCCTCATCCTAACCCTCACCCTAACCCTAACATTAACCATCACCCTAACCCTAACCCTAACCCTCAAACTAACCCTAATCCTCACGTTCACCATAACCCTAACCCTCACCCTGACCCTAACCCTGAACTTAACCGAACCCTAACTCTCACCCTAACCCTAACCCTAACCCTCACCCTAACCGTAACCCTCACCCTCACCCTCACCCTCACTCTCAGCCTAACCCTAAGCCTAAGCCTAACCCTAACCCTAACTGTCATATTCACCCTAACCCTTACCATAATCCTAATTGTAACCCTAAGCCTAACCCTCAACCTCAACCAAACCCTCAACCTAAACTTAACTCTAACACTAAACCTATCCCTAACCCTCAACCTCAGCCTCACGCTAACCCTAACTCTAAATCTCACCCTCAACCTAACCCTAAACCTAAACCTCACCCTAACCCTAAGCTAAACCTCACCCTCACCCTAGCCCTCAACCCAACCCTAAACCTAACCCTAACCCTCCCCCTAACCCTATCTGTAACGCTAAATCTCACCCTCAACCTAACCCAAACCCTCACCCTAAACCCCACCCTAATCCTAACACTCAACCACAACCTCACCCTCACCGGAATTCTAACCCTAACCCTAAAAATAACACTAACCATAACCCTAACCATCACCCTAATCTTAATCCTCACCCCACCCTCACCATTAGCCTAACTCTAAGACTAAACTTAACCCTCACACTAACCCTCACACTTACTCTCACCCTAACCCTAATCCTAAACCTAACCCTATCTCTAAACCTCAACCTAACCCTCACCCTCACCCTAACCCTAACACTAACCCTAACTCTAAACTTCACCCAAACCCATCCCCAAACACTAACTCTAATCATAAACCTCACCCTCACCCTAACCCTAACCCTAACCCTAACCCTAAATCTCAATCTAACCCTAAACCTCACCCTCAACCTCAACCTCACAGTAACTCTAAACCTATCCCTAACAATCACAGTAACCCTAACCCTATCCCTAACAATAACCCTCATCCTCAACCTCACCCTCACTGCAAACTTAACCCTAACCATAACCCTAACAATAACCCTAACCCTAACCCTAAATCTAACCCTAATCCTCACCCCCACCCTCACCCTCAGTCTAATCCTAAGCCTATCCCTAACCCTAACCCTAACCCTCCCTGTAACCCTAACCCTAACCCTAACCCTAACACTAACCCTAACCCTAAACCTAACCCTAACCCAAACCCTAAACCTAACCCTAACCCTCACTCTAACCCCAACCCTAACACTCCCCCTCATGCTTGGCCTAAGCAAAGCCTAAGCCGAAGCCTAACCCTAATCCTAACCCACACCGTATCCCTAACACTAACACTAACCCTAACTCTAACCCTAAATCTCACCCTCAACCTAAGCCTAACTCTAACCCTAACCCTAAACATAAACCTCAACCTAACCCTAACTCTAAACCTAACCCACACACTAATATTTACCCTCACCCTAACACTAACCTTAACGCTAACACTAACTTTCACACTAACCCTAATCATGACCCTAACCCTAAACCTCACCCTAACACTAACCCTAAAGCTCACCCTCAACCTAGCCCTCAACCTAAGCCTAACCCTCATCCTCACCCTAAACCTCACGCTAACCCTAACACTAATCCTCAATCTAACCCTCAACCTCACCCTAACCCTTAACCTAACCCTCACCCTAACCCTAAACCTCACCCTTACCGTAACCCTCACCCTCAGCCTAACCCTAACCATAACCCTAACCCTAAACCTCACACTAACCCTAACCCTAAACCTCACCCTTACACTAGCCCTCACCCTAACTCTAATCCTAAACCTAATCCTCATCCTAACACTAACCCTAACCCTCACCCTCACCCTCACCCTAACCCTAATGCTAACCCTAACCCTCAACCTAACCCTAACCCTCACCCTCACCGTAACCCTTATCCTAACCCTCAACCAAACCCTAAACTTAACCCGAACCCTAACTCTCACCCTAACCCTAACCCTCACCCTAACCCTAACCCTTCACCTCAACTTCACCCTAGCTCTCACCCTAACCCCAATCCTAACCCTAACCCTCATCCTAATCCTCCCCCTAACCGTTAACGTAACCCTCACCGTAACCCTAACCTTCACCCCCAACCTCGCCCTCAGCCTAACGTTAAGCCTAAACCTAAACCTAACCCTCAATATAACCCTCACCCTAACCCTAAATCTAACTCTAAACCTCACCCTCACCCTAACCCTAACTCTAACCCGAACCCAAACATTAAACATCACTATAACCCTAAACCTCACCCACACCCTCACTGTAAACGTAACACTAAACCTAACCTTAACAATAACCCTAATCGTAATCCTAACCCTCAACCTAACCATAACCCTCACCCTAACCAAAACCCTCACCCTAACACCTACCCTGATCCTAACACTAACCCTAACTCTAACCCTAACCTCACCCTAACCCTAACCCTAACAATAACCCTCAACCTAACCCTAACCCTCACGCTCAAGGTAACCCTAACCCTACCTCACCCTAACCTTAAACTTAACCTGAACCCTAAATCTCACCCTAACCCTAACCCTAACCCTAACCCTAACCCTCACCCTCACCCTCAACATAACATTAAGCCTAACCCTAACAATAACCCTAACCCTAACCCTAACCCTCATCCTAAACATAAACTTCACCCTAACCATAAACCTCACCCTAACAATTACCCTCACCCTAACACTAACCCTAACCCTAACACTAACCCTCACACTAACCCTAAGTCTCACCCTAACACTAAACCTCACCCTAAACCTAACCCTCAGCCTCAAATTATCCCTCAACCAAACCCTAACTCTCATCCTCAACCTAAACCTCACACTAACCCTAACACTAATACTCAAACTAAACTTCACCCTCACCCTAACCCTAAGACTCACCCTGACCGTAACCCTCACCCTCAGCCTAACCCTCACCTTAACCCTTACCGTCACCCTCAACCTAACCCTCACGCTAACCCTAATCCTCATCATAACCCTCATCCTAAGGGTAACCCCAACCATAACCCTAAACATAACCCTCAAACTCTCCCTCAGCCTCAGCCTAAACCTAAGTCTAAGCTTAACCCTAACCCTAAACCTCACGCTCAACCAAGCCCTCACCCTCACCCTCACCCTCAGCATAAAGTTAAGCCTAAACCTAACCCTAAGCCTAGCCCTCACACTCACTCTATCCCTTACCCTAATCCTAATCCTAAACCTATCCTTAACCCTCACCCTCACCCTCACCCTAACCCTAACCCTAACACTAAACCTCACACTAACCCTAACCCTAAACCTCACCCTCACCCTAGCCCTCACCCTAACCCTAATCCTAACCCTAACCCTCATACTAACCCTCCCCATAACTCTAACCCTTACCCTCACCCTCACCCTCACCCTAACCCTCACACTCACCCTCAGCCTAACCCTAAGACTAACCCTATCCCTAACACTCACACTCACCCTAACCCTAACCCTAATCCGAATCCTAAACCTAAACCTAACCCTCACCCTCAAACTTACCCTCAACTTAAGCCTAACCCTAACATTAATCCTAACCCTAACCCTCAACTTCAGCCTCACCCTAACCCTAACTCTAACGCTAAACCTCACCGTGACCCTAACCCTAACTCTAACCCTATACCTAAACCTCATCTGAACCCTAACCCTAACCCTCACCCTCACCCTCACAGTAACCGTAACCCTAACCCTAACGCTAACAATAACCCTAACCCAAATCCTAACACTCACCCTAAACATAAACCTAACCCTCACCCTAACACTTACCCTGACCCTTACATTAACCCTAACCCTAACACTAACCCTCACACTAACCCTAATCATCATCTTAACCCTAAACCTCACCCTAACACTAACCCTAAACCTCACCCTCACCCTAGCCCTCACCCTAACCCTAATTCTCATCCTCACCCTAAACCTCACACTAACCCTAACACTAATCCTCAATCTAACCCTCACCCTCAACATAACTCTAATCCTAACCCTCACCCTAACATTAACCCTCACCCTTACCGTAACCCTCACGCTCTGCCTAACCCTCACCTTTACCCTTACCGTCACCCGCACACTAACCCTAACACTAAACCTCACCCTTACCCTAACCCTTACCCTTACCCTCAACCTCACGCTCAGCCTACCCCAAAGCCTAAGCCTAACACTTACCCTAACCCTCACCCTCACCCTAGCCCTCACCCTAACCCTAATCCTAACCCTAACCCTCATCCTAACACTCACCCGAACACTAACCCTAACCATCACCCGACCCAAATCCTCACCCCCACCCTCACCCTCAGCCTATCCCTAATCCTAAGCCTTACCCTAACCCTCACACTCACCCTCACTCTAACCCTAATCCTAAACCTAACCCTAACCCGAACATTAAACCTCAACCTAAACCTCACCCTAAACTTATCCCTAACACTCACCCTAACCCTAACCCTCAACCTAACCCTCCAACGAACCCTAAATCTAACTGTAAACCTCACCCACACCCTAACCCTAATCCTAACCCTAACCGTAAACTTCACCCTAACCCTAACCCTCACACTCACCCTAACCGTAACCCTCGCCTGAACCCTCACCCTCACCCTCACCTTCACCCTCAGCCTAACGCTAAGCCTAACCCTAACCCTAACCATAACGTCACTCACCCTAACCCTTACCTTAATCCTAATCGTAAGCCTAAGCCTAACCCTCAACCTCAACCTAACCCTCAACCTAACCCTAACTCTAAAACTAACCCTAACCCTCACCCTCACCCTAACCCTAACCCTAACCCTCAACCTAACCCTAATCCTTACTCTCACCATAACCCTTACCCTAACCCTCACCCTAACCCTAAACTTAACCAAACCATAACTCGACCCCTAAACCTCACCCTCAACATAACCCTGAATCTAACAGTAAACCTAACAATAAACCTCAACCTAACCCTAATCCTAACCCTCAAACTAACCCTAACCCTCACCCTCACATTCTCCCTCAGCCTAAACCTATGGCTAACCATAACCCTAACCCTAACCCTCACACTCACCGTAACCCTAACCCTAATCCATATCTTACCCCTAACCCTAACCCTCACCCTCACCCTCAACCTCACCTTAACCCATATTCTAAACCTAAACCTCACCATCACCCTAACCCTAACGCTAACCCTAACCATAATCCTAACTCTAACCCTAACCCTCACCCTAACTCTCACCGTAACCCTAACCCTAACCCTAACCCTCAACCTCAACCTCATCCTAACCGTAATTCTAACCCCAAACCTCACCCTCACCCTAACCCACACTCTAACCCTAATACTTACCCTCACCCTAACCCTCACCCTAACCCTCATACTCACCCTCACCCTAAACCTAATCCTAAATTTAACCCTAACCATAACCCTCACCCTAACCCAAACCCTCACCCTCACACCCTCACCCTAACCTCACCCTTACCCACACACTCACCCTCAACCTAACCCTAATCCTAAACCTAGCCCTATCCCTAAACCTCAAGCTAACTCTCACCCTCACCATAACACTAACCCCAACCCTAAACCTCACTGTCAACCTACCCCTAACCCTAACCGTAACCCTAAACCTCAACCTAAAGGTCACAGTAACCTTAACCCTCAACCTCATCCTCAACCGGTAACTCTTAACCTAACTCTAAAAATCACCCTAACCCTAACCCTAACCCTCACCCTCATGCTCGGCCTAAGCCTAAGCCTAAGCCTAATCCTAACCCTAACCCTCACCCTAACCCTAAACCTAACACTAACCCTAACTCTACCCGTAAACCTCACTCTCACACTTACCCTAACTCTAACAATAACACTAACCCTAACCCTAACCCGCAACCTAAACATAACCCTCACCCTAACCCTAACCCTCACCCTAACACTTACCCTCACCCTAACACTAAACCTAACCCTATCACTAACCCTAACCCTAACACTAACGCTCACACTAACCCTTACCATCATCCTAACCCTAAACCTCAACCTAAACCTAAACTTAAACCTCACCCTCACGCTAGCCCTCACCCTAACCCTAATCCTCATCCTCACCCTAAACCTCAAACTCACCCCAACACTAATCTTCAATCTAACCCTCACCCACACACTTCTCCTAACCCTAACCCTCACCTTTACCTTAACCCTCACCCTCAGCCTAAACCTCACATTTACCCTTACCATCATTCTCACCCTAATCCTCCCCCTAACCCTAAAACTCAGCCTAACCCTCACCTAATGGTAAACCTAACCATCACCCTAACCCTAACCCTCACCCTCAACCTCACGCTCAGCCTAACCCTAAATCCTGAGCCTAACCCTTACCCTAACTCTCAACCTCACCCTAGTCCTTACCCTAACCCTAATCCTAAACCTAACACACACACTCACCCTCCCCTTAAACCTAATCCTAAGCCTAAAACTAACCCTCCCCCTAACTCTCACCCTAACACTAACCCTAACACTAACGCTAACCCTAACCCTCAACATAAACCTAACTCTAACCCTAAACCTCACCCTCACCATAAACTTCACCCTAACCCTAAACCTAACCCTCAAACCATCACTAACCCTAAATCTAACCCTAAACCTCACCTTCACCCTCAACTTAAACCTAACCATAACCGTATACCCCACCCTAACTCTAACCCTAAACCTCACCCGCAACCTCACCCTCACTGTAACTCTAACCCTAACCCTAACACTAACCCTCACACTAACCCTAACCTTAACCCTAACCCCAAAACTCAACCTAACCCTCATTCTCACCCTAATCCTAACACTAACCCTGTACCTAACCCTTACCCTAACCCTCCCCTAATCCTATATCTAACCCTAAACCTCACCCTAACCCTAAGCCTAAGCCTAACCCTAACCCTAAACATAACCCTAAACATAACATAAATCCTCAGCCTCACCCACACTCTAACCCAAACCCTAACCCTAACCCACACCCTAACCCTCAGCCGAACCATAAGCCTAACCCTAAGCATAACCCCAACACTCACCCTCACCCTCACTCTAACCCTAATCCTAAACCTAACCCTATCCCTAAACCTAACCATCTCCCCAACCCTCAGCCTAGCCCTCACCCTAACCCTAATCCTAATGCTAAACCTTATCCTCACCCACACCCTAACCCTAACCCTAACCCTCACTCTAACCCTAACCCTAACCCTCACCCTCATACTCGGCCTAAGCCTAAGCCTAAGCCTAAGCTTAACCCTAACCCTAACCCTCATCCTAACCTTAACCCTAGCACTAACCCTAACTCTAAAAGTAAACCTCGCCTTCACCCTAACCCTAACTCTAATCCTAAACCTAAACCTAAACCTCACCCTAACCCTAAACCTAACCATCACCCTCACCCTCACTGTAACCTTAAACCTAACCGTAAGCCTAAAAATAACCCTAACTGTAACCCTAACCCTCAACCTATTCATAACTCTCACCCTAAACCTAACCCTCACCCTAACACTTACCCTCACCCTAACACTAACCCTAACCCTATCACTAAAACTCACACTAACCAGAACCATCAACCTAACCCTAAACCTCAGCCTGAACCTAAACCTAAACCTCACCCTCACCCTAGCCCTCACCCTAACCCTAACCCTCACCATCACCCTAAACCACACACTAACCCTGACACTAATCCTCAATCTAACCCTCACTCACATCCTTCCCATAACCCTAACCCTCCCCCTAAACGTAAAAATCATCCGACCATAACCCTTATCCCCAGCCTAACCCTCACGTTTAACCTTATGGTCACCCCACTCTAACCCTTACTCTAACCCTAACACTCACACTAACCCTCACCCTAAACCTAACACTATACCTAAACCTCATCCTCACCCTAACTCTAACTCTCACCCTAACCCTAACACTAAACCTCACCCTAACCCTAACCCTAACAATCACCCTCAACCTCAGCATAACCATAACCCTAACCCTAACCCTAACAATAACCCTAACCCTAACCCTCAACTTAACCATTACCCTCACCCTAACCCTAACTCTCACCCTAACACTTACCCTAACCCGAACACTAACCCTAAACCTAACACTAACATTCACACTAACCCTAACCCTCACCCTAATCCTAAACCTCACCCTAACCCTAACCCTAATCCTCAATCTAACCCTCACCCTACTCCTAACCCTTACCCTTACCCTAACCCTGAACCTAACCCTAATAATCACCCTTAACTTAAATCTCACCTTCAGCTTAAACCTCACCTTTACCCTTACCATCATTCTCACCCTAACCTTCCCCCTAATCCTAAACGTCACCCTAACTGTAAACCTAACCATCACCCTTACCCTAAACCTCACCCTCAACCCCACGCTCTGCCTGACCCTAAGCCAAAGCCTAACCCTTACACTAAACCTCACCCTCTCCCTAGCCCTCTCCCTAAACCTAATCCTAACACCCACACTCGCCCTCAGCCTAACGCTAAGACTAAGCCTCACCCTAACCCTAACCCTCACACTCACCCTCACCCTAACCCTAATCCTAACACTAAACATACCCCTACCCCTTAACCTCAACCTATCACTCACACTAACCTTAACCCTAACACTAACACTAACGGTAACCCACGAACTAACCCTCTCCCTAACCCTAAATCTAACCATAAACCTCACCCTCTCCCTATCCCTAATCCTACCCCTAAACCTAAAACTCAACCTAAACCTAACCCTAACCCTCACCCTCACCTTAATTCTAACTCTAACCCTAACCCTAACCCTAACCCTAAACCTAATCCTAACACACACCCTCACCCTAACTCTAATCCTAAACCTAATTATCCTCCTAACCCTTACCCTAAACCTAACACTAACCAACACCCTAACCCTAACCCTAACCCTCAACCAACCCTAACCCTCACGATCACCGTAACCCTAACCCTAAGCCTCACCCTAACCATAAACGTAATTCGAACCCTAACCCTAAGCCTAAAACTCACCCCAACCCTAACCCTCACTGTCACCCTCACCCTCAGCCTATCCCTAACCCTAACCCTAACCCTAACCTTCAAACAAACCCTAACCCATTCCCTAATTCTAATCCTAAACCTAATGCTAACCCTCACCCTCACCCTAACCCTAACCCTAACCCTAACCCTAAGTCGAACACTAAACCTAACTCTAACAATCACAATCAGCCTCACCCTAACCCTAAATCTAACCCTAAACCTCACCTTCACCCTAAACCTAAACCTAACCCTAACCCTAACGGTAAACCTCAACCCAACCCTAACCCTAAACCTCACCCTCACCCAAGCCCTCACCCTAACTCTAATCCTAAACCTAACCCTCATCCTAACCCTCACCCTAACACTAACTCTAAAAATAACCATCACCCTAACCCTAACCCTAACGCTAACGCTCAACCTAACCCTAACCCTCACCCTCACCGATACCCTCACCCTAACCCTCACCCTAACCCTAAACTTAACCCTAACCCAAACCTCACCCTAACCCTAACCCTAACCCTAACACTCAAGCTAACCCTAACCCTCATGCTCACCCTCACCCTCAGCCTAAGCCAAGCCTAAGCCTAACCCTAACCTTAACCCTCACACTCATCCTAAACCTAATCCTAATCCAAATCCTAAACCTAACCCTAATTTGCACCCTTACCCTAACCATCACCTTAACCCTAACCCTAACACTAACACTAACCCTAACCCTCAACCTCAGCCTCACCCTAACCCTAACTCTTACCCTAACCCTCACCATGAACCTCAACCTCAGCCTAACCCTAAGCCTAAACCTAAACCTAACCCTAACGCACACACTGACAATCATCCTAACCCCAATACTAACCCTATCCCTAACCCTAACCCTCCCTCTAACTCTCACCCTAACCTTAACCCTAACACTAACCCTAACTCTAAACCTCAACCTAACCCTCACCCTAACCGTAACTCTAACACTAAACCTCACCCTCAAACTAAACCTAACTCTAAAACTAACCCAAACCCTAAACCTCACCCTAACCCTAACCCTAACCATCACACTAAACCTAATCCTCAGCCCCACCCTTACCCCTAGCCTAACCCTAAGCCTAAGCCTAAAAATAACCCTAAAACTTACACTAACCCTCACCCTAACCCTAAGCATACCCTATCCCGAACCCTAACCCTTAACCTCAACCTAACCTTCACCCTAACCTTAACCCTAACACTAACCCTAAATCTAACCCACGAACTAACCCTCCCGCTAACCCTAAATCTAACCCTAAACCTCATCCTCAACCTAACCCTAACCCTAAACCTCACCCTAACCCTAAACGTCAACCTGACCCTCACCCTCACCCTCACCGTAAGTCTAACCATAAACTTAACAATAACACTAATCCTAACCCTAAACCTAACCTTAACCCTAAACCTAATCCTAACACTCACCTTCATCCTAACCCTCATCTTTACCCTTACCGTCACCCAAACCCTAACCCTCACCCTCACCATGACCCTAACCCTCATCCAAACCCTCACCCTAAACCTAAACCTAAACCTAAACTTCACCCTAACACTAACAGTAAACTCACCCTCACCTTAGCCCTCACCCTCACCCTAATTCTAACCCTAATTCTAATCCTAATCCTTACCCTAACCCTAACCCTAATCCTCACCCTAAAACTAAACATAACCCTAACCCTAACCCTCAAACTAACCCTAACCCTCAACCTCACTGTAACACTAACCCTAACCCTCATCCTATCCATAAACTTACCCTGAACCCTAACTCTCACCCTAACCCAAACCCTCAGTCTCAACCTAGCCCTAACTTTCACCCTCACCATCACCCTCAGCCTAACCCTAGGCCTAACCCTAACCCTAACCCTCACATTCACCCTATTACCCTAATCCTAATCCTAACCCTAAACATAACCCTCACCCTCACCCTAACCCTAACCCTAACACTAACTCTAACTCTAAAAATCTCAATAAGCCTCACACTAACCCTATCTCTAACCCTAAACCTCACCCTCACCCTAACCTTAACCCTAACCCTAAACCTCACCCTAACCCTAAACCTAAACCTCACCCTCACCCTAGCCCTCGCCCTAACCCTAATCCTAACCCTAACCCTCATCCTAAACCTCACGCTAAAACTAAGCCTAATCCTAACCCTCACCTGCACCGTAATCCTTACCCTAACCCTCACCCTAACCCTAAACTTAACTCGAACCCTAACTCTCACCCTAACACTAACCCTTACACTATCCCTCACCTTCATCCTAAGCCTAAGCCTAATCCTAATCCTAACCCTCACACTCACCCTAAACCTCACCTTAACCCTAACCCTAATACTAAACCTAACCTTAACTCTCACCCTCAGGCTCACCATAACCCTAACTCTAAACCTAAATCTCACCATCAACCTAACCCTAACCCTAAACTTCACCATCACCCTAGGCCTCTCCCTAACCCTAATCCTAACCCTAATCCTCATCCTAACCCTCAACCTAAACCTAACCCTAACCCGCACCTTAACCCTAGCACTTGTCTCTCAACATCACCCTCAGCCTAACCCTAAGACACTAAACCTAATCCTAACCCTATCCCTAACCCTAAACCACCCCTAACGATCACCCTAACACTAACCCTAACACTAACTCTAACCCTAACCCTCAACCTAACCCTCAACCTAACCCTAACTCTAACCCTAAACCTCACCCTCACCCTAACGCTCATCATAACACTTACCCTCAACCTAAACCTAACCCTAACCTTAACCCTCCCCCTAAGCCTAAACGTCATCTTACCCCTCACCCTAAACTTAAACCTAAGCATAACCCTAACCCTAACCCTAAATCTCAACCTAAACCTCACCCTCACCCTAACCGTAACACTAACCCTAACACTAACCCTCCCACTAACCCTCCCCCTAACCATATATCTAACCCTAAACCTCACCCTCACCCTCACCCTAAACCTAACCCAAACCCTCACCCTAACCATAATCCTCACCCTAACCCTAACCCTCACCATAACACTTACACTCACCCTAGCACTAACCCTAACCCTAACACTCACCCTCACACTAACCCTAACCCTCACCCTAATCCTAAACCTCACCCTAACCCTAACACTAACCATAACCCTCACTCTCAACCTAGCCCTCACCCTAACCCTAAATCTAACCCTCACCCTCAGCCTAACCCTAACCATCACCCTCACGCTAAGCCTCACACTAACCCTAACACTAATCTTCAATCTAACCAACACCTAACACTAACCCTAACCCTAACCTAACCCTAACCCTTATCCTAACCCTAAACCTAACCCTAACACTCACGCTTATCTTAACCCTCAACCTCAGCCTAAACCTCACCATTACCCTTACCATCATCCTCACCCTAACCCTTACCCTAACCCTAAATCTAACCCTAAACCTCACCCTCTCCCTAAATCAAACTCTAACCCTAACCCAAAACCTAAACCTCACCCTAACCCTAACCTTCACCGTCACACTCACCCTAGCCCTCAACCTAACCGTAATTCTAAACCTCACCCTCACCCTAACCCTAACACTTACCCTAACCCTAAACCTCAACCTTAACGAAAACCTAACCCTCAGCATAAACCTCTCCTTTACCCTTATCATCATCCTCACCCTAACCCTCAACATAACCCTAAACCTCATCATAATGCTCACCCTAACCATAAACCTAAACATCACCCTAACCTTAACACTCAACCACACCCTCACCCTCAGCCTAACCATAAGCCTAAGCCTAAGCCTTACCCTAACACTCACCCTCACCGTAGCCCTCACCCTAACCCTAATCCTAACCCTAACCCATATCCTAGTCCTCAACCTAACCCTAAAACTAACCATCACCCTAACCCTAATCCTAACGCCCAAACTCACCCTCAGCCTACCCCTAAGTCTAAGCCTAACCCTCACCCTAAACCTCACACTCACCGTCACCCTCACCCTTATCCTAAACCTAACACTATCCCTAAACCTCAACCTAACCCTCTCCCTCACCCTTACCCTAACACTAACCCTAGCCCTAAACCTCACCCTAACCCCCCCAACACTAAGTCTAACCCTAAACCTCACCCTCAACCTTACACTAACCCTAACCCTAACCCTCACACTTACCCTCAACCTCACTGTAAATCTAACCCTAAACCTAACAATAACCCTAACTCTAACCCAAACCCTAACCCTAAACATAATCGTCACCCTTAGACTCACCCTCACTGCAAACTTAACCTTAACCATAACACTAACAATAACCCTAACCCTAAACCTAAACCTAACCCTAATCCTCACCCCCACAATCACCCTCAGCCTAACCCTAAGCCTAAGCCTAAGCCTAACCCTAACTTTAAACCTAAACATAAACCTCACTGTCAGCCACACCCTCACAGCAAACTTAACACTAACCATAACATTAACAATAACCCTAACCATAAACCTAACCCTAATCCTCATCATAACCCTCACCCTAAACCTAACCCTGATCCTCACCCTAACCCTAACCCTAACAATAATCCTCAACCTAACCCTAACCCTTACCCTAAATCTAATTCTAACCCTCACCCTCACACTAACCCTAAGCCTCATGCTCACCCTAACCCTAAGCCTAACCGTAATCCTCAACCTATACCCTAACCCTCACCCTCACAGTAACCCTTACCCTAAGCCTTACCCTAAACCTAAACTGAATTAACACTAACTCTCACCCTAAACCTAACCCTAACACTTACCCTAACCCTAACCCTCACCCTCACCCTCACCCTCAGCCTAAGACTAAGCCTAATCCTAACCCTAACACTAACGTTCACACTCACACTAACCCTAACCCTAATCCTAAGCCTAACAATAACCCTCACCCTCACCCTAACCCTCACCTTAACCCTAACCCTAACATTAACCCTAATCCTAACCCACACCCTCAGCTTCATGCTAACCCTAACTATAACACTAAAGGTCACCCTGACCCGAACCCTAACCCTAACCATAACCCTAAACCTCACATTAACCCTAACACTAACCCTTACCCTCACCCTAGCCCTCACACTAACCCTAATCCTAACTCTAAACCTCATCCTAACCCTAAGTCTAACCCTCACCCTAACCCTAACTTGCTCACCCTCAACCACACCCTCAGCCTAACCCTAAGCCTAACCCTAAACATAACCCTCACACACACAGTCACCCTCAGCCTAACCCTAAGCCTAAACCTAAATCTAACCCTAACCCACACACTCACTCTCACCCTAACCCTAAACCTAACACTAACCCTAACCCTAACGCTCAACCTAACACTGACACTAACCTTAAATCTCACGCTCACCCTAAACATAACTCTAACCCTAACCCAAACCCTAAACCTCACCCTAACCCTAACCTTAACCCACACCCTCACAGTAACCGTAAACATAAACCTTAACCTAACAATGACCCTAACTCTAATCCTTAGCCTCACCATAACACTAACATTAAAGTTAACCGTAAACTTCACCCTAACCCTCCCCTAAACCTAACTCTAAACCAAAATCTCACCCTCATCCTAACCCTAACCCTAACCCTAAACCTCACCCAAGCCCTAACCCTCACCAGCACCCTCATGCTCACTGTAACTCTAACCCTAACCTTAACATTAACACTAACCCTAACACTAACCATCAACCTAACCCTAATCCTAAAACCCAAACTCACCCTCAGCCTTACCCTAAGCCTAAGCCTAACCCTAACCCTAACCCTCACACTCACCGTCACCCTAACCCTAACCCTAAGCCTAACCCTATCCCTAAATGTCAACCTAACCCTCAACCTCACCCTAACCCTAACACTAAACCTAACCTTAACCCTCATCCTAACCCTCCCCCTAGCCCTAACTCTAACCCTAAAACTTAACCTCACCCTAACCCTAACCCTAACCCTAAACCTCTCCATAAACCTCACCCTAACCCTCATCCGCACCCTCACCGTCAATCTCACTGTAACTCTAACCCAAACCCAAAAATAAGACTAATACTAATCCTAACCCTAACCCTAACACTAACCATAACCCTCACCCTCAGCTTCACCCTGACTGCAAACTTAACCCTTACCATAACACTAACAATAACCCTAACCGTAACTCTAAACCTAACCCTAACCCTAACCCTTACCTACTCTTCACCACCAACCTCACCCTCAGCCTAACCCTAATCCTAAACCTAACCCTAACACTAACCTTCACTGTAACCCTAACCCTAACCGTAAACCTAACCCTAACCTAAACACTAACCCTAATCACAAACCTAAACCTAATCCTAACCCTAATCCTCACCCTCACCCTCATGCTTACCCAAACAATACCCTAACCCTCACCCTAACCCTAACCCTAAGCCTAAACCTAAACCTAACCCTCACACTCACCCTCACTCTAACCCTAATCATAAACCTAACCCTATCCCTAACCCTAACCCTCACCCTAACTCTCACCCAACCCCTCAAACTAACCCTAATCCTAATCCTGAACCTCATCCTAAACCTCACCCTAACCCTAATCTTAACACTCAAACTAACCCAAATCCTAAATCTAAACCTCACCCTAACCCTAAACCTAATCTGCACCCTCACCCCTACCCTCAACTTAACTCTAACCATAACAATAACCCTAACCCTAATCCTAAGCCTAACCCTCAAACTCACTGTAACTCTAACCCTAACCCTCACCCTAAACAACACCCTAACGCTCACCATAAGCCTCACCCTCACTCTAGCCCTCACCCTAAACCTAATCCTAACCCTAAACCTCATCCTAACCCTCACCCTAAACCAAAAACCCTAACCCTCACACTAACCTTAACCCTCACCCTCACCCTCATGCTCGGCCTAAGCCTAAGCATAAGCCTAAGACTAACCCTATCCCTCACACTCACCTTCACCCTAAACCTAACTGTAACATTAACCCTAACACTAACCCTCACACTATCCCTCAACCTAACGCTAAATCTAACCCTAAACCTCACCCTCACTTAACACTAACCCTCCTCTTACCCCTCCCCCTAACACAAAGCCTAACACTAACTCCAACCCTAACCCTAACCCTAACCCAAACCCTCACCCTAACACTCACCCTAACCCTCAACCTCACCCTAGCTCACACCCTAAACCTAAGCCTAAGCCTAATCCTCACCCTAATCTTCACTCTAAACCTAACCCCAACCCTCATGCTATCCCGAAACCTCACCCTAAACCTCACTGTAACCCTAACCCTAATCATAACCTTAACCCCAACCCTCACCCTCACCATAAACCACACCCTATCCCTAACCCTAACACTAACCCTAACACTAACCCTAACCCTAAACATAACCCTCACCCTCAGCCTCACCCGAACCGCAAACTTAACCCTAAACATAACATTAACAATAACCCTAACCCTCACCCTAACAATAACCCTAACCCTAAACCTAACCCTAACTCTAACCCTAACCCTACACCTAAACCTAAACCTGACCCTAACCCTAATCCTAACCCTCACCCTCAACCTCACAGTAACCATAACCCTAACCCTAACCCTTACAATAACCCTAACACTAACCCTAACTCTCATGCTAACCATATACTTCACCCTAACCCTAACCCTCATCCTAACACTTACCCTCACCATAACCCTAACCTTAACACTCACACTCACCCTAAACCTTACCCTAATCCTAATGCTAACCCTAAGCCTAACACTCACCCTCACCCTAAAAGTCACCCTAACCCTAACGCTCACCCTCAGCCTCACCCTAACCCTAACTCTAACCCTAAACTTCAATCTCACCCTAACCCTAACCCTAACCATAAACCTAAACCTCACCCTAATATTAACCCTAAACCTCACCCTCACCTTACCCTCACCCTAACCGGAACCCTAACCCTAACCCTCATCCTAACCCTCAACCTAACACTAACACTCACCCTCACCATCAACCTCAGTCTAAACCTAAGCCTAACCCTAACCCTAACCCTAAACATTACCCTCACCCTAACGATCACACTAACCCTAACCCTAACGGAACCCTAAATCTCACCCTAACACTAACCCTAATTCGAATCCTAAACCTAAGCCTCCCCCTAACTCTCACCTTAACCCTAACCCTAACACTAATACTAACCCTAACCCTCAACCTAACCCTCACCCTAAACCAAACGCTAATTCTAAACCTCAGCCTCACCTTAACCCTAACTCTAACCCTAAGCCAAATCCTTAACTTCACCCTAACCCAAACCCTAACCCTCATCCTCACCCTCACCTTAATTGTAAACCTAACAATAACCCTAACACTATTCCTAACCCTCACCCTAAACATAACAGTCACCCTAACTCAAACACTCACCATAACACTTACCCTCACCCTAACACTAACCCTAACCCTAACCCTAACCCTCACACTAACGCAAACCCTAACCCTAACCCTAAACCTCAACCTAACCCTCACCCTCACCTTAACCCTAACACTAACGCTAACTCTAACCTAACCCTCACCCTAACCCTATATCTAACCCTCAACCTCAACCTCACCCTCACCCTAACCCTAACCGTAAACCCCACCCTAACCCTAACCCTCACCCTCATGCTCGGCCTAAGCCTAAGCCTAACCCTAAACCTAACCCTCACCCTAACCCTTACACTATCACTAACCCTAACTCTAACCCTAAACCTCACCCTCACCCTAACCCTAACTCTAACACTGACCCTAAACCTGAACCTCATCCTATCCCTAACCCTCACCCTCACCCTCAACATAACTGTAACCCTAACCCTAACAATAACCCTAACCCTAACCCTAAACCTAAACCTAACCCAAACCCTAATCCTAAACCTCACCCTCACCCTAACCCTAATCCTAACCCTAACCCTCATCCTAACCCTCCCCATAACTCTAACCCTTACCCTCAACCTAACCCTAACCCTCACCCTCACCCTCACCCTCAGCCTAACCCTAAGCCTAACACTAACCCTAACACTCACACTCACCCTAACCCTAACCCTAATCCGAATCCTAAACCTAAACCTAAAACTCACCCTCAACCTTAGCCTCACCTTAAGCCTAACTCTAATATTAATCCTAACCCTAACCCTGAACTTCAGACTCACCATAACCCTAATTCTAACCCTAAACCTCACCGCCACCCTAACCCTAACTCTAACCCTATCCATAAACCACATCCGAACCATAACACTAACCCTCAATCTCACCCTCTTACTAACCATAACCCTAACCCTAATGCTAACAATAATGCTAACCCTAACCCTAACCCTAAACCTAAACCTCACCCTATCCCCAACCCTCACCCTAACACTTACCCTCACCCTAACACTAACCCTAACCCTAACACTAACCCTAAACCTCACCCTCACCCTAACCCTAACGCTAACCGTAACCATAATCCTAACCCTAACCCTAACCCTCACCCTAACTCTCACAGTAACCCTAACCCTAAAACTAACCCAAAACCACAACCTAACCCTCACCCTAACCCTAACTCTAACCCCAAACCTCACCCTCACCCTAACCTACACTCTAACCCTAATACATACCCTCATCCTAACCCTCATACTCACCCTCACCCTAACCCTAATCCTAAACTTAGCCCTAACCATAACCCTCACCCTAACCCAAACCCTCACCCTAACACTTACCCTCACCCTAACCCTCAACCTTACCCTCACACTCACCCTCACCCTAACCATAATCCTGAAACTAGCCCTATCCCTAAACCTCAAGCTAACCCTTACCCTCACCCTAACACTAACCCTAACACTAAACCTCACCATAACACTCCTCCTAACCATAAGTCTAACCCTAAACCTCACTCTCAAACTACCCCTAACACTAACCGTAACCCTAAACCTCAACCTAAATGTCACACTAACCCTAACCCTCAACCTCATCCTCAACCTGTAACTCTTACTCTAACCCTAACAATAACCCTAACCCTAACGCTAACCCTCACCCTGATGCTCGGCCTAAGCCTAAGCCTAAGCCTAATCCTAACCCTAACCCTCACCAGAACCCTAACCCTAACACTAAACCTAACTCTAAGCGTAAACCTCACTCTCACACTAACCCTAACTCTAACCCTAACTCTAACCCTAACCCTAACCCGCAACCTAAACATACCCTCACCCTAACCCTAACACTCACCCTGACACTTACCCTCACCCTAATACTCACCCTAACCCTAACACTAACCCTCACACTAACCCTAACAATCACCCTAACCCTAAACCTCAACCTAAACCTAAACTTAAACTTCACCCTCACGTTAGCCCTCACCCTAACCCTAATACTCATCCTCACCCTAAACCTCACACTCACCCTAACACTAATCCTCAATCTAACCCTCACCCACACCCTTCCCCTAAACCTAACCCTTACCCTTATCTTAACCCTCACCCTCAGCCTAAACCTAACCTTTACCCTTACCATCAACCTGACACTAATCCTCCCCGTAACCCTAAATCTCAGCCTAACCCTCACCTAATGGTAAACCTAACCATCACTGTAAGCCTCACCCTCAACCTCAACCTCATGCTCAGCCAAACACTAAGCCTAAGCCTAAGCTAACCCTAACTCTCACCCTCACCCTAGCTCTTACGCTAACCCTAATCCTAACCCTAACACACACACTCAACCTCACCTTAAACCTAAACCTAACCCTAACCCTAAACCTCCCCCTAACTCTCACCCTAACACTAACCCTAAGACTAACCCTAACCCTAACCCTCAACCTAAACCTAACTGTAACCCTAAACCTCACCCTCACCTTAAACCTCACCCTAACCCTAAACTTAACCCTCAAACTAACACTAACCCTAAATCCAACCCTTAATTTCACCTTCACCCTCAAACTAACCCTAATCCTAACAGTATACCCCACACTAACTCTAACTCTAATCCTCACCCTCACCCTCACCCTCAGCCTAAGACTAAGCCTAAGCCTAACCCTAACACTAACCTTCACACTTACCCTAACCCTAAACATAATTCTAAGCCTAACCCTAACACTCACCCTCACACTAAACCTCACCTTAACCCTAACACTAACATTAAGACTAATCCTAACCCAAATCCTCAACCTCACCCTAAACCTAACTCTAACAATAAACCTCACCCTGACCCGAACCCTAACCCTAAACCTAAACCTCACCTTGACCCTAACACAAACCCTCACCCTCAACCTAGCCCTCACACTAACCATAATCCAAACCCTAAACCTCATCCTAACCCTCCCCCTATCCCTAATCCTAACCCTCACCCTAACCCTCCCGCTAACCCTAACCCTCACCCTCAACCTCACCCTCAGCCTAACCCTAAGCCTAACCATAAACCTAACCCTAACCCACACACTCACCCTCACCCTAACCCTAATCCTTACTCTAACTCTAACACTATCCCTCCCCTAACTCTCCCCTAACCCTAAACCTAACACTAACCCTAACCCTAAACCTCAACCTAACCCTGACTCTTACCCTAAACCTCACACTCACCCTAACCCTAACTCTAACCCTAACCAAAACCCTAAAACTCACCCTAACACTAACCTTAAACCACACCCTCACAGTAACCGTAAACATAAACCTTACCCTAACAACAACCCTAACTCTAATCCTAAGACTCAACATAACCCTAAAATTAACCCTAATAGTAAACCTCACCCTAACCCTCCCCTAACCCTAACTCTAACCCTAAACTTCACCCTCATCCTAAGCCTAACCCTAACCCTAAACCTCACCCTAGCCCTAACCCTCAGCAGCACCCTCACCCTCACTGTAACTCTAAACATAACCCTAATATTAACCCTAACCCTAACACTAACCATCACCCTAACCCTAATCCTAAAACCCAAACTCACCTTCAGCCTTACCCTAAGCCTAAGCCTAACCCTAACCCTAACCCTCACACTCACCGTCACCCTAACCCTAACCCTAACCCTAACACTATCCCTAAATGTCAACCTAACCCTCACCCTCACCCTAACCCTAACACTAAACCTAACCTTAATCCTCATCCTAACCCTCCCCCTAACCCTAACTCTAACCCTAAACCTTACCTTCACCCTAACCCTAACCCTAACCCTAAACCTCACCATAAACCTCACCCTAACCCTCACCGTCAATCTCACTGTAACTCTAACCCAAACCCAACAATAAGACTAACACTAATCCTAACCCTAACCCTAACACTAACCA
Source organism: Dipodomys merriami (assembly GCF_024711535.1). Classification (NCBI taxonomy): domain Eukaryota; kingdom Metazoa; phylum Chordata; class Mammalia; order Rodentia; family Heteromyidae; genus Dipodomys; species Dipodomys merriami. The sequence continues at coordinate 3,598,461 of NW_027206346.1, forward strand.
TAACCCTCACCCTCAGTTTCACCCTGACTGCAAACTTAACCCTTACCATAACACTAACAATAACCCTAACCGTAACTCTAAACCTAACCCAAACCCTATCCCTTACCTGCTCCTAACCACCAACCTCACCCTCAGCCTAACCCTAATCCTAACAATAAACCTAACCCTAACCCTCACTGTAACCCAAAACCTAACCGTAACCCTAATCCTAACCAAAACACTAACCCTAACCCCCTAACCCTAACCCTAACCTTAACCCTAACCCTAATCCTCACCCTCACCCTCATGCTTACCCAAACAATAACCCTAACCCTCACCCTAACCCTAACCCTAAGCCTAAACCTAACCCTAACCCTCACACTCACCCTCACCCTAACCCTAATCATAAACCTAACCCTATCCCTAACCCTAACCCTCACCCTAACCCTCACCCAACCCCTCAAACTAACCCTAATCCTAATCCTAAACCTCATCGTAAAGCTCACTCTAACCCTAACCTTAACACTCAAACTAACCCAAACCCTAAATCTAAACCTCACCCTAACCCTAAACCTAATCTGCACCCTCATCCCTACCCTCAACTTAACTCTAACCATAACAATAACCCTAACTCTAAACCTAAGCCTAACCCTCAAACTCACTGTAACTCTCACCCTAACCCTAACTCTAAACCAAACCCTAACGCTAACCATAAGCCTCACCCTCACTCTAGCCCTCACCCTAAACCTAATACTAACCCTAAACCTCATCCTAACCCTCAACCTAACCCTAAAACCCTAAATCTCACACTAACCTTAACCCTCAGTCTGACCCTCACGCTTGGCCTAAGCCTAAGCATAAGCCTAAGACTAACCCTATCCCTCACACTCACCTTCACCCTAAACATAACTGTAACACTAACCCTAACACTAACCCTCACACTAGCCCTCAACCTAATGCTAAATCTAACCCTACACCTCACCTTCACCTAACCCTAACTCTCACCCTCCCCCTCCCCCTAACACAAAGCCTAACCCTAACTCCAACCCTAACCCTAACACTAACCCTCACACTAACTCTCACCCTAACCCTAAACCTCACCCTAAACTTAACCCTCACCCTCAACCTAGCCCTCAACCTAACCCTAACGCTCATCGTCACCCGAAACCTCACACTAACCCTAACACTAATCCTCAATCTAACCTTCACCCTCACCCTAACCCTAAGACTCACCCTAAACGTAACCCTCACCCTCAGCCTAACCCTCACCTTTACCCTTAACGTCACCCTCACCCTAATCCTCCACCTAAACCTAATCCTCATCCTAACCCTCATCCTAAGGGTCACCCCAAACATAACCTTAACCCTAAACCTCACCCTCTCACTCAGCCACAGCCTAACCCTAACCCTAAACTTAACTCTAACCCTAAGCCTCACCCTCAACCTAGCCCTCACCCTAGCCCTCAACCTAACCCTAATCCTAACCCTAACCCGCATCCTAACCCTTAACCTAACCAGAACCCTAACCATCATTCTAAACCTAATCCTCACCACCCAGTACACTCAGCCTAACCCTAAGCATAAATGAAGCCTAACCCTAACCCTCACACTCATCCTCACTCTAAGCCTAATCCTAAAACTAACCCTATCCCTAATATTAAACCTCAACCTAACGGTCAACCTAACCACAAGCCTAACACTAACCCTAATCCTAACCCTCACCATAACCCTCACCCTAACCATAACCCTATCCCTAAAACCTCACCCTAACCCTGATCCTAATCCTCACCCTCACCCTCACTCTCACTGTAACTCTAATCCTAACCCTAACTATTACACTAACCCTAACACTAACCCTAACGCTGACCCTCAACCTAACCCTAAACCAAACCCTCACCTTAACCCTAACCCTAACCCTAACCCTCACCCTCACGGTAACCCTAACCCTAAACCTCAGCCTGACGCTAACCCTAACCCTCATCCTCACTCTAGCCCTCACCCTAAACCTAATGCTAACCCTAAACCTCACCCTCGCCTTCACGCTCGGCCTAAGCCTAAGCCTAAGCCTAAGACTAACCCTGACCCTCACAGTCACCCTCAACCTAACCCTAACCGTAACCTTAACCCTAACCCTAACCCTCACACTAACCCTCACCCGAACGCTAACACTAACCCTAAACCTCACCCTCACCCTAACCCTAATCCTCACCCTCACCCTCACCCTCTGCCTAACATTAAGCCTAACATTAACCCCAACACTAACCCTAATACTAACCCTAACCCCCACCCTAACGCTCACCCTAAACCTAACCCTAACCCTAACCCTCACCCTCACCATAGCCCATACAGAAACCTAAGCCTAAGCCTAACCCTCAACCTAACCCTCACTCTAACCCTAAACCCAAAGCTCACGCTAACCATAACCCTCACCCTCACACTCACCCTAAATCTAATCCTAACCCTAACCCTAAACATAACACTCACCCTCACCTTAACCCTAATCCTAATCCTAACACTAACCCTAACCGTAACCCTAACCCTAACCCTCACCCTAACCCTAACTCTAACCCTCAACCTCACCCTCACCCTAACACTAACCCTAACCCTAATACTAAACCTCACTCTAAACCTAAACCTTACCCTAACACTTACCCTCATCTTAAAACTAACACTAACCCTAACACTAACCCTCACTTTAACACTAAACTTCACCCTAAACCTAAACCTCACCCTAACCCTAACTCTAACCCTCAACTTCACCCTAGTGATCACGCTAACCCTAACCCTCATCCTCACCCTAAACCTCACACTAACCCTAACACTAATCCTCAGTCTAACCCTCACCCTCACGCTAACCCTAAACCACACCCTTACCATAATCCTCACCTTCAGCCTAACCCTCACCTTTTCTCTTACAGTCACACTAACCATAATCCTCACCCTCACCCTAGCCATAACCCTAAACCGAATTCTCACCCTAACCCTCATCCTAACCCTGACCCTAACCCTAACCCTAACCCTAACTGTCACCCTCACCAAAACCCTTACACTAAACCTCACCCTAACCCTAACCCTAACCCTCACCCTAACCCTAACTCTCACCATCACCCTCACCCTCAACGTAACCCTAACCCTAACCCTAAACGTTACACACTCCCTAACCCTAAACCTAACCCTAACCCTAAATTTAATCCTAATAGTAACCATAACCCAAAGCCTCAACCTCACCCTAACCCTCACTTTAACCCTAACCCTAACACTAACCCTAACCCTAACCCTCACCCTCAGTCACATCCTAACCCTAACTCTAACCCTAAACCTCACGCTCATCCTAACCCTAACCATAAACCTAAACCTCATCCTAACCCTAACCCTAAACCTCACCCTCACCCTAGCCCTCACCCTAACCCTAATCCTAATCCTAACCCTCATCCTAAACCTCCCCCTAACCCTAACCCTAAACATCACCCTAACCCTAACTCTCACCCTCAAACTCACCATCAGCCTAAGCTTAAGCCTTACCCTAAACCTAACCCTAACACACACAATCACCTTCAGCTTTACCCTTATCCTAACCCTAAACCTAACCCTAACCCTAAGCTTCGCTCTAACTCTCACCCTAACCATAACCCTAACACTAACCTAACCCTAATCCTCAACCTAACCCTCCCCTAACCCGAACTCTAATCCTAAACCGCACCCTCACCCTAAACCTAACTCTAACCCTAACTGAAACACTAAACCTCACCCTAACCCTAAAACTAACCCTCACCCTCACCCTCACCTTAACCTTAACCCTAAACCTAACCCTAACAATAACCCTAAACATAATGCAAACCCTCACTCTAATCATAACCCTCATCCTAACCCAAACCCTCACCCTAACACTTACCCTCACACTAACACTAACCCTAACGCTAAAACTAACCCTGACACTACCCCTAACCCTAAACCTAACCCTAAACTTCCACCTAACCCTCACCCTTACCCTATCCTTAACACTATCCCTAACCCTAAACCTCACTGTCACTCCCCTTAACCCTATATCTAACTGTAAACCTAACCCTCGCCTTAATCCAAAACCCCACCCTAACCATAACACTAATCCTCACCCGCACCCTCAACCTCACCTTAACTCTAACCCTAACCATACCAAAAACACTAACCCTAACCCTAGCCATCACTCTAACCCTAATCCTTACCCCTACCCTCAGCCTCACGCTCACCTCAAACTTAACCCTAACCATAACACTAACAATAACCCTAACCCTAACCGTAATCCTCACCCCCATACTCATCCTCAGCCTAAACCTAAGCCTAAGCCTAACCCTAACCCTAATCCTCACCCTCACACCAGCCCTCAACCTAACCCTAACACTCATCCTCACTCTAAACCTCACCCTAACCCTAACACTAATACTCAATCTAACCCTCACCCTCACCCTAACCCTAACCATAACACTCACCCTAACCCTAACCTTCACCATTACCGTAACTCTTGCACTCAGACTAAACCTCATGTTTACCCTTACCGTCACCCCCACCCTAACCCTCACACTAAACCTCACCCTCACCCTATTCCTCAACCTAACCCTAACTCTACCCCTAAACCTCACCCTCACCCTAACCCTAACTCTAACCCTAACCCTAACACTAAAACTCACCCTAACTCTAACCCTAACCCTCACCCTAACCCTAAACCTCACCCTCACCCTCAGCCTCAGCCTAACCCTAAGCCTCACCATAAACATATCCCAAACACACACACTCACCCTCACCCTAACACTAATCCTAACCCTAACCCAAACCCTAAACCTCCCCTTAACTCTCACCCTAACCCTAACCTTAACACGAACATTAACCCTAACCCTCAACCTAACCCTCACCCTAACCCTAACTCTAACCGAAACCTCACCCTCACCCTAAACCTAACTCTAACACTAACCCAAAACCTAAAACTCACCCTAACCCTAACCCTAACCCTCATCCTCACCCTCACCATAACCATAACCCCAAACCTAAACCTAAGAATAACCCTAACATTATTCCTAACCCTCACCCTAACACTTACCGTCACCCTAACACTAACACTAACCCTCCCTCTAACCCTCACCCTAACCCTATATCGAACCCTCAACCTCACCCTCACCCTAACCCTAACCCCTAACCCCACCCTAACCCTAAAGCTAACCCTCACCCTTTGCTCGGCCTAAGACTAACCCTAAGCCTAAGCTTAAAACTAAACCTAAACATCACCCTAACCCCAACAATAACGCTAACCCTAACTCTAATCCTAAACTTCAACCTCACCTTAACCCTAACTCTAACCCTAACCCTAAACCTAAACCTCACCCTAACCCTAACCCTCACCCTCACCCTCACCCTCACCGTAAACGTAACCCTAACCCTAACCCTAACAATAACCTTAACCATAACCATAACCTTCATCCTAACCTTAACTTTCACCATAACTATAACCCTCACCCTAACATTAACCCTCACCCTAACACTAACCCTAAACCTAACACTAACCCTCACACTAACCCTCACCATCACACTAATCCTAAACGTCACCCTGATCCTAACCCTCACCCCAAACCTAGCCCTCAACCTAACGCTAACCCTCATCCTCACCCTAAACCTCACACTAACTCTAACACTAATCCTCAACCTAAACCTAACCCACACGCTAACCCTAACCCTCACCCTTACCTTACCCCTCACTCTCAGCCTAACCCTCAACTTTACCCTTACCGTCACCTTTAACCTAACCCTCACCGTAACCCTCACCCTAACCCGAATCCTCATCCTAACCCTCACCCTAATGGTAACCCCAAACATTACCCTAACCCTAACCCTCACGCTCACCCTCAGCCTCAGCCTAACACCAAGCCTAAGCCTAAACCCAACCTTAACCCTCACCCGAACACTAATCTTAACCCTAACCCTCATCCTTACCCTTAACCTAACCATAAACCTAACCAACTTTCTATACCTAGTCCTCATCCCCATACCATACCTTCAGCAAAACCCTAAGCCTAAGCCGAACCCTAACCCTAGCCATCACACTCACCCTCACCGTAAACCTAATCCTAAACGTAACGCTAACCCTAACATTAAACCTCAACTTAACCCTCACCCTAACCATAATACTAACACTGACCCTAACCCTAACGCTCACACTAACCCTCCCCCTAACAAGAACTCTAACCTTAAACCTCACCATCACCCTAACAATAACCCTATCCCTAAACCTCACCGTAAACCTGATCCTAACCCTCACCCTCACCCTCACTATCACAGTAACTCTAAACATAACCCTAATCCTAACCTTCACCCTCACCCTAACCCTAACACTAACACTCACCCTAACCATAACCCTCTCCCTCACTGTAAACCTAACCCTAACCCTAACCCTAAACCTCACCCTAACCCTAACAATAACACTCACCCTCACCCTAGAGCTCACCCAAAACTTAATTGTAACCTTAACCCTCATCCAAACCCTAACCCTCACCCTAATACTAACCCTAAAACTAACCCTAACCCTAAACCTCACCCTATTCCTCACCCTAACCCTAACTGTAACCCTAAACCTCACCCTCACTCTAACCCTAACCTTAAACCTCACCCTCACCCTAGCCCTCAACCTAACCCTAATGCTAACCTTAACCCTCATCCTAACACTCACCCTAACCCTAAACCTAACCCTCACCCTAACCCTAACCCCCACCCTCAACCTCACCCTTAGCCTAACCCTAAGCCTAACCCTAAACCTAACCCTAACCCACACACTCACCCTCACTCTAACCCTAAACCTAAAACTAACCCTAACCCTAACCCTCACCTTCACCTTAGCATTCACCCTAACCCTAATCCTAATCCTAACCCAAACTCTAACCATAACCCTAACCCTAAACCTCACCCTAAACCTAACACTATCCCTCACCCTCACTGTAAGGGTAACCCTAACCCTAACCCTAACAATAACCGTAACCCTAACTCTAACCCTCACCCTAAACTTAACACTCACCCTAACCCTAACCCTCACCCTACCACTTACCCTCACCCTTATCTTAACCCTCAGCCTTAGCCTATTCCTCACATTTAGGCTTACCATCACACTCACCCTAACCCTAATTCTAACCCTCACCCACACCCTAACCCTCACCCTCATCTTCCCCCTAAACCTCACAATAACCCTAACCCTAATCCTTAATCTAGCCCTCACCCTAATCCGAAACCTAACCCTTACTCTAACCCTAAACTTAAACCTAAACCACACCCTTATCTTAACCCTCACCCTCAGACGAAACCTCACCTTTACCCTTACCATCATCCTCACCCTAACCCTCCCCCTAAACCTAAACCTCATCCTAAAACTCACCCTAACAGTAAACCTAACCATCAGACTAACCCTAACCCTCACCCTCAACCTCAAGCTCAGCCGAACCCTAAGCCTAAGCCTAAGCCTTACCCTAAACCTCACCCTCTCCCGAGCCCTCACCCTAACCCTAAATCCTAAACCTAAGCCTCATCCTAACCCTCACCCTAAGCCTAAACCTAACAATTACCCTAACCCTAATCCTCACGCCCACACTCACCCTCAGCCTAACCCTAAGCCGAAGCCTAACACTAACCCTAACACTCTCACTCACCCTCACCCTAACCCTAATCCAAATCCTAACCCTACCCTAACACTTAACCTCAACCTAACCCTCACCCTAACCTGAACCCTAATATTAACCCTAACTCTAACCCACGAACTAACCCTCTCCCTAACCCTAAATCTAACCATAAACGTCACCCTAAACATAACCCTACCCCTACCCCTAACACCAAACCTCACCCTCACCCTCACAATAACCCTCACCCTCACTGTAACTCTAACCCTCACCCTAGCCCTCACCCTAACCCTATTCCTAACCCTAAACCTTATCCTAACCCTCACCCTAACCCTAACCCTCACCCTCATGCTAGGCCTAAGCCTAAGCCTAAGCCTAACTCTAACCGTAACCCTAACCCTAACACTAACCCAAACACTAACCCTAACTCTAATCCTAAATCTCACTCTCACCTTAACACTAACTCTATCCCTAACCCTAAACCTAAACCTCACCCTGACCCTCACCGTTACCATAACCGATACCCTAACCCTAACAATAACCCTAACTCTAACCCTAACCCTCACAATAAACATAAACCTCACCCTAAACCTAACCCTCACCCTAACACTTACCCTCACCCTAACACCTACCCTAACACTAGATAACCCTCAAACTAACCCTAACCATCACCCCAACCTTAAACCTGACCCTAACCCTAACTCTAACCCTCACCTTCACCCTAACCCTCAACCTAACCCTAACCCTCCTCCTCACCCTAAACCTCACCCTAACCCTAACACTAATCCTCAATCTAACCCTCACCCTCACCCTACCCCTACCCCTAACACTCACCCTAACCCTAACTCTCACCATTACCGTAACTCTCACCCTCAGCCTAAACCTCACGTTTACCCTTACCTTCAACCCCACCCTAACCCTCACTGTAACCATAACCCTCTCCCTAACCCTCACCCTAACCATAACCCTAACCCTCACCCTAACCCTAACTCTACCCCTAAACCTAACCCTCAACCTAACCCTAACTCTAACCCTAACCCTAACACTAAACCTCACCCTAACCCTAACCCTCACCCTAACCCTAAACCTTAACCGTAACCCTAATCCTAAGCCTAACCATAAACCTATCCCTATCACACACACTCACCCTCACCTTAACACTAATCCTAACCCTAACCCTAATCCTAACCCTCTTTTTAACTCTCACTCTAACCCTATCCTTAACACAAACACTAACCCTAACCCTCAACCTCACTTTCACTCTAACCCTAACCCTAAACCCCAACCTAACACTAACCCTAACCCACACCCTCATGCTTAGCCTAAACCTAAGCCTAAAACTAACCCTAAACCTCACCCTAACCCCAACAATAACACTAAACCTAACTCTAACCCTAAACCTCACCTCAACCCTAACCCTAACTCTAACCCTAACCCTAAAGGTAAACCTCACCTAACCCTAACCCTTCACCTCACCCTCACCCTCTCTGTAACCGTAAGCCTAACCCTAACCCTAACAATAACCCTATCCCTAACCTTAACCCTCATCCTAACCATAACCTTCACCCTAACACTAACCCTCACCCTAACACTTACCCTCACCCTAACACTAACCCTAAACCTAACACTAACCCTCACACTAACCCTAACCATCACCCTAACCCTAAACCTCACCCTAACCCTAACCCTAATCCTCACCCTAAATCTCAAACTAACCCTAACCCTAATCCTCAATTTAACCCTCATCCTCACCCTAACCCTAACCCTCACCCTCAGCCTAATCCTCACCGTTACACTTACCGTCACCCTCACCCTAAACCTCTCTCTAACCCTAACCCTCACCCTCACCCTCAGCCTCAGCCTAAACTTAAGCCTAAGCCTAAACCTAACCTTAACCCTCACCCTCAACCTAGCCCTCACCAGAACCCTAATTCGAACCCTAAACCTCATCCTAACCTTAACCTAACCATAAACCTAACCAACATTCTAAATCTAATCCTCATCCCCCACCCATACTCTCAGCTTAATCCTAAGCCTAAGCTGAACCCTAACCCTCACACTCACCCTCATCGTAAACCTAATCCTAAAGGTAACCCTAACCCTAACATTAAACATCAACCCAACCTTCACCCTAACCCTAACTCTAACCCTAAACTTCACCCTCACAATAACCATAACCCTAAACCTAAACCTCACCCTAAACCTGACCCTAAACCTCAGCCTCACCCTCACCCTCACTGTAACTCTAACCCTAACCCTAATCCTAACCCTCACCCTCACCCTAAACCTAAACCTAACCCTCACCCTAACCCTAACCTTCATCCTCACCGTAACCCTAACCCTAACCCTAACCCTAAACCTCACCCTAACCCTAACAATAACACTCACCCTCACCATAGCCCTCACACTAAACCTAATTGTAAACCTAACCCTCATCCCAACTCTCACTCTAACCCTAACCCTAACCATCAACCTAACCCTAAACCTAATTCTAACCCTCAACCTAACTCTAACCCTGACCACAATGTAACCCTAAACCTAACCCTCACCCTAATCCTAACCCTAATCCTCACCCTCATGTTGGGCGTAAGCCTAAGCCTAAGACAAAGACTAAGCCTAACCCTAACCCTCATCCTAACCCTAACCCTAAATCTAACCCTAACTCCAACCCTAAACCTCAACCTAAACCTAACCCTAACACTAATCCTAACCGTAAACCTAAACCCTATCCCTCAGCTTAACCCTAACTTTAACCCTAAACCTCACCCTCACCCTAAACCTAAACCTAACCGTAACTCTAACCCTCACCCTCAACCTAACACTCAACTTAACCCTAACCCTCATCCTCACCCTAAACCTCACCCTCACCCTAGCCCTCACCCTAGCCCTCACACTAACCCTAATTCTAACCCTAACCCTCATACTAACCCTTAACCTAACCAGAACCCTAACCATCATTCTAAACCTAATCCTCATCCCCACACATACACTCAGCCTAACCCTAAGCCTAAATGAACCCTAACCCTAACCCTCACACTCACCCTCACCGTAAACCTAATCCTAAAACTAACCCTATCCATAATTTTAAACCTCAACTTAACACTCAACCTAACCCCAAGCCTAACATTAACCCTAATCCTAACCCTCACCCTAACCCTCCCCCAAAGCATAAAACTTATCCTAAACCTCACCTTCACCCTAACCATAACCCTATCCCTAAACCTCACCCTAACTCTTATCCTAATCCTCACCTTCACCCTTACCCTCACTGTAACTCTAACCCTAACCCTAACTATTACACTAACCTAACCCTAACCCTGACTCTCACCCTAACACTAACCCTAACCCAAACCCTCACCTTAACCCTAACCGTAAACCTAACCCTCACCCTCACCGTAACCATAAACCTAAACCTCATCCTAACGCTAACCTTAACCCTCATCCTCATTCTAGCCCTCACCCTAAACCTAATGCTAAACCTAAACCTCACCCTCACCTTCACGCTCGGCCTAAGCATAAGCCTAAGCCTAAGACAAACCCTGACCCTCACACTCACCCTCATCCTAACCCTAAACGGAAGCCTAACCCTAACCCTAACCCTCACATGAACACTAACTCTAACCCTAAACCTCACCCTCACCCTAACCCTAAACCTCACCCTCACCCTCAACCTCTGCCTAACATTAAGCCTAACCCTATCCCCAACCCTAACCCTAATACTAACTCTAACCCGTACCCTAACGCTCACCCTAACCCTAACCCTAACCCTCACCCTCACCGTAGCCTATGCCAAAATCCTAAACCAAAGCCTAACCCTCACCCTAACCCTCACTCTAACACTAACCCCAACACTCACCCTAACCATAACCTCACCCTCAACCTCACCCTAAATCTAATCCTATTCCTAACCCTAACCCTAACACTCACCCTCACCTTAACCCTAATCCTAATCCTAACCCTAACTGGCAACCTCACCCCCACACTAAATTCCACCCTAACCCTCACCCTCAAACTAATCCTAACCCCAACCCTAATCCTAAACCTCACCCTAAACCTAAACCTTACCTTAACACTTACCCTCAGCTTAAAACTAACACCAAACCTAACCCTAACCCTCACACTAACGCTAACCATCACCCTAAACCTAAACCACACCCTAACCCTAACCGTAACCCTCAACTTCACCCTTGCCCTCACCCTAACCCTAACCCTCATCCTCACCCTAAACCTCACACTAACCCTAACACTAATCCTCAATCTAACCCTCACCATCACCCTAACCGAAACCTCACCCTTACCATAACCCTCATCCTCAGCCTAACCTCACCTTTTCTCTTACAGTCACCCTCATCCTAACCCTCACCCTAAACCATAACCCTCATCCTATCCCTCACCCTAACCTTAACCCTAAACATCAACCTAAACCTAACCTTCACTTTCAAATTCAGCCTCAGCCTCATCCTAACCCTAAGCCTAAACATAACCCCGAAACTAACACTCACCCTAGCCCTCGCCCTAACCCTAATCCTAACCCTAACCCTCATCCTAACCCTCAACCTAACCTTAACCAGAACCATCACTCATCCCTACACTCACCCTCAGCCTAACCCTAAGCCTAAGCCTAACCCTCAGCCTAACCCTCACACTCAGCCTCACCTTAACCTTAATCCTAAACCTAAACCTAACCCTAAACCCAAACTTAACCCTCACACTAACGCTAACCCTAACCCTAACCCTCACCCTCACCTTAGTCCTCAACCTAACCCTCACCCCAAACCTAACCCTCACCCTCACTGAAACATGAACCCTAACCCTCACGCTAACCCTAACCCTAACCATAAACTTAATACTAACCTAATACTAACCTAAACCTAACCCTCACCCTCACCGAAACATGAACCCTAACCCTCTCCCTAACCCTACCCCTAACCCTAACCCTAATACTAACACTCATCCTCACCCTAGACCTCACCCTAACCCTAATTGTAACCCTAACCCTCATCCTAACCCTCACCCTAACCGTAACCCTAACCCTCAACCTAACCCTAAACCTAATTCTAACCCTCAACCTAACCCTAACCCTAACCCTCACCGTAACCTAACCATAACCCTCACCCTAACCCTAAACCTAACCCAAACCCTAAACCTCACCCTAAGTATCAACCTAACCCTCACTCTCACCCTATCCCTCATCCTAAACCAAATCCTAACCCTAACCCTTATGCTAACCATCACCCTCACCCTAACACTCACATTAAACCTAGCCCTAATCCTAACCCTCAACATAACCCTAACACTCACCCTCACCATAACCCTAACGCTAACACTCTCCCTATCCCTAAACTTAATTCTAACTCTAAACCTCACCTAACCCTAACACTAACACTCACCCTCATGCTAGACCTCATCCTAACTCTAATCCTAACCCTAACCCTAACCCTAAACCTCACACTCACCCTCACCTTAACACTAGTACCAATCCTAACCTTAACCCTAGCCTCACCCTCACCCTAAACCTCACCCTAACCCTAACCCTATCACTAACCCTAACCCTAAATATAACCCTAACCCTCACCCTCAACCTAGCCCTCAACCTAAACCTAACCCTCATCCTCACCCTAAACATCACACTAACATCAATACTAATCCTCAATCTAACCTTCACCCTCACCCTAACCCTAAGCTTCACCCTGACCGTAACCCTCACCTAACCCTCAACTTTACCCTTACCATCACCCTCGCACTAACCCTCACCATAACCCTAATCCTCATTCTATACCTCACCCTAAAGATAACCCCAACCATCACCCTAAACCTAACCATCACCCTCACCCTCAGCCTCAGCCTAATCCTAAGCATAAGCCTAACCCTAACCCTAACCCTCACCCTCACCCTAGCCCTCATCCTAACCCTAATTCTAACCCTATCCCTCATCCTAACACTTAACCTAACCAGAAACCTAACCATCATTCTAAATCTAATCCTCATCCCCACCCATACACTCAGCCTACCCCTAAGCCTAAACGAACCCTAACCCTAACCCTCACAGATATCCTCACCGTAAACCTAATCCTAAACCTAACCCTAACCCTAATATTAATCCTCAAACTAACCCTCACCCTAACCCCAAGCCTAACACTAACCCTAATCCTAACCCTCCCCGAAATCCTAACTCTAACCCTAAACCTCACCCTCACCCTAACCATAACCCTTACCCTAAACTTAACACAAACCTGATCATAACCCTCACCCTCACCCTCACTGTAACTCTAACCCTAACCCTAACTATTACACTAACCCTAACCCTTACCCTGACCCTCACCCTAACCCTAACCCTAACCCAAACCCTCACTATAACCTTAACCCTAACCCTAACCCTCACTGTAACCCTAACCCTAAACCTCAACCAAACGCTAATCCTAACCCTCATACTCACTCTAGCCTTCACCATAACACTAATTCTAACCCTAAACCTCACCCTCACTTTCACGATCGGCCTAAGCCTAAGCCTAAGCCTAAGACTAACCCTGGCCCTCACAATCACCCTCAAACTAACCCTAACCCTAACCCTATCCCTAACCCTAACTCTCACACTAACCCTCACCTGAACGCTAACTTTAACCCTAAAGCTCACCCTCACCCTAACCCTAAACCTCACCCTCACGCTCACCCTCTACCTAACATTAAGACTAAACCTAACCCCAACCCAAAACCTAATACTAACCCTAACCCCCAGCCTAAGGCTCACCCTAACCCTAACCCTAACCCACACCCACAACATAGCCCATACCAAACACTAAGCCTAAGCCTAACCCTCACCGTAACCCTCACTCTAACCCTAACCCCAAGACTCACCCTAACCATAACCCTCATCCTCACCCACACTCTAACTCTAATCCTAACCCTAACCCTAACCATAACTCTCACCTCACCTTAACCCTAATCCTAATCTTAACCCTAACACCAATCCTCACCCCCACCCTAAATCTCACCCTAACCCTAACTCTAACCCTAACCCTAACCCTCACCCTAACCCTAACTCTAACCCTTAACATCACCCTCACCCTAACCCTAACCCTAACCCTAATCGTAAACCTCACCCTAAACCTAAACCTTACCCTAACACTTAATCTCACCTTAAAACAAACATTAAACCTAAAAATAACCCGCACACCAACGCTAACCATCACCCTAAACCTAAACCTCACCCTAACCCTGAGCTTAACTCTCAACTTCACCCTAGCCCTGACCCTAACCCTAACCCGAACCCTAAACCTCACACTCACCCTGTTACCCAAATCCTAATCCTAACCCTAAGCCTAACCCTCACCCTCACCCTAAGCCTCACCCTATCCCTAATTCTAACACTAACCCTAAACCTAACGCTAGCCCTCAGCCGCACCCTAACCCTAACTCTAACCCTAAACCTCACTCTCAACATTACCGTAACCCTAACCATAACTCTAAATCTCACCCTAACAATAAACATAAACCTCACCCTCACCCTAGCTCTCACCCTAATCCGTATCCTCAACTTAACCCTCATCCTAACCCTCACCCTAACACTCACCCTAACCCTCACTCTCACCCTCACCCTAACCCTAAACCTAACCCTAACCCTCACCCTAACCCTAACTGTTACCCTCACTCTCACCCTTACCCTAACCATCACCCTAACCCTAAACTTATCCCGAACCCGAACTCTCACCCTAACCCTAAACCTAATCATCACCCTAACCCTCACCCTCACCCTCACCCTCAGCCTAACCGTAAGCCTAACCCTAACACTAACCCTAAATGTTACCCTCACCCTAACCCTAACCCTAACACTAAACCTCACCCTAACCCTAAATGTAAAACTAATACTAACCCTAACCCTAAACCTCAACCTCACCCTAACCCTCACCTTAACCCAAACCCTAACACTAACCCTAACCCTATCCCTCACCCTCAGCCTCATCCTAATCATAACTCTAACCCTAAACCTCACCCTCATCCTAACACTAACCCTAACCCTAAACCTCATCCTAAACCTAACACTAAACCTCACACTCAACCTAGCCCTCACCCTAACCCTAATCCTAATCCTAATCCTCATTCTAACCCTCCCCCTAACCCTAACACTAACCCTCACCCTAACCCTATCCCTCACCCTAAACCTCACCCTCAGCCTAACTGTAAGCCTAACCCTAAACCTAACCCTAACACACAAACAATCACCTTCAGGTTTACCCTAATCCTAACCCTAAACCTAAGCCTAAACCTAAGCCTCTACCTAACTATCACCCTAACCATAACCCTAACACTAACCCTAACCCTCAACCTAACCCTCACACTAACACTAAACCTAATCCTAAACCTCACCCTCACCCTAGACCTAAATCTAACCCTAACTGAAACACTAAACCTCACCCTAACCCAAAACCTAACCCTCACCCTCACCCTCACCTTAACCTTAACCCTAAACCTAACCCTAACAATAACCCTAAACGTAATCCTAACCCTCACTCTAACCATAATCCTAACCCTAACCCAAACCCTCACCTAACACTTACCCTCACACTAACACTAACCGTAACCCTAAAACTAACCCTCACACTAACCCTAACCCTAACCCTAACCCTAAACTTCAACGTAACCCTCAACCTCACCCTAACCCTAACACTAACCCCAACCCTAAACCTCACCGTCACTCTCCCCCTAACCCTATATCTAACTGTAAAACTCACCCTCACCCTAACCCTCTCCCTAACCCTAAACCCCTCCGTAACCCTAACCCTAATCCTCACCTGCACCCTCAACCTCACCTTAACTCTAAATCTAACCCTAACAATAACACTAACCCTAACCCTAATCATTACTCTAACCGTAATCCTCACCCCACCCTCAACCTCACCCTAACCTCAAACTTAACCCTAACCATAACACTAAAAATAACCCTAACCCTAACCCTAACCGTAATCCTCACCCCCACCCTCATCCTCAGCCTAACCCTAAGCCTAACCCTAACCCTAACCCTCACGTTCACCCCAGCCCTCAACCTAACCCTAACCCTCATCCTCAATCTAAACCTCACCCTAACCCTAACATTATTCCTTAATCTAACACTCACCCTCAACCTACCCCTAACCCTAAAACTTACTCTAAACCTAACCTTCAACATTACCATAACTCTCACCCTCAGCCTAACCCTTATGTTTACCCTTACCGTCAACTCAACCCTAAACCTAACCCTAACCCTAATCCTAACCCTAACTCTCACCCTGACCCTAACTCTACCCCTAAACCTCACCCTCAACCTAACCCTAACTCTAAACCTAACCCTAACACTAAACCTCACCCTAACCCTAACCCTAACCCTCACTCTAACCCTAAACCTCAACCTCACCCTTAGCCTCAGCCTAACCCTAAGCCTCACCATAAACTTATCCCTAACACACACTCACCCTCACCCTAACACTAATCCTAACCCTAACCCTAACCCTAACCCTCCCCTTAACTCTTACCCTAACCCTAACCTTAACACGAACACTAAACCTAACCCTCAACCTAACACTCACCCTAACCCTAACTAACGGAAACCTCACCCTCACCCTAACCCTCATTCTAACACTAACCCGAACACTAAACCTCACCCTAACACTAACCCTAACCCTCACACTCACACTCACAGTAACCGTAACCCTAAACCTGACCCTAACAATAACCCTAAAGCTAATCCTAACCCTCACCCTAACCATAACCGTCACCCTAACCCAAACCCTCACCCCAACACTTACCCTCACCCTAACACTAACTCTAACCCTAACACTTACCCTCCCACTAACCCTAACCCTAACTCTAACCATAAACCTCATCTAACCCTCACACCCACCCTAAACCTAAAACTAGCCATATTCCTATCCCTTAACCTAACACTCCCCCTAACCCTATATCTAACCCTAAACCTCACGCTAACCCTAACTCTAAGCCTAAGCCTAAAACTAAACCTAACCCTAACCCTAACCCTAACCGTAAGCCTACCCCCAAACCACACACTCAAGCTCAGCCTAAACCTAAGCTTAACCCTAACCCTAACCCTAACCATCACATTAACCCTAACCCTATCCCTAACCTTAACACTAAACCTAACCCTAATCCTCAGCCTCACCCTCAACCTAAACCAAAACCTAACCCTAACCCTCACCGTAAACCAAAGCCTAACGCTAACCCTAACCCTAACACACACCCTCACCCTAACCCTAATCCTAAACCTAACCCTACCCCTAAAGCTAACCCTCATATTAACCCTCAGCCTAGCCCTCACCCTAACCCTAATCGTAACCCTACAACTAATCCTAACCCTCCCCCTAACCCTAACCCTAACACTAAACCTAACCATAACCCTCAACCTCAGCCTGAACCTAACCCTAACTCTAAACCTAAACCTGCCCCTACACCTAACCCTAACCCTAACCCCCACCCTAACACTAAACCTCACCCTCACCCTCAACCTCAGCCTAACCCTAAGCCTAACCCTAACCCTAAACTTAACCCTAACATACACACACACCCTCACGCTAACTCTAATCCTAACCCTATCCCTAACCCTAACCCTCCCCCTAACTCTCACCGGAACCCTAACCATAACACTAACCGTAAACCTAAACTTCAACCTAACCCTCACCCTAACCCTAACTCTAACCCTAAACCTCACCCTCACCCTAAACCTAACTCTAACCCTAACCCAAACCCTAACCCTCACCCTAACCCTACACCTAACCATCAAAATAACCCTAAACCTCAACCCCACCCTCATCTTCAGCCTAACCCGAAGCCTAAGCATAACCCTAACCGTAATCCTCACATTCACCCTCACCCTAACCCTAATCCTAATCCTAAACCTAACCATAAACCTAACCCTTAACCTCAACATAACTATCACACATAACCATAACCCTAACCCTAACCCTAACACTAACCCACGATCTAACCCTCCCCCTAACCCTAATCTAACCCTAAACCTCACCCTCACGCTAACCCTAACCCTAAACCTCATCCTAACTCTAAATGTCACCCTAACCCTCACCCCCACCCTCAACTTAACTCTAACCATAACCTTAACAATAACACCAATCCTAACCCTAAACCTAACCCTCATGCCAACCCTAGCCCTAATCCTCACACTCACCCTCACACTAACACTAATCCTAAACCTAACCATAAACCTAACCCTTAACCTCAACCTAACTGTCACCCTAACCTTAACCCTAACACTAACCCTAACACTAACCCACGAACTAACCCTCCCCTTAACCCTGAATCTAACCCTAAACCTCACCCTCACCCTAACCCTAATCCTAACCCTAACCCTCACCCTCACCCTCACCGTAACTCTAACCCTAACCCTAACAATATCACTAATCTTAACACTAAACCTAACCCAACAACAACCCTAATCCTAAAACTCACCCTCACCCAAAACCTAATAATAACCCTAACCCTCACCCTAACCCTAAACTTCATCCTCACTGTAAACCTAACGCTCATTCAAACCCTTACCCTAACTCTAACCCTAACCATAAACCTCACCCTAACACTAACCTTAACACTCACCCTCGCCCTGGCCCTCACCCTAAACCTAAACCTAACCCTAATTCTCAACCTAGCCCTCACCCTAACCCTAACCCTCACCGTCACCCTAAACCTAACACTCAACCTAACCCTAACCTTCACGCTCACCGAAAATGTAACCCTAACCCTAACCCTAACAATAACCCTAAGCCTAACACTCACCTAACCATAACCCTCACCCTAATCCTAACCCTCACCCTAACTCTAACTCTAACCCTCACCCTCACCCTAACCCTAACCCTCATCCTCACCCTAAACCTCACACTAACCCTAACCCTAACCCTTACCCTAACACTAAACTTAACCCTAACCCACACCCTTATCTTAACCCTCAACCTCAGCCTAAACCTCAACTTTACCCTTACCATCATCCTCACCCTAACCCTCCCCCTAACCCTAAACCTCATCCAAAAATTCACCCTAACAGTAAACCTAACCATCACCCTAACCCTAACCCTCACCCTCAACTTCAAGCTCAGCGTAACCCTAAGCCTAATCCTAACCCTTACGCTAACCCTCAGCCTCTCCCTAGTCCTCACCCTAACCCTAATCCAAACCCAAACCCTCATCCTAACCCTCACCCTAAGCCTAAACATAACAATCACCATAACCCTAATACTCACGCCCACACTCACCCTCAGCATAACCCTAAGCGGAAGCCTAACCCTAACCCTAACACTCACACTCACCCTCACCCTAACCCTAATCCGAAACCTAAACCTACCCCTAAAACTTAACCTCAACCTAACCCTCACCCTAACCTTAACCCTAATATTAACCCTAACCCTAACCCACGAACTAACCCTTTCCCTAACCCTAAATCTAACCATAAACCTCACCCAAACACTAACCCTAAACCTACCTCTAACACTAAACCTCACCCTCACCCGAATCCTAACCCTCACCCTCACTGTAACTCTAACCCTCACCCTAGCCCTCACCTTAACCCTATTCCTAACCCTAAACCTCATCCTAACCCTCACCCTAACCCTAATATTCACCTTCATGGTAGGCCTAAGCCTAAGCCTAAGCCTAAGCCTAACCCTAACCATAACCCTCACCCTAACCCTAACACAAACACTAACCCTAACTCTAACCCTAAACCTCACTCTCACCCTAACTCTAACTCTAACCCTAACCCTAAACCTAAAGCTCACCCTAACCCTAACCCTAACCCTCAGCCTTACCCTCACTGTTCCCATAACCGATACCCTAACCCTAACAATAACCCTAACCCTAACCCTAACACTCACCCTAAACATAACCCTCACCCTAACCCTAAAACTCACCCTAACACTTACCCTCACCCTAACACTAACCCTAACAATAACACTAACCTTCACCCTAACCCTAACCCTCACTCTAACCCTAACCCTCACACTCATGCTTGTCCTAAGCCTAAGCCTAAGCCAAAAACTAACCCTAAACCTCACCCTAACCCCAACAATAACACTAAAACTAACTTTAACCCTAAACCTCACCCTCACCCTAACCCTAACTCTAACCCCAACCCTAAACCTAAACCTCATCCTAATGCTAACCCTCACCCTCACCCTCACCCTCACTGTAACCGTAACCCTGAAACTAACACTAAAAATAACCCTAACCCTAACCCTAACCCTCATCCTAAACATACCCTTCACCCTAACCCTAACCCTCACCCTAACACTTACCCTCACCCTAACACTAATGCTAACCCTAACACTAACCCTCACACTAAACCTAACCATCACCCTAACCCTAAATCTCACCCTAACCCTAACCCTCGTCCTCACCCTAAACCTCACACTAACCATAACACTAATCCTCAATCTAACTCTCACCCTCACCCTAACCCTAACCCTCACCCTTACCCTAACCCTCACCCTCAGCCTAATCCTCACATTTACCCTTACTGTCACCCTCACCCTAACTCTCACCCTAACAATAATCCTTATCCTGACCCTCACCCTAACAGTAACTCCAACCATCAACCTAACCCTAACCCTCACCCTCAACCTTAGCCTCAGCCTAACACTAAGCCTAAGCCTAAATCTAACCCTAACCCTCACCCTCACCCTAACCCAAACCCTAACCCTAATCCTAACCCTAAGCCTCATGCTAACCCTTAACTTAACCATAAACCTAACCATCTTTCTAAACCTAATCCTCATATACACCCATACCCTCAGCATAATCCTAAGCCTACGCTGAACACTAACCCTAACCCTCACACTCACCCTTACCTTAAAACTAATCCTAAACGTAACCCTAATCATAAATGTAACCCTAACTCTAACATTATCCCTCATCCTAACCCTCACCCTCACCCTAACCCTAACCCTAAACCTCACCCTAACACTAACCCTAACCCTCACCCTCACCCTAGCCCTCACCCTAACCCTAAGCCTAATCCTAACCCTTAACTTAACCATAAACCTAACCATCTTGCTAAACCTAATCCTCATATACATACACCCATACCCTCAGCATAACCCTAAGCCTAAGCCGAACCCTATTTCTAACCCTCACACTCACCCTTACCGTAAACCTAATCCTAAATGTAACCCTAACCCTAACATTAATCCTCAACCTAACCCTCACCCTAACCCCAACACTAACCCTAACCCTAACCCTAACGCTCACCCTAATCCTCCCCATAACCCTAACTCTAACCCTAAACCTCACCCTCATCCTAACCATAACCCTAACCCTAAACCTCACCCTAAACCTGATCCTAACCCTCACCCTCACCCTCACCCTCACTGTAACTCTAACCCTAACCCTAATCCTAACACTGAACCTTACCCTAACCCTAACCCTAACCCTAACCCTCACCCTAAACCTAACCCTCACCCTCACCGTAACCCTAATCCTAACCCTAAACATCACCCTAACCCTAACAATAACCCTCACTCTCACTCTAGCCCTCACCATAAACCTAATTGTAACCCTAAACCTCATCCAAACCCTAACCCTAAGCCTAACCCTAACCATCAACCTAACCGTAATCCTAATTCTAACCCTCAACCTTAACCCTAAACCTGAACCTACCCTAACCCTAAACCTAACCCTCATCATAACCCTAACCCTCACCCTAACCCTAACCCTAACACTAAACCTAAACCTAAAACTAAACCGTATCCCTCACCCTAAACCTAACTCTAAACCTAAAACTCATCCTCACTCTAACCCTAACCCTAATCCTAAACCTCACCCTCACCCTAGCCTCACTCTAACCCTAATGCTAAATTTAACCCTCATCCTAACCCTCACCCTAACCCTAAACCTAACCCTCACGCTAATCCTAACCCTCACCCTTAACCTCACCGTTAGCCTACCCGAAGCCTACCCCTAAACCACCCACTCACCGTAACCTAACCATTACCCTAACCCTCAACCTAACCGTAACCCTCACCCTCAACCTCACCCTTAGCCTAACCCTTAGACTAACCTTAAACCTAACCCTAACCCACAAACTCACCCTCAGCCTAAACCTAATCCTAACCCTAACCATAAACCTAACCCTAACCCTCACCCCCACCCTAGCCTTCACCTTAACCCTAATCCTAACCCTAATCCAAACTCTAACCATACCCCTAACCCTAAACCTCACCCTAAACCTAACCCTAACCCTCACCCTCACTGTAAGGGTAAACCTAACCCTAACACTAACAATAACCCTAAAACTAACTCTAACCCTCACCCTAACCATAACACTCACCCTAACCCTAACCCTCCCCCTAACACTTACCCTCACCCTTACAGTAAGCCTAACCCTAACACTAACCCTCACACTAATCTTAACACTCAACCTAACTCTAAACCTCACACTAACCCTAATCCTAACCCTCACCCTCACCCTAGCCCTCAAGCTAACCCTAATTGTAACCCTAACCCTCACCCTAACCCTCACAGTATCCTAACCTTAATTCTCAATCTAACCCTCACCCTCACCCTAACCCAAACCATAACCCTTGCCCTAACCCTCACCCTAACCTTCAAACATACCCTTTTCTTAACTCTCAGCCTCAGCCTAATCCTCACCTTTCCACTTACCATCACCCTCACGCTAAACCTAACCCTAACCCTAACCCTCATCCTAATCCTCACCCTAAGCTTAACCCTAACCATCAACCTAACCCTATTCCTCACTCTCAACCTCACCCTCAGACCAATCCTAATCCTAAGCCTAAACCTAACCCTAACCCTCACCCTAACCCTAACCCTCACCCGAATCCTAACCCTAACTCTCACCCTAACCCTAACCCTAACCCTACTCGTAAACCCCACCCTAAAATTAACCCTAACCCGCACGGGCACCTTCACCCTCACTGTAACTCTAACCCTAACACTATCAATAACACTAAACCTATCCCGAACCATCACACTTACACTAACCCTAACTGTCACCCTCACCCAACCCTAACTCTAACCCTAAACCTCACTCTCACCCTCAGCATAACCCTAAGCCTAACCATAACCCTAAGCCTAACCATAACCCTAATCCTCACATTTACCCCAAAACTTACCCTAATCCTAATCCTAACCCTAAGCCTAACAGTCAAACTCACCCTAACCATCAACCTAACCCTAACTCTAACACTAACCCTAACCATAACCCTCACAATCAGCCTCAACCTAACCTTAAATCTAACCCTAAACCACACCCTCACCCTAAAACTAACCCTAACTCTAAGCTAAACCTCACCCTAACCCTAACCCTAAATATCACCCTCACTCTAGCCCTCACCCTAACACTAATCCTAACCGTAACACTCACCCTAACAGTAAACCTAACCCTAAACCTCACCCTAATTGTAAACCTTACCCTAACGCTCACCCTAACCCTAAATTTAACCCGAACCCTAACTCTCAACCTAACCCTAAACCTAACACTCATCCTAACCCTCAACCTCACCCTCACCCTCACCCTCAGGCTAAGGCTAAGCCTATCCCTAACTGTACCCCTAACCCTTACACTCAGCCGAAACTTAACCCAAAACATAATCCTAAACCTAACACTAACCCTCACCCTCACGCTAACCATAAGCATAAACCTAACCCTAACCCTAAACTTAACCCTAGCGCTCACCCACAGCCTCATCCTAACCCTAACTCTAACAATAAATCTTACCCTCACCCTAACCTCAACCCTAACCCTAACCCTAGACCTCACCCTAACTCTAATTCTAACCCTAACCCTCATCTTAACCCTCCCACTAACCCTAAACTTAACCCTCACCCTAACCCTAACCCTCACCCTCAACTTCACCCTCAGCCTAACCCTAAGCCTAAACCTAAACCTAACCCTAACACACACACTCAGCCTCACCCTAACCCTAATCCTAACCCTATCCCTAATCCTAACGCTCCCCCTAAATCTCACTGTAACCCTAACCCCAACACTATCCCTAACCCTAACCCTCAACCTAACTCTCACTCTAACCCTAACTCTAACCCTAAACCTCACCCTCAGCCTAAACCTAACACTAACCCTAAACCAAACACTAAACCTCACCCTAACCCTCACCCTCACCCTCATGATAACCAAAACCCTAAACCTAACCCTAACAATAATCCTAACCCTCACCCTAACCAAATCCATCACCCTAACCCAAACCCTAACCCTAACACATACACTCTCCCTAACACTAACCCTAACCCTAACACTAACACTCACACTAACGCTAACCCTAACCCTAAACCTAAACCTCAACCTAAACCTAACCCTCACCCTAACCCTAATACTAACACTAACACTAAACCTCACCCTAATCCTCCCTCTAACGCTAAATCTAACACTAAACCTCAACCTCACCCTCACCCTAACCCTAACCCTAAACCTCACCCTAACCATAAACCTCACCCTAAACCTAACCCTCAACATAACACTTCCCCTCACCCTAACACTAACCCTAAACCCAACACTCACCCTCACAATAACTGTAACCCTCACCCTAATCCTAATCCTCACCCTAACCCTAACTCTAACCCTAAACCTCACCCTCACCCTAGCCCTCATCCCAACCCTAACCCTAACCCTCATCCTAACCCTCCCCCTAACCTTAAACTTAACCCTCACTGTAACCTTAACCCTCACCCTCAACCTCACCCTCAGCCTAAACCTAAGCCTAACCCTAAACCTAACCCTAACACACACACTCACCCTCACCCTAACCCTAATACTAACCCTATCCTTAACCCTGACACTCCCCCTAAATCTCACCCTAACCCTAACCCTAACACTATCCCTAAACCTAACCTCAACCTAACCCTCACTCTAACCCTAACTCTAACCCTAAACCTCACCCTCAGCCTAAAACTAACACTAACCCTAACCCAAACACTAAACCTCACCCTAACCCTAAAACTCACCCTAACCCTCATGATAACCAAAAGCCTTAACCTAACCCTAACAATAATCCTAACTCTAATTCTAACCCTCACCCTCACCCTAAAGTTAAACCTAAACCTAACCGTAACCCTAAACCTCACCCTCACCCTAGCCCTCACCCTAACCCTAAACCTAACCCTAATCAACATCCTAACCCTCACCCTAACACTAATCCTAAACCTCACCCTCACACTCACCCTAACCCTAATCCTAACCCTAACCCTCAACCTAACCCTAACCCTCACCCTCACATAACCCTTACACTAAGCCTCAACCTAACACTAAACTTAACCCAAACACTAACTCTCACCCTAAACCTTACCCTAACCCTCACCCTAACCCTAACCCTCACCCTCAGCCTCACCCTGAGCCTAACCCTAACCCTAACCCTGAAACTAACACTAACCCTCACACTAACCCTAACCCTAACCCTAAACCTCACCGTAACCCTAATCCTAAAACTAACTCTAACCCTAAACCTAATCCTAACCCTAAACCTAACCCGTATCCTCAGCCTCACACTCACCCTAACCCAAACACTAACCCTAAACCTCACCTTCACCCTAACCCTAACCCTAACCCTAAAGCCCACTCTAACCCTAACACTAATCCTCACCCGAACCCACAACCTCACCATAACTCAAACCCTGACCCTAACAATAACACTAACCCTAACCCTAACCATCACCCGAACCCTAACCCTCACCCCCACCCTCATCCTCAGCCTAACCCTAAGCCTAACCGTAAACCTCAGAATAACCATTACTGAAACCCTAACCATAATCCTAACCCTAACCCTAACCCTAAGCATAACCCAAAACCTAACCCTCATCCTCAGTTTCACCTTCACCCTAACACAAACCCTAACCCTAACTCTCACCCTAAACCTAAGCCTAATCCTAACCCTAACCCTAACCATAACCATAACCCTCAAACTAACCCTAATCCTCAGCTTCACCCTCACCCTAACCCAAAACCAAACGCGAATCCTCACGGTAACCCTAAGCCTAACCCAAACCCTAACCCTAACCTTCACACTCACTCTACCCTAACCCTAATCCTAAACCTAACAGTATCCCTAAACCTAAACCTCACCCTAGCCCTGACCCTAACCATAATCCTAACCCTAACCCTCACCCTATCCTTAACTCTAACCCTAAACCTCAACCTCAACCTAACCCTAACTCTAACCCTAACCCTAACACTAAACCTCACCCTAACACTAACCCTAACCCTCACCATAACCCTAAACCTCATCCTCACCCTCACCGTCAGCCTAACCCTAAGCCTAAACCTAAACTTATCCCTAACACACACTCACCCTCACTCTAACACTAATCCTAACCCTAATCCTAACCCTAACGCTAACCCTCCCCCTAACTCTCACCCTAGCCCTAACCTTAACACGAACACTAACCCTAAACCTCAACCTAACCCTCACCCTAACCCCAACTGTAAACCTAAGCCAAACCCTAAACCTCACCCTTACCCTAACCCTAACCCTCATCTTCACCCTCACCTTAACCGTAACAATAAACCTAAACCTAACAATAACCCTAAACCTTTTCCTAAAACTTACCCTAACCATAACCCTCACCCTAACCCAAACCATCACCCTCAAACTTACTCTCACCCTAACACTAACCCTAATCCTAACACTAACCCTCACACCAACCCAAAACCTAACCCTAACCCTAAACGTCAGCTTAACCCTAACCCTCACCCTCAACCTAGCCGTCAACCTAACCCTAACCCTCATCCTCACTGTAAACCTCACACTAAACCTAACACTAATCCTCAATCTATCCCTCACCCTCACCCTAACCCTAACACTAACCCTAACCCTCACACTCACCTTAGCCCATAACCAAACCCTAAGCCTAAGCCTAACCCTCACCCTAACCCTCACTCTAACCCTAACCCAAACACTCACCTTAACTATAACCCTCACCCTTAACCTCACCCTAACTCTAATCCTAAAACTAACCCTAACCCTCCCCTTAATTCTCACCCTAACCCTAACCTTAACACGAACACGAAACCTAACCCTCAACATAAACCTCACCCTAAACCTAACTCTACTCTAAACCTCACCCTCACCCTAAACATAACTCTAACACTAATCCAAACCCTAAAACTCACCGTAACCCTAACCCTAAACCTCAATGTAACCTTCACACTAACCCTTACCCTAACCTTAAACCTAACCCTCACCCTAACCCTAATCCTCACTCTTAAATTCACCCTAACCCTAACCCTAAGCCTAACCCTAAAACTAACCCTAACCCACACACTCACCCTCAACCTAACCCTAACCCAAACCTTCAACCTGACCCTAACGCTCACCCTCAACCTCATCCTTAGCCTAACCCGATGCCTAACCCTAAACCTAACCCTAACCCACACACTCACCCTCACCATAACCCTAATCCTAACCCTAAACCTAACCCTAACCCTAACCCTCAACCTCACCCTACACTTCACCCTAACTCTAATCCTAACCCTAACCCAAACTCAAACCATAACCCTAAACCTAAACCTCACCCTAAACCTAAACCTAACCCTCACCATCACTGTAAGGGTAACCCTAACCCTAACCCTAACAATAACTGTAATCCTTACCCTAACCCTAAACCTAACCCTAAAACTTACCCTTATCTTAACCCTCAGCCTCATACTAATCTTCACCTTTACACTTACCATCACCCTAACGCTAACCCTCACCCTAAACTTAACCCTCATCCTAACCCTCACCCTAACCGTAACCCTAACCATCACCCTAAACATATCCCTCACCCTCAACCTCACCCTCAGACTAACCCTAAGCCTAAGCCTAAACCTAACCCTAACCCTAAATCTCACCTTAGCCCTCACCCTAACCATAATCCTAACCCTAACCCTCACCCTAACCCTAACCCTAACCCTACCCATAAACCCCTCCCTAACCCTAACGCTAACCCTCACCCGCACACTCACCCTCACCGTAACTCTGACCCTAACCCTATCAATAACACTAACCCTAACCTGAACCATCACCCTAACTCTAACCCTAACCCTCACCTTCATGCTCGGACTAAGCCTAAACCTAAGCCTAAGCCTAAGCCTAACCCTAACCATCACCCTAACCCTACCCTAACACAAACCCTAACTCTAATTCTAAACCTCACTCTCACCCTAACACTAATTCTAACCCTAACCCTAAACCAAAACTTCATCCAAACTCTAACCCTAACACTCACCCTCACCCTCAGCCTAAACCTAAGCCTAACATTAACCATAACATTAACCCTAACCCTAACCCTCAAACTCACCCTCACCCTAAACCTAACTCTACCCCTAAACCTCACCATCACCCTAACCCTAAACCTAACACTAAACCTCACCCTAAACCTAACCCTAACCCTCACCCTAAACCTAAACCTCACACTCACCCTCACGCTCAGCCTAAACCTAAGGCTAACCCTAACCCTAACCCTAACACTCACAGTCACCCTAACCCTAATCCTAAACCTAACCCTAGCCCTAACCCTCATCCTCACCCTAACCCTCACCGTAACACTAACACTAAAACTAAAACTAACCCTCACACTCAGCCTCACCCTAACCATAATTAGAACACTAAACCTCACCCATACCCTAACCCTAACATTAACCCTAATACTAACCCTAACCCTAACCCACCCAAAATTTCACCCTAACCCTAACACTAACCCTAACCCTAAAACAACCTAACCATTACCCTAACCCTAACTCTATTCCTAAAGCTTACCCTCACCCTAACCCTCACTCTAACCCTAACCCAAACACTAAACCTCACCCTAACTCTAACCCTAAACCTCACACTCATCCTCACAGTAACCGTAAGCCTAAAAATAACCCTAACAATAACCCTAAAGCTAATGCTAACCCTCACCCTAACCAGAACCCTCACCCTAACCCAAAACCTCACCCTAACACTTACCCTCACCCTAACCCTAACCCTAACCCTAACACTAACACTAACCCTCACATTAACCCTAAGCCTAAACCTAACCCTCACCCTCTCCCTAACCCTAACACTAACCCTATTTCTAACCCTTAACCTAAACCTCCCCCTAACCCTATATCTAACCCTAAACCTCACACTAATCCTAACCATAAGCCTAAGCCTAAACCTAACTCTAAATGTAACCCTAATCCTCATCCTCACCCTCACCCTATCCCAAACACTAACCCTAACCAACACCCTCACCCTCAGCCTAACCCTAAGCCTAACCTTAAACCTAACCCTAACCATCACCTTAACCATATCCCTAAGCCTAACCCTGAACCAAACCCTAATCCTCATCCTCCCTCTCACCCTAACCCAAACCCTAACCCTCACCCTAAACCTAAGCCTAACATTAACCCTAACCCTCATATTAACTCTCAGCCTAGCCCTCACGCTAACCCTAATCCTAACCCTAAACCTTACCCTGAACCTCAGCCTAACCCTCACCCTCACTCTAACCATAACACTAACACTATTCCTAACCGTTAATCTAACCCTCCCCCTAACCTTATATCTAACCCTAAACCTCACGATAACCCTACCCCTATGCCTAAGCCTAACCCTAACGCTAACCCTCACCCTAACCCTAGCCCTAACACTAACCCTAAACCTCACTCTCACCCTCAGCCTCACCCTAAACCTAACTCTAAACCGAAACCTCCCCCTCAACCTAACCCTAACCTTCACGCTCACCGAAAACGTAACCTTAACCCTAACACTAACCCTAACAATAAACCTAACCCTAACCCTCAATCTAACCATAACCCACACCCTAACCCTAAACCTCACCCTAACACTTACCCTCACCCTAACACTAACCTTCACACTAACCATAACCCTCACCCTAAACCTAAACCTCACCCTAACCCTAATCCTCACCCTCACCCTAGCCCTCACCCTAACCCTGATTCTAATCCTCATCCTCACCCTAACCCTAACCCTCATCCTCACACTAAGCCTCACCCTAACCCTAACTCTAATCCTCAATCTAACCCTCACCCTAACCCTAACCCTAACCCTTACCATAACCCTACACTTAACCCTAACCCACACCCTTAACTTAAACCTCATCCTCAGCCTAAACCTCACGTTTAACCTTACAATCATCCTCAACCTAACCCTCCCCCTAACCCTAAAACTCATCCTAACCCTCACCCTAACTGGAAAACTAAACATCACCCTAACACTAACCCTCACCCTCAACCACAAGCTCAGGCTAAACCTAAGCCTAAGCCTAACCCTTACCTTAAACCTCACCCTCTCCCTAGCTCTCACCCTAACCCTAATCCTAACCCTAACCCTCATCCTAACCCTCACCCTAACCCTAAACCTAACCATTACCCTAACCCTAATCCTCACGCCCACACTCACCCTCTCAGCCTAAGCCTAAGCTGAAACCTAACCCTAACACTCACACTCACCCTCAACCTAACCCTAATCCTAAACCTAAAACTACCCCTAATGCTTAACCTCAACCTAACCCTCACCCTAACCTTAACCCTAACACTAACCCTAAACCTAAACCACAAACTAAGCCTCTCCCTAAAACTAAATCTAACCATAAACCTCACCCTCACCCTAACCCTAATCCTACCCCTAACCCTAAACCTCACCCTAACCCTAACCCTCACCCTCACCCTCACCCTCACTTTAACTCTAACTCTAAGCCTAACAGTAACACTAATCCTAAACCTCAACCTAACCCTAAGCCTAATCCTAACACACACCCTCACCCTAACCCTAATCCTAACCATGACCCTAACCCTCACCCTCAACATAACCTTAACCCTCATCAAAACCCTCACCCTAACCCCAAATCTCACCCTAGCACTAACCCTAACCCTCAGCCTCACCCTAGCCCTCACCAGAACACTAATCCTAACCCTAAGTCTACTCCTAACCATAAACCTAACACTAACCCACACCATAACCCTAAACCTAATCCTAACCCTCAAACTAATCCTAACCCTCACACTCACCGTAACCCTAACCCTAACCCTCACCCAAACCCTAAACTTAACCCGAACCCTAACTCTCACCCTCACCCTAACCCTAAACCTCATCCTAACCCTCACCCTCACCCTCAACCTCATCCTCAGCCTAACCCTAAGCCTAAACCTAACCCTAACCCTCACATTTGTCCTAACCCTTACCCTAATCCTAATCCTAACCCTAAGCCTAACCCTCACCCTCACCCTAATCCTCACCCTAAACCTAACTCTAACACTAACCCTAACCATAACCCTCACAATCAGCCTCAACCTTAGCCTAAATCTAACCCTAAACCTCACCCTCACCCTAAACCTAACCATAACACTAATCCTAAAACTCACAAAAATCCTAACCCTAAACCTCACCCTCTACCTAGCCCTCACCCTAACCCTAATCCTAACCCTAACCCTCATCCTAACCCTCACCCTAACACTAACCCTAACCCTCACAATCACCATCACCCTAACCCTAACCCTAACCCTAATGCTCAACCTAACTCTAACCCTCACCCTCACCATAACCTTTAACCTAACCCTCACCCTAACCCTAAATTTAACCCGAACGCTAACTCTCATCCTAACCCTAAACCTAACCCTCACCCTAACCCTAACCCTCACCCTAACACTCACCTTCAGCCTAAGCCGAAGCCTAATCCTAACCCTAACCCTCACACTCACCCTAAGCTTAACCCTAAACCTAATCTTAAACCTAAGCCTAACCCTCACCCACACACTAACCCACAACCTATCCCTAACTCTAAGACTAACCCTAAGCCCAACGCTCACAATCAACCTCAACCTAACCATAACTCCAACCCTAAACCTCACCCTCACCCTAATGTTAACCCTAAACCTAACCTTAACCCTAAACCTCACCCTCAACCTCAACCTCAGCCTAACCCTAAACCTAACCCTAACACGAACACTCACCCTCACCCTAACCCTAATCCTATCCCTATCCCTAAACCTAACCCTCCCCTAAACTCTCACCCTAACCCTAATCCTAAACCTAACCCTAACCCTTAACCTCAACTGAACCCTCACCCTAACCTTAACCCTAACACTAACCCTAACCCTTCCAGAAACTAACACTCCCCCTAACCCTAAATCTAAACCTAAGCCTCACCCTCACCCTAACCCTAATCCTAACCCTAAACCTAACCCTCATTCTTACCCTCAGTGTAACTCTATCCATAACCCTAACAATTACACTAAACCTAATCCTAAACCTAACGCTAACCCTAACCCTAACCCTATTTCTAACACTCACCCTCACCCTAACCATAATCCTAACCCTAACCATCACCGGAACCCTAACCCTCACCCTCACTGTAACACTAAACCTCATCCAAACCCTCACCCTTACCCTAACCCTAACATTTAACCTCACCCTAACACTAACCCTAAACCTCACCCTCACCCTAGCCCTCACCTTAACCTTAATCCTCATCCTAACCCTCACCCTAACCCTAACCCTAACCCTCACCCTAACCCTAAACCTAACTCAAACCCTCCAGCTAACCCTAACCCTCATGTTCACGGTAACCCTAAAATAACCCTCACGCTAACCCTAAACTTAACCCGAACCCTATCACTCACCCTAAACCTAACCCTAACACACATCCTAACCCTAACCTTCACTCTCACCCTCAGCATAACCCTAAGCCTAACCATAACCCTAAGCCTCACACGCAACCTAAACCTTACCCTAATCTTAATCCTAACCCTAAGCTTAACCCTCACTCTCACCCTAACCCTAAATTTAACACTAACCCTAACCCTGACCCTCACAATCAGCCTCACCCTAACACTAACTCTAAACCTAAACCTCAACCTCACATTAACACTAACCCTAACCCTAAGCAAAACCTCACCGTAACCCTAACCCTAAACCTCACCCTCACGCTAGCACTTACCCTAACCCTAATCCTAACCCTAAACCTAATCCTAACCCTCACCCTAACAATAAACCTAAGCCTAATCCTCACCCTCAGGGTAAACCTTACCTTAAAACTCACCCTGACCCTAAACTTTAATTGAACCCTATCTCTCACACTAACCCTAACCCTAACCCTCACCCTAACCCTAACCCTCAACTTCAACCAAACCCTCAGCCTAAGAATAAGCCTAACAGTAACTGTAACCCTAACACTTACACTCAGCCTAACGTTAAGGCTAATCCTAATCCTAAACCTAACCCTAAGCCTCACCCTCACCCTAACTCTCACCTTAACCCTAACCCTAACCCTAACCCTCACCCTCAGCCTCATCCTAACCCTAACTCTAACCCTAAATCTCAACCTCACCCTAACCCTAACCCTAAACCTAACCCTAAACCTCACCCTAAACCTAATCCTAAACCTCACCCTAACCCTAGCCCTCACCCTAACCCTAATCTTAACCCTAACCCTCATCCTAACCCTCCCCCTAACCCTAACCTTAACTCTCACCCTAACCCTAAACCTCACCCTCAACCTCACCCTCAGCCTAACCCTAAGCCTAACCCTAAACATAACCCTAAAACACACACTCACCCTTACCCTAACCCTAATCCTAAACCTATCCTTAACCCAAACGCTCCCCCTAAATCTCACCCTATCCCTAACCCTAACACTAACCCTAACCCTAACCTTCAACCTAACCCTCATTCTAACCCTATCTCTTACCCTAAACCTCACCCTCAGCCTAAACCTAACAATAAACCTAACCCAAACACTAAACCTCAACCTAACCCTAACCTTAACCTTCACCCTCAACATAACAGAAAACCTAAACCTAACCCTAACAATAATTCTAACCCTAATCCTAAACCTCACTCTAACCATAACACTCACCCTAACCCAAAACCTCACCCTAACCCTTACCCTCACCCTAACACTAACCCTAACACTAAACCTCACACTAACCCTAACCATAACCCTAACGCTAAAACTCAACCTAAACCTCAACCTCACCCTAACACTAACCCTAACACTAAACCTCACCCTAACCCTCCCCCTAACCCTAAATCTAAACCTAAACCTCACGCTCACCTTCACCCTAACCCTAAACCTAAACCTCACCCTAACCATAACCCTCACCCTAACCATAACCCTCAACATAACACTTCCGCTCACCCTAACACTAACCCTAAACCTAACACTCACCCACACACTAACTCTAACCCTCAACCTCATCTTAACCCTCACCCTAATCCTAACACTAACCCTAACCCTCACCCTCACCCTAGCCCTCACCCTAACCCTAATTCTAACCTTCATGCTCACCCTAACCCTAACCCTCATCCTCACCCTAAACCTCACACTAACCCTAACCCTAATCCTCAATCTAACCCTCACCATAACCCTAACCCTAAACCTTACCCTAACCCTAAATCTAACCCTAACACTCACCCTTATTTTAACCCTCAGCCTCAGCCTAAACCTCACTTTTACCCTTACCATCATCCTCACCCTAACCCTCCCCCTAAACCTAAACCTCATCCTAACCCTCACCCTAACCGTAAACCAAAATATCACCCTAACCTTAAACTTCACCATCAACCTCACCCTCAGCCTAACCCTAAGCCTAAGCCTAAGCCTAACCCTCACACTCACCCTCACCCTAACCCTAATCCTAACCCTAACCCTAAACCTAACCCTTAACCTCAACCTAACCCTCACCCTAACCTTAACCCTAACACTAACCCTAACCCTAAAACATGAACTAACCCTCCCCCTAACCCTGAATCTAAGCCTAAACCTCACCCTCAACCTAACCCTAATCCTAACCCTAACCCTAAACCTCACCCTAAACCTAACACTAACCCTCCCCCTCCCCCTCCCCCTCACTGTAACTCTAACCCTAACACTAACAATAACACTAACTCTAACCCTAACGCTCACCCTAACACTAACCCTATCCCTAAACGTCAACCTAACCCTCACCCTCACCCAAACCCTAATACTAAACCTAACACTAACCTTCACCCTAACCCTCCACCTATCCCTAACTCTAACCATAAAACTTACCCTCACCCTACCCTAAATCTAACCATAAACCTCACCATAAACCTCACCCTACCCTCATCCTCACCCTCACCCTCAACCTCAACCTCACTGTAACTCTAAACCAAACCTTAAAAATAAGACTCACAATAATCCTAAACCTAACCCTAACCCTAACCATAACCATAACCCAAACCCTGAGCCTCACACTTCCCGCAAACTTAACCCTAACCATACCATACATTAACAATAACCCTAACCATAATTCTAACCCTAACCCTAACCCTAACCCTCACCCTAACCCTAAGCCTAACCCTTACCCTACTCTTCACCCTAACACTAATCCTAACATTAACCCTCATCCTAACCCACAGCCTAACTTTAAACCTAACCCTCACCCTAACTCTAACCCTCTTAACTTCACCCTTAGCCTAACCCTAAGCCTAATCCTAAACCCCACCCTAATCCACACACTCACCCTCAACCTAACCCTAACCCTAACTCTCACCCTAACACTAACCCTCACCCTCAACCTCACCCTGAGCCTAACCCTAACCCTAACCCTAACCCACACACTCACCCTCACCATAACCCTAATCCTAACCCTAACCCTAACCCTAACCCTAAAACTCACCCTCACCCTAGCCTTCACCCTAACACTAATCCTAAACCTAACCCAAACTCTAACCATAACCCTAACCCTAAACCTCACCCTAAACCTAACCCTAACTCTCACCCTCACTGTAAGTGTAAACCTAACCCTAAACGTAACAATAACTGTAACCCTTACGCTAACCCTCACCCTAAAGCTAACACTTACCCTTAACTTAAACCTCGGCCTCAGCCTAATCATCACCTTTACACTTACCATCACCCTACGCTAACCCTCACCCTAACTCTAACACTCATCCTAACCCTCACCCTAATCGTAACCCTAACCATCACCCTAACCCTATCCCTGATCCTCAACCTCACCCTCAGACTAACCCTAAGAATAAGCCTAAATCTAAACCTAATCCTCAAACTCACCCTAGCCCTCACCCTAACCATAGTCCTAACTCTAACCCTCAACCTAACCCTAAACCTAACCCTCACCCACACCCTCATCCTCACCGTAACTCTAACCCTAACCCTATCAATAACACTAACCCTAACCCGAACCATCACCCTAACCTTAACCCTAACCCTCACCCTCATGCTCAGACTAAGCCTAAGACTAAGCCTAAGCCTAACCCTAACCCTCACCCTAACCCTCAACCTTACACTAACCCTAACTCTAACCCTAAACCTCACTCTCACCCTAACACTAATTCTAAACCTAATCCTAAACCTAAATCTCATCCTAACCCTAACCTAACACTCACCCTCAGCCTCAGCTGAAACGTAAGCCTAACATTAACCCTAACCCTAACCCTTACACTCACCCTCACCCTAAACCTAACTCTACCCCTAAACCTCACCCTCACCCTAACCCTAAACCTAACACTAAACCTCACCCTAACCCTAAAGCTAACCCTCACACTAAACCTAACCCTCACCCTCACCCTCACGCTCAGCCTAAACCTAAGTCTAAGCCTAAACCTAACCCTAATACTCACACTCATCCTAACCCTAACCCTAATCCTAATCCTAACCCTAGCCCTAACCCTCATCCTCACCCTAACACTCACCGTAACCCTAACATAAACCTAAAATTAACCCTCACACTCAGCCTCACCCTAACCCTAATTCTAACACTGAACCGCACCCAGACCCTAACCCTAATGCTAACCCTAAACATAACCCTAACCCTAACCCCCCCAACTCTCACCCTAACCCTAACACTAACCCTAACCCTAAACCTCAACCTAACCTCACCCTAACCCTAACTCTATCCCTAAATCTCACCCTCACCCTAACCCTCACTCTAACCCTAACCCAAACACTAAACCTCACCCTAACCCTAACCCCAAAACTCAAACTCACCCTCACATTAATCGTAACCCTAAACCTAACCCTAACAATAACCCTAAAGCTAATCCTAACCCTCACCCTAACCATAACCCTCAGCCAAAACCAAACCCTCAACCTTAAACTCACCCTCACCCTAACACTAACCCTAACATTAACACTAACCCTCACACTAACCCTAACCCTAAACCTAAACTTAAACCTCAATCTAAACCTCACCCTCACCCTAACCCTAACACTAACCCTATTCCTAACCCTTACCCTAGACCTTCTGCTAAACCTATATCTAAACCTAAACCTCACGCTAACCCTAAGCCCAAGGGTAAGCCTAACCCTAACCCTAACCCTAAAAGTAACCCTAATCCTCAGCCTCACCCTTACCCTAACCCAAACCCTAACCCTAACCAACACCCTCACCCTCAGCGTAACCCTAAACCTAACCCTAAACCTAAACCTAACCATCACCTTAAACCTAACACTAACCCTAACCCTAACCCTTAACCAAACCCTAATCCTCAGCCTCCCTCTCACCCTAACCCAAACACTAAATCTAACCCTCACTCTCACACTTAACCTAAACCTAATCCTCAACCTAACCCTATCCCTAAACCTAACCCTCACATTAACCTTCAGCCTAGCCCTCACCCTCACCCTAATCCTAATCCTAAAACTTATGCTAACCCTCAGGTAAACCCTAACCCTAACCCTCACCCTAACCCTAAACCTCAACGTAAGCCTCAACCTAACCCTAACTCTATAGCTAACCTTAACCCTCACCCTCACTGTCACCGTAACTGTAACCCAAAACCTAAGCCTAAAAATAACCCTAACCCTCACCCTCACCCTAACACTAATCATAAACCTAAAACTACCCCTAACCCTTAACGTCAACCTAATGCTCACCCTAACCTTAACGCTAACACTAACCCTAACCCTAACCCACGAAATAACCCTCCCCCAACTCTAAATATAACCATAAACCTGACACTCACCCTAACCCTAATCCTAACCCTAACCCTAAACCTCACCCTAACACTAACCCTAAGCCTCACCCTCACCCTCACCCTCAATTTAACTCTAACTCTAATCCTAACAATAACACTAATCCCAAACCTAAATCTAACCCTAAGCCTAACCCTAACCCTAATCCTAAAACACACCCTCACCCTAACCCTAATCCTAACCATTACCCTAACCCTCACCATCACCATAACCTTAACCCTCATCCAAACAATCACCCTAACCCTAATCTTAACCCTAATTCTCCTCCTAACCCTCAACCTAAACCTAACACTAACCCTGAACCTAACCCTCAAAATCAGCTTCAACCTAACCCTAACTCAAGCCCTAAACCTCACCCTCACCCTAAACCTAACCATAACCCTAACCCTAAAACTCACCACAACTCTAACCCTAAAGCTCACTCTCCCCCTAGCCCTCACCCTAACAATAATCCCAACCCTAAGCCTCATCCTAAACCTCATCCTATCACTAACCCTAACCCTCATCCTTACCATCACCCTAAGCCTAACCCAAACTCTCAAACTAACTCTAAACCTCACCCTCACCATAACCCTTACCCTAACCCTTACCCTAACCCTAAATTTAACCCGAACCCTAACGCTCACCCTAAACCTAACCCTAACCCTCAGCCTAACCCTAATCCTCACCATCACCCTCAGCCTCAGCCCAAGCCTAAGCCTAATCCTAACCTTAACCCTAACCCTCACACTCACCCTAAGCCTAACCCTAATCCTAATCCAAACCCTAAGCCTAAACCGACACTCAACCTAAACCTAACACTAACCCTAACCCTAACCCTAACCCTTGCCTAATCCTCAACC
Source organism: Dipodomys merriami (assembly GCF_024711535.1). Classification (NCBI taxonomy): domain Eukaryota; kingdom Metazoa; phylum Chordata; class Mammalia; order Rodentia; family Heteromyidae; genus Dipodomys; species Dipodomys merriami. Next base: position 3,637,855 of record NW_027206346.1, read on the forward strand.
CCAACCTCACCCTCAACCTAACCCTAAGCCTAACCCTAACACTAACCCTAACCCTCATCATAACCCAAACCCTAACCTTAACCATAACCCTAACCGAAACACTAAACCTAACCCCAAACCTAAACCTAACCCTTACCCTAACCATAACCCTAATCCTCAACCTCAATGTCACCGTAACCCAAACAATAACCCTAACCCTCACCCTAACCCTAAGCCTAACCCTAACTCTAACCCTCACACTCACCCTCACCCGAACCCTAATCCTAAACCTAAACCTATCCCTAAACCTAACCCTCACATTAACCCTCACACTAGCCCTCAAACTGACCCGAATCCTAACCCTAAACCTCACCCTAACCCTAACTTTAACCCTCACACTAACCCTAACCATGAACCTAAACCTCACCCTAACCCTAAACTGAATCCTCACCCTCACCCTTACTCTCAACTTAACTCTAACCCTAAACATAACAATAACCCTAAACCTAAACCTAACCCTAACCAACAAACTCACCGTAACTCTAAACCTAAACATAACACTAAAACTCACCCTAATCCTCAACCTCACCTTCACCCTAACTCAAACCCTAATCCTCACCCAAACCCTCACCCTCAGCCTAACCCTAAGCCTAAACCAAACCCTAACCCTAAACATCACCTTAACCCTAACCCTAACCCAAACCCTAACCCTGAGCCAAAACCTAATCCTCAGCTTCACCCTCACCATAACCCAAACCCTAACCCTAACCCTCACCCTAACCCTAAACCTAACCCTAAACCTAACCCTCACACTCACCCTCACCATAACCATAATATTAAACCTAACCCTATCCCTAAACCTATCCTTCACATTAACCCTCAGCATAGCCCTCATGCTAACCATAAACCTTATCCTAACCCTCACCCTAACCCTAACCCTAAACCTCACCCTCACCTTCAACCTCACTTTAACTCTAACTCGAACCCTAACAATAACACTAATCCTAAACCTAAACGTAACCCTAACCCTAAACCTAAACCTAATCCTACCACACACCCTCACCCTAACCCTAATCCTAACCATAGCACTAACCCTCACCCTAAACCTCACACTAACCCTAACACTAATCCTCAATCTAACCCTTACCCTCACCCTACACCCTAACCCTCACCCTTACCCTAACACTAACCCTAACCATAACCATAATCATAACCCTCAACCTCAGCCTCACATTCAAACCAAACATAACCCAAACCAAAACACTAACAATAACCCTAACCCTCACCCTAATCCTAATCCTACCCCTACCCCTAAACCTCACCCTAGCCCACACCCTAAACCTAAGCCTAAGCCTAGCCCTCACCCTAACTCTCACTCTAACCCTAACCCCAAACCTCAACCGAAACCTAAACCTGAACCTCACCCTCAGCCTAACTCTAATCCTAACCTGAACCCTAACCTTAACCCTCACACACACAGTCACCTTAACCCTAGACCTAAATCTAACCTTAACCCTAACCCTCACCCTCACCCAAAACCTCACCCTAACCCTAAACATAACCCTCACCCTCAGCCTCACATTCATAGCAAACTTAACCCAAACCATAACACTAACAATAACCCTAACCCTCACCCTCAACCTAACCCTAACCCTAAACCTAAACCTAAACCTAACCCTAACCCTAACCCTAAACCTAAACCTGACCCTAACCCTTATCCTAACCCTCACCCTCACCCTCACAGTAACCATAAACCTAACCCTAACCCTTACAATAACCCTAACCCTAACCCTATACCTCATCCTAACCATATCCTTCACCCTAACCCTAACCCACACCCTAAAGCTTATCCTCACCTTAACCCTAACCCTCACACTCACCCTAAACCTCACCCTAATCCTAATCCTAACCCTAAGCCTAACCCTCACCCTCACCCTAACCCTCACCCTAAACCTAACTCTAACACTAACTCTAACCCTAAACCTCCCCCTCCCCCCACCATAACCCTAACCCTAACCCTAAACATCACCCAAACCCTAACCCTAAACCTCACCCTCACCCTTGCCCTCACCCTAATCCTAATCCTAACACTAAACCTCACTCTAACCCTAACATTAATCTTAAACCTAACCCTAAACCTAACCCTCACCCTCACCCTAACACTCACCCTAACACTAACCCTCACCCTCACTCTCATCCTAACAATAACTGTAACCCTAAACCCCACCCTCATCCTAATACTCACCCTAAACCTAAACCTCCCCCCTACCCTAAACCTAAACCTCACCCTCAACCTAGCACTCACCCTAAACCTAATCCTAACCCTAACCCTCACCCTAATGCTAATGCTCACACTCAACCTCACACAGCGTAACCCTAAGCCTAACCCTAAACCTAACCCTAACACAAATATTCACCCTCACCTTTACTCTAATCCTAACCCTAAACCTAAGCCTCCCCCTAATTCTCACCCTAACCCTAACCCTAACACTAACACTACCCCTAACCCTCAACCTAACCCTCACCCTAACCCTAAACTTCACCCTCACCCTAAACCTAACTCTAACACTAACCCAAACCCTAAACTTCACCATAAAACTAACCCTCACCCTCACCCTCAGCCTAAAACTAAACCTGACCCTTACAATAACCCTAACACTAATCCTAACCCTCACCCTAACCATAACGATCACCCTAACCCCAAACCTCACCTAACACTTACCCTCACCCTAAAACTAAGCCTAACCCTAACACTAACCCTCACACTAACCCTAACCCTAAGCCTAACCCTAAACCTCACCGTAACCCTAACCCTAACCCTAAAGAGAATTAACCCTAACCCTAAGTCTAACCCTAATCCTCAGCCTCACCCTAACCCTAACCGAAACACTAACCCTAAACCTCACCCTAACCCTAAGCCTATATCTAACCCTAAACCTCACCCTCAGCCTAACACTAACCCTGACCCTAACCCTAAACCCCAACCTATCCCTAACCCGCACCATCAACCTCAACATAACTCTAACCCAAACCCTAACCCTAACCCTAACCATCACTTTAACCCTAATCCTCACCCCCATCCTCAGCCTCAGCCTAACCCTAAGCCTAACCATAACTCTCAGACTAACCCTCACAGAAACCCTAACCCTAACACTAACCCTAACCCTAAACCTAACCCTAACCCTAAACCTAACCCTCATTATCAGCTTCACCCCCACCCTAACCTAAACTCTAACCCGAACACTCACCCTAACCCTAAGCCCAACCCTAACCGTAACACTAATCCTAACACTAACCCTCACACTAACCCTCACCCTAATGCTAATTCTAAACCTAAACCTCACCCTCACACTAACCCTAACCCTCACCTTCACCCTCACCCTCTGCCTAATATTAAACCTAAACCTAACCCTAACCCTAACCCTAACAAGAAGAGTAACCCTCACCCTAACCGTCACCCTAACCCTAACCCTAACACTCACACTCACCATACCCATAACCAAACCCTAAGCCTAATCCTAACCCTCACCCTAACCCTCACTCTAATCCTAACCCCAACACTCACCTTAACCATAACCCTCACCCTCACCCTAACTCTATTCCTAACCCTAACCCTAACTCTAACCCTCCCCTTAACTCGCACCCTAACGCTAACCTTAACAGTAACACTAACCCTAACCCTCAACCTAACCCTCACCCTAATCCTAACTCTAACCTAAACCTCACCCTGACCCTAAACCCAACTCTAACATTAACCCAAACCCTAAACCTCACTCTAACCATAACCCTAACCCTAATCCTCACCCTCACCGTAACCGCAACCCTAAACCTAACAATAAGAATAAACTTAACCGTATTCCTAACCCTCAACCTAACACTTACCCTCACCCTAACACTAACCCTAAACTTCAGCCTAACCCTCTCCCTAACCCTATATGTAACCCTCAACCTCACACTCACCCTAAACCTAACCCTATACCCCACATTAACCCTAACCCTAACAATCACCCTTGTGCTCGGCCTAAGCCTAAGCCTAAGACTAAGACAAACACTAACCCTAAACATCACCCTAACCCCAACAATAAAACTAAACCTAACTCTAACCCTAAACCTCACCCTCACCCTAACCCTAATTCTAAACCTAACCCTAAACCTAAACCTCATCCTAACCCTAACCCTCACCCTCACCCTCACCCTCACCCTCACCGTAACTGTAACCCTAACCCTAACCCTAACAATAACCCTAACCCTAACCCTAACAGTCATAATAAGCATAACCTTCACCGTAACCCTAACCCTCACTGTAACCCTAACCCTCACCCTAACACTTACCCTCACCCTAACACTAACACTCACCCTAACACTAACCCTCACACTAACCCTAACCATAACCCTAACCCTAAACTTCACCCTAACCCTAACCCTCAACCTCAACCTAGCTCTCAACCTAACCCTAACCCTCATCCTCACCCTAAACTTCACACTAACCCTAACAGTAATCCTCAATCTCAACCTCACCATCACCCTAACCCTAACACTCACCCTTACCGTAAACCTCACCCTCAGCCTAACACTCGCCTTTACCCTTACCATCACCCTCACACTAACCCTCAACATAAAACTAATCCTCATCATAACCCTAACCCTAACGGTAACCCCAACCATCACCCTAACCCTAACCCTCACCCTCACCCTCAGCCTCAGCCTAAACCTAAGCCTAAGCCTTGGCCTAACCCTAAACCTCACCCTCACCCTAACCCTAACCCTCTTCCTAACCCTTAACCTAACCATAAACCTAACCATCTTTCTAAACCTAATCCTCATTCCCACCCATACCCTCAGCCTAACCCTAAACCTAAGCCGAACCCTAACCTTAACCCTCACACTCACCCTCACCAAAAACCTAATCCTAAACCTAAACCTAACCCTAACATTAAAACTTAGTCTAACACTCACCCTAACCCTAACCCTAAACCTAAACCTAATGCTCACCCTAACCCTCCCACTAACCCTAACTCTAACCCTAAACGTCACCCTCACCCTAACCATAACCCTAACCCTAAACCTCACCCTAAACCTGATCCTTACCCTCACCCTCACCCTCACCCTTACTGTAACTCTAACCCTAACCCTAATCCTAACCCTCACCCTCACCCTAATCATAACCCAAACCCTCACCCTTAACCTAACCCTCACACTCACTGTAACCCTAACCCAAACCCTAAACCTCACCATAACCCTAACAATAACCCCCAACCTCACCCTAGCACTCACCCGAAACCTAATTTTAACCTTAAACCTCATCCAAAACCTCGCCTAACCCTAACCTTAACCCTAAACCTAACCCTAAACCTAATTCTAACCCTCAACCTAACCCTAACCCTGACCCCAAAGTAACCCTAACACTAATTCTCACCCTAAACATAAACCTCATCCTAACCCTAACCCTCAACCTCACCCTAACACTAACACTAATCCTAACCTTAAACCTCACCCTATACCTCACCATAACCCTAACTCTAATCCTAAACCTGACCCTCACCCTAACCCTCACGCTAAACCTAAAACTCACCCTCACCCTAGCCTTCACCCTAACCCTAAACCGAACTTAACCCTCATCCTAAGCCTCACCCTAACCCTAAACCTAACCATCAACCTAACCCTAAACCTCACCCCTAACCTCACCCATAGTCTAACCCTAAGCCTAACCCTAAACCTAACCCTAACCCACACACTCACCCTCAACCTAACCCTAACCCTAACCCTCACCCTAACCCTAACCCTCATCCTCAACCTCATCCTTAGCCTAACCCTAAGCCTAACCCTAAACCTAAACCTAACACACACCCTCACCCTCACCCTAATGTTAATCCTAACCCTAACCCTAACCCTCACCCTCACCCTAGCCTTCACCCTAACCCGAATCCTAAACCTAACTCAAACTCTAACCATAACCCTAACCCTAAACCTCACCCTAAACCTAACCCTTACCTTCACCCTCACTGTAAGGGTAACCCTAATCTTAACCCTAACAATAACCGTAAACTTAACTCTTACCCTCACCCTAACCATGACAATCACCCTAAACCTAACCCTCATCCTAACACTTACCCTCAACCTTATCTTAACCCTAAGCCTCAGCCTAATCCTGACCTTTATGCTTACCATCACCCTCACCGTAACCCTCACCCTAGTCCTAACCCTAATCCTTACCCTCACCCTCACCATAACCCTAACCATCACTCTAAACTTATTCTTCACCCTCAACCTCACCCTCAGACTAACCCTAACCCTATCCTTACCCATAAACCCAACCCTAACCCTAAACTTAACCCTCACCCGCACCCTCACCCTCACCGTAACTCTAACCCTAACCCTATCAATAACAGTAAACCTAACCCGAACCATCACCCTAAACCTAATCCTAACCCTCACCCTCATGCTCAGACTAAGCCTAAGCCTAAGCCTAACCCTAAACCTAACTCTCAACCTTACCCTATCCCTAACCCTAACCCTAACTCTAACCCTAAATCTCACTCTCACCCTAACACTAATTCTAACCCTAACCCTAACCTAAACCTCATCCTAACCTTAACCCTAAGACTCACCCTCACCCTCAGCCTAAACCTATGCTTAACATTAACCCTAAACCTAACCCTCACACTCACCCACACCCTAAACCTAACTCTAACCCTAAAGCTCACCATCACCCTAACCCTAAATCCAATACTAAACCTCACCCTAACCCTAACCCTAACCTCACCCCAAACCTAACCCTCACCCTCACCCTCAGACTAAACCTAAGGATAACCCTAACCCTAAACCTAACCCTCACACTCACCCTAACCCTAAACCTAATCCTAATTCTAACCCTAGCCCTAAACCTCACCCTCACCGCAACCCTCACCCTAACCCTAAATCTAACCCTGAAACTAACCCTCACACTCAGCCTCACCCTAACCCTAATTCTAACACTAAACCTCACCCACACCATAACCCTAACGCTAACCCTAACCCTAAACCTAACACTAACCCTAACCACAAACCTCAACCTAACCCTCAGCCTAACCCTAACTCTATCCCTAATCCTCACCCTCAACCTAACCTTCACTCTAACCCTAACCCAAACACTAAACCTTACCCTAACCCTAAACCTAACCCTCACACTCACCCTCACCGTAACCGTAACCCTAAACCTAACCCTAACAATAACCCTAAAGCTAATCCTAACCCTCAACCTAACCATAACCCTCACCCTAACCCAAAACCTTGCCCTAACACTTACCCTCACGCTAACACTAACCCTAACCCTAACACTAACCCTCACACTATCCATAACCCTAACCATTAGCCTAAACCTCAACCTAACCCTCACCCTCACCCTAACCCTAACACTAACCATATTCCTAAACCTTGTCCTAACCCTCCCCCTAACCCTATATCTAACCCTAAACCTCACGCTAACCCTAACCCTAAGCCTAAGCCTAACACTAAACCTAACCCTAACCCTAAACATAACGTTAATCCACAGCCTGACCCTCACCCTAACCCAAACACTAACCCTAACCCACACCCTCATCCTCAGCCTAACCCTAAACCTAACCCTAACCCTAACCCATCACCTTAAACCTAACCCTAAACCTAACACTAAAACTGAACCAAACCCTAATCCTCAGCCTTAGCAATACCCTAACCCAAACCCTAACCCTAACCCTCACCCTAACACTAAGCCTGACCCTAAATCTAACCCTCACACTCACCCTCACCCTAACCCTAATCCTAATCCTAATGGTATCCCTAAACTTTACCCTCACTTTAACCCTCATGCTAGCCCTCAACCTAACCCTAATAATAACCCTAAAACTTATCGTAACCCTCAACATAACCCTAACCCTCACACTAACCCTCACCCTCACCCTAACCCTAACACTAACACTAACCCAAACCCTAACCCTCAACCTCAGCCTCATCCTAAACCTAACTCTAACCCTAAAACTCCTCCTCCCCCTAACCCTAACCTTCATGCTCATCGAAAAAGTAACCGTAACCCTAACCCTAACAATAACCCTAACCCTAACCCTCACCCTAAGCATAATCCTCACCCTAACCCTAACCCTCACCCTAACACTTACCCTCACTCTAACCCTAACCATAACCCTAACACTAACCCTCACAGTAACCCTAACCCTCACCCCAATCCTAAACCTCACCCTAACCCTAAAACTCAACCTCACCCTAGCCCTCACCCTAACCCTAATTCTAACCCTCACCCTCAACCTAGCCTTCAACCTAACCCTAACCCTCTTCCTCACCCTAGCTCTCACCCTAACACTAATTCTAACCCTCAGGCTCCACCTAACCCTAATCCTCATCCTCACCCTAAACCTCACACTAACCCTAAACCTAATCCTCAATCTAACCCTCACCATAACCCTAACCCTAACCCTTACCCTAACCCTAAACCTAGCCCTAACCCTCGTCCTTATCTTAACCCTCAACCTCAGCCTAAACCTCAACTTTACCCTTACCATCATCTTCAACCTAAACCTCACCCTAACCCTAAACCTCATCCTAACCAACACCATAAACTTGAACTTAACCATCACCCTAATCCTAACCCTCAAACTCAACCTCACACTCAGCCTAAGCCTAAGCCTAAACCTAACCCTAAACTTTATCCTAAACCTCACACTGACCCTCAAAGTAACCCTAACCATCACCATCACCAAAATCCTTACCCTAACCATCAATCTAACCCTAAACTTAATCCAATCCCTAACTCTCAACCTAACGTTAACCCGAACCCTAACCCGAACCCTCACCCGAACTCTCACCCTCAGCCTAACCCTAAGCCTAAGCCTAACCGTAACCCTAAACATTACCCTCAACCTAACCATCACCATAACCCTAACCCTAATCCTAACACTAAACCTCACCCTAAACCTAACCTTAATCCTAATCCTAACCCTAACTCTAACCCTCACCCTCACCCTAACCCTCACCTTAACCCTAACCCTAACACTAACCCTAACCCTATCGCTCACCTCAGTCTCATCCTAACCCTAACTGTAACCCTAAACCTCATCCTCATCCTAACACTCACCCTGAACCTAAACTTCATGTAACCCTAAACCTAAACCTTACCCTAGACCTAGCCCTCACACTAACCCTAACCCTAACCCTAACCCTAATCCTAACCCTCCCCCTAACCCTAACCCTAAACCTCACCCTAACCCTCACCCTAACGTTAACCCTCACCCTCAACCTCACCCTCAGCCTAACCCTAAGCCTAACCCTAAACCTAACCCTAACACACACACTCACCCTCAGCCTAAACCTAAGTGTATACCTAAAACTAACCCTAACTCTCACCCTCAGCCTCCCCCTAACCCTAATTCTATCCCTAAACATCACCATCAGGCTAACCCTAACTCTAATTCTAACCCTAACCCTAAACCTCACCCTAACTCTAATCCTAACCCTAACACTAAACCTCACCCTAACCCTAAACCTAACCCTCACCCGCAACCTCATCCTCAGTCTAACCCTAAGCCTAAGCCTAACCCTTACCCTAACCCTCACCCTCACCCTAGCCTCACCCTAAACTGAATCCTAACCCTAAACCTCATCCTAACCCTCAAACTAAACCTAAACCTAACCATCACCATAACCCTAATTCTCACCCCCCCTCACCCTAAGCCTAAGCCTAACCCTAACCATCACACTCACCCTCACCCTAAACCTAATCCTAACCATAACCCTAACCCTAAACCTAAACCTCAACCTAACCTACACCCTAACCTTAAGCCTAACACTAAACCTAACCCTAACCCTCGTCCTAACCCAACAAGGAACCCTAAATCTAACCCCAAACCTCATCCTCACCCTAACCCTAATACTAACCCTAACAATATCACTAATCCTAACGAGAAACAGAACCCTAATGCTAAATCTAACCCTAATTCTAACAATCACCCTCACGCTAACACTAATCCTAACCCAAACCCTCAACCGAACCCTAATCCTCACCCTCACTGTAACCCTAAACCTCATCCTAACCCTCACCTTAACCCTGACCCTAAACCTAAACCTTACCCTAAAACTAACCCTAACCCTCAACCTCACCCTAGCCCTCACTCTAACCCTAATCCTAACCCTAATGCTCACCCTAACCCTAAACTTAACCGAACCCTAACTCTCAACCTAAACTTATCCCTAAGCCTCACCCTAACCCTAACCCTCACCCTCACCCTCAACCTCAGCCTATCCCTACGGCTAAGCCTAAACATAACCCTAACTGTCAGACTCACACTAACCCATATCCTAATCCTAATCCTAACCCTAAGTCTTAACCTCACCCTATCCCTAACCCTAACCCTAACCCTAACTCTCTCCCTAACCCTAAACCTAACCCTCACCCTAAGCCTAACCCTCACCCTCACCTTCATCCTCAGCCTAACCCTAAGCTTAAGCTTAACCCAAACTGTAAACCTCAGCCTCACCCTAACCCTAACCCTCACCCTAAAGCTTACCCTAAACCTAACGCTAAACTTCACCCCCACCCTAGCCCTCACCCTAACCCGAATCCTAACCCTAACCCTCGTCCTAACCCTCCCCAAAACCCTAACCCAATCCCTCACCCTAACCCTAACCCTCACCCAAATCCTCATCCTTAGCCTAACCCTAACCCTAACCCTAACCCTCAACCTAACCCTCCACCTAAACCAAACCCTCAACCTCACCCTAACCCTAACCATCATCCTCAACCTCACCTTCACCCTAAACATAACCCTAACCCTCACATTAACCCTAACCCTAACCCTCACTCTCAGCCTCACCCTAACCCTAACTCTAACCCTAAACCTCACCCTCTCACTAACACTAACCCTAACCTGAAATCTAAACCTCATCATAACCCTAACCTTCAACCTCAACCTCACCTTACCCCTTACACCAAACCTAATCCTAACCCTAACCCTAATCCTATCCCTTACCCTAACACTAACCCTTACCCTCCCTCTAAATCTCATCCTCAGCCTAATCCTCACGTTTACCCTTACCTTCACCCCCACCCTAACTATCACCCTAACCCTAACCCTAACCCTAACCCTAACTCTACCCCTAAACCTCACCCTCAGGCTAACCTTAACTCTAATCCTATCCCTAACACTAAACCACACCCTAACCCTAACCCTAACCCTCACCCTCACCCTAGCCTCACCCTAAACCGAATCCTAACCCTAACCCTCATCCTAACCCTCACATTAACCTAAACCTAAGCATCACCATAACCCTAATTCTCACCCCCCTGCACCCTCAGCCTAACCCTATGCCTAAGCTTAACCCTAACCATCACACTCACCCTCACCCTAACCCTAATCCTAACCCTAACCCTAACCTTAACCCTAAACCTCAACCTAACCATCACGCTAACCTTAAGCTTAACAGTAACCCTAACCCTAACCCTCGTCCTATCCCAACAACTAACCCTAAATCTAACCTAAAACCTCAAATTCACCCTAACCCTAATACTAACCCTAACCCTAACAATATCACTAATCCTAACGATAAACATAACCCTATTGCTAAACCTAAACCTAATTCTAACTATCACACTCACCCTAACCCTAATCCTAACCCTAACCCTCACCCTAACTCTAACCCTAAACCTAAACCTTACCCTAACACTAACCCTAACCCTAAGCCTCACCCTAGCCCTCAACCTAAACCGAATCCTAACCCTAATGCTCACCCTAACCCTAAATTTAACGGAACCCTAACTCTCACCCTAACCCTAACCCTAAGCCGCACCCTAAACCTAGCCCTCACCCTCACCCTAAACCTCAGCCGAAACCTAAGGCTAAGCCTAACCCTAACCCTGTCACACTAACCCTAACCCATATCATAATCCTAATCCTAATCCTAAACCTTAACCTCACCCTCACCCTAAACCTCACCCTAATCCTAACGCTCATGCTCACCCTAAACCTAACCCTCACCCTCAACGTCACCCTCAGCCTAACCCTAAGCCTAAGCTTAACCCTAACTCTAAATCTTAGCCTCACCCTAACCCTAACCCTAACCCTAAAGCTTCCGCTACACCTAAACCTAAACCTCACCCTCACCCTAACCCTCACCCTAACCCTAATCCTCACCCTCACCCTCATCCTAACCCTCCTCAAAACAATAAAACATTCCCTCAACCTAAACCTAACCCTCATCCAAATCCTCATCCTTTGCCTAACCCAAACCCTAACCCTGACCTCAACCTAACCTTCCACCTAAACCAAACCCTCAACCTCACCCTAATCCTAACCCTCATCCTCAAACTCACCTTCACCCTAAACCTAACCCTAACCCTCACACTAACCCTAAAGCTAACCTCACTCTCAGGCTCACCCAAACCCTAACTCTAACCCTAAATCTCACCCTCTCACTTAACCTAACCCTATCCCATGCCCAAAACTTCACAATAACCCTAACCCTAAACCTCACCCTCACCTTAGACCTTACACCAAACCTAATCCTAACCCTAACCCTAATCCTATCCCTTACCCTAACACTAACCCTTACCCTCCCTCTAAATCTCAACCTAACCCTAACCCTAACACTAACCCTAACCCTAACCCTCAACCTAACCCTCACCCTAACCCTGACTCTAACCCTAAACCTCACCCTCACCCTAACCCTAACTCTAACCCTAACACAGACCCTAAACCTCACGCTAACCCTAACTCTAACCCTCACCCTCAGCCTCACTCTTGCCCTCACCCTAACCCTAACCCTAACCCTAACCCTAACCCTAAACCTCACCCTAACACTAACCTAACATTCACCCTCACCCTAGCCCTCAACCTAACCCTAATCCTAACCCTAATCCTCACTCTAACCCTCATCCTAACTCTAACCCTAAACCTCACCCTAACCCTAACCCTAACCCTAACCCTCAAACTAACCCTAACACTCATGCACAATTTAAGCCTAATCCTAAACCTCACCCTAAACCTAAAATAACCGGATCCCTAACTCTCACCCTAACCCTAACCCTAACCCATACACTAACCCTAACCCTCACCCTCACTCTCAGTGTAATCCTAAGCCTAAACCTAACCCTAACCCTAACCCTCACACTCACACTAACCCTTACCCTAATCCTAAACCTAACCCTCACCCTCAACCTCAACCTCACCTTAACCCTAACTCTAACCCTAAAACTCATCCTCAACCTAACCCTAACCCTAACCCTAGCCCTCACCCTAACCCTAATCCTAACCCTAACCCTCATCCTAACCTTCCCCATAACCCTAACCCTAACCCTCACCCTAACCCTAACCCTCACCCTCACATTCACCCTCAGCCTAATCCTATGCCTAACCCTAAGCCTACCCCTAAACTTAACCCTAACCCTCACAGTCACCATCAACCTCACCCTCACTGTAACTCTAACCCTAACCCTAACCCTCACCCTAACCCTAAACCTAAACCTCCCCCTAACCCTAACCTTCCCCCTAACTCTATATCTAACCCTAAACCACACCCTCACCCTAACCCTAACACTAACCCTAACCCTAACCCTCACCTGAACCCTCTCCCTAACCCTATATCAAACCCTAAACCTCAACCTCACCCTAACCCTAACACTAACCCTAAACCTAACCCTCACGCTAACCACTTCCATAACCCTATATGTAACCCTAAACCTCACCCTCACCCTAACAGTAACCCTAACCATAACCCTAAACCCCACCCTAACCCTAAACCTAAACCTCAACCGCACCCTCAGCTTCACCATAACACTAACAATAACCCTAACAATAATACTAACCCTAACCCGGACCATCACCCTAACCCTAATCCTCACCCCCAACCTCACCCTCTGCCTAAGCCTAAGTCTAAGCCTAACCCTCACCCTACCCTTTACACTCACCCTCATTGTAACTCTAATCCTAAACCTAACCCTATACCTAACCCTCAACCTCACCCTAACCCTAACACTAACGCTAACCCAAACCTCAACCTAAACCTCCCCCTAAACCTATCTGTAACCCTAAAGCTCACCCTCAACCTAAACCTAACCTTAACCCTAACCCTAAACCTCAGCCTAACCCTAACCCTCACCCTCACCCTCAACCTCAACATAAGTCTAACCCTAACCCTAAAAATAACCCTAACCCTAACCCTAACCATATCAATAACCCTCACCGTCAGCCTCACCCTCACTGGAAACTTGACCCTAACCATAACACTAACATTAACCCTAACCCTAACCCTAACTCTAATCCTCACCCCCACCGTCACCCTCAGCCTAACCCTAACCCTAACCCCAACTCTAATCCTAACCCCCACTGTAACCCTAAAACTACCCCTAACACTAACACTAACCCTAAACCAAACCCTAACCCTAACCCTAAACTTAAACCTAACCCTAACCCTAACCGTAAACATAACCTGAAACCTAACTCTCACCCTAACCCTACAACTAACCTTCACCCTAACCCTAACCCTCATCCTCACACTCACCTTCATCCTAACCCTAAGCCTAACCATAACCATAACCCTAATCCTCACACACACCCTAACCTTTCCCCTAATCCTAATCCTAACACTAAGCCTAAACCATACCCTCACCCTAACACTCAATCTAACCCTAACTCTAACACTAACCCTAAACCTAACCCTCAACCTCAGCCTCATCCTAACCCTAACTCTAACCCTAAACCTGCCCCTAACCCTAACTCTAACCATCACCCTAACCTTAATTCTCACCCACACCCTCACACTCAGCCTAATCCTAAGCCTAACCCTAACCCTAAACCTAACCCTCACACTCACCCTCACCATAACCCTAATCCTAATCCTAACCCTAACTCTAACCCTAACCCTAAACCTCAACCTAAACCTCACCCTAACCTTAACACTAACACTAACCATAACCCTAACCCTGGACCTAACCCTGTAACTAACCCTAAATCTAACCCTAAACCTCACCCTCACCCTAACCCTAATCCTAATCCTAACTCTAAACCTCACCGAAACCTTAACCCAAACCCTCACCCTCACCATAACTCTAACCCTAACCCTAAAAATAACACTAGTCCTAACCCTAAACCTAACCATAACCCTAATCCTAATGCTAACACTCACCCTCACCCTAACCCTAATCCTAACACTTACTCTCATCAAAACCCTCACCCTAACAATCACCCTAAACCTAATACTCACCCCCACCCTCACCCTCAGCCTGACCCTAAGCCTAAGCCTAACCCTAAGCCTAACCCTAACACTCCCCCTTACAATAACCCTAAACCTAAACCTAACACTAACCATAACCCTAAACTTCAAAGTAACCCTCACCTAACCTTAACCATAACACTTACTCTAACCCTGGACCTAAGCGTCCCCCTAACGCTAAATCTAACCCTAAAACTCACCCTCACACTAACACAAATCCTAACTCTTACCCTCATCCTAACCCTAATCCTCACCCTAAAGGTAACCCTAACCCTCATGCTAACCCTCACTCTAACATTAACCCTAACACTAAACCTTACCCTAACACTAACCCTAATCCTCAAACTCACCCTCGCTCTCACCCTTACCCTAATCATAACCCTAATCCTCATCCTAACCCTCACCCTAACCCTAACTTTAACCCTAATCCTTACCCTAAATCTAACCCTCACCCTAACCCTAAACTTAACCGAACACTAACTCTCACCCTAACCGTAAACCTAAACTCACCCTCACCCTCACCCTCAGCCTAAACCTAAGCATCAGCCTAAACCTAAACCTAAACGTCACACTCACCCTAACCCTTACCCTAAACCTAATCCTAACACTAAGCATAACCCTCACACTCAGTCTAACCCTCACCGTAACCCGAAATCTAACACTAAACCTAACCCTAAACCTCAAGATCAGCCTCACCCTTACCCTAACTCTAACACTAAACCTCACCCTCAGCCTAACCCTAAGCCTAACCCTAAACCTAACCCAAACACACACACTCACCATCACCCTAACCCTAATCCTAACCCTAACCCTAAACCTAAACTTCAACCAAACCCTCACTCTCACTATAAACCTAAACCTCACCCTCACCCTAAACCTAACTCTAACCCTAACCCAAACCATAAACCTCACCCTAACCCTAACCCTAACCCTCAGCCTCACCCTCAACATAACCATAAACCTAAATCTATCCCAAACAATAACCCGAACCCTAATCCTAACCCTCAACCTAACCATGACCCTCACCTTAACGCAAACCCTCACCCTAACATTTACCCTCACCCTAACATTAACCCTAACCCTAACACTAACCCTCACACTAACCCTAACCGTAATCTCACCCTAACCCTAACCCTAACCCTAACCCTCAACCAAACCATAAACCTCACGCTCCATGTAACCCTAACCATAACCCACACCCTAAACCTAAACTTAACTTGAACCCTAACTCTCACCCTAACCCTAATACTAACCCTAACCCTCACCCTCACCCTCACCATCAGCGTAACCCTAAGTCTAAACCTAACCCTAACCCTAACCCTCACACTCAACCTAGCCCTTACCCTAATCCTTATCCTAACCCTAATGCTAAGCCTCACCCGCAGCCTCACTTTAACAATAATTCTAACCCTAATCCTAACCCTAACTCTCCTCCTAACCCTCCCCATAACCCTAACCCTAAACCTCACCATAACCCTAATCCTCACCCTCATGCTCAGCCTAAACCTAAACCTAAACCTAACCCTAAACCTCACACTCACCCTAATCCTAACCCTAAATATCACCCTCACCCTAACCCTGACCCTCACCCTCACCCTCATCCTAACCCTAAGCCTAACCCTAACCCTTACCCTAATCCTCACACTCACCCTAACCCTAACCCTAATCCTACTCCTAACCCTAACCCAAACCCTCACCCTCAACCTAACCCTCATCTTAAGAATAACCTTAACATTAATCCTAACCCTCAACCTTACCCTCAGCCTCACCCTAAACCTAACTCAAACACTGAACCTAACCCTGAACCTAACCCTAACCCTAACCCTATCCCTAAACCTCATCCTAACCCTAACGCTAACCCTCACCCTCACCCTCACCCTAACACTAACCCTAACACTCACGCTAACTCTAAAACTAACCCTCACAATAACACTAACCATCACCCTAACCCTAAACCCCACCGTAACACTAACCCTAGACCTCACCCTCACTCTAGCTCTCACCCTAACCCTTACCCTCATCCTCAACCTAAACCTCACACTAACCCTAACACTAATCCTCAATCTAACCCTCACCCTCACCCTGACCCTAATGTTAAACCTCACCCTAACCCTAATTCTCACCCATACCTTAACCCTCACCCTCACCCTAAACCTCACCTTTACCCTTACGGTCAAAACCACCCTAACCCTAACCCTAAACCTAACACTCACCCTATACATAACTCTACCCCTAAACCGCACCCTCACTCTAACCCTAACTCTAACCCTAACCCTAACACTAACCCTCACCCTAACCCTAACACTAAACATCACCCTAACCCTAATCCTCACCCCCACCCTCACACTCAGCCTAAAACTATGCCTAAGCCTAAGCCTAACCCTAACCCTAAACCACACCCTCACACTCACCCTCACCATAACTCTAACACTAACCCTAACAATAACACTAATCCTAACCCTAAACCTAACCCAAACAATAACCATAACCCTAATGCTAACACTACGCCTCACCCTAACCCTAATCCTAACCCTCTCCGTAACTCTCCCTCTAATCCTATATCTAACCCTCAACCTCATCCTCAACCTAACCCTAAACCTAACCGTAACCATAAACCCCACACTAACCCTAACCCTAAACCTCACCCGCAAACTCACTCACACGGTAAATCAAACCCTAACACTAACAATAACACTAACCCTAACCATCACCCTAACCCTAATCCTCACACCCACCCTCACCCTCAGCCTAACCCTAAGCCTAAGCCTAACCCTCACCCTAACCCTCACACTCAGCCTCACCCTAACCCTAATCCTAAACCTAATCCTATCCCTAAACCTCAAACTAAACCTCACCCTCAACCTAACCCTAACCCTAACCCTAAACCTCACCCTCAGGCGATCCCTAACCTTAACTCTAACCCTAAACCTCACCCAAACCCCAACCCTAACCCTAACCCTAAACCTCACCCTAACCCTAACCCTAAACTTCACCCTCTCCCTAGCCCAAACCCTAACCCTAATCCTAACACTAACCCTCATCCTAACCCTCCCCCTAACCCTAAACCTCACCCTCACCCTAACCCTCAACTTAAGCCTAACCCTAACATTAATCCTAACCCTAACCCTCATGCTCAGCCTCACCCTAAAACTGTCTCTAACCCTAAACCTCAACCTGACACTAACCCTAAATCTAACCCTATCCCTATAATTCATCCTAAACCTAAACCTCACCCTAACCCTAACCTTAAACCTCACCCTCACCCAAGCCCTCACCCTAACACTAATCCTAACTCTACCCCTCATCCTAACCTTCATCAAAACACTAACCCTAACCCTCAGCCTCACCCTCACCCTAACGCTAATCCGAACCCTAACCCTCAACCTAAACCTAACACTGACCCTCACCGTAACTCTTACCCTAACCCTCAAATAACCCGAAATAAAACTCTCACCCTAAACCTAACCCTAACCCTCACCCTAAACCTCATGCTCACCCGAGCCCTCACCCTAACCCTAATCCTAACACTAACCCTCATCCTAACCCTCCCCCTAACCCTTACCATTAACCTCACCCTCACCATAACCCTCACCCTCAGCCTAACCTTAACCCTACCTAAACCTCATGCTCACCCTAACCCTAAACCTTTACCTCACCCTAATCCTAACCTCAGCCTCACCCACACCCTCAGCCTAAACCTAACCCTAACCCTCACACTCACCCTAACCCTAACCGTAATCCTAATCCTAACCCTAACCCTAACCCTCACCCTCAACCTAACCCTCACCCTAACCCTATCCCTAACACTAACACTAAACTTAACCCTAACCCTCACCCTCATCCTCACCCGAACCCTAACTCTAACCCTAAACCTCACCCTCACCCTCACCCTAACCCTAACCATAACCCTAACCCTCACCCTAACCCTAACCCTAAACCTCACCCTCACCCTAGCCCTTACCATAAACCTAATCCTAAACCTAACCCTCATACGAAGTCTCCCTCTAACTCTATCCCTCCCCCTCAACCTCCCACTCTGCCTAACCCTAAGCCTAACAATAAACCTAACCATCACACACAATCAGCCTCACCCTAACCCTAATCCTCATCCCTACCCTCACTTTCAGTCTAACCCTAACAATAACCCTAAACCGCACCCTAACCCTAAACTTCACCTTCACCCTCAACCTAACCGTAACTCTAAGCCTAACCCTAACAATAACACAAACCCTAACCCTAACAATAACCCTAACCATAACTCTCACACTCAGCCTCAGCCTCACCGCAAAATTAACCCTAACCATAACACTAGAAATAAACCTAACACTAGGCCTAACCCTAAGGCTAACTCTAATCCTCAGCCCCACACTCACTCTCAGCCTAACCCTAAGCCTAAACCTAACCCTAACCCTAACCCTCACCCTCAGCTTCACCTTAACTCTACCTCTAACACTAAACCTCATGCTCAGCCTAACCCTAAACCTAACCCTAAACCTGAACCTCACCCTAACCCTAACCTCACCCTCACCCTCACCCTCAGCCTAACCCTAAATCTAACCATAACCCTCACACTCACCCTAACCCTAACCGTAATCCTAATCCTAAACCTAACCTTAAACCTCACCCTCACCCTAAACCTCATCCTAACCCTAATCGTAAGCCTTACCCTCAAGTGAACCCTAACCCTCACCCTCACCTTAATCCTTACCCTAACCCTCACCCTAACCCTAAACATAACCCGGAACGTATCTCTCAACCTAAAACTAACTCAAACCTAAAACCTCACCCTAAACCTAACGCTAAACCTCACCCTCAACCTAGCCCTCACCCTAACCTTAATCCTAACCTTAACCCTCATCATAACCCTATCCCTAACCCTTAAGCCAACCCTCACCCTAAACCTAACCCTCAACCTCAACCTCACCCTCAGCCTAACCCTAAGCCTAAAGCTAAACCTAACCCTAACACACACAATCACCCTCACACTAATCCAAATCCTAACCCTAACCCTCACCCTCACCCTCACCCTCAGTGTAACCAAAAGCCTGACCCTAACACTAACCCTAACCCTCAAACTCACCCTAACCCTTACCCTAATCCTAATCCTACCCCTAACCCTCAGCCTCTCCTTAAACCTAACTCTAATCCTAAAACTCACCCTCACTTTCACCCTATCATTAACCCTAACCCTAAACCTAACCCTAAACCTCACCCTTATCTTAACCCTCACCCTCAGCCTAAAAGTCAACTTTACCCTTACCTTCATCCTCACCATAACCCAAACCCTAAGCCTAACCTCATCCTAACCCTCACCCTAACCTTAAAATTAACCATCATGCTAACACTAACCCTCACACTAACCCTAAGCCTATGCCTAAGACTTACCCTAAACCTCACCCTCTCCCCAGCCCTCACCCTAACCCTAATCCTAACCATCACCCTAATCCTAATCCTCAACCCCACACTCAAGCTCAGCCTAACCCTAACCCTAAGCCTAACCGTAAACCGAACCCTTACAGTCACCCTCACCCTAACCTTAATTTTAACCCTAACCCTAACCCTAACCTTAAAACTCAACCTAACCATCACCCTAAACTTAAACCTAACACTAACCCTAACCCTAAACCTAGACCTAACCCTCCCCCTAATCCTAAATCTAAACCTAAACCTCACTCTCACCCTAACCCTAATCCTAACCCTAACCCTAAACCTCACCCTAAAACTAACCCTAACCCTCACCCTCACCCTCACTGTAACTCTAACCCTAACCCTAACAATAACACTAATCGTAACACTAACCCTAACCCTAACCCTAAGCCAAACCCTAATCCTAACACTCACCCTCACCTAACCCTAATTCTAACCCTAACCCTCAAATTAACCCTAACCCTCACATCACTGTGACCCTAAATCTCATCCAAACCCTCACCCTAACCCTAACCCTAACCCTAAACCTTAACCTAACACAAACCCTATCCCTCAGCCTCAACCTAGCCCTCACCCTAACTCTAATCCGAACCCTAATCCTCATCTTAACCCTCACCCTCACCCTAACCCTTACCCTAACCCTAATACTAACCCAAACCCTAATGGTCAACTTAAACCTAACCCTCACGCTCACCATAAACCTAACCCTAACCCTCACATTAACCCTAACCTTCACCCTCACCCTCACCCTCAGCCTAAACCTAGCCTAACCCTAACCCTAACCCTCACACTCACCCTAACCCTTACCCTAACCCTATAATAACCCTAAGCCAAACCCTCACACTCACCCTAACCCTCACTCTAACCCTAAATCTAAAACTAACCCTAACCCTAACCCTAGCCATAAGCTTCACCCTAACCCTAACTCTAACCCTAAACTTCACCCTCACCCTAACCCTAAACCTGACCCTAAACCTAAACGTCACCCTAACCCTAACCCTAAACCTCACCCTCACACTAGCCCTCCCCCTTACCCTAATCCTAACCCTCATCCTAACCCTCACACTAACACTAACCCTAACCCTCACACTCACCCTCACCCTAACCCTAATCCTAACCCTAACATAAACATAACCCTCACCCTCACCGTAACCCTTATCCTAACCCTAAACTTAACCCGAACCAAAACCCTCACCCTAAACCTAACTCTAACCCTCACCGTAAACCTAACCTTAAACCTCACCCTCACCCTAGCCCTCACCCTAACCCTATTCCTAAACCTAACCCTCATCCTAACACTCCCTCTAACTCTTACACTAACCATTATCCTAACCCTAAATGTCACCCTCAACCTCAACCTCAGCCTAACCCTAAGCCTACCCCTAAACCTAACCCTAACACACATGCTCACCTTTACCCTAACCCTAATCCTAACCCTAACCTTCACCCTCACCTTCACCATCAGTGTAACCCTAAGCCTAACCCTAACCCTAACCCTAACCCTCATGCTCACACAAACCCTTACCCTAATCCTAATCCTAACCCTAACCCTAAAACTCACCCTCAGCTTCACCTTAACCCTAACTCTAACCTTAACCCTAAACCTCACCCTAAAACTAAACCTAAACCTCACCCTCACACTAGAACTCAACCTAACACTAATCCTAACCCAACCATCATCCTAACGCTCCTCATAACCCTAACCCTAACCCTCACCTTAAACCTAACCCTTACCGTACAATCAGCCTAACCCTAAGCCTAACCCTAACCCTAACCCTAACTCGCACAGTCACCCTAAACCTAACCCTAAGCCTAAGCGTAACCCTCACCCTAAACCTAACCCTAAACCTAAGCCTAACACTAACCCTAACACTAACGATAACCCTAACCCTCAACTTCAGCCTCACCTTAACCCTAACTCTAACCCTAAACCTCACCCTCAAACTAACCCTAACCCTAAACCTAAACCTCACCCTAACCCTAACACTAAACCTCACCCTCACCCTAGCCCTTACCCTAACCCTAATCCCAACCCTAACCCTCATCCTAATCCTCCCCCTAAACCTAACCCTCACCCTCAACCTATCCCTCAGCCTAACGCTAAGCCTAAACCTAACCCTAAACCTAACACACACACTCATACTCAACATAACCCTAATCCTATCCCTAAGACTAACTCCAATCCTAATCCTCTCCCTATCTCTCACCTAACCCTAAATCTAACACTAACGCAAACCCGAACCCTCAACCTAACCCTCACCCAAACCATAACCCTAACACTAAACCTCACCCTCACTCTAACCGTAACTCTAACCCTAACCCAAACCCTGAACCTGACCTTAACCCTAACCCTAACAATCACCCTCAACCTCACCGCAACCATAACCCTAAACCTAACAATAACAATAACCCTAACCCAAATCCTAACCCTCACCCTAAGACTAACCCTAACCCTAACACTAACCGTCACACTTACCCTAAACCTAACCCTAACCCTAAACCTCAACTTAACCCTCACACTCCACCGAACACTAACACAAACCCTAACCCTAACCCTCTCCCTAACCCTCATCCTAACCCTATATCTAAACGTAAACCTCACCCTCACCCTAACCCTAACCCTAACTCTAAACCCCACCCTAAACCTAACCCTCAACCGCACCCTCACTCTCACCTTAACCCTAACCCTAAACCTAACAATAACTCTAACCCTAATCCTAAACCTCACCCTAACCTTAAGCCTAAGCCTAACCCTCACACTAACCCTCACACTCACCCTAACCCTAACCCTAATCCTAAACCTAAACCTATCCCAAAACCTCAACCTAATCCTCACCCTCAACCTAACTCTAACACTAACCCTAAACCTGAACCTCATCCTAATCCACCCCGTATCCCTAATTCTAACCCTAAACCTCACCCTCACCCAACCCTAACTCTAACTCTAAACCCCACCCTAAACCTAACCTTCACCCTCACCCTCAACCTCACTGTAACTCTAACCCTAACACTAACAATAACCCTAACCCGAACCCTAACCTTCACCCTAACCATAACCCTCACCCTAACCCTAAACCTAATCCTCAATGTAAACCTCACCCTTACCCTAAATCTAAACCTACCCTAACCCTAATACTAACCCTAACCTTCACCCTTATCTTAATCCTCACCCTCAGCCTGAACCTCCCCTTTACCCTTACCATCATCCTAAACCTAACCCAAACCCTAACCCTAACCTCATCCTAACCCTCAACCTAACGGTAATCCTAACCATCATGCTAACCCTAGCCCACACACTCAACCTCATGCTCAGCCTAACCCTAAGCCTAAGTCTTACCCTAAACCTCACCCTCTCCCCAGCCCTCACCCTAACCCTAATCCTAACCATCACCCTAACTCTAATCCTCAACTCCACCCTCAACCTCAGACTAACCCAAAGCCTAGCCTTAAGCCTAACCCTAACACTAACCCTCACCGTATCCCTAACCCTAACCCTAACCCTAATACTAACCCTAAACCTAAACACAACCCTACACCTAACCCTAAACCTAACCCTAATCCTCAGCCTCAACCTCAGCCTAACCCAAACCCTAACCCTAACGCTCACCCTAACTCTAACCCTAACCCTAACCCTAACCCTGACACTCACCCTTACCCTAACCCTAATCGTAACCCGAACCCTATCCCTAACACTAACCCTCACCCTAAACCTCACCCTAGCACTCACCCTAACGCTAATCCTAACCCTAAACCTCATCATAACCCTCACCCTAACCCTAACCCTAACCCTCACCCAATCCCGAACCCTAACCCTCACCCTCATGCTGGGACTAAGCCTAAGCCTAACCCTAATCCCAACCCTCACCCTAACCCTAACCCTAACCCTTACAGTAACCCTCACTCTCAGACTAACCCTCACCTTTACTCTAACCGTCACCCCCACCCTAATCCGCACCCTAACCCCAACCCTCACCCTAACCCTCACCCTAACCCTAACTCTACCCCTAAACCTCAACCTCACCCTAACCCTAACAGTAAACCTCACCCTAACCCTAACCTTCACCCTCACCCTGACCATAACGTAACCCTAACCCTAACACTAACAATAATCCTAAACCGAACCCTAACCCCCACCCTAACCATAAACCTCAAATTAACCCTAAACCTAATCCTCAATATAACCCACACGCTAAAACTAAACCTAAACCTACCCTAACCCTAAACCTAACCCTAACCCTCACCCTTATCTTAACCCTCACCCTCAGCCTAAAAGTCACTTTTACCCTTACCATCATCCTCACCCTAACCCACACCCTAACCCTAACCTCATCCTAACCCTCACCCTAACCATAAACTTAACCATCATGCTAACACTAACCCTCACACTCAACCTCATGCTCAGCCTAACCCTTAGCCTAAGCCTAAGACTTACCCTAAACCTCACCCTCTCCCCAGCCCTCACCCTAACCCTAATCCTAACCTCACCCTAACCCTAATCCTCAAACCCACCCTCACCCTCAGCATAAAACTAAGCATAAGCCTAACCGTAAACCTAACCCTCACCCTCACCCTCACCCTCACCCTAACCTTAACCCTAACACTAACCCTAACCCTAAACCTAGACCTAACCCTCCCCCTAACCCTAAATCTAACCCTAAACCTCAATCTTACCCTAACCCTAATCTTAACACTAACCCTAAACCTCACCCTACACCTAACCCTAACCCTCACCCTCACCCTCACTGTAACTCTATCCCTAACCCTAACAATAATACTAATCCTAAACCTAAACCTAACCCTAACCCTAAGCCTAACCCTAATCCTAATACTCACCCTCACCCTAACCCTAATTCTAACCCTAACCCTCAACCTAACCCTTACCCTCACATCACCGTAAACCTAACTCGGATCCAAACCCTCACGCTAACCCTAACCCTAAACCTCAACCTCAACCTAAAACTAACCCTAAACATCACCCTCAACCTAGCCCTCACCCTAACTCTAATCTGAACCCTAATCCTCATATTATCCCTCACCCTCACCCTAACACTAACCCTCAACCTAACCCTATCGCTAACCCTAATGGTCAACCTAAACCTAACCCTCACACTCACCATAACCATAACCCTGACACTCAACCTAACTCTAAACTTAAAGCGAACCCTAACTCTCACCATAACCCAAACCCTAACACTCACCCTAACCCTAACCCTCAGTCTCACCCTCACCCTCAGCCTAAACCTAGGCTAACCCTAACCCTAAGCCTAAGCCTCAACCTCACTGTAACCCTTACCCTAACCCTATACTTATCCAGAAGCAAAACTCTTAACCTAACCCTAACACCAACACTCACCCTAACCCTAATCTTAAACGTCACCCTCACCCTAGCCCTCACCCTAACCCTAATACTAACCCTAACCCTCATCCTAACCCTACATCTAACCCTTACCCTAACCCTTACCCTAAACCTAACCTTCACCCTCAACCTCACCCTCAGCCTAACCCTAAGCCTACCCCTAAACCTAACCCTAACACATATGCTCACCTTCACCCTAACCCTAATCCTAACCCTAAGCCTCACCCTCACCCTCACAATCAGTGTAACCCTAAGACAAACCCCAACCCTAACCCTAACCCTCATGCTCACCCTAAACCTTACCCTAATCCTAATCCTAACCCTAAACCTAAACCTCATCCTCAGCCTCACCTTAACCCTAACTCTAACCCTAAACCTAAACCTCACCCTAACCCTAACCCTAAACCTCACACTCACCCTAGCCCTCACCTTAACCCTAATCCTAACCCTAACCATCATCCTAACCCTCCTCATAACACTAACCCTAACCCTCACCCTAACCTTAAACCTAACCCTCACACTCACCCTAACCCTAACCCTAACCCTAAACCTAACACTCACCCTAACCCTCACCCTAAACCTAAACCTAAACCTAACACTAACACTAACCCTAACGATAGCCATAACCCTCACCTTCATCCTCACCCTAACCCTAATTCTAACCCTAAACCTCACCCTCACCCTAACCATAATCCTAACCCTAAACCTCACCCTAACCCTAACACTAAAACTCATGCTCACCCTAGCCCTTACCCTAACCCTAATCCTAACCCTAACCCTCATCCTAACCCTCCCCCAACCCTAAACCTCAACCTCAACCTAACTCTCAGCCTAACCTTAAGCCTAGACCTAAACCTAACCCTAACACACACACTCACCCTCACCCTAATCCTAATCCTATCCCAAAAACTAACCCTAATCCTAACCCTCTCCCTAACTCTCACCTAACCCTAACCCTAACACTAACCCTAACCCTAACCCACAACCTAACCCTCACCCTAACCCTAACCCTAACCCTAAACCTCACCTTCACTCTAACCCTAACTCTAACCCTAAACCAAAACCTAAACCTCACCCTAACCCTAACCCTCACCCTCACCTCAAACATACCCTTAAATCTAACCCTAACAATAACCCTAACCCTAATCCTAACCCTCACCCTAACCATGAACCTCACCCTAACCCATACCATCACACTAACATTAACCCTCACCCTAACCCATATCCTCAATCTAACACTTACCCTCACCCTAAGACTAACCCTAACCCTAACACTAACCCTCACACTAACTCTAACCCTAACCCTAACCCTAAACCTCAACCTAACCCTCACCCTCAAACTAAGCCTAACCCTAACCCTCACCCTAAACCTCACCCTAACACTCACCCTAACCCTATATCTAACCCTAAATTTCACCCTCACCCTCAATCTCACCGCAACCATAACCCTAAACCTAACCCTAACAATAACCCTAAACCTAATCCTAACCCTCACCCAAATACATACCCTCACCCTAACACTTATCCTCACCCTAAAACTAACCCTAACCCTAAACCTAAACCTAAACCTCACCCTAACCCACCCCGTAACCCTAATTCTAACCCTAAACCTCACCCTCACCCTAACCCTAACCCTAACTCTAAACCCCACCCTAAACCTAACCTTCACCCTCACCCTAAACCTCACTATAACTCTCACCCTAACCCTAAAATAGAACTAACCCTAACCCTAACCCTAACCATAACCCTCACCCTCAGCCTCACCATCACCTCAAACTTAACACTAACCATAAGACTAAAAATAAACCTAACCCCAAGCCTAACCCTAACCATAACCCTAAACCTCACCCCCAAACTCACCCTCAGCCTAAGCCTAAGCCTAACCCTGACCCTAACCCTAACTCTAACCCACAACTTAACCCTAACACTAACCCTAACCCTAAAACTAACCCTAACTCTAAACATAACACAAAACCTAACCCTAATCCTCAGCCTCTCCGTGACCCTAAACCAAACCCTAGCCCTAACCATCACCCTAAATCTAAGCCTAAACCTAACCCTAACCTAACCCTCACACTCACGCTCACCCTTACCCTAATCCTAAACCTAACCTTAGCCCTAACTCTAATCCTCACTCTAACACTTATCATAGCCCTCACCCTAACCCTAATCCCAACCATAAAACTCATCCTAACCTTCACCCTAACCCTAACCCTGACACTAAACCTCACACTCATGCTCGGCCTAAGCCTAAGCCTAAGCCAAAGCCTAACAATAACCCAAACCCTCACCCTAACCCTAAACCTAACCCTAACCCTCACCCTAACCATAAACCTCACCCTAACCCTAACCTTCACCCTAACACTTACTCCCACCCTAACACTCACCCTAACACTAACACTAACCCGCACACTAACACTAACCCTCACCCTAATCCTGAACCTCACCCTAACCCTAACCCTAAACCTAAGCCTCACCCTCACCCTAGCCCTCACCCTAACCCTAATTCTAACCCTCATCCTGATCCTAACCCTAACCCTCATCCTCACCTTAAACCTCACACTAACCCTAAACCTAATCCTCAATCTAACCCTCACTCTAACCCTAACCATAACACTTACCCTAACTCTAACCCTCACCCTAACCATCCCCCTAACCCTATATCTAACCCTAAAACTCACCCTCAAAGTAATCCTAATATTAACACTAATCCCCAACCTAACCCTAAACATAACACTCACCCCCAACCTCACCCTCACGGTAACTCTAACCCTAACCCTAACAATAACATTAAACCTAAACCGAACCATCACCCTAACCCTCATCCTCACCCCCATCCTCATCCTCCACCGAACCCTAAGCCTAAGCCTAACTCTCACCCTAACCCTCACACTCACACTCACCCTAACCCTAATCCTAAACCTAAACCTATCCCTAAACCTCAAACTAACCCTCACCCTCACCCTAACCATAACACTAACCGTAACCCTAAACCTCAACCTAACCCTCCCCCTAACCCTAACTCTAACGCTAAACCTCACCCTAAACCTAACCCTCACCTTCACCCTCAACCTCACCATAGATCTAATCCTAACCCTAACAATAACACTAACCCTAACACTAACCCTAAACATAACCCTCATCCTCAGCCACACCCTCACCGCAAACCTAACACTAACAATAAACCTAACCCTAACCCTAACCCTAATCCTCACTCCCACCCTCATCTTCAGCCTAACCCTAAGCCTAATCCTAACCCTAACCCTCACCTTAACCCTAACCCTAACCCTAACCCTAAACCTAAACCTAACCCTAACCCTAAACCTAACCCTAATCCTCAGCTTCACGCCCACCCTAACCGAAACCCTAACCCTAAACCTCAGCCTAAACCTAAGCTTAACCTTAACCCTAACCCTCACACTCACCCTCACTCTAACCCTAATCCTAAAACTATCCCTATCCCTAAACCTAACCGTCACCCTAACCCTCACCCTAACCCTAATCCTAACTCTAAACCTCATCCTAACCCACACCCTAATCCTAAACCTAAACCTCACCCTAACCCTAACCCTAACGGTCACATTCATGCTCGGCCTTACCCTAAGCCTAAGCCTGACCCTAAACCCAACCCTCACCCTAACCCTCACCCTAACACTAACCCTAACTCTAACCGTAAACGTCACTCTCACCCTATCTCTAATTCTAACTCTAACCATAAATCTAAACCTCATCCTAACCCTAAA
Source organism: Dipodomys merriami (assembly GCF_024711535.1). Classification (NCBI taxonomy): domain Eukaryota; kingdom Metazoa; phylum Chordata; class Mammalia; order Rodentia; family Heteromyidae; genus Dipodomys; species Dipodomys merriami. The sequence goes on from NW_027206346.1 coordinate 3,667,591, forward strand.
CCTAATCCTCACCCTCAAACTCACTGTAACCCTAACCCTAATCCTAAACCTAACAATAACCCGAACCATAACCCTAACCCTCAACCTAAACATAACCATCACCCACACCCTAACCCTCACCCTAACACTTCCCCTCACCCTAACACTAAACCTAACCTTAACACTAACCCTCACACTAACCCTAACCATCACCTTAACCCTAACACTCACCCACACCCTTCCCCAAACCCTAACCCTATCTCTCACTCCACTGTAACCCTCACCCTCAGCCTAAACCTCACATTTAACATTAACATCACCCCCCTCCCTAAACCTTACCCTAACCCTACTCTAACCCTCACCCTAACCCTAACTCTGCCTCTAAACCTCACCCTCACCCTAACCCTAACTCTAACCCTAACCCTAACACTAAACCTCACCCTTACCCTAATCCTCACCCTAGTCATAACCTCCACATTAACCCTAACCCTCTCCCTAACACTCATCCTTACCATAAACATCACACTAACCCTAACCCTAGTCCTTAATCTAACCCTCACCCTAACCCTAACCCTGACCCTATCCCTAACCCTAAAACTGACCCTATCCCTCACCCTTATCTTAACCTTCACACTCAGCCTAAACCTCACCTTTAACCTTACCATCATCCTCACCCTAAACCTCACCCTAACCTCATTCTAACCTTCATCCAACCCTTAAACCTAACCATCACCTTAATCCTAACCCTCACCCTCAACCTCATGCTCAGCCTAAACCTAATCCTAAGCCTAACCCTTACCCTAACACTCACCCTCACCCTAGCCCTCACCCTAACACTAATCCTAACCCTAACCCTCATCCTAACCCTCACCCTCACCCTAACCCAAATCCTAACCCTAACCCTAAACCTAACCCTAACCCTCAACCTCACAGTAAACATTACCCAAACCCTCAACCTAACCCTAAACTTAACACTAACCCTAAATATCACCCTAATCCTAACCCAACCCTCACCCTAACCATAATCTAAACCTCACCCTCAACCTCACCGTAACCGTAACCCTAACCCTAACAATAACCCAAAACCTAACCTTAACCCTCACCCTAACCATAACCCTCACCCTAACCCTAAATCTCAAACTAACAGTTATCCTCACCCTAACAATAACCCTAACCCTAACACTAATCCTCACACTAACCCTAACCCTTACCCTAATCCTAAACCTCACCATAATGCTAACCCTAACCCTAACCTTCACAATCACCTTAGCCCTCACCCTAATCCTGATTCTAACCCTCACCTTCACCGTAACCCCAACCCTCATCGTCACCCTAACCTCACACTAAACCTAACACTAATCCTCAATGTAACCCTCAACCTGACCCTAACCCTAACCATTACCCTAACCCTAACCTAACCCTAACCCTCACCTTAACCCAAACCCTCACCCTAACACTTACCCTCACCCTAACACTAACCCTAACCTAACACTAACTCTCACACTAACGCAAATCCTAACCCTAACATTAACCCTCCCCCTAACTCTCCCCATAACCCTATATCTAACGGTAAACCTCACCCTAACCCAAACCCTAACCCTAACCTTAACCCTAAACCCCACCTTAACCTAAACAAAACCCTCACCCTCACCCTCAAACTCACGGTAACCCTAATCCGAGCCCAAACAATAACACTAATCTTATCCCTAACCCTAACCCTAAACAAACCCTCACACTCAGCCTCACCGTCACCGCAAATTTAACCCTAACCATAACACTAACAATAACCCTAACACTAACCCTAACCCTCACTCTAAACCTCACCCCCACCCTCACCCTCAGCTTAACCCTAAGCCTAAACCTAACCCTAACCCTCACCGTAACCCTAACCTTAAACATAACCCTAATCCTAACCCTAAACCTAAACCTAACACTAAGCCTAAAGCTAAACCTAATCCTCAGGCTCAGCCTCACCCTAATCCTAACCCTCACCCTAACCCTAAACCTAATCCTAACCCTAACCCTAACCCTCCCACTCACCCTCACCCTAACCCTAATTGTAAACCTAAACCTATCCCTAACCCTAACCCTCACCCTAACCCTCACCCTAGCCCTAACCCTAACCATAACCCTAATACTAACCCTAAACCTCATCCTATCCCTCACCATAAACCTAAGCCTAACCCTCACCCTAACCCTAACCCTAAACCTCACCCTCATGCTCAGACTAAGACTAAGCCTATCCCTCACCCTAACCTTCACCCCCACCCTATCCAACACTCTAACCCTAATCTTCACCATCACCCTAAACCTAATCCTCACCCCCACCCTCACCCACACCCTAACCCTAAACCTAAGCCTAACCCTAACTGTAACCCTCACACTCACCCTCATCCTAACACTAATCCTAACCATAACCCTAACACTGACCTTAAACCTCACCCAAAATTTCACCCTAAACCTAACCCTCACCCTCAGCCTCAACCTCAAAGTAACTCTAACTCTAAACCTAACAATAACACTAAACCTAACCATAACCCTAACCCTAACCATAACCCTCACCCTCAGCCTCAACCTCACACCAAACTTAACACTAACCAAAAAACTAACAATAACCCTAACCCTAACCTAACCCTAATCCTCACCTTAACCCTAACCCTAAACCTAAACCTAACCCTAACTCTAAGCCTAAACCTAATCTTCAGCCTCACACTCAACCAAAACCCAATACCTAACCCTAACCCTCACCCTAACCCTAAGCCTAACCCTAACCCTAAACCTAACCCTCACACTCTCCCACACCCTAACCCTAATCCTAAACCTAATCCGATCCCTAGCCCTAACCCTCACCCTATGCTTCACCCTAGCCCTCACCCTAACCCTAAATCTAAACCTAGACCTCACCCTCACCCTAACCCTAATCCTAACCCTAGCCCTAAACCTCACCCTAACCCTGACACTCAACCTCACCCTCACCCTCACCCTCACGTTAACTCTAACACTAACACTAACAATAACACTAATCCTAATCCTAAACCTAACCCTAACCCTAACCCTAACCCTAACCCTAATCCTAATACTCACCCTCACCCTAACACTAATTCTAACCCTAACCCCAAACCTAACCCTAACACTCATATCACCATAACCCTAACCTTCATCCTAACACTCACCCTAACCCTAACCCTAACCTAAACTTTACCCTAACACTAAACCTAACCCGCAACCTCACACTAGCCCTCACACTAACCATAATCCTAACCCTAATCCTCATCCTAAACCTCACACTAACCTTAACACTAACCGTCACATTAATCCTAATCCTCATCCTAACCCTCAACCTAACCCTAAATCTCATGCTCGCTGTAAGCCTAACCCTAACCCTCACCTTAACCCTAAACTTAATGCGAATCCTAACTCTCCCCCTAATCCTCACCCTAACCCTAACCCTCACTCTCACCCTCACCCTCAGCCTAACCCTAAGCCTAACTCTAACCTTAACCCTAACCCTCACCCTCACCCTAACCCTCAACCTAACCTTAAATCTAACACTCACCCTAACCCTAACCCTCCCCCTCAGCCTCACCGTAACCCTAACTCTAAACCTAAACCTCATACTCACCCTAACCCTAACCCTAACCCTAAACCTCATCCTAACCCTAACCCTAAACCTTATCCTCACTATAGCCCTCACCCTAACCCTAATCCTAAAACAAATCCTCAACCTAACCCTCATCATAAGTCTAACCCTCACACTCAACCTCACCCTAACCTTAAACCTAACCCTCAAACTAACCCTAAACCTCACCCTCAGCATAACCCTTACCCTAACCCTCACCCTAACCCTAAACGTAACCTGAACCCTAACCCTCACCCTAACCCTAACTCTCCCCCTCAACCTCCCCCTCAGCCTAACCCTAAGCCCAACCCTAAACCTGACCCTAACAATCACACTCACCCTCACCCTAACTCTAATCCTAACACTAACCCTAACCCTAACCCGCACCCTAACTCTCACCGTAAACCTAACCCGAACACTAACACTAACCCTAACCCTCAAACTAACCCTCACCAGAACACTAATTCTAACCCTAAACCTCACCCTCACCATAAACCTAACTCTAACCCTAACCCAAACCCTAAATCTCACAATAAAAATATCCCTCAACTGCTCCCTCACCCTCACCGTAACTCTAAACCTAACCCTAACAATAACACTAACCCTAACCCGAACTATCACCCTAACCCTAATCCTCACCACCTCCCTCACCCTCAGCCTAAACATAAGCCAAAGCCTAACCCTGACCCTAACCCTTACACTAACCCTCACCCTAACCCTAATCCTAACCCTAAACCTATCCCTAAACTCATCCTAACCCTCACCCTCATCCTAACTCTAACACTAACACTAACCCTAAACCTCACCCCCTAACCCACCTCCTAACCCTAACTCTAACCCTAAACCTCACCCTCACTCTAAACCTAATCCTAACCCTGAACCTCACCCTAAACCTCACCCTAACCCTCACCCTCACCCTCACCCTCAACCTCACCGTAACTCTAACCCTAACCCAAACAATAACACTAACCCTAACCCTAACCCTAAGTATAACCATAACCCTCACCATCAGCCTCACACTCACCGCAAACTTAACCCTAAATATAACACTAACAATAACCCTAACCGTAAACCTCACCCTAACCAAAACCCACACCCTAACACCCTAACCTTAACACTAACCCTAACCCTAACACTAACCCTCACACTAACCCTAAACCTAACCATAACCCTAAACTTCAACCTAACCCTCAACCTCACCCTAACCCTTACACTAACACTAAACGTAACCCTCACCCTAACCATACCCCTAACCCTATATCTAACCATAAACCTCACCCTCACACTAACCCTAACCCTAAAACTTAACCCCAACCTAATCCTAACCCTAAACCTCACCCGCAACCTCACCCTCACCATAACTCTAACCCTAACCCTAACAATAACCCTAAACCTAACCCTAACCCTAAGCCTAACCTTAACTCTTACCCTAATTCTAATCCTAACCCTAAACCTAACCCTCACCATCATCCTAATCCTCACCCTAACCCTAACTCTAACCCTAAATCTCACCTTCAACGTAACCCTAACCCTAACCTTAACCCTCAACCTAACCCTCACCCTAACCATACCCCTAACCCTATATCTAACCCTAAACCTCACCCTCACATTAACACTAACCCTAACACTTAACCCTACCCTAACACTAACCCTAAACCTCACCCGCAACCTCACCTTCACCATAACTCTAACCCTAACCCTAACAATAACCCTAATCCTAACCCTAACCCTAAGCCTAACCCTAACCCTTACCCTAATTCTAATCCTAACCCTAAACCTAACCCTCACCATCATCCTAACTCTCACCCTAACCCTAACTCTAACACTAACCCTAACCATAACCCTCACATTCAGCCTCACCCTAATCCTAACTCTAACCCTAAACCTCACCTTCAACATAACCCAAACCTAAACTTAACCCTCAACCTCACCCTAACCCTAAACCTAAACCTCACCCTCACAATACCCCTCACCCTAACCATTATCCTAAATCTAAAGCTCATCCAAACCCTCCTCATAACCCTAAAATTAGCCCTCAACCTAAACCTAACCCTAAACCTCAATCTCACCTTCAGCCTAAACCTAACCTTCACCCTAACCCTCACACTCACCCTAAAACTATCCCTAATCCTAAACCTAACCCTATCCCTAAACATCAACCTAAACCTCACGCTCACCCTAAACCTAACCCTCAACTTAACCCTAACCCTCACTCTCAGCGTAAACCTAACCCTAACCCTAACCCTCACCGTAACCATAAACCTAACCCTAATCCTAAACTTCACCCTAAACCTAACCCTCAACCTAACCCTAACCCTAACCTTATCCTCACCCCCACCCTCACCATCAGCCTAACCCTAAGGCAAACCCTAACCCTAACCCTAACCCTCACCATAACCCTAAAATTAACCCTAACCCTAACCTTAAACCTAAACTTAACTCTAACCCTAAACCTAAACCTAATACTCAGACTCACCCTCTCCTTAACTCAAACACTAATCCTAACGCCCATCCTAAACCTAAGCCTAACCCTAACCTTCACCCTAAACCTCACACTCACTCTCACTCTAACCCTAATCCTAAACCTAACCCTCTCCCTAACCCTAAACCTCACCCTAAGCCTCACCCTAGCCCTCACCCTAAACCTAACCCTAACCCTAAACCTCACTCTAACCCTCACCCTAACCCTAACCCTAACCCTCACACTCATGCTCGGCCTAAGCTTAAGCTTAAGCCTAAGCCTAGCCCTAACCCTAACCCTCATGCTAACCATAACTGGAACAGTAACACTAACACTAAACATAACCCTCACCCTAAGCCTCCTACTAATACCATATCTAAATCTAAACCGCACGCTCACCCTAACCCTAACCCTTAACCCCACCCTAACCCTAACCCTAACCCTCACCCGCACCCTAACCTCACCTTAACTCTAACCCTAACCCTAACAATAACACTAACACTAACCCTAACCCTCACCCTAACCGTAAACCTAACCCTCACCCTAACCCTCAGCCTAACCCCAAGCCTAACCCTAACCTTAACCCTTACCCTCAACCTCAGCCTAACCCTAACACTAATACTAACCATCACACTCACCCTAAATCTAACACTAACCCTAAACCTAACCCTCACGGTCAGCCTCACCATAACACTAACTCTATGCCTAATCCTCACCCTTACCCTAACCTTAACCCTAACACTAAACCTCACCCTAACACTAACCCTAAACCTCACCCAAAACCTAGCCCTCTCCCTAACCCTAATCCTAAAACTACCCCTCACCCTAACCCTCCCACTAACCCTAACCCTAACCCTCACCATAACCCTAACCATCATCCTCAACATCACCCTCAGCCTAAACCTAAGCCTAACCGTAAAACTAACCTAAACACAAATATTCATCTTCACCCTAACCCTAATCCTAACCCTATCCCTAACCCTAACACTCCGCCTAACTCTCACCCTAACACTAACCCTAACCATAACCCTCAAACTAACCCTCACCCTAACCCTATCCCTAACCCTAAACCTCACCCAACGCCTCACCCTAGCCCTCACCCTAAAACTAACCATAACCCTAAACTTAACCCAAACCGTCACCGTAACCCTACAACTAACCCTAACCCTCAACCTAACCCTAACCCTAAAACTAACAGTAATCCTGAGCATCATCCTCATCCTAACCCAAAACCTAAACCTAACCCTCACACTAACCCTAAACTTAACCCTAACCTTAACCCTCAACCTAACCCTCACACTAACCATAAACCTAACCATCACCCTAACCCTAACCGTCAACCTCAACCTCAAGCTCAGCCTATCCCTAAGCATAAGCCTAAGCCTATCCCTCACCCTCAAGCTCAGCATCACTGTAACTCTAACCCTAACCCAAACAATAAACTAATCCTAAGCCTAAACATAACCCTAACCCTAACCCTAACCCTAACCTAATCCTAATACTCACCCTCACTCTAAGCCTAATCCGAACCCTAATCCTCACCCTAATGCAAACCCTCACAGTTACAGTAACCTTAACTCTCATCCTATCCCTGACCCTAAGACTAAACCCAAACCTAAACCTCACCCTAACACTAACCCTAACCCTCACCCTCTCCCTAGCCCTCACCCTAACCCAAATCCTAACCCTAATCCTCATCCTAACCCTCACCCTAACACTAACACTAACCCACACCCTAACCATAACCCTAACACTAAACCTCACCCTAAACCTAACTCTCACCCTAACCCTTACCTTAACCCTCACACTCACCCTAACCTGTACCCTAAACCTAATCTTATCACTAAGCCTAATCCTCACACTCACCCTCACCCTCACTGTAACCCTAACTCTAACACTAACCCTAACCCTAACCCTCACCCTCAGCCTCACCCTAACCTTAACTCTAACCCTAAACCTGACCCTCACCCTAACCCTAACCCTAAACCTAACCCTAAACCTCACCCTAAATCTAACCCTAAACCTCACCCTCACCTTAGCCCTCACCCTAACCCTAATCCTAACCCTAACCCTCATTCTAACCCTCACCCTAACACTAACCCTCACCCTCACCCTCACGTTCACCCTAACCCTAACCCTAACCCTAACCCTAACTATCACCCTAACCCTAAACCTAACCCACACCCTCACCGTAACCCTCAACTTCACCCTCACATTCAGCCTAACACTAAGCCTAACCCTAACCCTAACACTAACCCTCACACTCACCGTAACTCTAACCCTAATCTTAATCCTAACAAAAACCATAACCCTCACACTAACCCTAAACATCACCCTAATCCTAAACCTCACCCAAACCCTAAACCTAACCCTAAACCTCACCCTCACCCTAACCCTGACCCTCATCCTCACCCTAAACCTCACACTACCCCTAACACTAAACCTCAATCTAACCCTTAACCTCACCCTAACCCTAACCCTAACCCTCATCCTAAACCTAACCCCCACCCTTAACATAACCCTCACCCTCAGCCTAACTCTCACCTTTACCCTTACCGTCACCCCCACCCTAGCCCTCACCCAAACCCTAATCCGCACGCTAACCCTAACCCTACTCCTAAACCTCACTCTCGTCCTAACCCTAACTTTAACACTAAACCTAACACTAAATCTCACACTATCCTTAACCCTAACACTCACCATCAACCTCATGCTCGGCCTAACCCTAAGCCTAAGCATAACACTTACCCTAACCCTCACCATCACCCTAGCCCTCACCCTAATCCTAAGCCTAACCCTAACCCTCATCCTAGCCCTCAACTTAACCTGAACCTGAACATCACGCTAACCCTAATCCTCACCCACTCACTCACCCTCAGCCTAACCCTCAGCCTAAGCCTAAGCCTAACCCTAACTCTCACACTCACCTCACCCTAACCCTAATCCTAACCCTAACCCTAAACCACATCCTAAACCTCACCATAACCTTAACCCTAACACTAACCCTAATATTAACGCTCGACCTAACCCTCCAGCTAAGTCTAAATCTAACCCTAAACTTCACACTCACCCTAACCCTAATCCTAACCCTAACCCTAAACCTCACCCTAACCCTAACCCTAACCCTCACCCTGACCCTCACCGTAACCATAAACCTAAACCTAACAATAACACTAACCCTAACCCTAACCCTAACTCTAACCATAACCATCACCCTCAGCCTCACCCTCGCTGCAAACTTAACCCAAACCATAACACTAACAATAACCCTAAAATTAAGCCTAACCTAACCCTAACTCTAATCCTAACCACCACCCTCACCCTCAGCTTAACCCTAAGCGTAACCATAACCCTAAACCTAACACTAATCTTCAGCCTCAGCCTCACCCTAACCCAAACTCTACCCCTAATCCTCACCCCAACTCTAAGCCTAACCCTAAACCTAACCCTAACCCTCACACTCACCCTCAACCTAACACTAATCCTAAACCCAAACCTATCCCTAACCCTAACCCTCCCCCTAGCACTCACTCTAACTCTAACCCTAACCCTCACCCTCAACCTAGCCCTCAACCTAAACCTAACCCTCACCCTCACTGTAACCCTTACCCTAACACTCACCCTAACCCTACACTTAAAGTGTACCCTAACTCGCACACTAAACCTAACCCTAAATGTCACCCTAACCCGAACCCTCAACCTTACCGTAATGGTCACCCTCAGCCTAAACCTCACGTTTACCCTTAACTTCACCCCTACCCTAACCCTCACCATAACCCTCACACTCACCATAACCCTCACCCTAAAACTAACTCTAGCCCTAAACCTCACCCTCACCCTAACCATAACTCTAACCATAACCCTAACACTAAACCTCATCCTAAACTTAACCTTACCCCTCAAACTAACCATAAACCTCACCCTCACGCAAACCCTCAGCCTAAACCTAAGGCTAACACTAACCCTAACCATAACCTTCACACTCACGCTAATCCTAAACCTAATCCTAATCCTAACCCTAAACCTAATCCTCACCCTCACGTTCAGACTCACCCTTAACCCTAATTCTCACCCTAAACCTCACACTCACCCTAACCCTAATACTGAAACTCACCCTCACCGTAACCGAAACCCTAAACCTAGCTCTAACCTTAAGCCTAACCCTAACCCTAACTGTACTCCTAACTCTCGCCCTAACCCTAACCCTAACACTAACCCTAACCCTAAACCTCACCCTAACCCTAACCCTAAACCTCACCCTCACGCTCACTGAAACCAAAAGCCTAAACCTAACCCTAACAATAACCTTAACACTAATCCTAACCCTCACCCTAACCATAACCCTCACCCTAACCCAAAATCTCACCCTAAAACTTACCCTCACCCTAACACTAACCCTAACCCTAACACTAACCCTCACACTAAACCTAACCATAACCATAACCCTAAATCTCAACCTAACCCTCACCCCCACCTTAACTCTAACACTAACCCTATCCCTAACCCTCACCCTAACCCTAATCATAACCCTAATTCTAACCCTAAACCTCACCCTCACACTAACCCAAACCCTAATCTGAAACGCCACCCTAACCCTAAGCCTAACGTTCACCCGCACCCTCACCCTCACCATAACTCTAACCCTAACCCTAACAATAACACTAACCCTAACCCAAACCATCAACGTAACCCTAATCCTCACCCCCACCCTCACCTTCAGCCTAACCCTAAGCCTATGCCTAACCCTCACCCTAACTGTCACACTCACCCTCACCCTACCCCTAATACTAAATCTACCCTATCCCTAAACCTCAACCTAACCCTCACCCTCCCCGTTAACCCTAACAATAATCCTAACCCTAAACCTCAACCTAACCATCCCCCTAACACTAACTCTAACCCTAAACCTCACCCTAACCCTAACCCTAAACCTCACCCTAAACCTCACCCTAACCCTAACCCTCACCCTAACCCTCAATCTCACCAAATATCTAACCCTAACCCTAAAAATAACACTAACCCTAACCCTAACCCTAACCATAAGCCTCAACTTCAGCCTCACCCTCAGTGCAAACTTAAACCTAACCATAACACTAACAATAACCCTAATCCTAACCCTTACCCTAATCCTCAACCCCAACCTCACACTCAGCCTAATCCTAAGACTAACCCTAACCCTAACCCTAACCCTAACTCTAAGCCTAAGCCTAAACCTAACACAAAACCTAATCCTAAACCTAACCCTAATCCTCAGCCTCACCCTCACCCTAACCAAAACCCTAACCCTAACTCTCACCCTAACCCTAAGCCTAACCGTAACCCTGACTCTCACAATGACGCTCAACCCAACCCTAATTCTAAACCTAAACCTATGCCTAAACCTAACCCAAACACTAACCCTCACCCTAGTCCTCACCCTAACACTAATCCAAAACCTAAACCTCATACTAACCCTCACCTTAACCCTAACCCCAACCATCACCCTCATGCTTGGCCTAAGCCTAAGCCTAAGCTTAACTCTAACCCAAACCCTCACCTTAACCCTAACCCTAACCATAACACTAACCCTAACTCTATCCCTAAACCTCACTCTCACACTAACCCTAACTCTAACACTTACTCTAAACCTAAACCTCATCCTAATCCTAAACCTAAACCTCACCCTCACCCTCACCATAATGGTAACACTAACCCTAATCCTAACAATAACCTTAACCCTAACTCTACCCCTCAACCTAAACATAACCCTCAACCTAACCCTAACCCTCAACTTAACACTTACCCTCACCCTAACACTAACACTAACCCTCACCCTCACCCTAACCCTAATCCTGACCCTAACCCTCAACCTAACCCTAACCCTCACCCTCACCATAACCCTTACGCTAACCCTCACCCTAACCCTAAACTTGACCCGAACCCTAACTCTCACCCTAACACTAACCCTAACCCTCACCCTAACCCTAACCCTCAACCTTACCGTAACCATCACCCTCAAGCCTAACCCTCACATTTACCCTTACCGTCACCCCTACCCTAACCCTCACCCTAACCCTAACACTCACCCTAAACCTCACCCTAAAACTAACTCTACGTCTAAATCTCACCCTCAACCTAAGCATAACTCTAACCCTAACCCTAACACTAAACTTCACCCTAACCTTAACCCTAACCCTCAAACTAACCCTAACTCTCATCCTCAGCCTAACCCTCAGCCTAAACTTACAGCTAACCGTAACCCTAACCATAACCCTCACACTCAAACTAAACATAACCCTAAACCTCATCCTAACCCTAACCCTAAACCTCACCCTCACCCTCAGCCTCACCATATCCCTAAGTCTAACCCTAAACCTCACCTTCACCCTAACCCTAATCCTAACCCTCACACTCACCGAAACTGAAACCCTAAACATAACCCTAACATTAACCTTTACCCTAATCCTCCAACTAACTTTCACCCTAACCCTAACCATAAGAGTAACCCAAACCCTAATCCTCACCCTGACCCTCACCCTAACCCTAAATCCAACCGTAAACCTCACCCTCATCCTAACCCTCACTCTAAACCTAACCCAAACCCTAAACCTCAACTTCACCCTCACCGTAACCAAAACCCTAAACCTAACCCTAACAATAACCTAACCTAATCCTATCCCTCACCCAAACCATAACGCTCACCCTAACCAAAACTCTCAACCTAAAACTTACCCTCACCCTAACACTAACCCTAACCCTAAACCTAACCATCACACTAACCCTAACCATAACCCTAAACCTCAACCTAACCCTCACCCTCACCCAAACCCGAACACTAACCCTATGCCTAACCCTAACCCTAACCCTCCCCCTAACCCTAAATCTAAACCTAAACCTCACCCTCACACTAACCCTAACCCTAACCCTAAACCCCACCTTAACCCTAAGCCTAACCCTGACCCGCACCCTCACCCTCACCGTAACTCTAACCCTAACCCTAACAATAACACTAACCCTAACCCGAACCATCACCCAAACCCTAATCCTCACCCCCACCCTCACCCTCAGCCTAAACCTAAGCCTAAGCCTAAACCTCACCCTAACCCTCACACTCACCCTCACCCTCACCCGAAACCTAATACTAAACCTAACCCTATCCCTAAACCTCAACCTATACCTCACCCTGCCCTTAACACTAACCCTAACCATAAACCTCAGCCTGACGCTCCCCTAACACTAACTCTAACCCTAAAACTCACCCTCACCCTAACCCTAACCCTAAACCTCACCCTAAACCTCACACTAACTCCAACCCTCAACCTCACCCTCAATCTCACCGTAACTCTAACCCTAACCCTAAAAATAACACTAACCCTAACCCTAACCATAACCATAACCCTCACCCTCAGCCTCACCCTCACTGCAAACTTAACCCTAACCATAACACTAACAATAATCGTAATCCTAACCCTAACTCTAAACCTCAACCCCAACCTCACCCTCAGCCTAACCCTAAGCCTAACCCTAACCCTAACGCTAACCCTAATTGGAACCCAATCCCTAACCCTAAACCTAACCCAAAACCTAACCCTAAACCTAACCCTAATCCTCAGCATCACCCTCACCCTAACCAAACCCCTAACCCTAACCTAAGCCTAACCCTAACCCTGACCTTCACACTCATCCTAAGCCTAACCCTAACCCTCCTAAACCAAACCGTCTCCCTAAACCTAACCCTCACCCTTACACAAATCCTAACCCTAAACCTCATCCTAACCCTCACCCTAACCCGAACCCTAAACCTCACCCTAACCATAAGCCTAACCCTGACCCTCATGCTTGGCATAAACCTAAGCCTAAGCCTAACTCTAACCCAAACAATCACCATAACCCTAACCCTAACATTAACCCTAACTCTAACCATAAACCTCACTCTCACCCTAACCCTAACTCTAAACCTAACGCTAAACCTAAACCTCATCCTAACCCTAACCCTAACCCTCACCCTCACCCTCACTATAACTGTAACCCTAACCCTAACAATAACCCTAATCCTAACCCTAACCCTCAACCTAACCATAACACTCACCCTAAACATAACACTCACCCTAACACTTACTCTCACCGTAACACTAACCCTAAGCCTAACACTAACCCTCAAACTAACCCTAATCATCACCCTAACCCGTAACCTCACCCTAAAGCTAAACCTAAGCCTCATCTCACCCTAGCCATCACCCTAACACTAACCCTCATCCTCACCCTAAACCTCACACTAACCCTAACTCTAATTCTCAATCTAACCTTAACCCACACCCTTCCCCTAACCCTAACCCTCACCCTAACCCTAACCCTCATCCCACTGTAAACCTCACCCTCAGCTTAACCCTCATGTTTACCCTTACCATCACCCCCATGATAACCCTTACCCTAACCTTAACCTTCACCCTAACACTCTTTCCAACAGAAAACCTCACCCTCACCATAAACCTAAAAATAATCCTAACCTAACCCTAACCCTCATCCTCACCATAAACCTTACACTAACCCTAACCCTAAATCTCAATTTAACCCTCACCCAAAGCCTAATCCTAACCCTCACCCTAACCGTAAACCTAACCCTAACACTCACCATTATCTTAAACCTCACCCTCAGCCTAAACCTCACCTTTACCCTTATCATCATCCTCCCCCTAAACCTCCCCCTAACCTAAACCTCATCCTAACCCTCACCCTTACCATAAACCTAACCATCACCAAAACCCTAACCCTCAACCTCTACCTCACGCTCAGCCTAACACTAAGCCAAAGCCTAAACCTTAACCTAACCCTAAACCTCACCCTAGCCCTCACCCTAACCCTAATCCTAACACTAAGCCTCATCCTAACCCTCACCCTAACCCTAATCCTGACCCTCAACCTCACCCTCACCCTAACCCTAATCCTAACCCTCACCCTCAACCTCACCTTCAGACTAATCCTAAGCCTAACCCTAAACCTAACCCTAACACACACACTCACCCGCATGCTAACCCTAATCCTAACCCTCACCCTAACCCTAACCCTAAACCTCGCCCTAATCTCACCCTAACACTAACCCTAACCCTAACCCTCAACCTAACCCTTACTCTAACCCTAAGTCTAACCCTAAACCTCACCCTCACACTAAAACTCACCCTAACCCTAACCCTAAACCTCACCCTCACCTGCACCATAACAGTAACCTTAAACTGAAACCTAACAACAACCCTAAACCTAATGCTAAACCTCACCCTAACCATAACCATCACCTTAACCCAAACCCTCACCCTAAGTCTTACCCTCACTGTAACACTAACCCTAACGCTAACACTAACCCTCACACTAACACTAACCCTAAATCTAACCCTAAACGTCAACCTCACCCGAACCCTAATCCAAACCCTAACCGTAAACCCCACCCTAACCCTAAACCTAACCCTCACCCGTATCCTCACCCTCACCGTAAATCTAACTCTAACCCTAACAATAATAATAACCCTAACACTAACCGTAACCCTAACACTATCCATAAACATAACCCTCACCCTCAGCCTCACCCTCACCACAAACTTAACCCTAACCATAACACTAACAATAACCCTAACCCTAAGCCTAACCCTAAGCCTAACTCTAATCATCACACCCACCCTTACCCTCAGCCTAACCCTAAGTCTAACCCTAACCCTACTCCTATTCCTAACCCTCAACATAATCCTAACACTAACCCTAACCCTAACACTAACCCTAAACCTAATCCTAACCCTAAACCTAATCCTCAGCTTCACCCTCACCCTAACCCAAAACCTAACCCTAACCCTCACACTAACTATAAGCCTAACCCTAACCTTAACACTAACCCTCACACTCAACCTCACCCTAACCCTAATCCTAAACCTAACCCTATCTCTAACCCTAACCCTCAACCTAACCCTCAGCCTAGCCTTCAGCCTTATCCAAATCCTAACCATAAACCTCATCCTAACCCTCAACCTACCCCTACCCCTAACCCTAACCCTCACCCCAAACCGAACCCTAACCCTCACCCTCAACCTCATCATCAGCCTAACCCTAAGCCTAACCCTAAACCTGACCCTAAAACACACACTCACCTGCACCCTAACCCTAATCCTATCCCTCACCCTAACCCTAACCCTAAACCTCCCCCTAACTCTCACGCTAACCCTACCCCTAACACTAACACTACCCTAAACCTCAACCTAACCTTCACCCTAACCCTAACTCTAACCCTAAACATCACCCTCACCCTTAACCTCACCCTAACTCTAACCCTAACCCTCACCCTCACCTGCACCCTCAGCCTCACCCTCACCACAAACTTAACCCTAAACATAACACTAACAATATCCCTAACCTTAATCCTAATCCTAACCCTAACTCTAATCCTCAAACCCACCCTCACCCTCAGCCTAAACCTAAACCTCACCCTCACCATAAACCTAACTGTAACCCTAAACCAAACCTCAAACCTCAACCTAAACCTAACCCTAACCCTAAAACTAACACACACACTCACCCTCACCCTAACCCTAATCCTAACAATAACACTCACACTCATCCTAACCCTAACCCTAACCCTAACACTTACCCTCAACCTCAGCCTAACCCTAAGCCTATCCCTAACCCTAACCCTAACCTTCACACTCACCCTAACCGTAACCCTAATCCTACTCCTAACCCTAACTCTAACCCTCACCCTCAACTTAACCCTCACCTTAAGCCTATCCCTAACATTAATCCTAACTCGAACCCTGACCCTCAGCCTCACCCAAACCGTAACTCTAACACTAAACATCAACCTGACCCTAACCCTAATCATAACCCTATCCCTAAAACACATCCTAGCCCTAAATGTAATCCTCATACTCACCATAACTGAAACCCTAACCCTAAAGATAACAATAATGCTAACCCTAACCTTAACCCTCACCCTAACCATAAAACTCACCCTAACCCTAACCCTCACCCTAACACTTACCCTCACCCTAACACTAACCCTAACCCTAACACTAACCCTCACACTAACACTAACCATAATCCTAACCCTAAAACTCACCCTAACACTAACCCTAAACCCGACCCTCTCCCAGCCCTCACCCTAACCCTAACCCTCATCCTCACCCTAAACTTCACACTAACCTTAACACTAATCCTCAATCTAACCCTCACCTTCACCTGAACCCTCACCCTAACCCTAACCCTCACCCTTACTGTAACCCTCAACTTCAGCCTAACCCTCACCTTTATCCTTACCATCAACGCCACCCTAACCCTCACTCTAATGCTAACCCTCACCCTAACCCTAACTCTACCCCTAAACCTCATCGTCACCCTAATCCTAACTGTAACGCTAACCCTAACACTATCCTTCACTATAAACTTAACCCTAAACATCACCCTAACCCTAATCCTCACCCTCAGCCTAACCCTAAGCATAAGCCTAACCCTAACCCTAAAACTCACACTAACCCTCACCCTAACCCTAATCCTAACCCTAAACCTAACCCTAACCCTAAATCTCAACCTAATGTCACCCTAACCTTAACCCTAACACTAACCCTAACCCTCACCGTCACCATAACTCTAACCCTAACCCTAACAAGAACACTAATCCTAACCCTAACCCTAAACCTAACCCTAACCCTAAACCTAATGCTAACACTCAACCTCACCCTAACCCTAATCCTAACCCTAACCCTCACCCTAACCCTAACCTTAACCCTAACCCTAACCCTAAACTTTACCCTAACCCTCACCCTCACATTAACACTCAACCTCAACGTAAACTTTACCCTTATCCTAACCATCATCCTCACCCTAACTCTCACCCTAACCCTAAACTTCATCCCAACCCTCACCCTAACCGAAAACCTAACCATCACCCTAACCCTAACCTCACCCTCAACCTCATGCTCAGCCTAACCCTAAGCTTAAGCCTAAACTTTACCCTAACCCTCACCCTAACCCTAGACCTCGACCTAACCATAATAGTAATCCTAACCCTCATCTTAAAACTCATCCTAGCCCTAATCCTAAACATCACCCTAAACCTAATCTTCACCTCCACCCTCACACTCAGCCTAACCTTAAGCCTAAGACTAACCCAAACCCTAACCCTCACACTCACCTTCACCCTCACCTTAATCCTAACCCTAACCTTAACCATAACCCTAAACCTCAACCTAACCTTCTCCCTAACCTTAACCCTAAAACTAACCCTAAACTTAACCCTCGATCTAACCCTCCTACTAACACTAAATCTAATCCTAAACCTCACCCTCACCCTAACCCTAATCCTAAACCTAATCCTAAACCTCACCCTAACCCTATCAGTAAGCCTCACCCTCACCCTCACCCTCACCACAACTCTCACCCTAACCCTAACAATAACACTAATCCTAACCCTAAACCTAACCCAAACCCTAACCCTAATCCTAACACTCACTCTCATGCTAACCCTAATCCTAACCCTAACCCTCACACTATCCATAATCCTCACTCTCACCGAAACCCTAACCCTCAACCTAACCCTCACCCTAACCGCAACCCTAACCCTAAACCTTAATCTAACTCTAACCCTAACCCTCACCCTCACCCTAACCCTCACCCTAACCCTAATCCTAACCCTAATCCTCATACTTACCCTCACCCTAACCCTAACCTAAACCCTCACCCTAGCCCTAACTCTAAGCGTAATCCTCAACGTAACCCTAAACCTCATGTTCAACGTAACCTTAACCCTAACCCTCACCCTATCCCTAAACATAATCGAACACTAACTCTCACCCTAACCCTTACCCTAACCCTCACCATAAACCTAACCCTCACCCTAAAACTAACCCTAATCCTAACCCTCAACCTAAACCTCACCCTAACCGTAAACCTCACCCTCACACTCACCCTCACCATAACTCTAATCCTACCCTAACAATAACACTAATCCTAACCCGAAACCTAACCCTAACCCTAACCCTAACGCTAATGCTAACACTCACCCTCACGCTAACCTTAATCCTAAACCCAACCCTCACCCTAACCCTAATCATCACCCTCACCGTAACCCTAAACCTCAACCTAACCCTCACCCTAACCCTAACCCTAAACCTAACCCTTAATCTAACACTAACCCTAACCCTCAACCTCATGCTAGCCCTCACCCTAACCCTAATCCTAACCCTAATCCTCATCCTTACCCTCACCCTAACCCTAAACTTAACCCTCACCCTAGCCCTAACCCTAACCGTAATCCTCAACGTAACCCTAAAGCTCAATCTCAGCTTGATCCTAACTCTAACCCTAACCCTAACTCTCACACTCACCCTAACCCTTACCCTAATCCTAATCCTAAACCTAACCCTAACCCTCACCCTCAGCCTCACCTTAACCCTAACTCTAACCCTAAACCTCATCCTCACCCTAACCCTAACACTAATCCTAACCCTAAAGCTCACCCTAACCTTAACCCTAAACCTCACCCTCACCCTAGCCCTCACCCTAACCCTAATGCTAATACTAACCCTCATCCTAACCCTCCCCCTAACCTTAACCCTAATCCTCACCCTAACCCTAACCCTTACACTTACCTTCACTCTAACCCTGACCCTTTCACTAACCCTAAACCTAACACTAACTGGAACCCTAACACTCACACTCAGCTTCACCCTAACCCTAAATCTAACCGTAAACCTCTCCAAAACCCTAACCCTAACCCTAATCCTAACCCTAACCCTCACCTTAACCCTAACCCTCACCCTCACCGTAACCCTAACCCTCATAATAACCCACACCTTATGCCTATCCCTTAACCTAAACCTTAACCTAACACAAACCCTAGTTCTCACCCTCTCCCTATCCCTCACCCTAACACTAATCGTAACCCTAGTCCTCATCCTAACCCTCAACCTAGCCCTAAAACTAACCCTAACTCTTACCCTAACCCAAACCCTCAACCTAACCCTAACCCTATCGCTCACCATAACCCTAACCCTAATCCTAACACTCACCCTAACCCTCACCCTAACACTAAACCAAACCGTCGCCCTCACTCTCACACTAACCCTAATCATAACCTTAAACTTCACCCTCAACCTCACCCTTTGCCTAACTCTTAGCCGAAACCTAAACCTAACCCGAACACCCACACTCACCCTCACCCTAACCCAAATCCTAACCTTAACCGTCACCATCACCCTAACTCTAACAGCAAACCTCACCTTCATCCTAACCCTCATTCTAACCCTAACCCTAACCCTAAACCTCACCCTAACACTAACCCTATAACTCACCCTCACTGTAACCAAAATCCTAAACCTAAGCCTAACAATAACCCTAACGCTAAGCCTAACACTCAACGTAACAGTAACCCTCACCCTAACCCAAACTCTCACCCTAAAACTTACCCTCACCCTAACAATAACCCTAACCGTAATACTAACCCTCACACTAACCCTCACCATAACACTAACCCTAAACCTCAACCTAACCCTCACTCTCACCATAATTCTAACACTAACCCTATCCCTAACCCTAACCCTAACCCTTACCCTAACCCTATATCTAACCCTAAACCTCACCCTAACACTAACCCTAACCCTAACCGTAAACCACACCCTAATCCGAACCCTAACCCTCACCTGCACCCTCACCCTCACCCTAACTCTAACCCTAACCCTAACAATAACACTAACCCTAACCCAAACCATCACCCTAACCCTAATTCTCACCCCCACCCTCACCCTCAGCCTAAGCCTAAGCCTAAGCCTAGCCCTCACCCTAACGGTCACCCTCACCCTCACCCTAACCCTAATACTAAACCTAACCCTATCCCTAAACCTCAACCTAACCCTCACCATCCCATAAACCTAAAAATAACAATAAGCATAAACCTCACCCTAACCATCCCCCTAAACCTAACTCTAACCCTAAACCTCACCCTAACCCCCACCCTAAAACTAATTCTAACCCTAAACCTCACCCTACACCAAACCGTAAACCTCACCCTCACCCTAGCCTCACACTAACCCTAACCCTAATCCTCAATCTAACCCTCAACCTAACCCTAACCCTAACCCCTACCATAACCCTAAACGAAACCCTAACCCTCACCCTTATCTTAACCCTCACCCTCAGACTAAACCTCACCTTATCCTTACCATTATCCTCACCCTAACCCTCACCCTAACCCTAAACCTCATCCTAACCCTCACCATAACCGTAAACCTAACCATCAAACTCACCCTAACTCTCACCCTCAACCACTCGCTCAGCATAACCCTAAGCCTAAGCTTAATCCTTACCCTAACCCTCACCCTCCCCCTAGCCCTCACCCTAACCCTTATCCTAACCCTCATCCTAACACTCACCCTATCCCCAAACCTAACCATCACCCTAAACCTAATCTTCACCACCACCCTCACCCTCAGCCTAACCCTAAGCCTAAGCCTAACCCTAATCTTAACCCTCACACTCACCCTCACCCTCATCCTGATCCTAACCCTAACCCTAACCATAAACCTAAACCTCAACCTAACCCTCACCCTAACCTTAACCCTAAAACTAACCCTAACTCTAAACCTCGACCTAACCCTCCAACTAACCCTAAATCTAACCCTAAACCTCACCCTCACACTAACCCTAATCCTAACCCTAACCGTAAACTTCACCCTAACCCTAACCCTAACCCTCAACCTCACCCTCACCCTTCCAATTACTCTAACCCTAACCCTAACAATAACACTAATCCTAACCATAAACCTAACCTGAACCCTAACCCTAACTGTAATCCTAACACTAACCCTCATGCTAACCCTAATCCTAACCCTAACCCTCACCCTAACCCTAATCCTCACCCTCACTGTAAACCTACACTCAACCTAACCCTTACCCTAACCCTATCCCTAAACCTTAATCTAACAGTAACCCTAACCCTCACCCTCACACTAGCCCTCACCCTAACCCTAATCCTAACCATAATCCTCATCCTTACCCTCACCCTAACCCTAACCTTAACCATCACCCTAGCCCTAAAACTAACCCGAATCCTCAACGTAACCCTAAACCTCATGCTCACCGTAACCCTCACCCTAACCCTAAACCTAGCAGTACCCTAACACTCACCCAATACCTCTAACCCTAAACCTTAATCTAACACTAACCCTAACCCTCACCCTCACCCTAGGCCTCACCCTAAACCTAATCCTAACCCTAGTCTTCATCCTTACCCTCACCCTAACCTAACCCTAACCCTCACCCTAGCCCTAACCCTAAGCCTAATCCTCAACGTAACCCTAAACCTCATGCTCACCTTAACCCTAACCCTAACACTCACCCTAACCCAAAACATAACCGTACACTGACTCTCACCCTAACTCTAACCCTAACCCTAAACCTTAATCTAACACTAACCCTAACACTCATCCTCACCATCACCCTCAGCCTAATCCTAAGCGAAACCCTAACCCTAGCCCTAATGCTCACACTCACCCTAACCCTTACCCTAACCTTAATCCTAAACCTATCCTAACCCTTACCCTCAACTTAACCCTCAGCCTAACCCTAAATCTAACACTAACCCTAACCCTAACCCTAAACCTTACCCTAACCCTAACCCTAACCCTAAAACTCACCCTCACCCTAGCCCTCACCCTAACAATAATCCTAACCCTAACCCTCATCCTGACCCTCACCCTAACACTAACCATAACCCTCACGATCACCCTAACCCTAATCCGAACCCTCACCCTCAACCTAACCCTAACCCCCACCCTCACCGTAACCGTTACCTTAACGTCAACCTAACCCTAAACTAAACCCGAACTCTAACTCTCACACTTACCATAATCCTAACCCTCAAGCTAACCCTAACCCTAAACCTCATTCTCACCCTAGCCTCACCCAACCCTAATCCTAACCCTATCCCTTTTCCTAACCCTCCCCCTAAACCTTATCCTAACACTCACCCTAAAACTAAACCTCAGCCTCAAGCTCACCTTCAGCCTAACCCTAAGCATAATCTTAAATGTAACCCTAACACACACATTCACCCTCAACCTAAACCTCACCCTAACCCTAACACTCATCCTAACCCTCACCATAACACTAACACTAATCCTAACACTAAACCTCACCCTCACCCTCAGCATAATCCTAAGCTTAAGCCTAACCCTAACCCTCACACTTACCCTAACCCTAACCCTAAACCTCACTCTAACCCTAAACTTCACCCTCAACCTCAGCCTAACCCTAAGCCTTTCCCTAACCCTAACCCTAATCCTCACCCTCACGCTAACCCTAATCCAACTCCTAACACTAATCCTAACCCTCACCCTAAACCTCAGCTTAAGCATAACCCTAACATTAATCCTAACCCTAACCCTCACCGTCAGCCTCACCCTAACACTAACTCTAACACTAAACCTCACCCTGACCCTAAACCTAAACCTCACCCTCACTCTAGCCCTCACCCTAACCTTAATCCTAACACTAAACCTCATCCTAACCCTCCCCCAACCCTTACCTTAACCCTCACCCTAACCCTAACCCTTACCCTCAACCTCAACATAAGCCTAACCCTAAGCCTAACCCTAAACCTAACTCTAACACAAACACTCACCTCACCATAACCCTAATCCTAACCCTAAACCTCACCCTCACCCTCATCCTCAGTGTAACCCTAAGCCTAACCCTAATCCTAAACCTAACCTCACACTCACCCTAACCCTTACCCTAATCCTAATCCTAAACCTAACCCTAACCCTCACCCTAAACCTCAGCTTAACCCTAATTCTAACCCTAAACCTCACCCTCACCCTAACCCTAACCCTAACCCTAAACCTTACCCTCACCCTAGCCATCACCCTAACCCTAATCCTTACCCTAACCCTCATCCTAACCCTGCCCCTAACCCTAACCCTAAACCTCACCCTAACAATAACCCTCATCCTCACCCTCACCCTAACTCTAATCCTAACCCTGACCATAAACCTCACACTAACCCTAAACCTAAACCTCACCCTCACTCTCCCCCTCACCATAACTCAAAACCTAAACCTAACAATAACACTAATCCTAATCCTAATCCTAACCTTAACTGTAATCCTAACACTCCCTCTCATGCTAACCCTAATCCTAACCCTAACCCTCACTCTAACCCTAATCCTTACCCGCACCATAACCCTAACCCTCAACCTAACCCTCACCCTAACCCAAACCCTAACCCTAAACCTTAATCTAACACTAACCCTAACCCTCACCCTCAGCCTAGCCCTCACCCTAACCCTAATCCTAAACCTAATCCTCATCCTTAAGCTCACCCTAACCGTAACCTTAACCCTCACACTAGCCTTAACCCTAAGCCTAATCCTCAACATAACCCTAAACCTCCTGGTCACCATAACCCTAACTCTAACCCTCACCCTAATCCTAAACATAACCGAACCCTAACTCTCACCCTAAACCTAACCCTAACACTCACCCTAACCCTAACCCTCACCCTCACCCTAACCCTAATCCTAACCCTAAACCTAAACCTCACCCTAAACCTAACCCTTACCCTCACCCTCACCCTCACCATAACTCTAACCCTAACCCTAACAAAAACACTAATCCTAACCCTAAACCTAACCCTAACCCTAACCCTAACACTAATCCTAACACTCATCCTCAGGCTAAATCTAATCCTAAACCTAACCCTCACCCTAACCATAATCATCACCCTGACTGGAACCCTAACCCTCAAACTTACCCTCACCCTACCCCTACCCCTAAACCTTAATCTAACACTAACCCTAACGCTCACCCTCACCCTAGCCCTCACCCTAACCCTAATCCTAACCCTAATCCTCATCCTTACACTCATCATCACCCTAAAATTAACCCTCAACCTAGCCCTAACCCTAAAGGTAATCCTCAAAGTAACCATAAACCTCATGCTCACCTTAACCCTAACCCTAACCCTCACCCTAACCATAAACATAACCAAACTCTAACCCTCACCCTCACCCTCAGCCTAACCCTAAGCCAAACCCTAACCCTAGCAGTAATGCTCTCACTCACCCTAACCCTTACCCTAAACCTAATCCTAACCCTAAGCCTAACCCTCACCCTGAACCTAACCCTCACATTAACCCTAAATCTAACACTAACCCTAACCCTAACGCTCAACCTCAGCCTCATCCTACCCCGAACTCTAACCTTAAACATCACCCTCACCCTAACAGTAACCCTACCTCTAAACCTAAAACTCACCCTAACTCTAACCCTAACCCTAAACCTCACCCTCACCCTAGCCCTCACCCTAACACTAATCCTAACCCTAACCCTCATCCAAACCCTCACCCTAACACTAACCATAACCCTCACACTCACCCTAACCCTAATCCGAACCCTAACCCTCAGTCTAACCCTAACCCTCACCCTCACTGTAAACCTTACCTTAACCCTCAACCTAACCCTAAACTTAACCCGAATACTAACTCTCACCTTTAAAATAATCCTAACCCTCAAGCTAACCCTAACCCTAAAACTCATTCTCACCCTAGCCCCACCCAACCCTAATCCTAACCCTATCCCTTTTCCTAACCCTCCCCCTAACCTTTACCCTAACTCTCAGCTTAACACTAACCCTCAGCCTCACCCTCACTCTCAGCCTTACCCTAAGCCTAAGCCTAAGCCTAACCCTAACCCTAACCTCACCCTCAGCCTAACCCTAAGCCTAACCCTAAACCTAACCCTAACACACACACTCACCCTCACCCTAAACCTCACCCTAACCCTAACCCTCATCCTAACCCTCCCCATAACCCTAACCCTAACACTAACACTAACCAACACCCTCAACCCCAGCATAATCCTAAGCCTAACCCTAACCCTAACCCTCACACTCACCCTAAACCTAATCCTAAACCTCACCCTAACCCTAACCTTCACCCTCAACCTCAGCCTAACCCTAAGCCTATCCCTAACCCTAATCCTACTACTAACCCTAATCCTAAACCTCACCCTCAACCTAAACCTCAACTTAAGGCTAAGCCTAACATTAATCCTAACCCTAACCCTCGCCTTCAGCCTCACCCTAACACTAACTATACCACTAAACCTCACACTGAACATAAACCTAAACCTCATCCTCACCCTAGCCCTCACCCTAACACTAACCCTAACCCTAAACCTCACCTTAAGCCTGACCCTAACAATATTTCTAACACGAATTCTCACCCTCAGCCTCACCCTAACCCTAACTCTAACGCTAAACCTCACCCTGACCCTAACCCTAAACCTAACCCTATCCCTAAACCTCATCCTAACCCTATCCCTAACCCTCACCCTCACCATAATTTTAACCCTAAACCTAACACTAACAATAACCCTAACACTAACCCTAACCCTCACCCTAACCCTAACCATCACCATAACGCTTACCCTCACCCTAATACTAACCCTAACCCTAACACTAAACCTCACACTAACCCTAAACATTACCCTAACCATAAACTTCACCCTAACACTAATCCTAAACCTCACCGTCTCGCTAGACCTCGCCCAACACTAATCCTCAATCTAACCCTCACCCTCACCCTATCCCTAACCCTAACCCTCACCCTAACCCTAAACGTCACCTTTCCCGTAACCCTCAACCTCAGCTTAAACCTCACCTTTACCCATACTGTCACCCACACCATAACCCTCACTCCAACCCTAACCCTCCCCCTACCCCTAACTCTACCACTAAACCTCACCCTCACCCTAACCCTAACTCTAACGCTGAGCCTAATACTAACCCTCACCCTAACCCTAACTGTAACCATCACCCTAACCCTAATCCTCACTCCCAACATCACACTCAGCCTAACCCTAAGCCTAAGCCTAAACCTAAACCTAAACCTCACACTCACCCTCACCCTAACCTAATCCTAACCCTAAACCTAACCCTAAACCTCAACCTAACCCTCACCTAACTTTAACCCTAACACTTAACCTAACCCTAACCCTCGACGTAACCCTCCAACTAAACCTAAATCTAACCCTAAACCTCAAGCTCAACCTAACGCTAATCCTAACCCTAACCCTAATCCTCACCCTAAACCTAACACTCACCCTCACCCTCACCCTCACCCTCACCATAACTCTAACCATAACCCTAACAATAACAGTAATCCTAAACCTAAACCTAACCCTAACCGTAACCTAAACCTAATGCTAACACTCAACCTCACCCTAACCCTAACCCTAACCCTAACCCTAAGCCTAACCCTTACCCTAACTCTCACTGTAACCCTAACCCTCATCCTAACCCTCACCCTAAACCTAACCCTAAAGCTAAACCTTACCCTAACACTAACCCTAATCCTCAAATTCACCATAGCCCTCACCCAAAACCCTAGTTGTAAACCTAATCCTTATCCTAACCCTCACCCTAACTCTAAGCCTAACCTTAATCCTAACCCCAACCCTCACTGTAACCCTAACACTGACCCTAACACTAACCCTAACCCTAAACCTAACCTTAAATTTAACACTAAACCTAATCCTAATCCTCAGCCTCACCCTCACCCTAATAGAAAGCGTTACCCTAACCGACATCCTAACTCTAAGATTAACCCTAACCCTAATCCTAACCCTCAAACTCACCCTAAACCTAACGATAATCCTAAACCTAACCCTATAAGTAACCCTAAACCTCACCCTAACCCTCAGCCTAGCCCTCACCCTCACACTTATCCTAACCCTTACTCTCACCATAACCATAAACCTCACCCTAACCCTAACCCTCACCCTAACACTTACCCTCACACTATCACTAAGCCTACCCCTAACACTAACTCTCACACTAACCCTAAACGTCACCCTAACCCTAACACTCAATCTAACACTAACCCTAACCCTCACCCTCACCCTAGCCTTCACCCTAAACCTAACCCTCACCCTCACACTCAACCTCAGCCTAACCCTAACCATAATCCTAATCCTAACCCTCACCCTCACCCTAACCCTCACCCTAAACCAAACCCTAAACCTAACAATAACCCTAACGCTAACCCTCACCCTAACCCTAACACTAACCCTAAACCTCACCCTCACCCTAACCCTAACCCTAAGCCTAACATTAAACTTCACCCTCACACTCACCCTAGCCCTTACCCAAAACCTAACCCTCACCCTAACACTCCCCCTAACCCTAAACCTCACCCTCAACCTCACCCTTAGCCTAACCCTCAGGCTAACCCTAAACCTAAACCTACCACACACACTCACGCTCACTCTAACCATAATCCTGTCCCTAAACCTAAGTCTAACCCTAACACTCTCCCTAACTCTGACCCCAACCCCAACCCTAAAACTAACCCTTACCCTAACCCTCAACCTAAACCTCACCCTAAGCCTAACTCTAACCCTAAACCTCACCCTCACCTTAACCCTAACTCTAACCCTAAACCAAAACCTAAACCTCACCTAACACTAACCCTAAACCTAACCCACACCTTCATGCTCAGCCTAACCCTAAACCTAACCCTCACACTCACCCAATCCCTAACCCTAAACCTCACCCTAACCCTAACCCTCACCCTCAACCTCAGCAAAACCCTAAGCCTATTCCTAAACCTAACCCTAACCCTCACACTCACACTTACACTAACCCTAATCCTACTAATAAAGCTAACCCTAAACCTCAACCTCATCCTAACCCAAACACTCACCCTCACCCTCACCCTCACCATAACTCTTACCCTAACCCTAACAATAACAGTAATCCTAACCCTAAAACAAACCCTAACCCTAACCCTAAACCTAATGCTAACACTCAACCTCACCCTAACCCTAATCCTAACCCTAACCTTAATCCTAACCCTAACCATCACCCTCACCCTAATCCTAAACCTATACCTTAGCCTAACATTTACCCTAAACCTCACCTTCACCCTAGCCCTCACCCTAACCCTAATTGTAACCTAATTCTCATCCTAACAATCACCCTAACTCTAAGCCTAACGTAAACCCTAACCCTAAGCCCAACCCTCACTGTAACACTAACACTAACGCTAACACTAACACTAACCCTAAACCTAAAACTAAACCTAACCCTAATCCTCAGCCTCACCCTCACCCTAACCCAAACCCTATCACTAACCCTCCTCTTAACTCTAAGCCTAACTCTAACCCTAATCCTAACCCTCACACTCAACCTAAACCTAATCCTAAACTTAAGCCTATCCCTAACCCTAACACTCACCCTAACCCTCAGCCTAGCCCTCACCCTTACACTTATCCTAACCCTAACCCTCACACTAACGATAAACCTCACCCTAACACTAACCCTCACATTAACGCTTACCCTCAACCTAACACTAACACTGACCTTAACACTAACACTCACACTAACCCTAAACATCACCCTAAACCTAAACCTCACCCTAACACTAAACCTAACCCTCACCCTCACCATAGCCTTCACACTAACCCTAATTCTCATCCTCACCATAAACCTCACACTAACCCTAACACTAATCCTCAATCTAACCGTCAAACTCACCCAAACACTAACACTAACCCTCACCCTAACCCTTACCCTCACCCTTACCGTAACCCTCACCCTCAGCCTAAACCTCAACTTTACCCTTACCGTCACCCCCACGATAACCCTCACTCTAACCCTAACCCTCACCCTAACCCTAACTCTACCCCGAAACCTCACCCTCAGCCTAACCCTAACTCTAACCCTAACTCTAACACTTACCCTCAACCTAACCCAAACCCTAACCATCACCCTAACCCTAATCCTCAACCCCAACCTCACACTCAGCCTAACCCTAAGCCTAAGCCTAACCCTAACCCTAAACCTCACACTCACCCTCACCCTAACCCTAATCCTAACCCTAAACCTAACGGAAAACCTAAACCTCAACCTAACCCTCACCCTAACCTTAACCCTAACCCTTACCCTAACCCTAACTCTCGACCTAACCCTCCAAATAACCTAAATCTACCCATAAACCTTACCCTCACACTAAGCCTAACCTAACCCTAAACCACAACCTAACCCTCACTCTAACCTTAACCCTAACACTTACCCTAACCCTAACTCTCGACCTAACCCTCCAAATAACCTAAATCTAACCATAAACCTCACCCTCACCCTAATCCTAAACCTAACCCTAACCCTAAACCTCACCCTAACCCTAACACTCACCCTCACCCTCACCCTCACCATAACTATAACCCTAACCCTAACAATAACAGTAATCCTAACCCTAACCCTATCCCTAACCCTAACCATAAAGCTAACACTCAACCTCACCCTAACCCTAACCCTCACCCTAACCCTAGCCATCACCCTCACTATAACCCTAACCCTCATCCTAACCCTTACCCTAACCCTAACCCTAACCCTAACCCTAAACCTTACCCTAACACTAACCCTAATCCTCACCTTCACCCTAGCCCTCACCTTAACCCTAATCATAAACCTAATCCTCATTCTCACCCTGTCCCTAACTCTAAGCCTAACCCTAACCCTAACCCTAACCCCAACCCTCACTGTAACGCTAACACTAACCCTAACACTAACACTAAACCTTAACTTAACCCTAATCCTCAGCCTCAGCCTCACCCTCACCCAAACCCTCACCCTAATCCTCATCCTAACTCTAAGCCTAATGCTAACCCGAATCCTAACCCTCACACTCACCCTCACCCTAAACCTAATCCTAAACCTCATCCTATCCCTAACCCTAACCCTCACCCTAACCCTTAGCCTAGCCCTCACCCTTACACTTATCCTAACCCTAACACTCACCCTAACTATAACACTCACCCTAACCCTAAAACTCACCCTAACACTTACCCTCAACCTAACACTAACCCTAATCCTAACATTAACCCTAACACTAACCCTAAACATCACCCTAACCCTAAACCTCACCCTAACACTAACCCTAACCCTCAACCTCACCCTAGCCTTCAGCCTAAACCTAACCCTCATCCTCACCATAAACCTCCCACTAACCATAACAGTAATCCTCAATCTAACCCTCACCCTCAGCCTAACGCTAACATTAACCCTAACCCTAACCCTAACCCTCACCCTTACCGTAACCCTCACCCTCAGCCTAAACGTCAACTTTACCCTTACAGTCACCCCGACGCTAACCCGCACCCTAACCCTAACCCTCACCCTAACTAAAATTGTACCCCTAAACCTCACCCTCAACCTAACCCTTACTCTTACCCTAACCCTAACACTAAACCTCACTGTAAACCTAAACCTAACGCTCACCCTCACCGTAACCGTAACCCTAACCCTAAACCTAACAGTAACCCTAAACCTAACCCAAACCCTCACCCTAAAGATAACACTCACCCTAAACCTAACCCTCTCCCTAACACAAACCTTCACCCTAACACTAACCCTAACCCTAACACTAACCCTCAAACTAACCCTAATCCTAACACTAATCCTAAAAGTCACCCTAAACCTAATCCTAACCCTAATCCTCACCCTCATCCTAACTCTCACCCTTACCCTAATCCTAACCCTCATCCTCACTGTATACCTCAGACTAACCCTAACCCTAATCCTCAATCTAACCCTCACACTAATCCTAACCCTGACCTTTACCCTAACCCTATACCTAACCCTAACACTCACCCTTATCTTAACCCTCACCCTCAGCCGAAACCTCACAATTACACTTACCATCATCCTCACCCTAACCCTCACCCTAATGCTAAACCTCATCCTAACCCTCACCCCAACCGTAAACCTAACCATCACCCTAACCTTAAACCTCACCCTCACCCTAGCCCTCACCCTAACCCTAATCCTAATCCTAAACCTCATCCTAAACTCAAACTAACCCTAACCCTAACCATCACCTTAAACGTAAACCTCACCCCCACCCTCACGCTCAGCCTTACCCTAAACCTAAGCCTAGCCATAAGCATAACCCTCAAACTCACCCTCACCCCAATCCTAACCCTAATCCTAACCATAACCCTAAACCTCACCCTAACCCTCACCCTATCCTTAAACCTAAAACTAACCCTAACCCTAACCCTCGACCTAACCATCCAACTAACCTAAATCTAACCCTAATCCTCACCCACACCCTAACCCTAATCCTAACCCTAACCCTAAACCTCACCCTAATCCTAACCCTAACCCTCATCCTAACCCTCACCATAACTCTAACCATACCACTAACAATAACACTAACCCTAACACGAAACCTAACCCTAACCCTAACCCTAATCCTAGCACACACCCTCATGCTAACCCTAATCCTAACCATAACCCTCAAACTCACCCTCACCCCAATCCTAACCCTAATCCTAACCATAACCCTAAACCTCACCCTAACCCTCACCCTATCCTTAAACCTAAAACTAACCCTAACCCTAACCCTCGACCTAACCATCCAACTAACCTAAATCTAACCCTAATCCTCACCCACACCCTAACCCAAATCCTAACCCTAACCCTAAACCTCACCCTAATCCTAACCCTAACCCTCATCCTAACCCTCACCATAACTCTAACCATACCCCTAACAATAACACTAACCCTAAACCGAAACCTAACCCTAACCCTAACCCTAATCCTAGCACACACCCTCATGCTAACCCTAATCCTAACCCTAACCCTCACACTAACCCTAATCCTCACCTTCACTGTAACCCTAACCCTCAACCTAACCCTCACCCTAACACTAACCCTAACCCTAAACCTTAATCTAACACTAACCCTAACCCTCAGCCTCACCCTAGCCCTCACCCTAACCGAAATCCTAACCCTAATCATCATCCTTACCCTCACCCTAACCCTAACCTTAAACCTCACCCAAACCCTAACCCTAACTCTAACTCTCAACCTAACCCTAAACCTCAAGCTCAGCCTAACACTAAGCCTAACCCTAATCCTAACGCTCACACCCACCCTAACCCTTACCCTAAAACTAATCCTTAACCTATGCCTAAACCTCACCCTCAACTTAACCCTAAAATTAACACTAACCCTAACCCTAACCATAAACCTCACCCTAACCCTAACTCTAAACCTCACCCTCACAATAGCCCTAACCCTAACCCTAATCCTAACCCTAAAGCTCAGCCTAACACTAAACCTAACCCACACGCTCACCCTCACCCTAACCCTAATCTGAACCCAAACCCTCAACCTAACCCTAAACTTAAACCGAACCCTAACTCTCACCCTTAACTTAACCCTAACCCTCACACTAACCCTAACCCTAAACCTTACCCTCACCCTAGCCCTCATCCTCAACCTCTCCCTCAGGCTAAACCTAATCCTAACCCTAAACATAACCATAACAGACACAGTCACCCTCACCCTAACCCTAATCCTAACGCAGACCTTCATCCTAACCCTCCCCATAACCCTAACCGTCACCCTAAACTTAAACCACACCCTCACCCTCAGCCTAATCCTAAGCGTAACCCTAACCCTAAACCTCACACTCACCCTAACCCTAACACTCAATCTCACCCTAAACCTAACCCTCACCATCAACCTCAGCCTAACACTAAGCCTATCCCTAACCCTAACAATAACTCGTACACTCACCCTAACACTAATCCTAATCCAACTCCTAACCCTTACCCTAACCCTCACCCTAAAACTAACCCTCACCTTAAGCCTAACCCTAACATTAATCCTAACCCTAACCCGCACCTTCAGCCTCACCCTAAACCTAACTCTAACACTAAACCTCACCCTGACCCTAACCCTAACACTAACCCTATCCCTAAACCTCATCCTAGCCCTAAACCTAACCCTCACCCTCACCCTCACCATAACTTTAACCCTAACACTAACGCTAACAATAACCCTAACCCTAACCCTAACCCTCACCCTAAACATAACCCTCACCCTAACCCTCACCCTAACCCTAACCCTCACCCTCACCCTAACCATCACTCTTACCATAACCCTCAACTTAACCCTAACTCTACGCCTAAACCTCACCCTCACACTAACCCTAACTCTAAACCTAACCCTAACACTATCCCTCACCCTAACCCTAACCCAAACCATCACCGTAACCCTTATCTTCACACCCACCCTCACCCTCAGCCTAAGCCTAAGCCTAACCCTAACCCTAACACTAAACCTCACACTCACCCTCACCCTAACCCTAATCCTAACCCTAAACCTAACCCTAAACCTCAACCTAACCCTCAACCTAACCTTAACCCTAACACTTACCCTAACCCTAACCCTCGACTTAACTTTCCAACTAAACCTAAATGTAACCATAAACCTCACCCTCACCCTAACCCTAATCCTAACCCTAACCCTAAACCTCAACCTCACCCTAGCCCTCACCCTAACCCTAATCCTAACCCTAACCCTCATCCTAACCCTCACCCTAACTCTAAGCCTAACCCTAATCCTCATCCTCAAACTAGCCCTCACCCTAACCCTAATTCTAACCCTAACCCTCACCCTAACACTAACCCTCATCCTCACCCTAAACCTCAAACTAACCCTAACCCTAATCCTCAATCTATCCCTCACGCTCACCCTAACCCTAACCCTAACACTTACCCTAACCCTAACCCTAACCCTAACCCTCACCCTTATCTTAACCCTCACCCTCAGCCTAAACCTAACCTTTACCCTTACCAACATCCTCACCCTAACACTCACCCTAACCCTAAACCTCATCCTAATCCTCACCCTAACTGTAAACCTAACCATCACCCTAACCCTAACACTAACCTCAACCTCATGCTCAGCCTAACCCTAAAACTAAGCCTAATCCTTACCCTAACCCTGACCCTCAACCTAGCCCTCCACCTAACACTAATCCTAAACCTAACCCTCATCCTAACCCTCACCCTAGCCCCAACCCTA
Organism: Dipodomys merriami; assembly: GCF_024711535.1. Lineage (NCBI taxonomy): Eukaryota > Metazoa > Chordata > Mammalia > Rodentia > Heteromyidae > Dipodomys > Dipodomys merriami. The sequence continues at coordinate 3,702,538 of NW_027206346.1, forward strand.
ACCATCACCCTAAACCTAATCTTCAACCCCACTGTCACCCTCAGCCTAACCTTAAGCCTAAGCTTAAGCCTAACCGGCACACTCACCTTCACCCTCACCCTCACCCTACTCTTAACCCTAACCCTAACCATAACCCAAAACCTCAACCTAACTCTCACCCTAACCTTAACCCTAAAACTAATCCTAACCCTAACCCTCAACCTCACCCTGCAACTAACCCTAAATCTAACCTAAACTTCACCCTCACCCTAACCCTAATCCTAATCCTAACCTAAACCTCACCCTAACCCTAAGCCTAACCCTCACCCTCACGCTCACCCTCATCATAACTCTAACCCTAACCCTAACAATAACACTAATCCTAACCCTAAACCTAACCCTAACCCTAACCCTAACTGTAATGCTAACACTCACGCTCATGCTAACCCTAATCCTAACCCTAACCCTCACCCTACCCCTAATCCTCACCCTCACCGTAACCCTAACCCTCAACCTAACCCTCACCCTCACCCTAAACCTAAACCTTAATCTAATACTAACCCTAACCCTCACCCTCAACCTTGCCCTCACCTTAACCCTAATCCTTACCCTAATCCTTATGCTTACCCTCAACCTATCCCTAAACTTAACCCTCACCCTAACCCTAACCCTAAACCTAACCCTCAACCTAACCCTAATCCTCACGCTCACCATAACCCTAACCCTCAACCTCACCCTCACTCTCAGCCTAACCTTAGAGCCTAACTGTAACCCTCACACTCACCCTAAACCTTACCCTAATCCTAATCCTAACCCTAACCCTAACCCTCACCCTCAGCTTCACCTAATCCTAAATCTAACCCTAAAGCTCACAATCTCCCTAACCCTAACCATAACCATAACCTTAAACCTCACCCTCACATTCACCCTAGCCCTTATCCTAACCCTAATCCTAACCCTAACCCTCCTCCTAACCCTCCACATAACCGTAAAGCTCAGCTTCAACCTCAACCTCTGCCTAATCCTAAGCCTAACCCTAAACCTAAACCTAACACACACCCTCCCCATCACTCTAGCCCTAATCCTATCCCTAAACCTAACCCTTATCCTAACCGTCCCCCTAACTCTTACCGTAACACTAACCCTAAAACTAACCCTTATCATAACCCTCTACCTAAACCTCACCCTAACACTAACTCTAACCCTAAACCTCACCCTCTCCCTAACCCTAAGTCTAACCCTAATCCAAACCATAAACCTCACCCTAACATTAACCCTAACCCTAACCCTCAACCTAAGCCTCCAAATAAACCTAAATCTAATCATAAACCTCACCCTCACCCTAACCTTAATCCTAATCCTAACCCTAAACCTCACCCTAACCGTAACCCTAACTGTCAAACTAACCCTCACCCTCACCCTAACTCTAACCCACACCCTCACCCTCATGCTAATCATAAACCTAACCCTAACCCTAACCCTCTCACTCACCCTAACCCTAACCCTAAAACTCACCCTAACCCTAAACCTAACCCTCAAACTTAGCCTAAACCTAAGCCTATCCCTAACCCTAACCCTAACCCTCACATTCACCCTAACCCTAACCCTAATCCTACTCCTCACCCTAACCCTAACAATCACCCTCAACCTAACCCTCACCTTAAGCCTAACCCTAACATTAATCCTAACCCTAATCCTCACCCTCAGCCTCACCCTACCCCTAAATCTAACACTAAACCTCACCCTGACCCTAACCCTAACCAGAACCCTATCCCTAAACTTCTTCCTAGCCCTAAACCTCACCTTCACCCTCACCCTCACGATAATCTTAACCCTAACCCTAATGCTATCAATAATCCTAACCCTAACCCTAACCCTCACCCTAAGCATAACCCTCACCCTAACCCTAACCCTCACCCTAACACTTACCTTCACCCTAACGCTAACCCTCACCCTAAGACTTAACCTCACCCTTACACTAACCCTAACCCTAACACTAACCCTAACTATCAACCTAACCCTAAACCTCACTCTAACCTGAACCCTAAACCTCACCCTCTCCCTAGCCCTCACCCTCATACTCACCCTAAACATCACACTAACCCTAACAGTATTCCTCAATCTAACCCTCACCCTCACCCTAACCCTCACCCTAACGCTCACCCTAACCCTCACACTCACCCTTACTGTACCCCTCACCCTCAGCCTAACACTCACCTTTACCGTTACCGTCACCCCCACCCTAACCCTCACTCTAACGCTAACCCTCACCCTAACCCTAACTCTACCCCTAAACCTCACCCACACCCTTACACTAACTCTAATCCTAACCCTAACACTAACCCTCACCATAACCCTAACCCTAACCATCACCCTAACCATAATCCTCACCCCAACCTTCACCCTCAGGCTAACCATAAGCCTAAGCCTAACCCTAACCCTAAACGTCACACTCAACCTCACCCTAACCCTAATCCTAACCCTAAACCAAACCCTAACCCTAAACCTCAACCTAACCCTGACCCTAACTTTAAACCTAACACTAACCCTAACCCTAACCCTCGACCTAACCCTCCAACTAAACCTAAATCTAACCTAAACCTCACCCTCACCCTCACCCTAATCCTAACCCTAACCCTAAACCTCACCCTAACCCTAACCCTAACCCTCACCCCAACCCTCACCCTCACCATAACTCTAACCGTAACCCTAATAATAACAATAATCCTAACCCTAAACTTAACCCTATCCCTAACCGTAACCCTAATGCTAACACTCAACCTCACACTAACCCTAATTCTAACCCTAACCCTCACCCTAACCCTAACTCTAAACCTGACCCTAACACTTACCATCACCCTAACCCTAACCCTCACCCCCACCCTCACCCTCAGCCTAACCCTAAGCCTAAGCCTAACGCTAAACCTCACCCTCACCCTCACCCTTACCCTAATTCTAAACCTAATTCTAAACCTAACCCTAAACCTCAACCTAACCCTCAACCTAAACTTAACCCTAACAATTACAATAACACTAACTCTCCACCTAAGCCTCCAACTAAACATAAATCTAATCATAAACCTCACCCTCACCCTAACCCTAATCCTAACCCTAACCCTAAACCTCACCCTAACCTTAACACTCACCCTCACCCTCACCCTCACCATAACTCTAACCCTAACCCTAACAATAACAGTAATCCTAACCCTAAACCTAACCCTAACCATAACCCTAACCCTAATGCTAACACTCAACCTCACCCTAACCCTAAACCTAACCCTAATCCTCACCCTCACCCTAACCCTCATCCTCACTGTAACCCTAACGCTCATCCTAACCCTCACCCTAACTCTAACACTAACCCTAAATCTTACCCTAACACTAACCCTAATCCTCACCTTCACCCTAGCCCTGACCCTAACCCTAATCGTAAGCCTAATCTTCATTTTAACCTTCACCCTAACTCGAAGCCTAAACCTAATCCTAACCCTAATCCCAACCCTCACTGGATCCCTAACACTAACCCTAACACTAACACTGACGCTAAACCTAACCCAAACCTAACCCTAAACCTAACCCTAATCCTCAGCCTCACCCTCACCCTAACCCAAACCCTAACCCTAAACCTCATCCTAACTCTAAGCCTAACCATAACCCTAGTCCTAACCCTCACCCTAACCCTAATCCTAAACCTATCCCTATCCCTAACCCTAACCATCAGTCTAACCCTTAGCCTAGTCCTCACCCTTAAACTTATATTAACCCTAACCCTCACCCTAACCATAAAACTCACCCTAACCCTAATCCTCACCCTAACACTTACCCTCACCCTAACACTAACCCTAATCCTAACACTAACTCTCACACTAACCCTAAATATCACCCTAAACCTAAACCTCACCCTAACACTAAACCTGACCCTCACACTCACACTAGACTTCAGGGTAACCCCAACCCTCATCCTCTCCATAAATCTCACACTAACCCTAACACTAATCCTCAATCGAACTCGCAACCTCACCATAACGCTAGCACTGACCCTCACCCTAACCCTAACACTCACAGTTACCGTAACCCTCAGCCTCAGCCTAACCCTCACCTTTACCTTTACCATCACCCCCACGTTAACCCGCACCCAAACCCTAACCCTCACCCTACCCTAAATGTACCCTATTCCTCACACTCTCCCTAACCCTAACACTTACCCTAACCCTAACACTAAACCTCACTTTAATCCTAATCCTAACCCTCACCCTCACCCTAACCATAACCCTCACCCTAACCCTAACACTCAACCTAACATTTAACCTCACTCTAACACTAACCATAACCCTAACACTAACCCTCACCCTAGCCCTCACCCTAACCCTAATCCTAAACCTCACCCTAACCCTAATCCTAAACCTCATCCTCACCCTAAACCTCTCACTAACCCCAACACTAATCCTCAATCTAAACCTCACCCTAACTCTAACCGTAACCCTAACCCTTACCCTAACCCTAAACCTAACCCTAACCCTCACCCTTATCTTAACCCTCAACCTCAGCCTAAACTTCATCTTTACCCTTACCATCATCATCACCCTAACACTCACCCTAACGCTAAACCTCATCCTAACACTCACCCTAACCGTAAACTTAAACATCACCCTAACCCTAACCCTCACCCTCAACCTCACGCTCAGCCTAACCCTAAGCCTAAGCCTAAGCCTAAGCCTAACCCTCAACCTCACCCTCACCCTCACCCTAATCCTAACCATAACCATAACCATAACCCTAAACCTCAACCTAAACCTCACTCTAACCATAAACCTAAAATTAATCCTAAACCTATCCCTCGATCTAACCCTGCAACTAACCCTAAATCTAACCCTAAACCTCACCCTCACCCTAACCCTAAACCTAACCCTAACCCTAAACCTCACCCTAACTGTAAACCTAACCCTCACCCTCACCCACACCCTCACCATAACTTTAACCATAACCCTAACAATAACACTACTCGTAACCCTCAACCTAAACCTAACCCTAACCATAACTGTAATCCTAACACTAACCCTCATGTTTACCCTAATCCTAACCCAAACCCTCACCCTAAACCTAATCCTCACCCTCACTCTAACCCTAACCCTCAACCTAACCCTCACCGTAACCCTAACCCTACCCCTAAACCTTAACCTAACACTAACCCTAACCCTCACCCTCAACCTAGCCCTCACCCTAACCATAATGCTAAACCTTCTCCTCATCCTTACCCTCACCGTAACCCTAACCTTAACCCTCACCCTAACCCTAATCCTAACCCAGACCCTCAACCAAACCCTAAACCTCACTCACACCGTAACTCTAACCCTCACCCTAACCCTAAACATAAATGAACCCTAACTCTCACCCTAACCCTAACCCTAACCCTCCCCCTAACCCTAAGTCTCACCCTCACCCTCACCCTCAGCCTGACCCTAAGTGTAACCGTAACCCTCACACTCACCCTAACCCTTACCCTAAACCTAATCCTAACCCTAACTCTAACCCTCACACTCAGCCTCACTGTAACCCTAACTCTAACCTAAACCTCACCCTCACCCTAACCCTAACCTTAAACCTCACCTTCACACTCACCCTAGACCTTACCCTAACCCTATTCCTAACGCTAACCCACATCCTAACCCTCCCCCTAACCCTAACCCTCAACCTCAACCTCACACTCAGCCTAACACTAAGCCTATTCCTAAACCTAAACCTAACACACACACTCTCCCTCACTCTAATCTTAATCCTATAACTAACCCTAAAAATATTCCTAACCCTTCCCCTAAATCTCACCCTAACCCTAACCCTAAAACTAACCCTTACCATAACCCTCAACCTAAACCTCACCCTAACCCTAACTCTAACCCTAAAACTCACCCTCAACCTAACCCTAACTCTAACCCTAATCCAAACCGTAAACCTCACCATAACACTAAGCCTAACCCTAATCCCCACCCTAACACTAAGCCTAATCCTAAGCCTAACCCTAACACTAATCCTCACACTCAACCTAACCCTAACCCTAAACCTCACCCTAACCCTAACCCTCACCCTCAACCTCAGCTTAACCCTAAGCCTGTCCATAACCCTAACCCTAACCCTAACCCTAACCCTCACCCTAACACTAAACCTAATCCTACTCCTAATCCTAACCATAACCCTCATTCTCAACCTAACCCTCACCTTAAGCCTAAACCTAACATTAATCCTAAACCTAACCCTCACCCGCAGCCTCACCCTAACCCAAACACTAACACTAAACCTCACCCTAACCCTAAGCTTAATCAAAACCCTATCCTTAAACCTCATCCTAGACTTAAACCTAACCCTCATCCTCACCCTCACCATAACCTTAACCCTAACCCTAACACTAACAATAACCCTAACACTAACCCTAAACTTCACCCTAAACATAACCCTCACCCTAACCGTAGCACTCACCCTCACCCTCACCCTCATCATAACTCTAACCCTAAACCTAACAATAACAGTAATCCTAACCCTCAACCTAACCCTAACCATAACCCTAACACTAATGCTAACACTCAACCTCACCCTAACCCTAATCCTAACACTAATCCTCACCCTAACCCTAATCCTCGCCCTCATCTTAAACCTAACCTTCATCCTAACCCTCACCCTCACCCTAACCCTAACCCTAAAGCTCACCCAAACACTAACCCTAACCATCACCCTCACCCTAGCCCTCACCCTAACCCTAATTCTAACCCTAATCCTCAACCTAACCCTCACCCTAACCCTAAAACTAACCCTCATGGTAATCCTAACCCTAACCCTCACCTTAACCCTAACCCTCACCCTCACCCTCATCCTAACCCTAAGCCTAACCCACATCCTAAACCGAATCCTCACACTCACCCTAAATCTAACCCTAATCCTCATCCTCACACTCATGATCACCCTAACCCTAAACCTACTCGTACCCCTAATCCTAACCCTCAACCTCAGCCTAACCCACATCTTTACACATACCGTCACCCCCACGTTAACCCGCACCCTAACCCTAACCCTCACCCTAACCCTAAATGTACCCCTAAACCTCACCCTCTCCCTAACCCTAACACTAACCATAACCCTAACACTAAACCTCACTCTAACCCTAATCCTAACCCTTACCCTCACCCTAACCATAACCCTCACCCTAACCCTAACCATCACCCTAACACTTACCCTCACCCTAATACTAACCCTAACCCTAACACTAACCCTCACACTAACCCTAACCCTCACCCTAATCCTAAACCTCACCCTAACCCTAAACCTAACTCTCATCCTATCCCTAAACCTCACATTAACCCTAACACTAATTCTCAATCTAACCCTCACCCTAAACCTAACCTAACACTAATCCTTACCCTAACCCTAAACCTAACCCTTACCCTCACCCTTATCTTAACCCTCAACCTCAGCCTAAACCTCATCTTTACCCTTACCATCATAATCACCCTAACCCTCACCCTAACGCTAAACCTCATCCTAACACTCACCCTAACCGTAACCCTAACCATCACCCTAACACTACTCCTCATCCCCACCCTCACCCTCACCCTCAGCCTAACCCTAAGCCTAAGCCTAAGCCTAAACCTAACCCTCAACCTCACCCTCACCCTCACCCTAATCCTAACCCTAACCCTAACCATAACCCTAAACCTCAACCTAAACCTCACTCTAACCTTAACCCTAAAACTAACCCTAACCCTAACCCTCGACCTAACCCTACAACTAACCTTAAAGCTAACCCTAAACCTCACCCTCACCCTAACCCTAATCCTAACCCTAACCCTAAACCTCACCCTAAACCTAACCCTCACCCTCACCGTCACCCTCACCCTCACCATGACTCTAACCATAACCCTAACAATAACTCTAATCCTAACCCTCAACCTAACCCTAACAATAACTATAATCCTAACACTCACCCTCTTGCTAACCCTAATCCTAACCCTCACCCTTACCCTAACCCTAATCCTCACTGTAGCTCTAACCCTCAACCTAACCCTCACCCCAACCCTAACCCTAACCCTAAAACGTAACCTAACACTAACCCTAATCCTCACCCTCAACCAAGCCCTCACTGTAACCCTAATGCTAAACCTAATCCTCATCCTTACCCTCACCCTAACCCTAAACTTAACCCTAACCATAACCATAACCATAACCCTAAACCTCACGCTCCCCTTAACTCTAAGCCTCACCCTCACCCTAAACATAAATGAACCCTAACTCTCACCCTAACCCTAAACCTAACCCTCCCCCTCCCCCTCCCCCTCACCCTCAGCCGGACCCTAAGCGTAACCGTAACCCTCAAACTCACCCTAACCCTTACCCTAAACCTAATTCTAACCCTAACTCTAACACTCACCCTCAGGCTCACCGAAACCCTAACTCTAACCTAAACCTCACCCGAACCCGAACCCTAACCCTAACCATAACCTTAAACCTCACTCTCACACTCACCCTAGACCTTAGCCTAATCCTAATCCTAACCCTAACAATCATCCTAACCCTCCCGCTAACCCTAACCCTCACCCTCAACCTCACCCTCAGCCTAACCTAAGCCTATCCCTAAACCTAAACATAACACACACAATCCCCCTCACTCTAACCTTAATCCTATACCTAACCCTAACCCTAAGCCTAACCCTTCCCCTAACTCTCACCCTAACCCTAAAACTATCCCTTACCATAACCCTCAACCTAAAACTCACCCTAAGCCTAACTCTAAAACTAAACCTCACCCTCACCCTAACCCTAACTCTAACCCTAATCCAAACCCTAAACCTCACCCCAACCCTAAGCCTAACCCTAATCCACACCCTAATACTAAGCCTAATCCTAAACCTAACCCTAACCCTAACTCTCACACTCACCCTAAATCTAACCCTAAACCTCACCCTAACCCTAACCCTCACCCTCAACCTCAGCTTGACCCTAAGCCTGTCCCTAACCCTAACCCTAACCCTAACCCTAAACTTCACCCTAACACTTACCCTAATCCTACTCCTAATCCTAACCCTAACCCTCACTCTCAACCTAACCCTCACCTTAAGCCTAACCCTAACATTAATCCTAACCCTAACCCTCACCCTCAGCCTCACCATAACCCTAACACTAACACTAAACCTCACACTAACCCTAACCCTATCCCTAAACCTCATCCTAGACCTAAACCTAACCCTCATCCTCACCCTCACCATAACCTTAACCCTAACCCTAACACTAACAATAACCCTAACACTAACACTAAAGTTCACCCTAAATATAACCCTTACCCTAACCCTAACCCTCAGCCTAACCCTTACCCTCACCCTAACACTAACCCTAAACCTAACACTAAACCTCACACTAAACCTAACCATCACCCTAACAATAAACCTCACCATAAATCTAACCCTAAACCTCAATCTCTCGCTAGACCTCGCCCTAACCCTAACCCTCATCCTCACCTTCAACTTCACTCTAACCCTAACGCTAATCCTCAATCTAACCCTCACCCTCACCCTAACCCTAACCTTAACCCGCGCCCTTACTGTAACACTTACCCTCAGCCTAATCCGGACCTTTACCCTTACCGTCACCCCCACGCTAACCCTCACTCTAACCCTAAACCTCACCCTAACCCTAACTCTACCCCTAAACCTCACCCTCACTCTAACCCTAACTCTAATCCTAACCCTAACACTAACCCTCACCATAACCCTAACCCTAACCATCACCCTAACCCTAATCCTCACCCCCACCATCACCCTCAGCCTAACCCTAAGCATAAGCCTAACCCTACCCCTAAAACTCACATTCACCCTCACCCTCACCCTAATCCTAAACCTAACGCTAACCCTAACCCTAAACCTCAACCTAACCCTCAACCTAACCTTAATCCTAACACTTACCCTAACCCTAACCTCGACTTAACCCTCCATCTAAACCTAAATCTAACCATAAACCTCACCCTCACACTAACCCTAATCCTAACCCTGACCCTAAACCTCACCATAACCGTAACACTCACCCTCACCCTCACCCTCATCATAACTCTAACCCTAAACCTAACAATAACAGTAATCCTAACCCTCAAACTAACCCTAACCATAACCCTAACACTAATGCTAACACTCAACCTCACCCTAACCCTAATCCTAACCCTAACCCTCACCCTAACCCTAATCCTCACCCTCATCTTAAACCTAACCTTCATCCTAACCCTCACCCTCACCCTAACCCTAACCCTAAAGCTCACCCAAACACTAACCCTAACCATCACCCTCACCCTAGCCCTCACCCTAACCCTAATTCTAACCCTAATCCTCAACCTAACCCTCACCCTAACCCTAAATCTAACCCTCATGGTAATCCTAACCCTAACCCTCACCTTAACCCTAACCCTCACCCTCACCCTCATCCTAACCTTAAGCCTAACCCACACCTTAACCCGAACACTCACACTCATCCTAAATCTAACCATAATCCTCATCCCCACACTCACGATCACCCTAACCCTAATCCTACTCCTACCCCTAATCCTAACCCTCAACCTCAGCCTAACCCACATCTTTACACATACCGTCACCCCCATGTTAACCCGCACCCTAACCCTCACCCTAACCCTAAATGTACCCCTAAACCTCACCCTCTAACTAACCCTAACTCTAACCCTAACCCTAACACTAAACCTCACTCTAACCCTAATCCTAACCCTTACCCTCACCCTAACCAGAACCCTCACCCTAACCCTAACCATCACCCTAACACTTACCCTCACCCTAATCCTAAACCTCACCCTAACCCTAACCCAAACCCTCATCCTGTCCCTAAACCTCACACTAAACCTAACACTAATTCTCAATCTAACCCTCACCCTAACCCTAACCTAACACTAATCCTTACCCTAACCCAAAACCTTAACCCTAACCCTTACCCTTATCTTAACCCTCAACCTCAGCCTAAACCTCATCTTTACCCTTACCATTATCATCACCCTAATCCTCACCCTAACGCTAAACCTCATCCTAACCCTCAACCTAACTGTAAACCTAACCATCACCCTAACACTAACCCTCACCCTCAACCTCATGCTCAGCCTAACCCTAAGCCTAAGCCTAAGCCTAACCCTAACCCTCAACCTCACCCTGATCCTAACCCTAATCCTAACCCTAACCCTAAACCTCAACCTAACCCTCATTCTAACCTTAAGCCTAAAACTAACCCTAACCATAACCCTCGACTTAACCCTCCAAATAACACTAAATCTAACCCTAAACCTCAATTTCACCCTAACCCTAATACTAATCCTAACCCTAAACCTCACCCTAACCCTAACCCTAACCCTCACCCTCACCCTCAACCTCACCCTCACCATAACTCTAACCCTAACCCTAACAATAACACTAATCCTAAACCTAAACCTAACCCTAACACTAACTCTAACTGTAATCCTAACAGTCACCCTCTTCCTAACCCTAATTTTAACCCTAACCCTCACCCTACCCCTAAAAATATCCCTCAACCAAACCCTAAACCTCACGCTCCCCGTAACTCTAACCCTCACCCTAACCCTAAACATAAACGAAACCTAACTCTCACTCTAACCCCAACCCTAAACCTCACCATCACCCTCACCCTCAGCCTGACCCAAAGCATAACCGTAACCCTCACACTCACCCTAACCCTTACCCTAAACCTAATCCTATCCTAACTCTAACCCTCACCCTCATCCTCACCCTAAACCTAAATCTAACCCTAACCCTAACCCTAACCCTAACCATAACCATAACCTTAAACTTCACCCTCACACTCACCCTAGACCTTACCCTAACCCTAATCCTAACCCTAACCCTCATCCTAACCTTCCCCCTAACTCTAACCCTCATCCTCAACCTCACCCTCAGCCTAACACTAAGCCTATCCCTAAACCAAAACCTAACAGACAACTCCCCCTCACTCTAACCCTAATCTTATCCCTACCCCTAACCCTAACCCTAACCCTTCCCTTAACTCTCACCCTAACCCTAACCCTAAAACTAACCCTTACCATAACCCTCAACCTAAACCTCACCCTAACCCTAACTCTAACCCTAAAACTCACCCTCACCCTAACCCTAACTCTAACCCTAACCCAAACCCTAAACCTCACCCTAACACTAACCCTAACCCTAATTCACACCCTAACTCTCAGCCTAATCCTAAGCCCAACCCTACCGCTAACCCTCACCCTCACCCTAACCCTTACCCTAAACCTCACCCTAACCCTAACCCTGACCCTCAAGCTCAGCTTAAACCTAAGCCTGTCCCTAACCCTAACACTCAGGCTTACCCTAACATTAACCCTAATCCTACTCCTAATCCTAACCCTAACCCTCACCCTCAACCTAAACCTCACCTTAAGCCTAACCCTAACATTAATCCTAACCCTAACTCTCACCCTCAGCCTCACTCTAACACTAACTCTAACACTGAACCTCACCCTGACCCTAACCCTAACCCTATCCCTAAACCTCATCCTAGACCTAACCCTAAGCCTCAACCTCACCCTCACCATAACCTTAACCCTAACACTAACACTAAAACTAACCCTAAACTTCACCCTAAACATAACCCTCACCCTCACCCTAACCCTCACCCTAACCCTTACCCTCACCCTAACACTAACCCTAACCCTAAGACTAAACCTCACACTAACCCTAACCATCACCCTAACCATAAACCTCACCCTAATACTAACCCTAAACCTCAAACTCTCCCTAGACCTCGCCCTAAACCCTAAAGCTCATCCTCACCCTAAATTTCACACTAAACCTAACACTAATCCTCAATCTAATCATCACGCTCGCCCTAACCCTAACCCTAACCCTCACCCTAACCTAACCCTCACCCTTACTGTAACCCTCACCCTCAGCCTAAACCTGACATTTACCCTTACAGTACCTCCAACCGTAACCCTCACTCTAACCCTAACCCTCACCCTAATCCTAACTTTACCCCGAAACCTCACCCTCACCCTAAGCCTAACTCTAACCCTAACCCTAACACTAACCCACACCATAACCCTAAACCTAACCATCACCCTAACCCTAATCCTCACCAAAACCCTCACCCTCAGCCTAACCCTAAACCTAAGCCTAACCCTAACCCTAAACCTCACACTCACCCTCACCCTAACGCTAACCCTAAACCTAAACCTCAACCTAACCCTCAACCTAACCTTAATCCTAACACTTACCCTAACCCAAACCCTCGACCTAATCCTCCAACTAAACCTAAACCTAACCATAAACCTCACCCTCACACTAACCCTAATCCTAACCCTGACCCTAAACCTCACCCTAACCATAACACTCACCCTCACCCTCAACCTCATCATAACTCTAACCCTGAACCTAACAATAACAGTAATCCTAACCCTCAACCTACCCCTAACCATAACCCTAACACTAATGCTAACACTCAACCTCACCCTAACCCTAATCCTAACACTAACCCTCACGGTAAACCTAATCCTCGCCCTCACTGTAACTCTAACCCTCATCCTAATCCTCACCCTAACCCTAACCCTAACCCTAAACCTCACCCAAACACTAACCCTAACCATCACCCTCACCCTAGCTCTCACCCTAACCCTAATTCTAACCCTAATACTCATCCTAATCCTCACCCTAACCCTAACCCTAACCCTCACCTTAACCTTAACCCTCACCCTCACCCTCATCCTAACCCTAAGCCTAACCCACTCCCTAACCCGAACCCTCACACTCAACCTAAATCTAACCCTAATCCTCATCCTCTCACTCACGATCACCCTAACCCTAATCCTACTCCTAACCCTAATCCTAACCCTCACCCTCAAACTAACCCTCATCTTAAGCCAAAGCCTAATATGAATCCTAACCCTAACCCTCAGACTCAGCCTCACCCTAACCTTAACTCTAACAATAAAACTCACCCTGAAACCTAACCCTAAACCTCGCCCTCAAACTAGCCCTCACCCTAACCAGAATCCTACCCCTAACCCTCACCCTAAACCTAAACATAACCCTCACCCTCAACCTAACCCTAACCCTCACCCTCAACCTCACCCTCAGCCTAACCCTAAGCCTAACCCTAAACCTAATTCTAACACACACATTCACCCTCACCCTAACCCTAAGAATAACCCTAACCCTCACCCTCACCGTCACCCTCAGTGTAACCCTAAGCCTAAACCTAACCCTATCCCTAACACTCACACTCAACCGAAACCTTACCCTAATCCTAATCCTAACCCTAACCCTAACCCTCAAACTCAGCCTCACCTTATCCCTAACTATAATCCTAAAACTCACCCTCACCCTAACCCTAAAGTAACCCTAACCATAAACCTCACTATAACCCTAACCCTAAGCCTCACCTCACCCTAGCCCTCACCCTAACACTAATCCTAACCCTAACCCTCATCCTAACCCTCCGCCTAACCCTAAACCTAACCCTCACCCTTGACGTAACCCTCACCCTAACCCTAAACCTCACCCTCACCCTCAGCCTAACACTAAGCCTAACCCTAACCCTATCCTTCACACTCAGCCTAACCCTACCCCTAATACTAATCCTAACCCTAACCTTCACCCTCATGCTAATGCAAATCCTAACCCTAACCTTAATCCTAACCCTCCCTCTAACTCTCACCCTAACCCTAACCCTAACACTAACCCTAACACTAAACCTCAACCTAACCCTCACCCTAACCCTACCTCTAACGCTAAACCTCACCCTCACCCTAACCCTATGCCTAACCCTCACCCATACCGTAACCTTAACCTTAAACCGAAACCTAAAAATAACCCTTACCTTAATCCTAACCCTCACCCTAGCCATAACCCTCATCCTAACCAAAACCCTCATCCTAAGACTTACCCTCACCCTAACACTAACCCTAACACTAACACTAACACTCACACTAACACTAACCCTAAATCTAACCCTAAGCATCTCCCTCACACTCACCGTAACTCTAACACTAACCCTAAAAATAACACTATCCCTAAACCAAACCATCACCCTAACCCTAATCCTCACACCCACCCTCACACTCAGCCTAATCCTAAGCCTAAGCCTAACCCTGACCCTAACACTCATACTCACCTTCACTCTAAATCTAATACTAAACGTAACCCTATCCCTAAACCTCTACCTAAGCCTCACCCTCACCCTAACCCTAACACTAACCCTAACCCGAAACCTCACCCTAACCCTTCCCCTAATCCTAACTCTAACCCTAAACCTCACCCTGACCCTAACCCTAACCCTAACCCTCAACCTCACAGTAAACCTCACCCTAACCCTAAACCTCACCCTTACCCTCAACCTCACTGTATCTCTAACCCTAACAATAACAATAACGCTAACCCTATCCCTAACCCTAATCTTAACCCTAACCATAACCCTCACCCTCAGCCATACCCTCACCGCAAACTTAACCCTAACAGTAACCCTAACCCGAATCTGCACCCCCACCCTTACCCTCAGCCTAACACTAAGCCTAACCCTAAACCTATCCCTAAACCTCAATGTAACCCTAACCCTAACCCTAAACCTAAACCTAACCCTAACTCTAACCCTAAAGCTAACACTAATCCTCTGCCTCACCCTGACCCTAAACCAAGCCCTAACCCTAACCCTCACCCTAACCCTAAGCCTAACCCCAACCCTAAAACTTACTCTCACTCTCACATTAACCCTAATCCTAAACCTAACCCTAAACCTAACCCTCACCCTAACCCTCACCCTAGTCCTCACCCTAACCCTAATCCTAACACTAAAACACATCCTAACACTCACCCTAACGCTAAACTTAACCATCACCTAACCCTAACCCTAACCCTCACCCTCATGCTCGGCCTAAGCCTAAGCCTAAGCCTAAGCCTAACCCTCATTCTCACCCTAACCCTAACACTAACCCTAAATCTAACCATAAACCTCACTCTCATCCTGACCCTAACTCTAACCCTAACCCTAAACCTAAACCTCATCCTAACCCTAAACCTAACCCTCAACCTAACCATAACCCTCACCCTAACCTTAACCCTCACCCTAACATTTACCCTCACCCTAACACTAACCCTAACCCTAACACTAACCCTCACCCTCACCCGCACCATAACCGTAACCGTAAACCTAACTAACCCTAACAATAATCCTAAACCTAACCCTTACCCTCAACCTAACCATAACCCGCACCCTAACCCTAACCCTAACCCTCACCCTAACATTTACCCTTACCCTAACACTAACCCTCACACTAACCCTAACCATCACCCTAACCCTAAACCTAAACCTAACCCTCACCCTCACCCTAGCCCTCACACTAACCGTAACCCTCATTCTCACCCTAAACCTCAAACTAACCCTAAAACTAATCCTCAATCTAAACCTCACCCACACCCTTCCCCTAACCCTAACCTCACCCTAACCCTAACCCTCACCTCAACATAACCCTCACATTCAGCCTAACCCTCACGTTTACACTTATAATCACCCCCACCCTAAAACCGTCACCCTAACCCTAAACCTCACCCTAACACTAACCCTAACCCTCACCATAACCATAACCCTCACCCTAACCCTAACCCTCACCCTAACCCTCATCCTCACTCTAAACCTCACACTAACCCTAACCCTAATCCTCAATCTAACACTAACCCTAACCCTAACCCTAACCCTTACCCTAACGCTAAACCTAAAGCTAAGTCTCACCCTTATCTTAAACATCACCCTAAGCCTAAACCTCACCATTACCCTTACAATAATCCTCACCCTAAACCTCCCCCTAAACATAAACATCATCCTAACCCAAACCGTAAACCTAACCATCACCCTAACCCTAACCCTCACACTCAACCTCACACTCAGCCTAAAACTAAGACTAAGCCTAACCCTTAATCTAAACGTCACCCTCACCTTAGCCCTCACCCTAACCCTAAACCTAATCCTCACCCTCACACTCACCCTAACCCTATTCCTAACCCTAATTCTCAACCTAACCCTAAACCTCACCCTCAACATAACCCTTACCCTAACCCTCACCCTAAACCTAAACTTAACCCGAACCCTAACTCTCACCCTAAATCTAACTTTAACCCTCACCCTAACCCTAACCCTTACCCTCACCCTCACTCTAACCCTCACCCTAACCCTAATCCTAAACTTATCCCTCACCCTAACCCTAACCCTAAACCTAAACCTCACCCTAACACTAACCCTCATCCTAAACCTCACACTCAGCCTAACCC
This sequence comes from Dipodomys merriami, assembly GCF_024711535.1. Classification (NCBI taxonomy): domain Eukaryota; kingdom Metazoa; phylum Chordata; class Mammalia; order Rodentia; family Heteromyidae; genus Dipodomys; species Dipodomys merriami. The sequence goes on from NW_027206346.1 coordinate 3,719,826, forward strand.
TAAGCCTAAACCTAAACCTAAACATAACACACACACTCACCTTCACCTTCACCCTAACCCTAACCCTAACCTTAACTCTAACCCTCCCCCTAACTATCAGCCTAACCCTAACCTTAACCCTAACCCTCAACCTAACCCTCACCCTAATCCTAACACTAACCCTAAACCTCACACTCACCCTAAACCTCACCCTAAACCTAACCCTCATCCTCACCCTCACAGTAAACTTAACCTTAACCCGAACCCTAACAATAACCCTAACCTTCATCCTAACCCTCACCCTAACCATAACCCTCACCCTAACCCAAACCCTCACCCTAACTCTTAACCTAACCCTAACACTAACCCTAACCCTAACACTAACCCTCACCTAACACAAACCTTAAATCTAACCCTAAACCTCTCCCTCAACCTAACCCTAATCTTAACCCTAACTGTAAAGCCCACCCTAACCCTAACCCTATCACAAACCCTAACTCTAATCCTAAACATCACTATCAACCTAACCCTAATTCTAACCATAAACCTAAACCTAAACCTCATCCTAAACCTAACCCTAAACTTCACCCTCACCCTCACTAAAACCTAAACCCTAACGCTAAACCTAACAATAAACCAAACCCTAACACTTACCCTAACCCTAACCCTAACACTAAACCTCACACTAACCCTAACCATCACCCTAAATGCAAACCTCACGCTAACCATATCCCTAACCCTCACCCTCACCCTTGCCCTCACCCTCACCCTAATCCTCATCCTCACCCTAACCCTCACTCTCACCTTCACCCTCACCCTCAGCCTAACCTTAACCCTAATCCTAATCCTAAGCAAAATCCTCACCCTAACCTTAACCCTCACCCTAACTGTAACCCTTAACGTAACACTAACCCTAAACCTAACCCTCACCCTAACCCTAACCCTAAACCTAACACTAACCCTAACAATAACCCTCAAGCTCAGCCTCACCCTAACCCTAAATCTACCCCTAAACTTCACTCTCACCCTAACCGTAACCATAAACCTCACCCTAACACTCACCCTAAAACTCACCCTCAACCTAGCCCTTGCCCTAACCCTAATGCTAACCCTATCCCTCATCCTAACCCTAACCCTAACCCTCACCCTCAACTTCAGCCTCTGCCTAACCCTAAGCCTAACCCTAGACCTAACCCTAACACACACACTCACCTTCACACTAACCCTGATCCTATCCCTAAACCTAATCATAACCATAACACTCCCCCTAAATCTCAAACGAACACTAACCCTATCCTTCACCCTAACCCTAACTCTAACCCTAAACCTCAACCTCAGCCTAACCCTAACACTAACCCTAACCCAAACCCTAAACCTCAACCTAACCCTAAGCCTAACACTCAACCTCACCCTTACCGTAACCGTAAACCTAAACCTAAACCTAACAATCACCCTATTCCTAACCCTAACACTCACCCTAAACATAACTCGCACCCTAACCCATACCCGCACCCTAACACTTACTCTCACCCTAACACTAACCCTAACCCTAACACTAACCCTCACACTAACCCTGTTGTAGTGACCGCCTACTCGACCAGCGAGGAAAAACGACCACCACTCCAGGAGTCTTCTCAGATCACGCTTTATTGGAGAGCCTTTTAGTTGTAGGAGAGCTTGGGCGCGAGAGAGCGTGCACCCGAAACACAGCCGCTTATATAGGGAATTCGAACACGGGTCTTTTCTATTGTTGGTCGCCTGCCTTTTACCGTCACCAGGTGTCATGGGATTGGCTGGGGACACTACCTTGCTCGCGCACGCGCACAGCCCAGGCGTCCCGCCAAGCACCGTCTGGAGTGGTAATCCTCAAAACTGCAAGGGAGTGGGCGGAGTCTCACCTCGGCTCCCTACAGTTCCCCCTTCTTTGTTTTATGGCAACAGGTAAGAGTAGAGGTTGGGCCTCTGTCTAAGACATTAATGAGAGGACCTTGCACTGGCCTTCGCCTGAGGGGCGCCTTCCCCAGTGATGACCAGGCCCGTCCGATGCCTTTTTTGCAGAGGTGGGATCTTGGGCATCAACCCACTTGCAACCCAGCATGCTAACCATAGCCTTAGCACCCCGAGGGATCAGGGGATCCCATTGCACCGGGACAGGTATGCAATTTGCAATTTGGGACAGGGTGCAAGGCAAGTGCACTGCACTTGAGGAGGTGGTTCTCATCTCCTCAAGAAGAGCATGCTGGGTTAGACTCCGCCCACTCCCTTGCAGTTTTGAGGATTACCACTCCAGACGGTGCTTGGCGGGACGCCTGGGCTGTGCGCGTGCGCGAGCAAGGTAGTGTCCCCAGCCAATCCCATGACACCTGGTGACGGTAAAAGGCAGGCGACCAACAATAGAAAAGACCCGTGTTCGAATTCCCTATATAAGCGGCTGTATTTCGGGTGCACGCTCTCTCGCGCCCAAGCTCTCCTACAACTAAAAGGCTCTCCAATAAAGCGTGATCTGAGAAGACTCCTGGAGTGGTGGTCGTTTTTCCTCGCTGGTCGAGTAGGCGGTCACTACAACTGGACTTGCTCGCCATCCAGGAGCGGACCTTACATTCCAGCCTTTTAATAATCATGAAATAGGGCGAGGATTCTCTCTGGCTACTTCCTGCTGACAAGGGGCGTCGACAATAGGGGTAAAAGGCTGGAATTTGGTCTCCTCCCAGAGAAGGTAGTGAACAGCAGCTGTCCCTTGGTTGCGTGAGTCCTTAGATGAAATCTGGAGAAGTCTCATGAGCATTGAGGGGCTGGAAAAAAAAAATACTAGAGAGCAAATAAATGGCAAGAGGAAGGACTTGGGGCTGAAAATGTTGGTAGAAATGTCCCTAGTTACTTCTGACATCTGGCGACTAGGTAGAGAATTCAGGTGACAAAGGCAAGAATATAAATCCCTGTTCAGTTAATAGGTAGACAGGTATAGACATTGGATGGGCAGGCTTCTTACTTCTACTGACCTCCCGGCTCAGGTTAATTTTGAAAGGGCAGGCACAAAGTAGCTGATGTGACATCATCTCCTCTTACTCCTTTCCACGTTCCCTTGTTCCCTAGACTGGCTGAGTCTAGGTGCTCGTTGCTGGGATGGCTTGTCCCAGTTGGTATTCAAGATTTGAACTCAAGGCCTGGGCACTGTCCCTGAGCGCTTCCGCTCAAGGCTAGCACTCTACCACACTGAGTTATAGTACCACTTGCAGAGTTTAGCTGGGAGATGGAGTCTTAGGGATTTTTTAGCCCGAGCTGGCTTTGAACTGAAATCTTTGCCACAAAAGCCCTTTATTATTTTCAATTAAAGCAACATGGAGATCAAGTAGAATAAGTAGAGCTTACCTGGTTCTTATCAAGAATTGACCAACAAATATTCTGAAATGACAAAACTCATTAGATGTGATGAAAATTTTAGCATAGATATGCCCAGTATTTTAGAACCATTTAGTCAGTAGTAGAATACACAACACAAAACAAAAAAGGCAAAACTTAAAACCTAAAATTTCAACTCCAGTTGTAGTGACCGCCTACTCGACCAGCGAGGAAAAACGACCACCACTCCAGGAGTCTTCTCAGATCACGCTTTATTGGAGAGCCTTTTAGTTGTAGGAGAGCTTGGGCGCGAGAGAGCGTGCACCCGAAATACAGCCGCTTATATAGGGAATTCGAACACGGGTCTTTTCTATTGTTGGTCGCCTGCCTTTTACCGTCACCAGGTGTCATGGGATTGGCTGGGGACACTACCTTGCTCGCGCACGCACACAGCCCAGGCGTCCCGCCAAGCACCGTCTGGAGTGGTAATCCTCAAAACTGCAAGGGAGTGGGCGGAGTCTAACCCAGCATGCTCTTCTTGAGGAGATGAGAACCATCTCCTCAAGTGCAGTGCACTTGCCTTGCACCCTGTCCCAAATTGCAAATTGCATACCTGTCCCGGTGCAATGGGATCCCCTGATCCCTCGGGGTGCTAAGGCTATGCAGGATGGTAAGGCTTAACTGCCTCTCAGGGCCGACAGCCAAATCTGGGGTGAGGATCCACTCTCCAAAGCGGCTAATGCTTGCAAGATAACAACCTTGTCCCTTCTGGTTTGGGCTCGAAGGCGACAGACCAACCATAGGCAAACCACGCATCCTCCCAAGCAGCAGGCTAAAAACATTCCGACTCCCACCCGCTCTTTGACAAAGGACACCGCAGAGGCAATCCAGTCAGTAAATTGTGACAGCCCACAGCATCATCGGTTTAGCTATCACAGGGATTGCTATTAGCACTGTTGCTAACAGCAGGAAGATCAGCTGTATCAGGAGACGAGTGGATGGCATCTTCAAGATGGGGTTCTTCTGCAGTCTCCACTGGCCTGGTCAGTCTCGTTGGCACCCAGTGAGGTACTTCTTGACTCTGTGGAAAAACACAAACAGCTCCCCTGGATCTCGTTATTACCGGATCCGGTCCATACCATTTATTATTAATAACATCCTTCCACATAACCATGTCTTTAGTATCCATGGAGTCTCTTGTCATATGCCGATCTGCGGCAGACTGATCGTTGTCATTTAGAATTAAAAAATTAAGGGTAAAGAGCGCAAGAGAAAGTCTTTCCCTGGGGGACGCGGACTCAGCAACTCCCCCTTTTTGTTTTTGAAGCATTTCTTTTATGCTTCTATTAGCTCTTTCCACTATACCTTGTCCTTGAGGATTGTAGGGCAATCCGGTGGTGTGGGCAACCTGCATTTGTGCGCAAAAGGCGCGAAAACCATGGGAAGTATAAGCAGGGCCATTATCCGTCTTGAGTCTAAGGGGCTTTCCCCAAGCTGCCCAAGCTTCTAAGCAGTGTATTCTGACGTGAGACACCTTTTCTCCTGCCAAAGGTGTGGCATGAATGACACCGGAAAAGGTGTCCACAGACACATGTAAATATTTCAACTTACCAAATTCCGTCAGATGAGTAACATCCATTTGCCATAGGGCATTTGGTCTCAACCCCCTGGGGTTTACCCCCACATGGGGAGGATGAAGAAAGGTAACACAAGATTTACATGCTTTAACAATATCTCTTGCCACATGCCTGGACAAATTATATCTTTTCCTAAGGGTATTAGCAGGTACATGATACAATCTATGAAAGTCTTTTGCCAATTCTACAGGATCAGCAGCGACCAGAGCCATAGCCCGAGTTGCCTGGTCCACCAAATCATTACACTTTGCCATCGGGCCCGGCAACATAGAGTGGGCACGAATATGTCCAATATAAAAAGGATGTTTTCTGTTTAAGATAAGGGATTGAATCTGTAACAAAACATTAGAAATTGTACTGGCCTGCTTAACTGAAGCAGCAACTTCAAGAGAAGCAACGGCATTTACAACATATAATGAATCAGAAAATAAATTAAAAGGTTGATCAAATCTTTTAAAAACTTCAAGCACAATTAAACATTCAACAGCCTGTGGGACATTCGGCCGAAAATTAAAGACTACCGGCTGTTTGTGTCCTTGAACAAAAAAGGCACCTTGTCCAGATTTTGATCCATCCGTAAAGATGGTCAGAGCATCAGCCAAGGGCTCCTTTGAAGTGACAACAGGAAAATACACTAAATTTTTGTTAACTATGGCAAGCAGAGGATGCTTAGGATAATGATTATCAATTACATTTGGAAATGAGCAAACAAGAATTGCCCACATATCCATTGTGGCTGCTAAAATTTCAACTTGCTCACGGGTGTATGGAATAATTAATTTATCTGGAATTTTTGCAAAGTGCATTAAACAACACTTTATACCCAAAATTGCCTGCTTTTTTTATTTTTATTATTTTATTTTTTATTTTTATTTTTTTTTATTTTTATTTTTTTTTCAGATCAAAATTGCCTGTTTAGCCACTAATTCAGGAAAATATTGAACAGTTTTTGCTCCCACAGAATCATAGCATTAATAGTTAGCCTTTGAAGCAAGGCAGTGGTATAATTGGCCGTCACTCCATAAGTCCTGACTGCCTCAACTAAATCCTTAAGCTGGAAGTAGGAAACCGGCTCAAGAATTCTCTCATTAGTAATGGGATTTTCAAAAACTGGAAAAGCGGCCGCTAACGGCGACCAGGTGCTGCCTTTTATAAAGTGACTCTTCCCTGCCGGCGGGCACGGCGGGGGGGCCGACGGGTGAGGGCCAGCTCCGTTTCCTCTCCCTGGCTGTTGCGGTACTCCCACCCCTAGGGGGCGCCACCCTCCATATCTGTCTGCCACGTGTTCCGCCGCAGCCTCTTCTAAGTCTTCACTATCAGCTGGATCGAGCTGCTCTCCCTCCTCCTCTAACATTTCTTCCTCTGAGTCACTCACAAGATTACTATATTCTTGGTCCCGCCCTTCCACATGTAGGGCTGAGAACCGGTTTGCTTTTAAAGAAGGGCACGGAGGTCTCCTTGAGACCCCCTCCCTATAACCCTTCTCCTTTTGTGAGGGCTGCAGCCCCTCTCGCTTCAATTCTTTAGGATCCTTCTGTCTTTTTTCCCTTTTTCTTTTAGGCCTCTTTTCCTCCCCATTACTGTATACTGACTCTGATAGACTATCCTGATGCTGCGTTAGTACTTTGCGTCCTTCCTGGATTAAATCAAACCCTCCCTCCTCGAGGCAAGTGCGCACCATCAAAAAGACAAGCCACAAGGGAAGAAGCAATGCAAGCAACCAATAAATATCTAAATCTACAGTGGACAGCATACCGGGGGATATTTACCAACGTCTCCTCTCCGCGTGTTGAGTTCTGGCTCCAATTCGGCCTCTCGCGCGGGTCCCGTCCCAGGTTCGTTCCCGGGTTTCGGCACCAGTTGTAGTGACCGCCTACTCGACCAGCGAGGAAAAACGACCACCACTCCAGGAGTCTTCTCAGATCACGCTTTATTGGAGAGCCTTTTAGTTGTAGGAGAGCTTGGGCGCGAGAGAGCGTGCACCCGAAACACAGCCGCTTATATAGGGAATTCGAACACGGGTCTTTTCTATTGTTGGTCGCCTGCCTTTTACCGTCACCAGGTGTCATGGGATTGGCTGGGGACACTACCTTGCTCGCGCACGCGCACAGCCCAGGCGTCCCGCCAAGCACCGTCTGGAGTGGTAATCCTCAAAACTGCAAGGGAGTGGGCGGAGTCTCACCTCGGCTCCCTACACCCTAACACTAACCCTATACCTCAACATAACCCTCACCCTAACCCTAACCCTAACACTAACCCTAACCCTAAACCTAAGCGTAATCCTCAGCCTCAGCCTCACCATATCCCAAACCCTAACCCTAACCCTCACCCTATCTCTAAGCCTAAACCTAAGCCTAACCCTAACCCTCACACTCACCCTCACCCTAACCCTAATCCTAAAACTAACCCTATCCATAACCCTAGCCCTCTCCCTAACCCTCACCCTAGCCCTCACCCTTACCCTAATCCTAACCCTAAAACTCATCCTAACCCTCAACCTAACCCTATATCTAAACCTCACCCTCACCCTAACCCTAACCCTCATCCTAACCCTAACACTCATCCTAACCCTAACCCTCACCCTAAAACTTACCCTAACCCTAACACTAACCCTAACCCTAACACTAACACTCACACTAACCCTAATCATCACCCTAACGCCAAACCTCAAGCTAACCCTATCCCTAACCCTCACCCTCACCCTAGCCCTCAATCTAACCCTAACCCTCATCCTCACCCTAACTCTAACCCTCAATCTCACCCTCAGCCTAACCCTAACCCTAATCCTAGTCCTAACCCTAACCCTCAACCTAATTGTAACCCTCACCCTCATTGTAATCCTCACCCTAACCGTAAACCTAACCCAAACACTAACCCTAACCCTAAACCTAACCGTAATCCTCAGCCTCAGCCTCACCATATACCAAACCCTAACCCTAACCCTCACCCTAACTCTAAGCCTAAACCTAAGCCTAACCCTAACCCTCACACTCACCCTCACCCTAACCCTAATCCTAAAACTAACCCTATCCATAACCCTAGCCCTCTCCCTAACCCTCACCCTAGCCCTCACCCTTACCCTAATCCTAACCCTAAAACTCATCCTAACCCTCACCCTAACCTTAATTCTAACACTAACCCTAACTCTAACCCTCAACGTCAGCCTAACCCTAACCCTAAATCTAACCCTAAACCTGACCCTAACCCTAACCCTAACCCTAACCCTAACCCTAAACCTCACGCTAATCCTAACCCTAAATGTCACCCTTACCCTAGCCCTCACCTTAACCCTAATCCTAACCCTAAACCTCTTCCTAGCCCTCACCCTAACACTAACCCTAAACCTCACCATCACCCTAACCATAATCCTAACCCTAACCCTCAACCTAAACCTAACCGTCACCCTCACCCTAACACTTACTCTAACCCTCATCCTAACCCTAAACTTAACCCGAACCCTAACTCTAACCCTAACCCTAACATTAACCCACACTCTAACCCTAACCTTCAACCTTACCGTAACCCTCACCTTCAGCCAAACCCTCACTTTTACCCTTACCGTCACCCCTACCCTAATCCTCACCCTAACCCAAACACTCACCCTAACCCTCACCCTAAAACTAACTCTACGCCTAAACCTCACCCTCACCCAAACCATAACTCTAACCCTAACCCTAACACTAAACCTGACCTTAACCCTAAATCTAACCCTCAAACTAACCCTAACCTTCACCCTCAACCAAACCCTCAGCCTAAACCTAATGCTAACCCTAACCCTAAACTTAACCCTCACACTCACCCTAACACTAACCCTAATCCTAATCCTAACCCTAACCCTAACCCTCACCATCAGCCTCACCCTAACCCTAATTCAAACCCTAAACCTCATCTTCACCCTAACCCTAATCCTAACCCTCACCCTCACACTCACCGAAAACCTAAACCTAACCCTAACCCTAACCCTAACTCTAACCTCCCCCTAACTCTCAACCTAACCCTAACACTAACCCTAACCCTAAACCTCACTGTAACCCTAACTCTAACACTAACCCTCATCCTAACCCTCACCCTAACCCTTACTCCACCCTAAACCTCACCCTCACCCTAACCCTAACTCTAACCCTAATCCTAATACTGAACCTCACCCTAACCCTAACCCAAACCCTCAACCTAACAATACCTCTCACCCTAACCCTCACCCTCACCCTAACCCTCATCCTCACTCTAAACCTCACACTAACCCTAACCCTAATCCTCAATCTAACCCTCACCCTAACCCTAACTCTAGCCCTTAATCTAACCCTAAACCTAACCCTAACGCTCACCCTTATCTTAACCCTCACCCTCAGCCTAAACTTCACAATTACCCTTACGATCATCCTCACCCTAAAAATCCCCCTAACCCTAAACCTCATAGTAACTCTACCACTACTTGTAAACCTAACCATCACCCTAACCCTAACCCTCACCCTCAACCTCACACTCAGCCTAACACTAAGACTAAGCCTTACACTTACCCTAACCCTCACCCTCACCCTAGCCCTCCCCCAAACCCTAATGTTAACCCTAACCCTCATCCAAACCCTCACCCTAACCCTAACACTAAACCTCACCCACAACCTCACACTAACCCTAATCCTAACCCTAACCCTCAACTTAACCCTAAACCTCACCCTCACTGTAACCCTTACACTAACGCTCACCCTAACCCTAAACTTAACCCGAACCCTAACGCTCACCCTAAACAAAACCCTAACCCTCACCCTAACCCTTACCCTAAACCTTACCCTCACCATAGCCCTCACCCTAAACCTAATCCTAACCTTAACCCTCATCCTAACCCTCCCCCTAACCCTAATCCTAACATTAACCCTCACCCTCAACCTCATCCTCAGCCTAACCCTAAGCCTAACCCTAAACAAAACCCTAACACACACACTCACCCTCCTCCTAACCCTAAACTTAAACTTAACCCTAACCCTAACCCTCCCCCTAACTCTCACCCTAACCCTAACACTAAAACTAACTCTCATCCTAACCCTCACCCTAACCCTAACTCCACCCTAAACCTCAACCTCACCTTAATCCTAACTCTAACCCTAACCCTAACACTGAACCTCACCCTAACCCTAACCCAAACCTAACAATAACTCTCACCCTAACCCTCACCCTCACCCTAACCCTCATCCTCACTCTAAACCTCACATTAACCCTAACCTTAATCCTCAATCTAACCCTCACCCTAACCCTAACTCTAGCCCTTAATCTAACCCTAAACCTAACCATAACGCTCACCCTTATCTTAAGCCTCACCCTCAGCCTAAAGCTCACCATTACCGTTACCATCATCCTCACCCTAAAAGTCCTCCAAACACTAAACCTCATACTAACTCTAACACTAACTGTAAACCTAACCATCACCCTAACCCAGACCTTCAACCTCACACTCAGCCTAACACTAAGACTAAGCCTTACACTTACCCTAACCCTCACCCTCAACCTAGCCCTATCCCTAACCCTAATCTTAACCCGAACCCTCATCCTAACCCTCACCCTAAACTTAACCCTAACCCTCATCCACACCCTCACACTAACCCTAATCCTAACCCTAACCCTCAACCTAACCCTAAACCTCACCCTCAGTGTAACCCTTACCGTAACGCTCACCCTAATCCTATATTTAACCCAAACCCTAACGCTCACCCTAAACAAAACCCTAACCCTCACCCTAACATTAACCCTAAACCTTGCCCTCACCCTAGCCCCCACCCTAACCCTAATCCTAACCTTAACCCTCATCCTAACCCTCCCTCTAAACCTAATCCTAACCCTAACCCTAACACTAACCCTCACCCTCAACCTCACCCTCATCCTAAACCTAATCTTAAACTTAACTCTAACCCTAAACCTAACCCTAACTCTCACCCTAACCCTAACACTAACCCTAACCCAAACCCTCAACCTAACCCTCACACTGACTCTAAACCTAAAACTCACCCTCACACTAAACCTCACCCTAAGCCTAACCCTAACCCTCATCCTCACCCTCACTGTAACCGTAAAATTAAACCGAACCCTAACAATAACTCTAAACCAATTCCTAAACCTCAGCTTAACCATAACCCTCACCCTAACCCAAACCCTCACCATAACCCTTAGCCTCACCCTAAAACTAAACCTAACGCTAACACTAACCCTCAGCCTAACACTAACCCTAAATCTAACCCTAAACCTCACCCTCAACCTAACACTAACCCTAACCCTAACCGTAAACCCCACCCTAACCCTAACCCTAACCCTCACCTGCACCCTCAACCTCACTGTAACTCTAAACCTAACCCTAACAATTACACTAATCCTAACCAGAACCATCACCCTAACCCTAAAACTCACCCTGATGCTCGGCCTAAGCCTAAGCCTAAGCCTAACCCTAACCCTAAACCTCACCCTAACCCTAACCCTATCACAAACTCTAACTCTAATCCTAAAACTCACTGTCCCCCTAACCCTAATTCTAAGCCTAACCCTAAACCTTAAGCTCAAGTTAAACATAACCGTAACCCTCACCCTCACCTTAACCCTAAGCCTAACCCTAACCCTAACAATAACCTTAACCATAACCCTAACCCTCACCCTAACCTTAACCCTCAACCTAACCCTAACTCTCACCCTAACACTTTGCCTAACCCTAACAATAACCTTCACTTAACACTAATCCTCACCCTAACCGAAACCCTAACCCTAAACCTCACGATAACCCTAACGCTAACCCTAATCCTAAACCTCACACTCACCCTCACCCTAACCCTAATCCTAAACCTGACCCAATCCCTAATCCTAACCCTCACTCTAACCCTCAGCTTATCCCTCACCCTTAGAATTATACTAACCCTAAACCTCAACCTAACTCTCAACCTAACCCTAAACCTAACCCTAACCCTCACCGGAACCCTCACCCTCACCCCCACCCTCATGCTCGGCCTAAGGCTAAGCCTAACCCTAACCCTACCCCTCAAACTAACCCTAACTCTAACCCTAACCCTAAACCTAAACCTCATCCTAACCCTAACCCTAATCCTCGCGCTCACCCTCACAGTAACTGTAACCATACCCCTAAACCTAATAATAAATCTAACCCTAACCCTAACCCTCACCCTAACCATAACCCTCACCCAAACCTTAACTCTAACCCTAACAATTACCCGCACTCTAACCCTAACCCTAGGAACCTTCACACTCACCCTAGCTTTCAACCTAACCCTAACCCTCATCCTCACCCTAAACCTCACACTAACCCTAACACGAATCCTCAATCTAACCCTCAAACTCACCTTAACGCTAACACTAACCCTAACCATAACCATAACCTTCACCCTTACCAGAACCTTCACCCTCAGTCTAACCCTCAACTTTACCCTTACCGTCACCCCCAGGCTAACCTGCACCCTAACCCTAACTCTCATCCTAACCCTAACTGGACCCCTGAACCTCACCCTCACCATAAGCCTAAGTCTAACCCTAACCCTAACACTAAACCTCACCCTAACCCTCACTCTAAACCTAAAGCTCATCCTAACCCTCACCCTAACTGTAAACCTAACCATCACCCTAACCCTAACCCTCACCCTCAACCTCAAGCTCAGCCTAATCCTAAGCCTAAGCCTAACCCTTCCCTAACCCTAACCCTCACCATAGCCCTCACCCTAACATTAATCCTCATCCTAACCATCCTCCTAAACCTCACCCTAACCCTAACCTTAATCATCACCCTAAACCTAATCCTCAACGCCACCCTCACTCTCAGCCTAACCCTAATCCTAAGCCAAACCCTAATCCTATCCCTCACACTCAACCTCACCCTCACCCTAATCCTAACACTAACCCTAACCAAAAGCCTAAACCTCAACCTAACCCTCACCCTAACCTTAACCCTAAAAGTAACCCTAAACCTCACCCTAGGCCTAACCCTCCAACTAACCCTAAATCTAACCCTAAACCGCACCCTCACCCTAACCCTACTCCTAAACCTAACTATAAACCTCACCCTAACCCTAACCCTAACCCTCACCCTCACCCTCACCTCACCCTCACCATAACTCTAACCCTAACGCTAACAATAACACTAATCCTAACCCTAAACCTAACCCTATCCCTAACCCTAATGCTAACACTCACCCTCAGACTAACCCTAATCCTAACCCGAACCCTCATCCTAACCCTAATCCTCACCCTCACTATAACCCTAACCCTCAACCTAATCCTCACCCTAACCCTAACCCTAACCCTAAAGCTTAATCTAATACTAACCCTAACCCTCACTCTCACCCTAGCCCTCACCCTAACCATAATCCTAACCCTAATCCTCATACTTACCCTCACCCAAGCCCTAACCTTAACCCTCACCCTAACCTTAACACTAACCCTAAATCTCAACCTAACCTTAAAACTCACGCTCACCATAACCATAACCCTAACCCTGACCCTAACCCTAACCCTCACACTCACGCTATACCTAATCCTCACCCCCACCCTCACCCTCAGTCTAACCCTAACCCTAATCCTAACCCTAACCATATCGCTCACACTCACCCTAACCCTTAACCTAAACTTAATCCTAACCCTAAGCCTAACCCTCACACTCAAACTTACCCTCAACCTAACCCTAAATCTAACACTAACACTAAACCTAACCCTCAAACTCAGGCTCACCCTAACCCTAACTCTAACCCTAAACCTCTCCCTCTCCCTAACCCTAACACTAACCCTAACCCTAAACTTCAACCTAACCCTAACCCTAAACCTCACCCTCACCCTAGCCCTCACCCTAACCCTAATCCTAACCGTAACCTTCATCCTAACCCTCAACCTAACACTAAACCTAACCCTCACTGTCACCCTCACCCTAACCCTATTCCGAACCCTAACCCTCAATCTAACCCTAACCCTCACCCTCACCGTAACCCTTACCCTAACCCTCAACCTAACCCAAAACTTAAGCTGAACCCTAACTCTCACTCTTACCCTAACCCTAACCCTCACCCCAAACCTAACCCTAAACCTCACCCTCACCCTAGCCCTCACCCAACCCTAAACCTAACCATAACCCTCTTCCTAACCCTCCCCCTAACTCTTATAATAACGCTCACCCTAACCCTATCCTTATCCCTCAAACTCACACTCAGCCTAACCCTAAGCCTAATCCTAAACCTAACACTAACACACACACTCACCCTCACCCTAACCCTAATCCTAACCCTAACGCTCATCCTAACCCTCAACATAACCCTAACCCTCATCCTAACCCTAACCCACACCTTCATGCTCAGCCTAATCCTAATCCTAACCCTAAACCAAACTCTCACACTCACCCTAACCCTAACCCTATAACTCACCCTAACCCCAACCCTAACCCTCAACCTCAGCCTAAACCTAAGCCTATCCCTAACCCTAACCCTCACACTCACCATAAACCTAACACTAATCCAACTCCTAAAACTAACCCTAACTCTCACCCTCAACCTAACCCTCACCTTAAGCATAAACCTAACATTTATCCTAACGCTAAACCTCACCTCAGCCTCACCCTAACCCTAACTCTAAAACTAAACCTCACCCTAACACTAACCCTAAATCTAACCCTAAACCTCAACTTCAACCTAACCCTAACCCTAAACCTAAACGTCAACCCCACCCTCACCCTCACCGTAACCGTAACCCTAATGCTAACCCTAACAATAAACTTAACCATAACCCTAACCCTCACCCTAACCATAAACCTCACCCTAACCCTAACCCTCACCCTAACATTTAGCCTAACCCTAACAATAACCCTAACCATAACAGTAACCCTCACACTAGCCCTAACCATTACCCTAACCCTAAACCTCACGCTAACCCTATCCCTAACCCTCACCCAACACTAGCCCTCACCCTAAACCTAACCCTCATCCTCACCCTAACCCTCAGCCTCACCCTAACCTTCAGCCTAAACCTAATCCTAAATCTAACCATAACCCTCACCCTAACCCTCACCCTAACCCTATCACGAAACCTAACACTAACCCTAACACTAACCCTCACCCTCAGCCTCACCCTAACCCTAACTCTAACCCTAAACCTCACCCTCACCCTAACCCTAACCATAACCATAAATCTCACCTTAACGCTAACGCTAAACCTCACCCTCACCCTAGGCCTTGCCCTAACCCTAATCCTAATCCTAACCCTCATCCTAACCCTCCCCCTAACAAAACCCTAACCTAACTATCATCCTCCCCCTCAACTTAAATCTAAGCCTAACCCTAGACCTAACCCTAACAAACACACTGACCCTCACCCTAACCCTAACCCTAATCCTATCCCTAACCCTAACACTAACCCTTACCCTCCCCCTAACTCTCACCCTAACCCTAATCCTAACCGTCACCCTAACCCTAACTCTAACCCTAAACCTCACCCTCACCCTTACTCTAACTCTAACCCTATCCTAAACCCTAAACCTCAACCTAACCCTAACCCTAACCCTCACACTCACCTTCACCGTAACCGTAAACCTAAACTTAAACCTAACAATATACCTAACGCTAACCCTAACCCTCACCCTAAATATAACCATCACCCTAACCCATAACCTCACCCTAACACTTACCCTCACCCTAAAACTAACCCTAACAGTAACACTAACCCTCACACTGACCCTAAACCTAACCCTAACCCTAAACCTCAACCTAATCCTCACACTCAACCTAAACCTAACACTAACACTAACCCTAACCCTCACCCTAACCCTATATCTAAACCTCTCCCTCACCCTAACCCTAACCCTAACCCTAACACTAACACTAACCCTAAACCTAACCCTAAACCTAACATTAATCCTCAGCCTCAACATCACCCTAACCCAAACCATAAACCTAACCCTCATCCTAACTCTATGCCTAACCCTAACCCTAATCCTAACCCTCACAATCACCCTCACCCTAACCCTAATCCTAAACCTAACCCTATCCCTAACCCAAACCCTCACCCTAACCCTCAGCCTAGCCCTAACCCTTAAACTTATCCTAACAGTAAACCTCAACCTAACTCCCAACCTACCCCTAAACCTAACCCTAACCTCACCCGAAAACGAACACGAACCCTCACCCTCATGCTCGGCCTAAGCCTAAGCCTAAGCCTAACCCTAACCCTAACCCTGACTCTAACCCTAACTCTAACCCTAACCCTAAACCTAAACCTCATTCTAACCCTAACCCTAATCCTCACCCTCACCCTCACAGTAACCATAACCCTACCCCTAAAACTAACCATAAACCTAACCCTAACCCTAAACCTCACCCTCTCCCTCACACTCACAATAACTCTAACCCAAACCCTAACAACACTAATCCTAACCCTAAACCTAAACCTAACCCTCACCCTAAAACTAATGCTAATACTCACCCTCAAGCTAACCTTAATCCTAACCCTAACCCTAACCCTAATCCTCACCCTCACTGTAACCCTAATCCTCAACCTAATCCTCACACTAACCCTAACCCTAACCCTAAACCTTAATCTTACACGAACCCTAAACCTCAACCTCACCCTAGCCCTCACCCTAACCCTCATCCTAACCCTAATCCTGATCCTTACCCTCAACCTAACGCTAACCTTAACCCTCACCCTAACCCTAAGACTAACCCTAACTCTCAACCTAACCCTAACCCTCACGCTCACAGTAACCCTAACCCTAACCCTCACCCTAACCCTAACCCTCACACTCACCCTTATCCTAAGCCTCACCCCTGCCCTCACTCTCAGTCTAACCCTAAGCCTAACCCTAACCCTAAACATATCGCTCACACTCACCCTAACCCTTACCCTAAACCTAATCCTAACTCTAAGCCTAACCCTCACATTCAACTTAACCCTCAGCCTAACCCTAAATCTAACACTAACACTAACCCTAACCCTCAAACTCAGCCTCACCCTAACCCTAACACTAACCCTAAACCTTACACTCACCCTAACCCTAACACTAACCCTAACCCTAAACCTCACCATAACTCTAACCCTAAACCTCATCCTCACCCTAGCCCTCACCCTAACACTAATTCTAACCCTAACCCTCATCCTAACACTAAACTTAACCCTCACCGTCACTCTCACCCAACCCCTAATCCGAACCATAACCCTCACCCTCAGCCGCACGCTAACCCTAACTCTAACACTAAACTTCACCCTAAAACTAACCCTTAATCTAACCCTAAACCTCACCCTCAACCTAACCCTAACTCTAACGGTAAACACCACCCTAACCCTAACCCTAACCCTCACTTGAACCCTCACCCTCACTGTAACTCTAACCCTAACCCTAACAATAACACTAATCCTAACCAGAACCATCAACCTAACCCTAAACCTCACCCTCATGCTCAGCCTAAGCCTAAGCCTAAGACTAACCCTAATCCTCACCCTAACCCTAACCCTATCACAAAACCTAACTCTAACCCTAAACCTCACTGTCACCCGAACCCTAATTCTATGCTTAACCCTAAACCTAAACCTCATCCTAACCCTAACCGTAACCCTCACCCTCACCCTCAACATAACCATAAGCCTAACCCTAACAATAACCTTAACCATAACCCTAACCCTCACCCTAACTATAACCCTCACCCTAACCCTAAACCTCACCCTAACACTTACCCCAACCCTAACAATAACCCTAAACCTAACACTAACCCTCACACTAACCCTAAACATTACCCTAACCCTAAAACTCACGATAACCCTATCCTTAACCCTCACCCAACCCTAGCCCTCATCCTAACCCTAACCTTCATCCTCACCCTAACCCTCACCCTCACCCTCACCCTCAGCCTAAACCTAACCCTAAACCTAAGCCTAACCCTCACCCTAACACTCACCCTAACCCTAACCCTAAACCTAACACTAACACTAACCCTAACCCTCACCCTCAGCCTCACCCTAACCCTAACTCTAACCCTAAACCTCACCCTCACCTTAATCCTTACCCTAACCATAAACCTCACCCTAACTCTAACCCTAAACCTCAACCTCACCCTAGCCCTTACCCTAACCCTAATCCTAACCTTAACCGTCATCCTAACACTCCCCCTAACCCTAACACTAACCCAAACCCTAACCCTAACCATCACCCTCACCTTCAGCCTAACCTTAAGCCTAACCCCAGAACTAACCCTAACAAACACACGGACCCTCACACTAACCCTAACCGTAATCCTATCCCTAACCATAACACTAAGCCTTACCCTCCCCTTAACTCTCTCCCTACCTAACCCTAACCGTCACCCTAAACTTAACTCTCACCCTAAACCTCACCCTCACCCTAACCCTAACTATAACCCTAACCCAAACCCTAAACCTCAACCTAACCCTAACCCTAACCCTCACACTCACCCTCACTGTAACCGTAAACCTAAACCTAAACCTAAAAATAACCCTAACCCTATCCATAACCGTCAACCTAACCCATAGCCTCACCCGAAAACTTACCCTCACCCTAACACTAACACTAAAACTAACCCTCACAATGACCCTAACCTTAACCCTAACCCTAAACCTCAACCTAAACCTCACCCTCAACCTAAACCTAACACTACCCCTAACCCTAACCCTCACCCTAACCCACCCCCTAACCCTACATCTAAACCTCACCCTCACCCTAAACCTAACACTAAACCTAACACTAATCCTCAGCCTCAATATCACCCTAACCCAAACCCTAACCCTAACACTCATCCTAACTCTAAACCTAACCCTAACCCTAATCCTAACCCTCACACTCACCCTCACCCTAACCCTAATCCAAAACCTAACCCTATCTCTAACCCTAACCCTCACCCTAAACCTCAGCCTAGCCCTCACCCTTAAACTTATCCTAACCCTAAACCTCAACCTAATTCTCAACCTAACCCTAAACCTAACCCTAACCCTCACCCGAACCCGAACCCGAACCTTCAACCTCATGCTCGGCCCAAGACTAAGCCTAAGCCTAAGCCTAAGCCTAACCCTCACCCTAACCCTGACTCTAAACCTAACCCTAAACCTAAACCTCATCCTAACCCTAAACCTAATCCTCACCCTCACCCTCACAGTAACCGTAACCCTACCCCGAAACCTAACAATAAACCTAACCCTAACCCTAACCCTCACCCTAAGCATAACCCTCACCCTAACCTTAACCCTCACCCTAACACTTACCCTCACCCTAACCCTAACCCTAACCCTCACACTCACCCTAGCCTTCACCCTAACCCTAACACTCATCCTCACCCTAAACCTCACACTAACCCTAACACTAATCCTCAATCTAACCCTCACCCTCACCCTAATGTTAACACTAACCCTCACCCTAACCTTAACCTTCACCCTTACTGGAACCCTCACCCTCAGCCTAACCCTCACCTTTACCCTTACCGTCACCCCTAGACTAACCTGCACCCTAACCTTAACCCTCATCCTAACCCTAACTGTACCCCTGAACCTCATCCTCACCATAACCCTAAGTCTAACCCTAACCCTAACTATAAACCTCAACCTAACCCTCACCCTAACCCTAAACCTCATCCTAACCCTCACCCTAACTGTAAACCTAACCATCACCCTAACCTTAACACTCATCCTCAATCTCACGCTCAGCCTAATCCTAAGCCTAAGCCTACCCCTTACCCTCACCCTCACCTTCACCCTAGCCCTCACCCTAACCCTAATTCTAACCTTCACCCTCACCCTAACCCTAACCCTCATCCTCACTCTAAACCTCACACTAACGCTAACCCTAATCCTCAATCTAACAATCCAACTGACCCTAATACTACCCCTTACTCTAAACCTAAGCCTAAACCTAACCCTCACCCTTAACTTAACCCTCACCCTCACCCTACACCTCACCTTTACCCTTACCATCATCCTCACCCTAACCCTCACCCTAACCATAAACCTAAACCTAACCCTAATCCTAACACTCACTCTCACCCTAACCCTAATCCTAACCCTAACCCTCACTCTAACATTAACCCACAAACTCACTGTAACCCTAACCTCAACCTAACCCTCACCCTAAAGCGATCCCTAACCCTAAAGCTTAATCTAACACTAACCCTAACCCTCATCCTCATACTAGCCCTCACCATAATCCTAATCCTAACTCTAATCCTCATCCTTACCCTCACCCTAACCCTAAACTTAACCCTCACCCTATCCCTAATCCTAAACCTAACACTCAATCTAACCCTAACCCAAAACCTAACCCTAACCCTCAAACTAACCCTCACCCTCAGCCTAAACCTAATCCTAATGCTAAGCCTAACCCTCACCCACAACCTAACCCTTGCTCTAACCCTCACTCTAACACTAATCCTAACACTAAACCTCAACCTAACCCTAACCCTCAACCTCAGCCTCACCCTAACCCTAACTCTAATCCTAAACTCAACTTCACCCTAACTTTAACCCTAACCCTAACCTTAAACCTCACCGTAACCCTCACCGTAAACCTCACCTGCCACTAGCCCACACCCTAACCCTAATCCTAAACCTAACCCTCATCCTAACCCTCACCATAACACTAACCCTAACCCTAACCCTAATCCTCACCCTCAACCTCACCCTAAACCAAACCCTAACCCTAACCCTAACCCTCATCATAACCCTCACCCTAACCCTAATTCTCCCACTCACCGTAACACTAACCCTCACACCCACCCTCTCCCTCAGCCTAACCCTTAGCCTGAGCCTAAAACCTAACCCTAATCCTCACACTAACCCTCACCCTAACTCTATCCTTAAACCTCAACCTAAACCTCACCCACACCCTAAGACTAACACTAAACCTAAACCTAACCCTCTCCCTAACCCTCCCACTAACACTCACTCTAACTCTAACCCTCACCCTCAACATAACCCTAACCCTAAACCTCACCCTAAACATCCCCCTAACCCTCACCCTAACCCTAACCCTAACCCTCACCCTCACGCTGGGACTAAGCCTATTCCTAAGCCTAAACCTAACCCAAAGTCTAAACCTCACCCTAACCCGCACCCTAAACCTAACCCTAACAATCACCCTAACTCTAACCCTAAACCTCACCCTCACCCTAAGCCTAAGTCTAACCCTAACCCTAAACCTAAAACTCACCCTAACCCTAACCCTAACCTTCACCCTCACCCTCACCTTAACTGTAACCCTAACCTTAACCCTAACCCTAACCCTAACCCTAAACCTAACCTTCACCCTAACCATAACACTCAACATAACCCTAACCCTCAATCAAAGCCTCACCCTCACCCTAAACCTAACCCTAATCTTCACACTAATCCTAACCCTCACCCTTATTGTAACCCTCACCCTAACCCTAACCCTCATCCTAACCCTCACCCTAACCCTAACCCTAACCATCATGCTAACCCTAACCCTCATCCTCACCCTCAGCCTCAGCCTAACCCTAATCCTAAGCCTAACCCTCATCCTAACCCTCATCCTCACCTTAGCCCACACCGTAACCCTAATCCTAACCCTAACCCTCATCCTAATCCTCAATGTAACCATAACCCTAACCATCAGTCTAACATAATCTCATCACCACCCTCAACATCAGCCTAACCCTAAGCCTAACCCTAACCCTAACACTAACCCTCACCCTAAACCAAACCCTAACCCTAACCCTAACCCTAACCCTCATCCTAACCCTAACCCTAATCCTAATCCTCACCCTCACTGTAACAAACCCTCACCCCCACACTCACTCTCAGCCTAACCCTAACCCTAAGACTAACCCTAAACCTATCCCTAAACCCCAACCTAACCTCAACCTCACCCTAAGTCTAACACTAACCCTAAACCTAACCCTCACCCTAACCCTCCCACTAACCCTTACTCTAACCCTAAACCTCAACCTCAACCTCAACCTAACCCTAAACCTAAACCTCACCGTAAACCCCACCCTAATCCTAACACTCACCCTCACCCTCACCCTCACTGTAACTCTAAACCTAACCCTAACCATAACACTAACCCTAACCCTAACACTAAACCAAACGTAAACCTAACCATAACACTAACAATAACCCTAACCCTAACCCTAACCCTAACTCTAATCCTAACCCTAAACCTAACCCTAGTCCTCACCCCCACCTTCATCCTCAGCCTAACGCTAAGCCTAAACCTAAAACTAACCCTAACTCTAACCCTAAACCTCACCCTCACCCTTACCCTAAATCTAACCCTAACCCTAAACCTCACCCTAACCCTAACCCTAACCCTCACCCGCACCCTCACACTCAACATATCACTAAAGCTAACAATAACAATAATCCTAACCCTCACCCTAACCCTCATCCTAACTCTAACCCTAACCCTACCCCTCACCCTAACCTTAACACTAACCATAAACCTAACCCTCATATTAACCCTAACCCTCACCCTCACCCTCAACCTCACCTTCAGCCTAACCTTATCCCTAACCCTAATTTAAACCCTAGCCCTCACCCTCAACCTCATCTTAGCTCTAAACCTAACCCTAACCAAAACCCTCACCCTAATCCTAACCCTATCCCTAACCCTCATTCTAACCCTAAACTTAATCCTAAACCTAACCATCACCATCATCATAAACCTTATGCTCACTCTAACCCTAACCCTAACCCTCAGCCTAACGTTCCTCCTAAACCTAACCCTAAACCTAACCCTCACCCTAACATTAAACCTAAACCTAACTGTCACCCAAACCCTAACCCTCACCCTCACACTCAACCTCACCCTCAACCTCACCCTAACCTTCACCCTCACCCTCACCCTAACCCTAACCATAACCCTAACCCTCACCCTAAATCTACCTCTGACATTCACCCTCACCATCACCCTAAGCCTAACCCTATACCTAAGCCTAATCCTACACCTAACCCTCACCCTTACCCTCACCCTAAACCTAAAGCTTACCCTAACCATAATCCTAGCCCTCACCTAATCCTAACCCCAACCCTAACCCTAACCCTCACCCTCACATTAACCGTATCTCTAATGCTAGCCCTAACACTCACCCTCAACATAACCCTAAACTTAAGCCTCACCCTAAAACTAACCTTAACCCTAATACTATATGTAACCCTCACTCTCACCCTAAACCGCACTGTAACCCTTACCATAACCCTAACCCTCACCCTAACCCTAACCCTAACACTAACACTAAACCTCAACCTAACCCTCATCCTATCCCTAAACCTAAACCTAACCCTCAAGCTAACGCTCAACCTAACCCTCAACCTAAACCTAAACCACAACGTCACCCTAACCCTCACCCTAAAACTAACACTCACCCTAACCCTAACAATAACACTCACCCTAATCCTCACAGTAACCCTAAGCCTGAACATCACCCTAACCATCACTGTCACCTTAACCCTCACCCGAACCCGAACCATCACTCTCACCCTAAAACTCAACCTCTCCTGAACCCGAACCCTCACCTTAACCATACCCTAAACCTCACCCTAGCCCTAACCTTCACCCTAATCCGAACTATAAACCTCACCCTCATACTAACACAAACCCTCACCTTAAACCTCACCCTAACCCTCACCCTAACACTAAAGCTAACCCTAACTCTCACTCCCACCCTAAACCTCACCCTAACCCTTATCCTCACACTAACCATAACCCTAACCCTAATCCTCACATTAATGCTAACCCTCACCCTAACCCTAATCCTACCCCTCACCCTACACCTCACCATAACCCTAACCCTAACACTCACCCTCACCCTCTCCCTAACTGTAACTCTAAACTTAACCCTCACCCTCGCTCTCACAGTAATCCTAACCCTAAAACCCTAACCATAACAATAACACTAACCCTAACCCTAAACCTCACCCTCACCCTCACCCTAACCATAACCCTAACCTTATCCCTCACCCTCAACCTCACCCTCAACCTCACCCTGACCCTCAACCTCACCCTCAACCTAACCCTCACACTACCCCTAACCCTCACCCTAACCCTAACCCTAACACTCAGCCTCACCCTCAGCCTAACCCTTACACTAACCCTAATCCTAACCCTAACCCTTACCCTCACCCTAAACCTAACCTTAACCATAACTCTCATGGTCACCCTCACACTCACACTCACAGTCAACCTAACCCTCATGCTCAAGCTCTCCCTCACCCTAACCCTCACCGTCACCCTAAAAATCACCCTAACCCTAACCCTCACCCTCAGCCTAACTCTTACACTAACCCTAATCCTAACCCTAAACCTTACCCTCACCCTAAACTTAACCTTAAACATAACCCTCATCGTCATCCTCACACTCACACTCACACTCAACCTAACCTTCATGCTCAAGCTCACCCTCACCTTAACCCTCACCGTCACCCTAAAAATCACCCTCACCCTAACCCTAAACCTTACCCTAACCCTAAGCCTAACCCTAACCCTCACCTAACACTATCCCTAAGCCTCACCCTCACCCTAATGCTAACCCTAACCCTAAGCCTAAACCTAACCCTTACCCTAACCCTAACCCTAACCCTTAAACTAAAACTAACCCTAACCTTCACCCTAACCCTAATGCTAACCCTAACCCTCAACCTCACCCTAATCCTCACCCTAACCCTTATCCTCACACTAAACCTAACCCCCAGACTCACCCTCATCCTAACCGTAACCCTAAACCTAACCCTCAACCTAATCCTAATTCTTACCCTAATCATAAACCTAAACCTAATCCTCACCCTAACTGTAACCCTAACCCTAAAACTCACCCTCACCTTCACCCTAACCCTAATCCTCACCCTCACCCTAACCCTAACCCTAAATCTAATACTCACCCTAAACCTAACCCTTACCCTAACCCTAACCCTATCCCTCACCCTAAAACTCACATTCACCCTAACCCTAACACTTACCCTAAACCTAACCCTAACCCTAACCTTAACCCTAACCCTATCCCTAACCCTAAACCTCACCCTAACTTTTATCCTCATACTGAACCTAACTCTAACCGTAACCCTAACCCTCACACAAACCCTAACCCTCTCCCTAACCCTAACCCTACCCCTCGCCATAACCCTCACCCTAACCCTAACCCTCACCCTAAACCATAACCTAAATCTCACCCTCACACTAACCCTCACCTTAACACTAACCCTCACCCTAAAACAAACCATAACCCACACCCTAAATTTTACCCTCACCCTCACCCTCACCCTCAACCTAAACCTCACACTAACCCTAAACCTAACCCTCACCCTAAACCTAAACATAACCCTAAGCCACACCCTAAACCTCAACCTAACCCTAACGCTAACCCTCACCCTCTCCCTAATTCTTAACCTCACCCTAACCCTATCCCTTACCCTTACCCTAACTCTCACACTAATCCTAACATTCAGCCTAACACTAACCCTATCCCTTACCCTAACCCTCATCCTAACCCTAATCCTAACCCTAACCCTCACCCTAAAACTAATCCTCACGCTATCCCTAACCCTCAAAAACACTCTAACCCTCACCCTCACCCTATCCCTAACCCTAAATATAATCATAACCTTCACCCTCACCCTCACCCTCACTGTAACTCTAACCCCCACCCTATTCCTAATCCTCACCCTCACCCTAACCCTAACCCTCACCCTCACCCTAACCCTAACCCTAACACTCAACACTCACCAAAAACCACACCCTAACACTAACCCTAACCCTCATCCTCATCCTAGCGCACAAAATAAATCTAACTCTAACCCTAACCCTAACCCTAAACCTCACCTTCACCCTCACCCTCACCCTCAACCTCAGCCTAATCCTAACCCTAACGCTAATCCTAAACCTAACCCACACACTCACACTCACTCTAACCCTAACCCTAAACCTCACACTCACCCTAAGGCTAACCCTAACCCTCACACTCACCCACACCCTAACCATTAATCTCACCCTAACCCTAACCCTAACCCTAACCCTCACCCAACCCTAAAACTACCCCTCAGCCTAACCCTAACCCTCACCCACACCCCAACACTGATGCTAACACAAATGCTCATTTGCAACATAAGCCTCAGCCTAACCCTAACCCTGACCCTAACCCTTACCTTACCCCCACCCTCACTCTCACCCTAACCCTAACCCTTACCCTCACCATAACCCTATCCCTCACCCTCAACCTAACCCTCACACTAACCCTTACGCTCACCCTAACCCTCACCCAAACCTAACCAGAACGCTAACCGCCAACTTAACCTTCACCCTAACCCTAACTCTAACCCTAACCCTCAGTCTCAACCTAACACTCATCCTAACACTTATCCTCACACTAAACCTAACCTAACCGTAACTCTCACACTAAGCCTAACCCTCATCCTAACCCTAAGCTTAACCCTCACCCTAACCCTAATTCTAACACTAACCCTCACCCTGACCCTAATCCACACCCTAAACCTAACCCAAACCCTTCCCTAACCGAAAACCTCACCCTCACCCTACCCTCAGCCTAACTCTTACCCTAAACCTAATCCTAACAATAACTCTTATTCTCACCCTAAACCTAACCCTAACCCTCACTGTCACCCTCCAACTCACCCTCACCCTAACTCTCACGCTCAAGCTCACCCTCACCCTAACCCTCAACATCATCCTAAACATCACCCTAACCCTAAACCTAAGCCTAACCCTGACCCTAACCCTAACCATAACCCTAACCCTAAGCCTAACACTAACCCTTACCTTAACCCTAAACCTTACCCTAACCCTAACACTAACCCTATCCCTCACCCTAAACCTTATGCTAATCCTAACCCTCACCCTCACCCTAATCCTCACCCTAACCCTTATCCTCACACTAACCCTAACCCTAACCCTCAGCATCACCCTCACCCTAAACCTAAAACTAAAACTAATCCTCACCCTAAACCTAACCCTTACCCTAACCCTAACCCTAACCCTCACCCTCACCCTCACACTAACCCTAACCCTAAACCTAACCGTCACCCTAACCCTAACCCTTACCCTATCCCTAAACCTACCCCTCAACCTAACCCTCACCCTCGTTCTAATCCTAACCCTAAACCTCACCCTAAACCTAAACCTAACCCTCACCCTAACCCTAACCCTAACCCTTACCCTAAACGTAAACCTAATCCTAAACCTAACCCTAACCCTAACCCTCACCCTCACCCTCACCCTCATCCTCATCCTAAACCTAACCCTAACTCTCAACCTAACCCTAACCCGAATCCTAACCCTAACCCTCACCGTCATCATCACCCTCACCCTAACCCTGAACCTCAAACTCACCTTCACCCTAACACTCAAACTAACCCGAACCTTCACCCTAACCCTAACCCTCTTCCTAACCCTAACCCTACCCCTCACCCTAACACTCACCCTAAACCAATCCCTCACCCTAACCCCAATCCTAAACCTCACCCTCACCCTAACCCTCAGCGTCACCCTAACCCTCACCCTAAACCTAAACCTGACCCACACCCGAACCCTCAACCTCACCCGAACTCTCACACTCACCTGAACCCTCATGATCTCCCTCACCCTCACCCTCACCCTAACCCTCACCCTCAACTTAACACTCAACCTAAACCTCATCCTCAACCTAATCCTCACCCTAACCCTAACCGTAACCCTTATCTAACCAAAACCCTCAACCTCACCCTCACACTCACCTTAACACTCACCCTCACCAAAGCCCTCACCCTAAACCTAAACCTCACCCTAAACCTACCCTAACCCTCAGCCTAAACCTTAGCCTCAACCTAACCCTAACCCTAACCCTCACCGTAACCCTACAACTCACCCTAACCCTGATCCTCACACTAACCCTATCCCTAATCCTAACCCTAAGCCTCACCCTCACTCTCACCCTAACCCTAACAATAATTCTAACCCTAATCCTAACCATAACCCTTATGCTCACCCTCACCCTAATTCTAACCCAAACCCTAACCCTCATCCTCACTCTCACCTAATTCTAACCCTAACACTAATCCTAATTCTAACCCTCACCATCACCCTCATCCTAAATTTAAGCCTAACCCTAAACCTAACACAGATCCTCAACCTCACACTAACCCTAACCCACACGCTCACCCTAACCCTAACCCTAACACTCAACTCTCACCCTAAACCTCACCCTAAAACTAACGCTAACCCTAACCCTCACCCTCATCCTACCGCTCAACCTAACCCTAACTTTACCCCTAACCCTAACACTAAACCTCACCTTCACCCTCACCCTCACCCTCAACCTCAGCCTAATCCTAACCCTAACCCTAATACTAACCCTAAATCTAACCCTAACTTTACCTCTACCCCTAACCCTAGACCTCACCCTCACTCATAACCTCAACCTCAGCCTAACCCTAACGCTAACCCTAATCCTAAACCTAACCCTCACACTCACACTCACCCTAACCCTAAACCTAACCCTCATCCTCACCCTAAGTCTAGCATTAACCCTCACCCTCACCCACACCCTAACCCTTAACCTCAACCTAACCCTAACCCTAACCCTAACCCTCACCCTAAACCTAAAACTACCCCTCAGCCTAACACTAACCCTCAACCCAACCCTGATGCTAACACAAATGCTCATTCTCAACTTAAGCCTCAGCCTAAACCTTACCCTCACCATAACCCTATCCCTCACCCTCTCCCTAACCATCACCCTACTCCTTCTCACCTAACCCTCACCCTAACCCAAACCCTAAACCTAACCTTCACCCTAACCTTCACCCTAACCCTCACCCTAACCCTAAAACTAACCCTCACCCTAACACTCACCCTAATCCTCAACCTAACCTTAACCCTCACCCTCACCCTAACTGTCATCCTAACACTTACGCTCCCCCTAAACCTAACCGTTACCCTAACACTAACCATCACCCTAACCCTAACCCTCACCCGAACCCTCACTCTCACCTTCACCCTCAACCTAAACATCACCCTAACCCTAACCCTCACCCTAACCCTAACCCTCACCCTAACCCTAAACCTAACCCTCACCTTAAACCTCACCCCCACACTAATCCTCACGCTAAACCTAACCCTAGACCTATCCTAAACAAAAACATCACCCTCACCCTAGCCCTCACCCTAAATCTAACCCTAAACTTAACCCTCACCTTCACCCTCACCCTCAGCCTCACCTTCAGCCTCACCCTAACACTAAACCTAATCCAAACCCTAACCCTGACCCTCACCCTCACTCTAACCCTAACCTTAACCTGCACCCTAACCCTAAACTTAACACTCAATCTAACCCTAACCCTAACCCTAATGCAAACCCTAAACCTCACCCTCACCCTAACCCTGACCCTAACCCTAACCCTTACCCTCACCCTCACTCTCACCCTAACCCTAACCCTTACCCTCATCCTAAACCTCACCCAACCCTAACCCAAAACCTAACCCTCACCCTAACCCCCACTCTAACCTTCAAACTAACTCTAACGCTAACCCTAACAATCAGTCTCAACCTAACACTCACCCTAACCCTTATCCTCACACTAACCCTAAACCTAACCGGAACACTCACACTAAGCCTAACCCTCATCCTAACCTTAATCCTAACTCTCACCCTAACCCTCACCCTAACCCTAACCCTAAACCTCAACCTAACACTAACCCTCACCCTCACCCTAATCCTCACCCTAAACCTAACCCTAAAACTTACGTAACCTCACCCTCACCCTCAGCCTAACCCTTTCCCTAACCCTAATCCTAACCCTAAATCTTACCCTCACCCTAAACCTAACCCTCACCGTCACCCTCCCACTCACCCTCACCCTCACCCTAACCCTCAAGCTCAACCTCAACATCACCCTAACCCTCACAGTCACCCTAAACATCACCCTAACCCTAAACCTCATGCTAACCCTAACCTTACCCTAACCCTAAACTTAACCCTAACCCTCACCCTAACCCTAATCCTAAGCCTAACACTCAACCTAACACTAACCCTAACCCTAACCCTAACCCTTACCTAACCCTAATCCTTACCCTAACCCTAACCCTAAACCTCACCCTAAACCTTATGCTAACCCTAACCCTCACACTCACCCTAATCCTCACCCTAACCCTTATCCTCAAACTAACCCTAACCCTAACACTCAGCATCACGCTCACCCTAACCCTAAACGTCACCAACACCCTAACATTCACACTCACCCGAACCCGAATCCTCATCCTCACCCTAACCCTAACCCTAACCCTCACCTCAACCCTAACCCTCACCCTAAACCTAACTTTAACTCTCACCCTCACCGAACCCTCACCCTCACCTAAATCCTCACCCACACCCTAACCCTCAGCCTCAACTAACCTCACCCTAAACCTCACTCTCACCCTAATCCTCACCCTAACCATAACCCTAAACCTTACCTAACCGAAACCCTCACCTTCGCCCTCACACTCACACTCACACTCACCCTCACCCTAACACTTAACCTCACCCTAAAACTGACCCTAACGATAACCCTCACCCTCACCCTAATCCTCACCCTAACCCTAACCCTAACCCTTACATAACCGAAACCCTCACACTCACAATCACCCTAACCCTCACCCGCAACCTCACCCTAACCCTAACCCTAACCCTCACCCTCACCCTAACCCTTACCCTAACCCTAATCCTAACTCTAACCCTAACCTTCACCGTAACTCTAACCATTACACTAACCCTAACCCTAACCCTAAACCTCACCCTCACCCTAACACTTACCCTAACCCTAACTCTCACCATAACCCTAACCCTTACCCTATACGTAACCCTCAGCCTCAAACTAACCCTAACTCTTACACTATACCTAACCCTCAGCCTCAAACTAACCCTAACCCTTACCCTATACCTAACCCTCAGCCTCAACCTAACCCTAACCCTCACCGTAACTCTAACTCTCACCCTAACCCTGAGCCTCACCCTAACCCTCACCCTCACCCTAATCCTCACCCTAACCCTAAACATAACCCTTACCTAACCAAAACCCTCAACCTCACCCGCACACTCACCTTAAAACTCACCCGCACTGTAGCCCTCACCGTAAACCTAAACTTCATCCTAACTCTAAGCCTAAGCCTCACTCTCACCCTCACCGTAACCCTCACCATAACCCTAACCCTAATCTTAAACATAAACCTCATGCTCACCCTCACCCTAATTCTATCCCAAACCCTAACCCTCACCCTCAATCTCACCTTACTCTAACCCTAACCCTAATCTTAATTCTAATGCTCACCCTCAACCTCACCATAAATCTAACCCTAACCCTTACCCAGACCCTAACCCTCACACTAACCCTAATCATCAACCTATCCCTAACTGTAACCCTAAGCCTCACCAAAACCCTCACCCTCAAACTAACCCTCAAACTAACTCTCACTGTAATCCTTACCCTCACCCTTACCCTAACCGAAACATTAACCCTAAACCTCACTCTAACCCTCAACATAACCGTTACCCTCACTATCAACCTCAACCTGAACCTAATCCTAATCCTAACCCTCACCCTAACCCTAACCCTCACCATAACGCTAAACCTAACCCTAGCCCTCAGCCTTACCCTCACCCTAAACCTAACTGTAACCCTAATCCAAACTGTATCCCTAAGCATAACCATAACACTCAGCTTAACCCTCACCCTCCCAGTAACCCTAATGCTAACATTATTCCACAACCTCACCCTAAACCTCGCCCTAACCCTTACCCTCACTCTAAACCTCATCCTCACCCTAACCCTAACCCTAACCCTAATAGTAACATTAGCCCTCACCCTCACCCTAACCCTAATCCTAAGCCTAACCCTAATGCTAACCCTAAACCTCAACCTCTCCATAACCCTCACATTAACCCTAACCCTCACCCTCAACCTCACCCTAACCCTAACCCTAACATTAACCCACTCCCTAACCCTCACCCTAACACTAACCCTACCCCTAGCCCTCAGCCTAACTCTCACTCTAAACCTAACCCTAAACTTAATCTTCACCCTATCCCTAACCCTAACTCTAACCCTCACCCTAACCCTCACCCTCACCATACCCCTAATGCTAACATTAACGCTTAGCCTCACCCTAAACCTCGCCCTAACCCTTACCCTCACTTTAATATTATCCATCACCATCAACCTAACCCTAACCCTAACCCTTACCGTCACCCTAACCCTCACTCTAACCCTAACCCTAACACTAACACTAAACCTCACCCTAACCGGCACCCTAACCCTAAGCCTAAGCCTAACCCTCACTCTCACCCTAACCCTTACCCTTACCGAACCCTAAACCTAAACCTCAGCCTAACCCTCATCCTAACCCTAAACCTAACCGTCACCCTAACCATCACCCTCACCCTCAACCTCACCCTCAGCCTAACCCTAAACTTAACCCTAATACAAAACCTATCCCTTACCCTCACCCTCACCCTCACTCTAAACCTAACCCTAACCAAAACCCTCACCCTAACCCTAGCCCTATCCCATACCCTCACCATAACCATATCCATCATCCCCACACTAACCCTCACCCTAACACTTTCCCTCACCCAACCCTATCCCTAACCCTAAACCTCACCCTAACCCTCACCCTAAACCTCACCCTAACCCTCACCCTATCCCTAAGCTAACCCTAACCCTCACCCTCACCATAACCCTAACCTTAACCCTTATCCTCACCCTAACACTAATCATAACCCTCAGCCTAATCCTGATCCAAACCCTAACCCTAACCCTATCCCTCACCCTAACATTAACCCTAACCCTAACCCTAACTCTCAACCTAACCCTCAAACTCACCCTCACCCTTATCCTCACCCTCAGAGTAAACCTAAACCTAACCCTAATCCAAAACCTAATACTCACCCTCACTCTCATCTTAACTCTATACCTAACCCTAACCATCACCCTCACACTAACCCTCTCCCTCATCCTCACCCTCACCTTAACCTTCTCCCTAACCCTTACCCTCCCACTAACCCTAAACCTAAACCTACCCCTCACCCTTACCCTCACCCTAACCCTAATCCTCACCATAACATTAACCCTAAACCTACCCCTCACCTTAACCTTCACCCTCAGCCTAAACCTAACCCTAACCATCACACTAACCCTAACCTGAAGCCTAAACCTGTCCCTCACCATCACGCTAACCCTTACCCTCACCCTAAGCCTAAAACTAACAATCAGCATACCGATCATCCTAACCCTAACGCTAACCCTAACCCTCAACCTCACCTTAACCCTAACCATAACCCTAACCCTCACCCAAACCCTAAAACTCACCCTCACCCTCAACCTCACCCTCAGCATAACCCTAAACCTTACCCTAATTCAAACGCTAACCCTCAACCTCACCCTGATCCTAACTCTAACCCTAACCCTAACCCTCACCCAAACCCTAACCCTAACACTAAACCTCACCGTAACCATCATCCTAATACTAAACCTAACCCAAACCCTCAACCAATCGCTCACCTCACCCTAAACCTAACCCTAACCCTCACTCTCACCGTAAACAAAACCCTAACCCTAACCATCACACTAACACTAAGCCTCACCCTAACCCTAAACCTAACCCTCAGCCAAACCCTCATCCTAAACCTAACCCTAACAATCAACATAACCCTAACCCTAAACCTAACCCTAACCCTCACGCTAAACCTAACCCTCACCCTCAGCCTAACCATATACCTAATCCTAACCCTAACTCTAAACCTCACCCTCTCCCTAACTCTAACCCTACCCCTAACTCTGACCCTCACCCAAACCCTAACCCTATCCCTAGCCCTCACCCTAACCCTAAACCTCACCCTAACCCGAACCCTAACAGGCACCCTCACCCTAACCCTAACCCCCACCCTAAACCTCACCCTAACCCTAATGCTAACCCTAACCCTCACCCTCATCATAAACCTCACCCTAACCCGTACCCTCACCATAACCCTAACTCTAACCCTAATCCTCACATTTCGCCTAACCCTAACCCTAAACCTAACACTCACTCTCAACCTAACACTCAACATCACCTTAACGATCACCCTAACCCTAAACTTCACCCACATTATAAAACACACCCTCACCCTCACCCTCACCCTCACCCTCACCCTAACCCTCACCCTAAATCTCACCTTAACCGTAACGCTAACCCTCACCCGAACCCTTATCCTCACACTAACCATAACCCTAACCCTAACGTCACATTAAACCTAACCCTCACCCTAAACCTAACCCTCCCTCTCACCCTAATTCTTTCCCTAACCCTCACCCTAAACCTAACCGTAATCCTCACCTTCACCTTAAACCTCACTGTCCCCCTAACCCTAACCCTAATCCTCACCAACAACCTCACCCTCACCCTCACCCTCACCCTAACCCTCACCCTCACCCTAACCATCACCCTAAACCTAAATCTCACCCTAAACATAACCCTAATCCTCACCCTAACCCTAATCCTCTCCTTAAACCTCACCCTCACCCTAATCCTCACAGTAAACCGAACCCTAAGCTTTTCCTAACCTAAAACCTCACCCTCACCCTAGCCCACACCCTAAACCTAACCCTAACACTAATCCTCACCCTCATCCCAATAATCAGCCTAACCCTAACCTTAACCATAATCCTAACCCTACCCTAATCCTAACCCTCTAACTAAACCTAACCGTAACCCTAATGCTAACCCTAAATGTCACCCTCAACCTAACTCTAACACTAAACCTCACCTTAACCCTAACACTAAACCTAATGCTATCCCTAAACCTCACCCTCACCCTAACCCTCACCGTAACCTTTACCATCCCCCTTTCCCTCACTCTAACACTAATCCTACCCCTCAGTCTAACCCTCACCCTAACCCTATCTCTAACTCTAATCCAAACACTAACCCTCACAATGAACCTCACCCTAACTCTAAATCTAACCCTAACCCTCACCCTAAGCCTATCCCTAAACCTCACCCTAACCCTAACCCTAATCCTAAACCTAACCATCAACCTCACCCTCACCATAACCCTAACTCTCTCTCTAACCCTAAACCTAACCCTGGCCCTCACCCTAAAACTTACCCTCACCCTCAACCTAACCTTAACCCTCAACCTGAACCTAACCCTCACCCTAAGCCTTAACCATACCCTGACTCTAAACCTAAATCCAGCCCTAAATCTCACCCTAACCCTAACCCTATCCCTAACCCTCACCCTTATCCTAACACTCACACTAACCCTAACCCTAAACCTTACCCTCACCCTCACCCTAACACTAACCCTCACCCTAACCCTAACCCTCACCCTAACTCTAACACTAACACTCACACTCACCCTAAACCTTACCCTAGCACTTACCCTCACCATAACAGTAACACTAAACCTAACCTTAATCCTAACACTAACCCTAACACTAACCGGCACCCTCACCGTCACCCTAACACTAATCCTCACCCTCATCCTAAACCTTACCATCACTTAAACCCTAAACCTAACCGTCACCCACACACTCACCCTCACCCGAACCCGAACCCTCACCCGAACCCGAACTCTCACCCTAAGCCTAACCCGAACCCTCACCCAACCCTAACCCTAACTCTAACCCACACCCTCACCCTAACCCTAACCCTAACCCTAACCCTTACCCTGACCATTACCATAAACCTAACGCTAGCCCTACCCCTCATTCTCACCCTAACCCAAACCCTAACCCTTATCCTCACACAAACCCTAACCCTAAAACTAACCCTCACACTAACCCTAACCCTAACCCTAACCCTTACCCTAACCCTGACCCTAAACCTCACCCTAACCCAACCTAAAACAAACGATAACCCTAAACCTCACCCACAACCTAACCCTCATCCTAACCCTTATCCTCACACTAACCCTAACCCTAACGCTAACCCTAACCCTCACACTAAACCTAAACCTCACCCTAACCCTAACCCTACCCCTCACCCTAACCCTAACCCTGACATTCACCCTGACACTAACCCTCTATCTAACCCTCTCCCTTCCCTAATCCTCACCCTAACCCTAACCCTATCCCTTGCCTACCGAAACACTCACCCTCACACTCAACCTAAACCTCACCCTCACCCTAGCCCTCACACTATCCCTAACCATACCCCTCAACCTAACACTTACCCTCACCATAACCTTAACCCTCACACTAACCCTAACCCTCACCCTAACCCTAACCCTACCCCCTCACACTAACCCTCACCCTAACCCTCACCCTAAACCTAAACCTCACCCTCAACCTAACCCTAACCCTCCCATTCAACCTAACACTCACCGTCACCTTAACACTCAACTTAACCCTAACCCTCTCCCACACCCTAACCCTCACCCTCACCGGACCCCTAACCCCACCCTAACTCTAAACCACACTCTAAACATAACCCTAACACCAACACTCACCCAAATCCTAACCCTAACCCTCAACCTAACACTAACACTAACACTAACCCTCAAACTCAACCTAAGTCTCACCCTAAAATTAACTCTAAACCTTACCTAACCGAAACTCTCACCCTCACCCTCAGCCTAACCCTCATCCTCACCCTAGGCCTTAACCTAACCATAACCCTAACCCTCACCCTAAATCTCCCCATCCCACTCAGCCTAACCCTAAACCTAACCCTAATCCTAACCCTAACCCTCACCCCCATCCTCACCGTAACCCTAACACTAACGCTAATGCTGAACCTCACCCTCACCCTCACCCTAACCCTAACACTAACCCTAAAAATAACCCTAACCCTAACCGTAATGCCTCACCCACACCCTAACCCTAACCCTAACCATAAAACTCACCCTAACCCTAACCCTAAACCTAACCCTCACAATCACACTCACACTAACCGTCACCCTCACGCTCACCCTCAGCATCACACTAACCCTAACACTAAATCTAACCTGCACCCTAACACTCACCGTCACCCTACCCTCACTCTAACCCTAACTCTCAACCACAGCTTAACCCTCACGATCAAACAAACCCTCACCCTCACCCTGAAACTCACCCTCACCCTAACACTCACCCTCACAATAAACATCACCCTAATGCTAACCTTCACCCTAACCATAACCCTCACCCTAACCCTAACCCTCACCCTAAACAAAACCCTCAACCTCACTCTAACAATAACCCTAACACTAATCCTAACACTAAATCTCACCCTCACCTTCCAAATCACCCTAACCCTAACCCTAAACCTAACCCTCACCCTAACCATCATCCTAACTCTAATGCTAACCCTAACCATCATCTTCACCGTAACCCTCACAGTAAGCCTAATCCTCATCCTAACCCTAAGCCTACCTCTCACCCTAACCTTCACCTTAATCCTAACCCTAATCCTAATCCTCAGCCTAACCCTAACAATCGCACACACCTTAACCCTCACCATCACCCGAACCCAAATCCTGACCCTAACATTCACACTAAGCAAAACCCTAACCCTAATCATAAACCTAACCCTCATCCTCACGCTCACCCTAACCTTAACCCTAACCCTTAACCTAACCTTCACCCTAACCCACACCCTAACACTCACCTTCACCATAAATATCAACCTAACCCTAACCCTCAGCCTAAACCTAACCCTACCCTCACCCTGAACCTAACCCTCACCCTAACCCTCACCGTCACCTTATCCCTCAACCTAACCCTAACCGTCACCCACACCCTAACACTCACATTCACCCGAACCCTCACCCAACGCCTAAACCTAACCCTCAACCCAACCCTAACCCTCACCCTAACCCTAACTTTAACCCTCACACTCACCCTAACCCTAACCCTAACCCTAACCCTTACCCTAACCCTCACCCTAACCCTTAATCTAACCCTAACCCTCACTTCACCCTAATCCTCAACCTAACCCTTATCCTTACACCAACCCTAACCTAACCCTCACACTAACCCTAATCCTCACACTATCCCTAACCATATCCCTCACCCTAACCCTCACCCTAATCCTAACCCTAACCCTCATCCTAATCCTACCCTTAACCCTAACATTCACCGTCACCCTAACCCTCACCAACACACTAACTCTCACCCTCACCCGAACCCTCACTCTCAACCTAACCCTCACCATCACCCTAAGCCACACCATCAACCGAATCCTCACTCTCACCCTCACCCTCACCATAAACATCACCCTAACCCAAACCTAACCCTACCCCTCACCCTAACTGTCATCCTAACCCTTATCCTCACCCTAACCCTAACCCTAACCCTAACCCTCACCCTAACCCTAACCCTCACCTGAACCCTCACTCTCACCTTCACCCACACCCTAAACATCACCCTAACCCTAAACCTCACGCTAACCCTAACCCTAACCCTCACCCTAACCCTAACCCTCATCTTAAACCTCATCCTCACCCAAATCCTCACCCTAAACCTAAGAATAAACCTTTCCTAACCAAAAATATCACCCTCACCCTAGCCCTCACCCTAAACCTAACCCTAACCTTAACCCTCACCCTCACTCTCACCCTCATCCTCAGCCAAACCTAACCCTACCCTAACCCTAACCCTCACCCTCACCCTCACCCTCACCCGCAACCTAACACTAACAATAACCCTAACCCTAACCCTAACACTGAACCTCAACCTCACCCTCACCCTAACCCTAATCCTAACGGTAACTCTAATCCTAACCCTCACCCTCACCCTAACCCTCAACCTAACCCTTAACCTCACTTTTACCTAACCCTAACCCTAACCCTCACACTAACCCGAACCCTCACCCTAACCATACCACTAACCCTAACCCTTACCCTCACCCTAACCCTAACCGTAACAGTAACCCTAAACCTAAACCTAGTCCTCACACTAACCCTAAACCTCACCCACACATTAACCCAAACGCTCACCCGAACCCTCACCCTAACCTTAACCCTAAACCTAATCCTAACACTCCCACTAAACCTAACCCTCACCCTAACTGTAACCCTACACATCAGCCTAAACCTCACCCTAACACTAACCCTAACGCTAATCCTTACCCTATCCCTAAATAAAATCCTAACCCTCACACACACCTTAGCCCTCACCCTAACCCTACCCCAAACCCTAACCCTCACACTAAACCTAACCCTCATCCTATCCCTAACCCTTCACCTCAGCCTAAGACTGACCCTA
This sequence comes from Dipodomys merriami, assembly GCF_024711535.1. Taxonomy (NCBI): domain Eukaryota; kingdom Metazoa; phylum Chordata; class Mammalia; order Rodentia; family Heteromyidae; genus Dipodomys; species Dipodomys merriami. Next base: position 3,758,945 of record NW_027206346.1, read on the forward strand.
ACCCTAACCCTAACCCTAAACCTAATCCTCACCCTATCCCTAAACCTAACCCTAACCCACACACTCACCCTAGCCCTCACCCTAACCTCATCCTAACCCTATCCCTAAACTTAAACCTCACCCTCATCCTAACCCTCACCCTAACCCTTACCCCTAACCTAATCAAATCCCTGACCCTAACCTTAACCCTAAAACTCACACTAACCCTAACCCTCACCCTAACCCTAACCCTACTCCACAGCCTATCCCTCATCCTAACACTAACCCTAATCCTATCCCTCAACCTAACCCTAACCCTAACATTAACCCGAACCCTCACCCAAAACCTAACCCTCACCCTCACCCTCACACTGACCCTCAGCCTAATCCTAACACTAACCCTAATCCTAAACCTAACCCTCACCCACAGCCTCACCCTAACCCTAAACCCAACACTAACCATAAACCTCCCACTTCACCCAAACCCTCACCCTAACCCTAACCCTAACCCTCAACCTAACCCTAAACCTCACCCTCACCCTCAAACTCACGCTAACACTAAGCCTCACTTTTACCCTAAATCTCACCCTAACCCTTAACCTTACACTAACCCTAACCCTCACACTAAACCTAAGCCTCACCCTCACCCTTACCATAACCTTACCCTCACCCTAACCCTCAATCTAAACGTAACGCTAACCCTCACCCTACCCCTACCCCTAACCCTAAACCTCACCCTGACCCTAACCCTCACCCTCACCCTCAAACTCACACTAACCCTAACCCTCACACTAAACCTAACCCTCACCCTCATCCTAACCTTAACCCTACCCCTCACCCTACCCCTCACCCTCAACCTAGCCCTCACCCCTACTCTAATCCTAACCCTGATCCTAACACTCACCCTAAAGCTAACACTAAACCTAAACCTCACCCTCACCCTAACCCACACCATCACCCTAACCCTCACCCAAACATGAACCCTCACCTCAACCTAACCCTAACTCTCACCCTAACTGTTACCCTAAGCCTAATCCTCTCTCTAAACCTCAACCTCACCCTCACCTGAAGCCTAACCCTAACCCTAATCCTAAAACTAACCCGCACCCTCACCCTAACACTAACCCTAACCCTAATCCTAAACGGAACCCTCACCTTCACCCTAAACCTACCTCTAAACATCACCCTCACACTCACCCTTAACCTATCCCCAACCCTAAGCCTTAGCCTAAACCTAACCCTCACCCTAACCCTAAACATAACCCTCACCCTCACCCTCACCCTAACCCTAACAATAACCCTATCCCTCACACTAACCCTTATCCTCACACTTACCCTAAACCTAACCCTAAACCTCACACTAAACCTAAACCTCACCCCAACGCTGACCCTACCCCTCACCCTAAACCTCACCCTAATCCAAACCCTAACCCTAACCCACACCCTAAACCTAACTGTAAACCTCACACTCATGCTAACCCTCATCCACACCCTAATCCTCACCCTCACTCGAACCCTCACCCTCACCCTAACCCTCACCCTAAACATCACCCTAAACCTAACCCTCACTCTAACCCTAATCATAAACTTCAACCTCACCCTCACCCTCAGCCTAACCCTAGTCCTTAACCTAATCATAATACTCACCCTCACCCTAACTCTCACCCTAACCCTTACCCGATCCTTCACCTAACCCTAACCCTAATCCGCACACTAACCTGATCCCTCACCCTAAACATAAAACTAACCCTATCCCTTACCCTCACCCTAATCCTAACCCTAACAGTAATCCTAACCCTAAAGCTAGTCCTCACACTAACCCTAACCCTCATCCACACCTTAACCCAAACCCTCACCCGAACCCGAACCCTAACCCTAACCCTAAACCTAACCCTAACACTCCCACTAAACCTAACCCTAACCCTAACTGTAAACCCTACCCATCAGCCTAAACCTCAGCCTAACACTAACCCTAACCCTAATCCTAAACCTAATCCTCACACTCACACTCACCCTATCCCTAACCCTAATATTCACCCTCACCCTAAGGCTAACACTAACCCTCACCCTCACCCTCACCCAAACCCTTGACCTCACCTTAACCCTAACCGTAACCCTCACCCTAACCCTAAAACTACCCCTCAAACTAACACTAAAACTAACCCTCAACCCAACCATAATGCTAACACAAATGCTCACTCTCAACCTAACCCTTAGATTAAACTTTACCCTCAAAATAACCCTATCCCTCACACTCTCCTTAACCCTCACCCTACCCCATCCCCTCCCCCTAAACCTCACCCTACCCCAAACCATAACCCTAACCCTAAACTTCACCCTAACCCTCACCCTAACCCTAAACCTAACCCTCACCCTAACCCTCACCCTATCCCTAAACCTAACCCTAACCCTGACCCTCACCCTAGCTGTCATCCTAACTCTTACCCTCACCCTAACCCTAAACCTAACCCTCAGCATAACCCTAAAACTAGCCCTCAGCCTAACCCTAACCCTAACCCTCAACCCAACCCTGATGCTAACACAAATGCTCACTCTCAACCTAACATTTAGATTAACCCTTACCCTCAGCATAACCCTATCCCTCACCCTCTCCTTAACCCTCACCCTACCCCTTCCCCTCCCCCTAACCCTTACCCTACCCCAAACCCTAACCCTAACCCTAACCTTCACCCTAACCCTCACCCTAAACCTCACCCTAAACCTAACCCTAAACCTCACCCCAACCCTCACCCTAACCCTAACCCTAACCCTAAACCTCACCCTCACCCTACCTTTCATCATCATAACACTTACCCTCACCCTAAACCTAAACCTAACCCTAACCCTAAGCCTCACCCTAACCCTAACCCTCACCCGAACCCTCAATCTCACCTTCACCGTCACCCTAAACATCAACTTAACCCTAACCCTCCCCCGAACCCTAATCCTAACACTGACCCTATCCCTAACCCTCACCTTAAACCTCACCCTCACCCTAATCCTCACCATAAACCTAACCCTAAACTTTTCCTAAACAAAAACATCACCCTCACATTAGTCCTCACCCTAATCCTAACCCTAACCTTAATCCTCACCCTCACCCTCACCTTCACTATCAGCCACAGCCTCAGCCTCACCCTAACCCTAACCCTAACACTGACCCTCACCCTCATTCTAACCGTAACCCTAACCTGCACCCTAGCCCTAACCCTAACACTAACCCTAACCCTAACACTCAACCTAATCCTAAACCTAACCCTAATGGTAACCCTAACCTTCACCCTCACCCTAATTCTGACCCTAACACTTACCCTTACCTTCACCCTCACTCTCAACCTAACCCTAACCTTTACCCTCACGATAAACCTATCCCTTACCTTCAACCTAACCCTCACCCTAAACCTTATGCTCACCCTTACCCTCACCCAACCCTAACCCGAAACCTAACCCGAACCCTAACCCCCATACTAACCTTCACCCTAACCCTAACGCTAACCCTAACCCTCAGTATCAACCTAAACGTAACCCTAACACTTACGTAACCGAGACCCTCACCCTCACCCTCACCCTCACCCTCCCAATCAACCTAACCCTTACCATAACCCTAATAGTAACCCAAACACTTACCCTCACTCTAAACCTAACCCTAAATCTAACCCTCACCATCACTCTCCCACTCACCCTCACCCTCAACTTAACCCTCACGCTCAACCTCACCCTAAACATCACACTAACCCTAACCCTCACACTAACCCTTATCCTAACCCTAAACCTAACCCTAACCCGAACCTTCACACTAACCCTAACCCTCACCCTAACCCTATCCCGACACCTCACCCTGACTCTCATCCTAACCCAAACCCTCAACCATACCCTAATCCTCACCCTCACCCGAACACTCACCCTCACCCTAACACTCACTATCAACCGAACCCTCACCCGGACCCGAACCCTGATCCTCACACTAACCCTCACCCTCACTCTAAACATCACCTAAAAGCTAACCCTCACCCTAACCCTAACACAAAGCCGAATCCAAACCCTCACACTCATCCTAACGCTTACCCTAACCCTAACCCTTACCCTCACCTTAACTCTAACCATAAACCTCACACTAACCTTAACCCTCACTCTAAACCTAACCCTAAACTTGACCATAAACTTGACCCTCACCCTGACCCTCACCCTCAGTTTAACACTAACCCTAATCCTATTCCTAATCCTAACCCTCACCCTAAACCTAAACCTCACCGTCACCCTCACCCTCACCGTCACCCTCACCCTAACCCTCAACCTCACCCTAAACATCTCCCTAACCCTAACCCTTACCCTAACCCTATCACTAACCCTCACCCTGAACCTAACCTCAGCTTAATCCTCATCCTCACCCTAATCCTCACCCTAACCCTAACCTTTACCTAACCAAAACCCTCATCCTCACCCTCAGCCTAACCCTCACCCTCACACAAGCCCTAACCTTAACCCTAAACTTAACCCTAACACTCACCCTCAACCTCCCCTTCCCCATCAGCCTTACTCTAACCATAACCCTAAGCCTAACCCTAACCCTCAACCCCACCCTCACCCTCACCCTAACAATAAACCTAACAATAAACCTCACCCTCATCCTAACCTTAACCCTAACAATAATTCTAACCCTAGCCCTAACCCTAAAACTCACCCTAACCCTAATCCTAACCCTAACCCTCAACCTCACCCTCAACGTCATTCTAACCCTCACCTTCACCCCGACACTCACCATCACACTAACCCTCACACTAACCCTGACCCTCAACCTAGCCCTAACCCTAACCCTCACCCGAGCCCTAACCCTAACCCTCACCCTCACTTTCCCCCTCACCCTCAGCCTAACCCTAACTCTAATCGTTTTCCTAAATTAACCTCACCCTCACCCTAACCCTCACCCTCAGCCTCACCCTCACCCTCACCCTCAAACTAACACTCAACATCACACTAAACATCACCTTAACCCTAAACCTCACACTGAACCTAAACCTAACGCTCACTCTAACCCTCACCCTCAAACTAACCCTCACCCTAAATATTATCCTAACACTAACCCTAACCCTACCCCTAACTTTCACACTAACCCTAACCCTCAGTCTAACCGTATCCCGACACCTCACCCTAACTCTCACCCTAACCCTAACCCTAACCCTAACACTCAGCCTAACCCTAACTCTAAACCTAACCCTCACCCTCACCCTAACCCTCACCATCACCCTAACGCTCACCCTAACCCTAACCCTCACCCTAAACCTAACCCTCAACCTAAACCAAACCTTCACCCTGACCCTGACCCTCACCCTAACCCTAACCCTAAACCTAACTCTTACTTTAACCCTAACCCTCAACCTAAACCTAACACTCACCCTAACAATAACACTCACACTAACCCTAAACCTAGCCCTCACCCTCAACCTCACCCTCAACATAACCCTAACACTCTTCTTAACCCTAACCATAAACCTCACAGTAAAACTAAACCTCACCCTAACCCTAATCCTCAAACTAAACCTAACAATCACTCTAACCCTAACCCTACCCCTCATCCTAAACCTCACCCTAAACCTAACCCTAACCCTAATCCTCACCCTATCCCTAACCTTAACCCTAACCCTCAACCTAACCCTCACCCTCACCCTAACCCTAATGCTAACCCTAAGCCTCACCCTCACCATAACCCTCAACCGAACACTTACCCTCACCCTAACCCTTACCCTGACCCTAACACTAACCCTCACTCTCGCCCTAACCGTCACCCTAACATTTACCCACACCCTCACCCTATACCTAACCCTCACCCTTACCCTAACCCTAACCCTAGTCCTAACCCTCACCATAAACCTAACCCTCACTCTTACAGTCACCCTCAAACTCAGCCAAAACCTAATCCTTACCCTAATCCTAACCCTCCCCTCACCCTCACACTAACACTCACACTAACCCTAAACCTAACACTAACCTAAACTCTCACCCTAAACCTCACCCTCACCCTATCCCTAACCATCACCCTTCCCTCACCCAAACCCTAATCCTTACCCTCACCCTCACTCTAACCCTCACTCTAAACCTTACCCTCACCCTAACCCTAACCCTAACCCTCACCATAACCCTCACCTTAAACTTAACCCTAACCCTAACCCTCCCCATAACCCTCACCTAACACTAACCCTAAACCTAAACCTCAACCTAACCCTACCCCTCACCCTCACCCTAACCTTCAACCTCACCCTAACCTGCACCATAACCCTAACCGTCACACAAACGTTAACGCTCATGAGAAACCGAACCCTTACCCTTAGCCTCACCCTCACCCTAAACCTCACACTAACCCTAACCCTCACCCTAACCCTAAACCTAACACTCAGCCTATACCTAACGGTCACTCTAACCCAAAACTTCACCCTAATACTCAAACTAACCCTAACCCTAGCCCTAACCCTAACCCTAACCTTCACCCTCACCCTAACCCTAACCTTCAACCTCACCCTCACCCTAACCCTAACCCTGACCCTCACCTTCACCATCAGCCTCAACCTAAACCTACCCCTAAACCTAAACCTCAACCTAAACCTAACACTCACCATAACCCTAAACCTAACCCTCACCCTCACCCTCACCCTAACTCTAACTCTAAACCTCACCTTCACCCTCACCCTCACCCTCACCCTCACCCACAGCCTGAACATTACCCTAAACTTAACCCTAAACCTACCTCTATCCCTCACCCTAAACCTAACTCTCACCTTAACCCTCAAACTAACCCTTACCCTCACCCTCACCCTAAAACTCACATTAATCCTAACACAAAAACTAACCCTAACCCTAACCCTAACCCTCACCCTCACCCTCACCATAACACTAACCATCACCCACACCCTCACCCTAACCCTAACCCTAACCCTTACCCTAACCCTAAACCTAAACCTAAACCTCACTCTCACCCTCACCCTCACCCTCACCCTAAACCTCACCCTCACCCTCACCCTCACCCTCACCCTAATCCTAACCCTAACACTAACCCTCACCCTAAACCTAACACTCAACATAACCCTAAACCTAACCCTCACCCTCACCCTCACCCTAACCCTAACCATAACCCTCACCATAACCCTCAACCTAACCCTAATGCAAACCCAAAACCTCACCTCACCAAAAAACAAAAGCTAACCCAAACTGTCACCCTCACCCTAAACCTCACAGTAACCCTTACCCTCACCCTAACTCTAACCCTAACCCTCACACTAACCCTAACGCTCAACCTAACCCTAAACCTACCTGTGACCCTAACCCTCACCCTATCCCTCACCCTAACCCTATCCCTCTCCCTAACCCTAACCCTAACCCTCATCCTAAACCTAACCCTAAACCTCACCCTAACCCTAACCCTCACACTCACCATCTGCCTACCACTAACCATAACCCTAATCCTAACCCTAAAGCTCACCCTAATACTCACCCTAACTCAAACCGTAACCCTAACCCTAACCCTCACAATAACGCTAACCCTATCCCTAAACCTCATCCTAACCCTAAACCTCATCCTAACCCTAATCCTAACACTCATCCTAAACTTAACCCTAACCCTAATTCTAACCCTAACCCTCACCCTCACCTTCACCCTAACTCGAAACCTAAACCTAAACCTAACACTCACCCTCACCCTCACCCTAACCTAAAACTAACCCTAACCCTCACCCTAACCTTAAACCTCACCGTATACCACACACTCACCCTAACGCTAACCTAAACTCTAACTCTCACCCTAACCCTCACCCTCTCCCTAAACCTCACCCTAACCCTCACCCTAACCCTAACCCTAAACCTCACCCTAACCGTAACCCTCACGCTCACTCTCTGCCTAACACTAACCCTAACCCTAATCCTAACCCTAAAGCTCATCCTCATACTCACGCTAACTCAAATCGTAACCCTATCCCTAACCCTCACAATAACCCTAACCCTATCCCTAACCCTCACCCTAACCCTAAACCTCATCCTAACACTAATACTAACCCTCATCCTAACCCTAACCCTAATCCTAATTCTAACCCTAACCCTCACCCTCACCCTCACCCTAACTCTAAACCTAAACCTAAACCTAACACTCACCCTCACCCTCACCCTCACCTAAAAATATCCCTACCTCATACCCTAAACTTAAAACTCACCCTATACTTCACACTCACCCTAACGCTAACCCTAACTCTAACCCTCACCCTAACCCTCACCCTAACCCTAACAATAACCCTAACACTCATCCACACACTAAACCTCACCCTAACACTTACCCTCAACATAACCTTAACCCTAAGCCTAAACCTAAACCTAACCCTCACCCTCAAACTCAACCCACCCCTAACTCTAACCCTAACCCTCACCCTAACTCTAACCCTCAACCTAACCCTAACCCTCACAATCACCCTAAACCTCACCCGAACCCTAACATTACCCCTCTCCCTAACCCTCACCCTCACCCTCACCCTAACCCTAATCTTTACCCTAACCCTCACCCTAACACTAACCCTTACCCTATCCCTAACCCTGCCCCTCAACCTCAACCTAACCCTCATCCTCACCCTTATCCTAACACTAACCCTCACCCCAACTAAAACTAACCCCAACACTCACCGTAAACCTAAACCTAACCCTCACCCTAACGCTATCCCTTACCCTAAACCTCACCTTAATCCTAAACCTAACCCTAACCCTAATCCTCACCCTCACCCTCACCCTCACCCTCACCCTCATCCTAACCTAACCATAACCCTCACCATCACCCTAACGCTGACGCTAACCCTAACCTGTAACCTCAACCTAACCCTCTCACCAACCCTAACCCTCAACCTAAACTTAAACCTCACATGAAAGGTAACCCTCACCGTAACACAAACCCTCACCCTAACCCTAAATCTAATGCTCACCCTAAACCTCACCCTCACCTTCGCCCTAATAATAACCTTCACCCTAACCCTAATGCTATACCTAAACCTAAACCTCACCCTAAGAATGATGCTAAGCCTAATACTCAACCTCAGCCTAAACCTCACCCAAAACCTCACCCTAACACTTACCGTCAGCCTAACATTTACCCTAACACTATCCCTAAGCCTAAACCTAACCCTCAGCCTAAACATTATGCTAACCCTAAACCTAAAGCTAACCCTCATCCTAACCCTAACCCTAACACTAATCCTAACCCTCACCCTCACCCTCACCCTAACTCTAAACCTAAACCTAAACCTAACACTCACCCTCACTCTCACCCTAACCTTACACTATCCCTAACCCTCACCCTGACCCTAAACCTCACCCTATACCTCACCCTCACCCTAATGCTAACCCTCACCCTAACCGTCACCCTAGCCCTAATAATAACCCTAACCCTCATCCACACACTAAACCTCACCCTAACACTTACCCTCACCATAACCTTAACCCTAAGCCTAAACCTAAACCTAAGCCTCAACCTCAAACTCATCTTACCCCTAAATCTAACCCTAACCCTCACCCTAACCCTAACCCTAAACCTAACCCTCAACCTAACCCTAACCCTCACACTCATCCTAAACTTAACCCTAACCCTAACATTACCCCTCTCCCTAACCATCACCCTAAATGTAACCCTAACACTCAACCTAACCCTACCCCTACCCCTCACGCTCACTGTCACACTAACCCTAAACCTAATGCTAACACTCACCATAACCTAATCCCACCCACACCCTAACCCGATCCCTCACCCTCACCCAAATCCTCATCCTCACCCTAACCCTCATCCTCACCCTAAACATCACCCAAACCCTCACCCTCACCCTAACCCTGACTCTCACTCTCAGCCTAACCCTAACCCTAACCCTATTCCTAATCCTAACTCTCACCCTCACACTCACCCTAAACCTAACCCTAACACTCACCCTCATCCTCACCCTAACTCTAACCCTATCCCTAACCGTCACCCTAACACTAACCCTCACCCTATACCTCACCCTCACCCTAACCCAAACCCTAACCCTAACCCTCACCTTATCACTCACCCTAACACTCACACTAACCCTAATCCTCATCCTCAAACTAAACCTCACCTCAACCCTCACCCTCACCCTAACTCTAATGCTAACCCTAACCCTCACCTTCACACTCACTCTCAACCTAACCCTTACCCTTACCCTAACCCTAACCCTCATCCTCAACCTAAACCTCACCCTAACCTTTACCCTCACCATAACCCGCAAACTAACCCTAACGCTAAACCTACCGCTCACCCTAACCCTCACCCTAAACATAACACTAAACCTAACCCTAACGCTCACCCTAACCCTAAATTTGACCCTCACCCTAACACTAACCCTAACACTTACCCTCACACTAAACTTACCCCTGACCCTAACCCTAATCCTAATTCTCAGAAGAACACTCACCCTCATCATAACTCTCACACGGACCCTAAACATCACCCTAAAGTTAACCCTCACCCTAATGCTAAACCTAACCCTCACCCTCACCCTAAACCTCACCATAATCCTAACCCTCACAGTAAGCCTAACCCTAACGCTCACCCTACCCCTCACCCCTACCCTCATCCTAACTCTAACCTTCACCCTCACCCTCACCCTAACCCTAAACCTAACCCTAACACTCATCCTAAACCTAACGCTAAAACTAATGCTAACCCTAAAACTCACACTCACCCTAACCCTCACACTAACCCTTACCATCACCCTAAACCTAACCCTAACCCTCACACTAAACCTAACCTTCACCCTAACCCTAAACCTAATGCTAACCCTAAACCTCACCCTCACCTTAGACCTAATCCTTACCCTCACCCTAATCCTAACCCTAACCCTAATGCTATACCTAAACCTAAACCTCACCCAAAGAATGATGCTAAGCCTAATACTCAACCTCACACTAAATCTCACCCTAACACTTACTGTCAGCCTAACCCTCATCCTAACCCTATCCCTAAGCCTAACCCTAAACCTCAGCCTAAACATTATGCTAACCCTAACCCTAATCCTCAGCCTAACCCTCATCCTAACCCTAACCCTAAAACTAATCCTAACCCTCACCCTCACCCTCACCCTAACTCTAAACCTAAACCTAAACCTAACACTCACCCTCACTTAAAACTATCCCTAACTCTCACCCTAATCCTAAACCATACCCTATACCTCACCCTCACCCTAACACTAACCCTAACCCTAACCCTCCCCCTAACCCTCACCCTAGCCCTAATAATAACCCTAACCCTCATCCACACACTAAACCTCACCCTAACACTTACCGTCACCATAACCTTAACCCTAAGCCTAAACCTAAACCTAACCCTCACCCTCAAATTCACCTTACCCCTAAATCTAACCCTAACCCTCACCCTAACCCTAACCCTAAACCTAACCCTCAACCTAACCCTAACCCTCACACTCATCCTAAACCTCACCCTAACCCTAACATTACCCCTCTCCCTAACCCTAACCCTAACACTCAACATAACCCTACCCCTACCCCTCACCCTCACTGTCACACTAACCCTAAACCTAATGCTAACCCTCAACATAACCCTAATCCCACCCACACCCTAACCCGATCCCTCACCCTCACCCAAACCCTCATCCTCACCCTAGCCCTCACCCTCACCCTAAACATCACCCAAACCCTCACCCTCACCCTAACCCTGACTCTCACTCTCTGCCTAACCCTAACCCTAACCCTATTCCTAATCCTAACTCTCACCCTCACACTCACCCTAAACCTAACCCTAACACTCACCCTCATCCTCACCCTAACTCTAACCCTATCCCTAACCGTCACCTTAACACTAACCCTCACCCTATACCTCACCCTCACCCTAACCCAAACCCTAACCCTAACCCTCACCCTATCACTCACCCTAACACTCACACTAACCCTAATCCTCATCCTCAAACTAAACCTCACCTTAACCCTCACCCTCACCCTAACTCTAATGCTAACCCTAACCCTCACCTTCACACTCACTCTCAACCTAACCCTTACCCTTACCCTAACCCTAACCCTCATCCTCAACCTAAACCTCACCCTAACCTTTACCCTCACCATAACCCGCAAACTAACCCTAACGCTAAACCTACCGCTCACCCTAACCCTCACCCTAAACATAACACTAAACCTAACCCTAACGCTCACCCTAACCCTAAATTTGACCCTCACCCTAACACTCACCCTAACGGTTACCCTCACACTAAACTTATCCCTGACCCTAACTCTAATCCTAACTCTCAGCAGAACACTCTCCCTCATCCTAACCCTCACTCGGACACTAACCATCACCCTAAAGCTAACCCTCACCCTAATGCTAAACCTAACCATCACCCTCACCCTAAACCTCACCATAATCCTAACCCTCACAGTAAGCCTAACCCTAACGCTCACCCTACCCCTCACCCCTACCCTCATCCTAACTCTAACCTTCACCCTCACCCTCACCCTAACCCTAAACTAACCCTAACACTCATCCTAAACCTAACGCTAAAACTAATGCTAACCCTAAAACTCACACTCACCCTAACCCTCACACTAACCCTTACCATCACCCTAAACCTAACCCTAACCCTCACACTAAACCTAACCTTCACCCTAACCCTAAACCTAATGCTAACCCTAAACCTCACCCTCACCTTAGACCTAATCCTTACCCTCACCCTAATCCTAACCCTAACCCTAATGCTATACCTAAACCTAAACCTCACCCAGAGAATGATGCTAAGCCTAATACTCAACCTCACCCTAAATCTCACCCTAACACTTACTGTCAGACTAACCCTCATCCTAACCCTATCCCTAAGCCTAACCCTAAACCTCAGCCTAAACATTATGCTAACCCTAACCCTAACCCTAATCCTCAGCCTAACCCTCATCCTAACCCTAACCCTAACACTAATCCTAACCCTCACCCTCACCCTCACCCTAACTCTAAACCTAAACCTAAACCTAACACTCACCCTCACTTAACAATATCCCTAACCCTCACCCTAACCCTAAACCTCACCCTATACCTCACCCTCACCCTAACACTAACCCTAACCCTAGCCCTCCCCCTAACCCTCACCCTAGCCCTAATAATAACCCTAACCCTCATCCACACACCAAACCTCACCCTAACACTTACCCTCACCATAACCTTAACCCTAAGCCTAAACCTAAACCTAACCCTCACCCTCAAATTCACCTTACCCCTAAATCTAACCCTAACCCTCACCCTAACCCTAACCCTAAACCTAACCCTCAACCTAACCCTAACCCTCACACTCATCCTAAACCTCACCCTAACCCTAACATTACCCCTCTCCCTAACCATTACCCTAACCCTAACCTTAACACTCAACCTAACCCTACCCCTACCCCTCACCCTCAGTGTCACACTAAACCTAAACCTAATGCTAACCCTCAACATAACCCTAATCCCACCCACACCCTAACCCGATCCCTCACCCTCACCCAAACCCTCATCCTCACCCTAACCCTCACCCTCACCCTAAACATCACCCAAACCCTAACCCTCACCCTAACCCTGACTCTCACTCTCAGCCTAACCCAAACCCTAACCCTATTCCTAATCCTAACTCTCACCCTCACACTCACCCTAAACCTAACCCTAACACTCACCCTCATCCTCACCCTAACTCTAACCCTATCCCTAACCGTCACCCTAACACTAACCCTCACCCTATACCTCACCCTCACCCTAACCCAAACCCTAACCCTAACCCTCACCCTATCACTCACCCTAACACTCACACTAACCCTAATCCTCATCTTCAAAATAAACCTCACCTTAACCCTCACCCTCACCCTAACTCTAATGCTAACCCTAACCCTCACCTTCACACTCACTCTCAACCTAACCCTTACCCTTACCCTAACCCTAACCCTCATCCTCATCCTAAACCTCACCCTAACCTTTACCCTCACCATAACCCGCAAACTAACCCTAACGCTAAACCTACCGCTCACCCTAACCCTCACCCTTAACATAACCCTAACCCTAACCCTAACGTTCACCCTAACCCTAAATTTGACCCTCAACCTAACACTCACCCTAACCCTTACCCTCACACTAAACTTATCCCTGACCCTAACCCTAATCCAAACTCTCAGCAGAACACTCTCCCTCATCCTAACCCTCACCCGGACACTAAACTTCACCCTAAAGTTAACCCTCACCCTAATGCTAAACCTAACCCTCCCCTCACCCTAAACCTCACCATAATCCTAACCCTCACAGTAAGCATAACCCTAACGCTCACCCTACCCCTCACCCCTACCCTTATCCTAACTCTAACCTTCACCCTCACCCTCAACCTAACCCTAAACCTAACCCTAACACCAATCCTAAACCTAATGCTAAAACTAATGCTAACCCAAAACCTCACACTCACCCTAAACCTCACACTAACCCTTAACATCACCCTAACCCTAACCCTAACCCTAACCCTCACACTAAACCTAACCTTCACCCTAACCCTAAACCTAATGCTAACCTTAAACCTAACCCTCACCTTAGACCTAATCCTTACACTCACCCTAATCCTAACCCTAACCCTAATGCTAAAACTAATGCTAACCCAAAACCTCACACTCACCCTAAACCTCACACTATACCTTACCATCACCCTAACCCTAACCCTAACTCTCACACTAAACCTAAATTTCACCCTAACCCTAAGCCTTCCCCTCTTCCTAACCTCCAACTTAAACCTAACCCTAAAGCTTATCCTCACCCTATCTTTAAACTTAACCCAAACCCTCACCTTAACCCTCACCCTCACCCTAAACTTAATGCTAACCCTAATCCTAACCCTCACCCTAACCCTCACCCTTACACTAACCCAAACTCTAACTTTCACCCTAACCCTAACCATAAACCTAACCTTCACCCTAACCCTCACCCTAACCCTAACCCTCACACTCACCCTAACCCTCACCTTAAACATTAGACTTACCCTAACCCTACACCTAACCCTCAGACTAAATCTAACCTTAACCCTCAGCCTAACCCTTATGCTAACCCTAAATAAAATCCTAACCCTCACCCGAAACATAAACCTAACCCTAACCCACACACTAAGCTTAACCCTCACTCTAACTATAACCCTAACTCGTACCTTCACCCTCACCCTGACCCTCACCTCAGCCTGACCCTAACACTAACCCTATTCCTAATCCTAACTCTCAGCCCCACCCTCACCCTAACCATCACCCTAACCCTAACCCACACCCTAACCCTAACCCTAACCTTCAGGCTAAACCTAACCTCAGGTTAACCCTCAACCTCACCCTAATCCTCACACTAACTCTAACACTTACATAACTGAAACACTCACCCTCACCCTCACCCAAACCTCACACTCACCCTAGCCCTCACCCTAACTCTAACACTAATCCTAACCCTAACCCTCAACCGACCCTCACCCTAACCCTATACCTACCCCTAATGCTGAACCTCACCCTGACCCTCACCCTAAACCTAACCATAAACCTCACCCTAAACCTAACCCTCACCCTTAAGCTCACCCTATCCCTAACACTAACCCAACACCACACCCTCACTCTAACCCTCACCCTAACCCTTATCCTCACAATAAACTTAATCCTAACCCTCACACTAACCCTAATCCTCACCCTATCCCTAACCCTGACCCGAAACCTCACCCTAACCCTCACCCTAACCCTTACCCTCACCCTAACCATAACCCTCACCCTAAAGCTAAAATTCACCCTAATCCTTATCCTCGCCCGAACTCACAAAATAAGCCTAACGGTAAACCTACAGCTCACCCTAAACCTCACCTTAAGCATAAACCTAACCCTAACCATCACCCTAACCTTAACCCTCACCCTCACCCTAACCCTCACCCTAACACTTATCCTCACACTAACACTAATCCTAACCCTCACCCTAACACTCACACTAACACTAATCCTTACCCTATCACTAACCCTAAAACTAACCCTCACCCTAACCCTCACCCTAAACCTTACCCTCACCCTAAACCTAAAACTCACCCTCACCCTTAACCTCACCCTAACCCTTACCCTCACCCTAACCCGCAAACTAACCCTAACCCTAAACCTACGGCTCACCCTAACCCTCACCCTCATCATAACCCTAAACCTAACACTCAACCTCACCCTAAACCTCACCCTCACCCTAACCCTCACCCTAACACTTACCCTCACACTAACCCAATCCCTAACCCTAACCCTAATTTTCAACAGAACACAAACCCTCACCCTAACCTTCACCCTCACACAAAACATCACCCAACCCTAACCCTCACCGTAACCCTAACCCTACTCCTCACCCTAACCCTAACCCTCACCGTAACCCTAAATCTCACACTAACCCTAACCCTAAACCTTACCCTCACCCTCACCCTAACCCTAACCCTAATCCTCATCCTAACACTAACATTGACCCTCAGCCTCACCCTAACCCTAACCCTAACCCCAACCCACACTCTCACCCTACACCTCACCCTAACTCTAACCCTAACACTTACTTAAATGAAAACCTCACCCTAACCCTCACCCTCACCCTTGCACTCACACTAAAACTAACCCTAACCCTAAACCTAACCCTAACCCTCACCCTCACCTTAACCCTAACCCTAAACATAACCCTAACATTCATCCTAACCCTAACTCTAAACCTAATGCTAACCATAAACCACACAATCACCCTAACCTTCACCCTAACAGTTACCGTCACCCTAAACCTAACCCTAAACCTAACAATAAACCTCACCCTGACCCTCACACTAAACCTAACCATAACACTAACCCTCACCCTAACACTTACCCTGACCCTAACCATCACCCTAAACCTAACCCGAACCCTCACCTTAAACCTAACCCTCATCCTAAACATCAGCCTCACCCTCACCCTCACCCTAACCCTAACCCTAACCCTCATCCTAACCTTAAACCTAAACCTAACGCTAACCCTAAGCCTCACCCTCACCCTAAAACTCACCCTAACCCTTACCCTCACCCTAACACTAACCCTAACCCTCACACTAAACCTAAACCTCACCCTAAACCTAACCCTAATCCTCACACTAAACATAACCCTCACCTTAAACCTAACACTACCCCTCAGCCTAACCCTCAACCTATTCCTAACTCTAATCCTATTCCTCACCTTTCCCTAACCTTAACACTAACCCTCACCTTAACCCTCACCCTAAACCTAACCCACACCCTCACCCTAACCCTAATGCTAACACTAGCCCTCACCCTCCTCCTAACCCTCACCCTCACCCTAACCCTCACTCTAACACTTACCCACACCCTAACCCACACCCGAAGCCTATCCCTAAACCTAACCTTCACCCAAACCCTCACGCTACCCCTAACCATAACCCTAACCCTAACCCTCACCCGAACCCTCACGGTAACCCTAACCCTCATCCTCTCCATAAACCTTACTCTAAACTTTACCCTCAACCTAACCCAAACCCTTTCCCTAAACCTAACACTCACACTAACCCTAACCTTTACCCTCAGCCTAGCCCTTATACTAACCCTAAACCTAACAGTAACCCTCACCCTAACCGTAACCCTAACCCAAAACCTCACACTCAACCTCCACTTCCCCCTCAGCCTTACCCTTTACATAATCCTAACCCTAACCCTGAACCCCACCCTCACCCTAACCCTAACCCTAACCCTAACGCTAACCCTCACCCTCACCCTCACCTAACCTAAACCCTAAACCTAACAATAAACCTAACCCTAACCCTCACCGTACAACTCACCTTAATCTAGTCCTAACCCTAACCCTCACCCTCAACCTCAACCTCATTGTAACACTCACCCTCAGCCTGACTCTCACCATCACACTAACCCTCACACTAACTCGTATCCTCACCCTAAACCTAACCCTAACCCTCACCCTCACCCTCACTTTCATCCTCACCCTCAGCCTAACACTAACACTTATCCTAACCCTAACCCTCACCCTCACCCTAAACCTAACACTAACCCTCACCCTCACCCGCACCCTCACACTAACACTCACCCTCACTCTCACCCTCACACTAACCCTCAACCTCACCCTAAACATCACCTTAACACTAACCCTAATCCTAACCCTCACCCTAACCCTAAACCTCACCATAATGCTCACCCTAACCCTAACGCTAACCCTAACCCTCAACCTCACACTAACCCACACCCTAACTCTTATCCTCACACTAACGCTAAACCTAACCCTAACTCTAACCTTCACACTAACCCTAACCCTCACTTTAACCCTATACCTACACTTCACCCTGACTCTCATACTAACCCTAACCCTCAACCACACCCTAATCCTCACCCTCACCCCAACACTCACCCTCACCCGAACACTCACACTCACCCTAACACTCACCCTCACACTAAATATCACCTTAACCCAAAATCTCACCCTAACCCAAACCCTAAACCTCACCCTATATCTAATCCTCAACCTAAATCTATCCCTCACCCTGACCCTCACCCTCACCCTAACCCTAACCCTAACCCTAACCCTCACCCTTCCCCTAACCCTAATACTCACCCTAAACCTAACCCTCACCCTCACACTAAACCTAATCCTCACCCTCACACTAAACCTAACACTCATCCTAACCCTTATCCTCACCCTCACCCTCTCCCTCACCTTAATCCTCATCCTAACCCTAACCTTAAATCTAATGCTAACCCTAAACCTCACCCTCACCCTAACCCTTACCCTCAACCTAACCCTAACCCTAACCAACACACTAAACCTAACCCTCACTCTAACCCTAACCCTAAACCTCACACTAAACCTAACCCTCAACCTAACCCTAAACATACCCCTGAGCCTAACCCTCACCCTAAATCTAACCTTAACCCGAATCCTCACCCTATCAGTAACCTTAACCCTAACGCTCACCTTCAACCTCTCCTTCCCCCTCAGCCTTACCCTAACCATAACCACAATCCTAACACTCAACCTAACCCTCACCATAAACCTATCCCTCAGCCTCACCCTAACCCTCACCCTAACCATTACCCTCAACCTAACCTAAACCTAACACTCATATTAACCGTAACCCTAACCCTCACCCTATCCCTTATACTAACCCAAAACCTAAATCCAACCCTCACCCTAACCTGAACCCTCACACTAACCCTAAACCTAACCCTAACCCTCAGCCTAAACCTCATCTTAACCCTAAACCTAACCCTAAAACTCAAGCTAACCCTAATCATCACCCTCACCCTAAACTTTAGCTAAACCCTAACCCTATCCCTAACCCTAACCCTAACCCTAACTCTACCTGAACACTCACCCACACCCTAATCCTCAACCTCACACTAAACATCAACCTAACACTAACCCTCAACCTAACCCTAACCCTAACCCTCACCCTAACCATAACCCTCACCGTAACCCTAAAACTCACACTAACCCTAAGCCTAACACTCACCCTCAACCGCAACCTCACCCTAAACCTATCCCTAACCCTCATCCTAACACTAACCCTGACCCTCACCCTCACCCTCACCCTAACCCTAACCCACAACCTCACCCCAATCCTCACCCTATTCCTAACACTAAAACTTACCTAACCAAAAACCTCACACTCAATCTCACCCTCAACCTAACCCTCAACCTAGCCCTCCCCCTAAAACTAACCCTCACCCTAACCCTAACACTCAAACTGAGCCTAACTCTCACCCTAAACCTAACCCTAACTCTCAGATTAACCCTCACCTTTACCCTAACTCTAACCCTCACCCTAACCCTAACCCTATCACTAACCCTCACAATAACCCTAACCTTAATACTGAACCTAACCCTCACCATAACCCTAACACTCACCCTAATCCTAAACCTAACACTAGTCCTCATGCTAACACTTACCCTCACCCTCATCCTAAACCTAATTCTCATCCTCACCCTAACCCTCACCCGAAGCCTTACCGTCACCCTAACTCTAATCCATACCCTAACCCTAACCCTCACCCTAAACCTAAACCTATCCCTAAACCTCACCCTAACCCTAACCCTCATCCTCCGTCACACTCAACCTAACCGTCACCCTAACCCTTACCGTCACCCTAAAACAACCCTAACCCTCACAGTAAACCTAACCCTCACCCAAACTCTAATGTTACCCCTAACCCTAACCCTCACCCTCAAACTAACCCTAACCCTAATCCTCACCGTATCCTTAACCTTTACCCAAAGCTACACCCTAAGCCTCACCCTCACCCTAAGGCTAACCATAACCCTCAGCCTCACCGTAACTCTCTCCCTAACACTTTACCCTCACCCTTACCCTCACCCTCACCCTAAAACTCACCCTAACACTCACCCAAACCCTAACTCTCACCTTAACCCTAATCCTAATCTTAACCTTGACGCTAACCCTCACCCTCACTCTAAACCTCACCCTAACACTTACCCACAACCTTACCCTCACTCTAACCCTAACCCTAAACCTAAAATTGACCCTAACCCTCACCCTAACCCTAAACCTCACCCTCACCCTAACCCTCACCCTAAACTTTACCCTCACCCTAACTCTTACCCTAACACTAAACCTAACTCTCACACTAACCCGAACCCTAATCCTCAGCCTAATCCTTATCCTAACCCTAAACCTAGCCCTAAACCTCACCCTAACCCTAACCCCAACCCTTAGCGTAACCCTCATCCTAACCATAACCCTAATCCTAACCCTCACCCATCCCAAACCGGAAACCTAAACCTCACCCTAACGCTAACCCTCACCCTCATCCTCTCGATCAACCTCAGCCTAACCCTAAATCTAACCTAATCCTAACCCTCACCCTCACCCTCACCCTAACTCTATCCCTAAAAGTAAACCTAACACTCACCCTCACCCTTACCCTAACCCTAACACTATCTCTAACCCTTAAGCTAACCCTAACACTCACCCTAATCCTAAACCTAACCCTCACCCTCCAACTCACCCTAAGTCTAACGCAAACCCTAACCCTAACCCTCACCCTCACCCTCAACCTAACCCTCACACTCACCCTAAACCTCACCCTAAACCTGACCCTACCCCTGTCCCTACCCCTCACCCTAACCCTAACCCTAACCCTCAACCTAACCCTAAAACTACCCCTAATGCTAACCCTCACCCTAAACCTAATCCTCACCCACACCCTAACCCGAACCCTCAACCGAACCCTCACCCTCACCCTAACAATCATCCTCACCCTAACCCTCACGCTCATTCTAAACATCACCCAAATCCTAACCCTCACCCTAACTCTAACACAAACCCTAATCCAAACCCTCACACTCACCCTAACCCTCACCCTAATCTTTACTCTCACCCTAATCCTTACCCTCACCTTAACCCTAACCATTACCATCACACTAACCATAACCCTCACTCTAACCCTAATCCTAACCCTGACCATAACTTTCACCCTCACCCTGACCCTCAGCATCAGCTTAACCCTAACCTTAATCCTATTCCTAATCCTAACCCTCACAATCACCCTCAACCTAAACCTAACCCTAACACTAACCCTCACCCTCACCCTCACCCTCACCGTACACTCACCCTCACAATCAACATCACCCTAACCCTAACCATCACCCTAACCCTAACCTCAGCTTAACCCTCACCCTCAACCTAATCCTCACCCTAACCTTAACACTAATGTAAAGGAAACCCTCACCCTCAAACTAACCCTCACACTAACCCTCACCCTCACCCTAGCCCTATCCCTAACCCTAACCATAACACTTAACCACACTCTAACCCTCACCCTCATCCTCACTCTAACCCTAATCCTAACCCTAATGCTCACCCTGCCCCTCTCCCTAATCCTAACTGTAACCCTAACCCTCAACCTCATCCTAACCCTCATGCTCACCAGAAAACTCACCCTCACCCTAAACGATACTGTCACAATAAACATCACCCTAACCCTAACCCTTAATCTAACCCTAACCCTAACCCCCACCCTAACCCTAAACTTCACGCTAACCCTCACCCTAACCCTTACCCACAACATAATCCTATCCCTCACCCTCAACCTTACCATCACCCTAACCCTTACCCTCACCCTAACCCTTATCCCAACCCTCACCCTAACCCTCACCCTAACCCTAGCCCTCACCCTCGCCCTAACCCTCACACTAACCTTTACCCTCACCCTCACCCTAAACCTCACCCTAACTTTACCCTGACCCTAACCCTACCCTAACCCTTAACTTAACCCTCACACTAACCCTAAACCTAACCCTCAACCTAACCCTGATCCTAACCCTAAACGTAAACCTAACCCTCGACCTAACCCTAACCCTAACCCTCACACTAAGCCTAACCCTCACCCTCACCCTCAGGCTAACTCTAATACTAACCCTAACCCTCACCCTCAACCTAACTCTAACCCTAAACCTAACCCTAACCCTCACCCTCACCCTCAACCTAACCCTAAAACTATCCCTAACCCTCACCCTAACTGTAACCCAAAACCTATACCTCACCCTCACCCTAACCCTAACCCTAACCCTCACACTAAACCTCACCCTAAACCTTACCCTCAACATAAACCTAACTCTAACCCTAATCTTCACCCTAAACCTAACATTCACCCGCACCCTAACCCTAACCCTATTCCTAAACCTAAACCTCACCCTTAAACTCACCCTAAACCTACACCTAACATTATCCCTAACCCACACCCTCACCCTATCCCTGACCCTCACCCTAAACCTCACCCAAACCCTAAACATACCATTCACCCTCACCCTCAGACTCACCCTAACCCTAATCCAAACCCTCCACCTAAACCTAATGCTACCCATAACCCTCACCCTCACACTAAACCTAAACCTAACACTAACACTCTACCTAACCCTAATCCTCATCCACCCCCTGACCCTCACCCTCACCTTCACCCTCACCCCCATGCTAAACATCACCCAAACCCTAACCCTCACCCTAACCCTAGCCCTAACCCTCATCCTAACCCTAACCCAAAACATAATTCTCAACCTCACCCTATTCCTTACCATAACCCAAATCCTTGGCTAAAATAAACCCTCAACCTAAAACTCACACTAACACTCACCCTCACCCTAGCCTTCACCCTTACCCTAACCCTAACCCTAACCATAAGCTTCACAGTAACCATTACCCTCACCCTAATCCTAAACCTAACATTAACCCTAACCCTAACCCTCAGCCTCAACCTCACCCTAATCCTCACTTTCAGCCCAACCCTAACCCTAACCTATTCCCAATCCAAACCCTCACCATGACACTTACCCTAACCCTCACCCTCACCCTAACCTTCACCCTCACCCTAAACATCACACTAACCGTAAACCTCAGCTGAACCCTTACCCTAACCCTGACCCTAACCCTAATGTCATCTTAACCCTAAACCTCACGTAAACAAAAACCTCACCCTCACCCTCACCCTCACCCCAACCCTAACCCTAACCCTATGACTCACCCCAACCCTAACCTTCACCCTAACACTAACCCTCACCCTCAACCTCACCCTAATCTTAACCCTAACTCTAATCCTAACCCTCACCCTCACCGTAAACCTCACCCTAACCGTTACCCTCACCCTCACGCTTAGCGTAACCCTAAACCTCACAGTAAAACTTACCCTAACCCTAACCCTTACCCTCACCTTAACCCTCAACCTCACCCTAATCCTCAACCTAACCTTACTTTAACCTTTACATAAACTAAACCCTCACCCTCACCCTCAACCGTCACAATAATCCTAACCATAAGACTCAGGATAAAACTTATCCTAATCCTAAACCTAAAACAAAACGTCACCCTAACTAAACCCTAATCCTAACCCTAACCCTAATCCTAACCCTCACACTAAACCTAACCCTAACCCTCAGCCTAACGCTCATCCTAACCCTAACCCAAACACTAAACCTCACCCTAAACCTAATCCTAACCCTAACCCTCACCCTAACCCTGAACCTCACACTCAACCTCACCCTCACCCTCAGCCTAAACCTAGTTCTAACCCTACTACTAACCCTCAAACTCACCCTAACTCTAACCCTAAACCAAACCCTCACACTCCCCCTCACCCTCACCCTAACCCTCACACTAACCCTCACCCTAACCCTAACCCTCACCCTCACCCTAACACTCACCCAAACATTTACCCTGACCCTAAACCTAACTCTAACCCTAAACCTAACACTCACACTAACACTAAACCTAACCCTCAAACTACCCTTATCCTAATCCTAAACCTAACCCCAGCCCTCACCCTAACCCTAACCCTAACCCTAATTCTTAACCCTCAAACTAACCCTAAACATAAACCTCAGCCTAACGCTCATCCTAAACCTAACCCTAACCCTAACCCTCACCCTAAACGTACCCCTAACCCTAACACTTACCCTAAACCTAACCCTCACCCTAACCCTCAGGCTAACTCAAATATTAACCCTAATACTAACCCTCACCTTCACCCTAACTCTAACCTTAAACCTTACCCTAACCCTCACCCTCACTCCTAACCGTAAACCTATCGCTAACCCTCACCCTAACCCTAACCCAAAACCTATACCTCACCCTCACCCTCACCCTAACCCTAACCCTAACCCTAAGCCTCACACTAAACCTCACCCTAAACCTTACCCTCACCATTAACCTAACTCTAACCCTAATCCTTACCCTAAACCTAACCCTCACCCATACCCTTACCCTGATCCTCACCCTAACACTCACCGACACCCTAACACTCATCCTAACACTAACCCTAACCCTACCCTTCACCCTAACAATCCTACTAAACCTAACCCTAATCCTAACCGTCAACCCAAACCTAATCCTAGCCCTAACCCTCACCCTCACACTAACCCTAAATCTAATGCTAATACTCAACCTAACACTAATCCTCAACCACACCCTAACTCTTACCCTCACTCGAACCCTGACACTCACCCGAAAACTCATCCTCACCATAACCCTCACCCTTATGCTAAACATCACCCAAACCATAACCCTCACTCTAACCCTTGCCCTAACCCTCACCCTAAACCTAACCCTCAACCTAACCCTCACCCTCACCCTAATCCTCACCATAACACTAAACTCTGTCTAAAGGAACACCTCACCCTTAACTTACACTAACCCTCACCCTCACACAAGCCCTCACCCTAAATCTAACCCTAACCCTAAAACTCACCCTCACCCTAAACCTCACTCGAACCCTTCCCCTCACCCTAACCCTAACCCTAACCATAACCATAACCCTCACAGAAACCGTAACCCTCACCCTAACCCTAAACCTAACCTATCCCAAACCCTCACCCTCACCCTCACCCTCAACTTCAGTCTAACCCTAACCCTAACCGTATTCCCAATCTTAACCCTCACCCTCACCCATACCGTAATCCTCACCCTCACCCTAACCCTCACCCTTACCCTAAACATCACCTAACACTAAACCTCACCTTACCTCTAAACCTAACACTCACCCTAAACCTAACCTCAGATTAACCCTATCCTTGACATAAACGAAAACCTCACCCTCATCCTCACAATAACCATCACCCTCACCCTATCCCTCACCATCACTCTAACCATAACCCTAACACTCAACGTCACCCTCAACCTCACCTTCAGCCTATACCTAACACTAAACCTAACCCTAAACCTCACCCTCACCCTAACCCTAACACTAACCCTAACCTTCACCCCAACCCTAACCCTCACCCTAACACTAACACTAATCCTCTACCTCACCTTAATCCTAACCGTAACTCTAATCCTAAACAGCACCCTCACCCTAACCCTCACACTAACACTTACCCTCACCCTCACCCTAACCCTAATCCTAACCCTCACATTAACCCTACCCTGCACCCTAACCCTAACCCTCACCTTAACCCTCAACCTCACCATAATCCTCACCCTAACCTAATCTTAACACTTACCTAAACTAAACCTTCACCCTCATCCTCACCCTAACCCTCACCATCAGCCTAGCCCACACCCTAACTCTAACCCTAAACCTAACCCTCACACTAACCCTAACCCTAAACCTCAGCCTAAACCTTAATCTAAGCCTAAACCTAAAATTAACCTTCACCCTAACCAAACCCTAACTCTAACCCTAACCCTAAACCTCACCCTAAAACTAACCCTAACCCTAAACCTCACCCTAAACCTAAACCTCACCCTCAACCTCACCCTCACCCTCCGCCTAAACCTAGTGCTAACCCTAATCCTAACCCTTACCCTCAACCTAACTCTAACCTTAAACCAAAATCTCCCCCTCTTTCTAACCCTTAATCTAACCCTCACTCTAAACCTAACCCTCAACCTCAACCTCACCCTCACCCTCAGCCTAACCCCTAGTCCTTAACCTAATCCTAACCCTTAACCTACCCCTGAACCTAACCATAACCCTAACACTAACCCTAACCCTCACCCTCACCATAGTCCACACCCTAAACCTAACCCTAAACCTATCCCTCACACTAACCCGTACCCTAACCCTCAGCCTAAACCTTATGCTAACCCTAAACCTAAAACTAACCTTCACCCTAAACAAACCATAACCCTAACCCTAACCTAAACCTAACCCTCACACTAACCCTAAACCTAACCCTCAGCCTAACGCTCATCCTAACCCTAAACCTAACCCTAACCCTAAACCTCAACCTAACATTCATCCTAACCCTAACCCTAACACTAACCCTAACCCTGACCCTCAATTTAACCCTCCCTATAACCCTAACTCTAACACTAAACCTCACCCTCAACCTAACCCTAATCCTAACACTAACCCTAAACCTCACCCTAACTCTCACCCTAACCCTCACCCTCACCCTAAACATCACAATAACCTTAACCCACACCTTAACCCTAACCCTAACCCTCACTGTAACCCTAACCTCACTTAACCCTAACCTGATGTAAACGAAACCCTCACCCTCACCCTCACCCTAATCCTCACCTTAACCCGAAACCTGACATAAACGAAACCCTCACCCTCACCCTCACACTAACTCTCACCCTCACCCTAGCCCTCACCCTTACCCGAACACTATCCATCAACCTCACCCTCAGCCTAAACCTAACCCTACCCTAACCCTAACCCTCACCCTCACCCGCACCCTCACCAGCACCCTAACCCTAACAATACCCCTAACCCTCACCCTAAAACTAAACCTCAAGTTCACCCTAACCCTAATCCTAACCCTAATTCTAATCCTAACCTTCACCCTCACCCTAACCCTCACCCTAACCCTTACCCTCACCTTCACCTAACCCTAACCCTAACCCTCACACTAACCCAAACACTCACCCTAACCGTAACACTAACCCTAACCCTTACCCTCAAAATCACGCTAACCCTAACCCTTACCCTCAGACTAACCCTAACCTTAACAGTATCCCTAACCCTAAAACTAGTCCTCACACTAACCCTAATCCTCAACCACACCTTAACCTGAACCCTCACCCGAACCCTCACCCTAATACTAACCCTAAACCTAAACCTAACCCTCCCACTAAACCTATCCCTCACACTAACTGTATCCCTACCCATCAGCCTAAACCTCACCCTAACCCTAAACCTAACCCTAATCCTCACCCTATCCCTAAACCTAACCCTCACCCTCACACTCACCCTAGCCCTCACCCTAACCCTACACCAAACCCTAACCATCACACTAAACTTAACCCTCACCCTATACCTAACCCTACCCCTCAGCCTAAGACTCACCCTAACCTTAACCCTAACCCTAAACCTAATCCTAGCCCTATCCCTAACCCTAACCCTAACCCTCACACTCACCCTAGCTCTCACCTTAACCACACCCTAACCCTACCCCTAACCCTAAACCTCACCCTCAATGTAACCCTCAAGCTAACCCTTACCCTCACCCTAATCCTAACCCTGACCCTAACCTTAACCCTAAAACTCACAATGAACCTAACCCACACCCTAACCCTAACCCTACCCCACAGCCTAACCCTCATCCTAAACCTAACCCTAACCCTATCCCTCAACTTAACACTAACCCTGACATTAACCATAACCCTCAACCTAACCCTAAACCTCACCCTCACCCTCACACTCAAACTCAGCCTAACCCTAACCCTAACACTAATCCTAAACCTAACCTTCACCTGCACCCTCACCCTAACTCTAACCCGAACCCAAACCATAACCCTTCCCCTACCCCTCACCCTCAACTGAACCCTCACTCTCACCCTAATGCTCACCCTCACCCTAAACCTAACCCTAACCATTACCCTCAATCTCACGCTCATGCTCACACTAACCCTAATCCTCACACTAACCCTCACCCTCACCCTAACCCTAACCCAAACACTAAACCTAACCCTCACCCTCACCCTAACCATAAACCTACCCCTCACCCTAACCCTCACGCTCACCCTACCTCTAACCCTAACCCTAACCCTCCCTCTCACCCGAACCTTCACACTCAACCTCACCCTAAACATGACCCTAACACTAAACCTAATCATAACCCTAATACTCACCCTAACCCTAACCCTAACCTTAACCCTCAACCTCACGCTAATCCTCACCCTAACATAACCTTTACCCTTACCTAAACTAAACCCTCAACTTAACCTTCACCCTCACACTAGCCCACACCCTAACCCTAACGCTAAACATATCCCTCACACTAACCCTAACCCTAACCGTCAGCCTAAACCTTATCCTAACCCTAAACCTAAAACTAACCTTCACCCTATACAAACCCTAACCCTAACCCTAACCCTAAACCTCACCCTAATCCTAACCCTCAACCTCAACCTCAACCTCACCATCAGCCTAAACCTAGTCCTAACCTAATCCTAACCTTCAACCTCACCCTTACTCTAACCCTAAACCTAACCCTCACCCTCTGACTCCCACTCACCCTAACCCTCACCCTAACCCTAAACCTCACCCTAAACCTCATCCTCATACTCAGCCTAATCCTCGTCCTAACCCTCACCCTATACCTCACACTCAAACTAACCCTAACCCTAACCCTAACCCTCACCCTCACCCTCACCCTCACCTTACCATAACTCTATCCGTCACCCTCAACCTAAACCTGACCCTAACACTTGCCGTCACCCTAACCCTCACCCTAAACCTAAACATGAACCTAACAGTCACCCAAATGCTCAGACTAACCCTAACACTAAACCTAACCCTCACCCTCAGTCTAACCCTCACCCTAACGCTTACCCTCACACTAAACCTAATCCTCAAACTAACCCTAAACCTAACCCTAACCTTAACCCTCAACTTAACCCTCACCTTAATATTAACCCTGACCCTAACCGTTACCCTAACTCTAACACTAAACCTAAACCTCACCCACACCTAACCCTCACCGTCACCCTAACCCTCACCCTAAACCTAACCCTCACCCACACGCTAAACCTCAGCTTCACCCTCACCCTTACCCTTACCCTAAACCCAAACCTAACCCTCAGCCTAACCCTAACCCTCACCCTAACCCTCAAACTCCCCCTCACCCTAACCCTAATGATAACCCTAACCCTCACCCTAAACCTCACCCTAACCCTAACCCTAACCCTAACCCACACCCTAAACCTAACCCTACCCTAAACCTCACCCTCACCCTAACCTTCACCCTCACACGAAACCTCACCCTCACCCTACCCTTCACCCTCAAACGAAACCTCACCCTCATCCTAACCCTCACCCTCACCGTAAACATCACCCTAACCCTAACTCTCACCCTAACCCTAAACATAACTCTCACCCTCACCCAAACACTAACCCTAACCCTAACCCTCCCGCTCAAACTCATGCTAACCCTAAACCTCAATCTTACCTTAAACCTCACCCTAACCCTTAAACTTACCATAACCCTAAAACTAAACATGAGCCTCACACTAAACCTAACCCTCACCCTCACACAAACCCTAACCCTACCCCTCACCCTAAACCTCAGCCTATCCCTAAACTCAACCTAAACCTAGCCCTCACCCTTACCCTAATCCTAACACTTACCCTAACCCTAACCATAAACCTAACCCTCACCCTCATCCTCACCCTAAATATAACCCTAACCCTAACCCTCACCCTCACCCTAACCCTAACCCTAACCCTAACCCTCACCTTAACCCTCCCCCTAATCCTAAACCTGATCCTAACCATCACCCTAAAGCTAACATTAAACCTAAACCTCACCCTCACCCTAACCGTCACCGTCACACTAACCCTCACTCAAACCTGAACCCTCACCTCAACCTAATCTTCACACTCACCCTAACCATAAACCTAACCCTAATCCTCTCCCTAACCCTCAACCTCACCCTCACCTCACCTAAAGCCTAACCCCTAAACCTAATCCTAATCCAACCCTCACCCTCACCATAAAACTAACCCTAACCCTAATC
Organism: Dipodomys merriami; assembly: GCF_024711535.1. Lineage (NCBI taxonomy): Eukaryota > Metazoa > Chordata > Mammalia > Rodentia > Heteromyidae > Dipodomys > Dipodomys merriami. The sequence goes on from NW_027206346.1 coordinate 3,789,397, forward strand.
CTATACCGAACCCTCACCTTCAACATAACCTAACAGTAACCATCACCCTCACACGCACCCTTACCCTAACCCTAACCCTAAGCCTTACTCTAACCCTAACCCTCACCCGAACCCTTACCCTAACCATAACCCTCACCCTCATTCTCACCCTATCCCTAACAATAACCCTATCCCTCACCCTAACCATTATCCTCACACTTACCCTAAACCTAACCCTAAACCTCACACTAACCCTAAACCTCACCCTAACCCTGACCCTACACCTCACCCTAAACCTCACCCTAATCCTAACCCTAACCTTAACCCACACCCTAAACCTAACCCTAACCCTCACCCTCACCCTAACCCTCATCCACACCCTAATCTGAAACCAAACCCGAACCCTCACAGTCACCCTAACACTCACCTCTCTCTGAAAATCACCCTAACCATAACCTGCACCCTAACCCTAAACATAACCCTCACCCTCACCCCAACCCTAATCCTAACTCAAACACGAACCCTCACCGTATCCCTCACCGCACACTCACACTAACCCTAACCCTCACTCTCATCCTAAACTTCACCCTAAACATTACCCTAACTCTACCCCTCACAATAACACTTACCATAACCCTAACCCAAACCCTAATCTTCACCCTCACCCTAGCCCTCATCCATACGCTCAACCTAACCTTAACAATCACCCTATCGCTCACCCTCACCCTAACCCTAACCCTAACGCTTACCCTCACCCTAACCCTAACCCTCACACTAAATCTAACCCTCACCCGAACCATAACCATAATCCTCACTGTATCCCTCATCCTAACCTTAAACATAACCCTCAACTTAAATCTAAACCTAAACATTAACCTAACCCTAACCCCCACCCTCACCCTCACCCTCAACCTCAGCCTAACACTAACCCTAACCCTAATCCTAAACCTAACACTCACCCTCACACTCACCCTAATTGGAACCTAACCATAAACCTAACCATCACCCTAACCATAAACCTATCCCTAACCTACACCCTAAACCTAAACATCACCCTAACACTAACCCTAACCCTATCCCTCACCCTCACCCTAACCCTAACTCTCAACCTAACTGTCATCTTAACACTAATGCTAACCCTAACCCTCACCCTAACTCTAACCCTCACCCAAACCCTCACCATAAACCTCACCCTAACCCTAACCCTCAAACCGACCCTAACCCTTACCCTAACTCTTGTCCTCAACCTAAATGTAAACCTAACCCTAAGACTCACACTAACCCTAACTCTAACCCTCAGGCTAACCCTCATCCTAAACCTAACCCTAACACTAATCCTAAACCTAACCCTCACCCTCACCCTAACTCTAACCATAACCCTAACCCTAACCCACATGTTAACCCTCAACCTCACACTCACCCTAAACCTAACATTAACAATAAAACTAAGCCTAACCCTAACCATCACCCTCACCCTAACCCTAACCCTAACCCTAACACTAACCCTAAACCTAACCCTAATTCTTATACTCACCCTAAACCTAACCCTAACCGTCAAACTCACACTCAACCTCACCCTCACCCTAACACTCACGCTCAAACTCACCCTCACCCTAAACCTCACCTTCACCCTAAAAATCACCCTACCCCTAACCCTCACCCTAACCCTAACCCTTACCCTAACCCTAACCCTACCCCTCAACCTAAACATCACCCTGACCCAAAACCTAACCCTGACCCTCACGCTAAACCTAACCCTAACCCTAATGCTAACCCTAAAACTAACCCTCACCATAACCCTAACACTTACCCTAAACGTAACCCTAACCCTAACCCAAACGTTAGTCCAAACCCTAACCCTCACCCTACCCCTCATCCTAAACTTTATCCTCATAGTCACCTTAACTCTAACCCTAACCCTAACCCTCACACAAACCGTAACTCTCTCCCTAAACTTAACCCTACCCCGCACTCTAACCCTCACCCTAACCCTTATCCTAAACCTCACCTTCAACCTAACGCTCACCGTCACCCTAACCCTCACACTAAACTGAACCCTAAACAACACCCTAACCCTCAACATCACCCTCACCCTCACCCTCACCCTCACCCTCAACCTCACCCTCAACCTCACCCTCACCCTAATCCTAAACCGAACCCTAACCCTCACCCTCACACTAATCCTTAACCTCACCCTAACCCTAACCCTTACCTTGACCCTAACCCTCACCCTAATCCTAACATTTAGCCTATCCCTAACTCTACCCCTTTCCCTAACACTCATCCTAACCCTCACTCTCACCCTAACACTAACCCTCAAAAACAACCTATCCCTCATCCTCAACCTGATCCTATCCCTAAGCCTAACCCTAATCCTAACCTTCATCCTCACCCTCACCCTCACTGTAACTCTAACACCCAGCCTCACCCTAATCCTAACCCTCATCCTAACCTTAAACCTAAACTTAATGCTAACCCTAAACCTCAGGCTCACCCTAAACCTCTACCTAACCCTTACCCTCACCATAACCCTAACCCTAACCCTCACACTAAACCTAACCCTCACCGTAAATCTAACCCTAACCCTCAGCCCTGACCTCACCCTATACATAACCCTAACCCTAATCCACACCCTATCCCTAAACTCAACCCTAATCCTCAACCTAACCCTCACTCTCACCCTAATCCTAATGCTAACACTAACCCTCCCCCTCCCGCTAACACTAACCTCACCCTAACCCTCACTCTAACACTTACTGACACCCTAACCGTCACCCTAACCCTAAAAATAAACCTAACCTTCCCCTTACCCTCACGCTAACCCTAAAAATAACCCTAATCCTAACCATAACCCGAACCCTCACCATAACTCTAATCCTCACCCTTTCCCTAACCCTCACCCTAACCTTTACCCTCAACATAACCCAAACCCTAACCCTAAACCTAACACTCAAACTAACCCTAAGCCTTACCCTCAGCCTAACCCATATACAAAGCCTAAACCTAACAGTAACCCTCACCCTAACCCTAACCCTCAACCTAGCCCTCCCTCTAACACTAATGCTCACCCTAACCCTAACCCTCACACTCACCCTCACCCTAACCCTAAACGTAACCCTAAGCCTCACCCTAACCCTAACCCTCACACTAAGCCTAACCCTCACCCTAACCCTAACCCTACCTCTCAGACTAACCCTCACCTTAACCCTAACTCTAACCCTCACCCTAAGCCTAACCATATCACTAACCCTCACACTAACCCTAACCCTAATACTGAACCTAACCCTCACCCTCACCCTCACCATAGCACTAAAACTCACCCTAATCCAAACCCTAACCGTAGTCCTCACGCTAACAATTACCCTCAAACTCACCCTAACCCTAACCCTCAACCTCACCCTAACACTCACCCTAAGCCTTACCCTCAACCTAACTCTAATCCTAACCCTAACCCTCACCCTCACCCTAATGCTAAACCTAACCAGCAGACTCACACTAACCCTCACCCTAACACTTACCCTCACCCTAAACCTAACCCTCACTCTCACCCTAAACCTCACCCTAACACTTACCCAAACCCTAACACTCACCCTAACCCTAACCCTAAAACTAATCTTGACGCTAACCCTCACCCTCACCCTAAACCTCACCCTAACACTTACCCAAACACTTACCCTCACCCTAAACCTAACCCTAAACCTAAACTTGACCCTAACCCTCACCCTAACTCTCACCCTAATGTTTACCCTCTCCCTAACTCTTACCCTAACCCTAAACCTAACCCTCACACTAACCCTAACCATAACCCTCAGCCTAACACTTATCCTAACACTAAACCTAGCCCTCAACCTCACCTTAAACCTAACCCTAACCCTCAGCCTAACCCTCATCCCAACCCTAACCCTAATCCTAACCCTCATCCTAAACCTAACCGTAAACCTAAACCTCACCCTAACCCTAACCCTCACCCTCACACTCCCCATAACCGTCAGCCAAACCTAATCCCAACTCTAACCCTAAACCTAACCCTAACACTCACCCTCACCCTTACCCTAAGCCCTCCCCTCTCCCTACCCCTCACCCTAACCCTAAGACTAACCCTAACCATCAACCTAACCCTAACCCTACCCCTAACGCTAACCCTCAACCTAACCTAATCCTCACCCACAAGCTAACCCTCACCCTCAACAGAAACCTCACCCTCACCCAAACACTCATCCTCACCCTAACCCTCACACTCACTCTAAATGTCACCCAAACACTAACCCTCAACCTAACCCTAACCCAAACCCTAATCCAAATCCTCCCCCTCACCCTTACCCTCACCCTAACCCTTACCCTCACCCTAACCCTAACCATAATCCTCACAATAACCGTAACCCTCACTCTAACCCTAATCCTCACCCTAACCTTCATCCACACCCTGATCCTCACACTCAGCTTAACCCTAACCCTAAACCTAACCCTCACCCTAAACCCTAAACCTAACACTAACCCTAAACCTCACCCTCACCCTCACCCTAACCCTAACCCTCACCCTAAACATCACCCTAATCCAAACACTCACCCTAACCCTAACCCGAAGCTGTACCCTGAACCTAAACTCAGCATAATCTTTAACCTAACCCTAACCTTTACCTAACCGAAACCCTCACCCTCACCCATAGCCTAAACCTCACCCTCACCGAAGAATTCACCCTAACCCTAACCTTAACCCTAACCCTCGCCCTCAAACTCCCCTACACCCTCAGCCTTACCCTAACCATAACCCTAATCGTAACACTAATGCTCAACCCCAACCTCACCCTAACCCTAACCCTAACCCTAACTATAACCCTCACCCTCATCCTAACCCTAACCCTAACCCTAACAATAACTCTAACCCTAACCCTAACCCTAAAACTCATCCTAACCCTAATCCTAACCCTAAATCTCAACCTCATCCTCACCCTCACACTAACCCTCAACCTCACCCTAAATATCACCTTAACCCTAACCTTCACAATGAACCTAACCCTAAAGCTCACCCTAACTCTCACCCACAAACTAACCCTCAGCCTAAACATTATCCTCACACTAAACCAAACCCTAACCCTAACCTTCACACTAACCCTAACCCTCAAGCTAACCGTATCCTGATACCTCACCCTAACTCTCACCCTAACCCTAACTCTAAACCTAACCCTCACCCTCACCCTAACCCTCACCATCACCCTAATGCTCACCCTAACCCTAACCCTCACCCTAAACCTAACCCTCAACCAAAACATAACCCTCACCCTGACCCTCGCCCTAACCCTAACCCTAACGCTAACCCTTACCCTAACCCTTACTTTAACCCTAACCCTCACCATAAACCTAATGCTCACCCTAACAATAACCCTCACACTAACCCTAACCCTAGCCCTCACCCTCACCCTCACCCTCAACCTAACCTTAACACTCATCCTAACCCTAACCCTAAACCTAAACCTCACACTAAACTTAAACTTCACCTTAACCCTAATCCTCACACTAAACCTAACAGTCACTCTATCCCTAACCCTAACCCTAGCTTAACCCTCACCCTAAACCTAACCTTAACCCTAATCCTCACCCTATCCCTAACCTTAACCCTAACCCTAATCCTAACACTCACCCTCACCTTAACTCTAAACCTAACCCTCAACTTCACCCTAACCATATACCTAACCCTCACCCTAACACTAACACGCACCCTATACCTCACCCTCACCCTAACCCTAAACCAAACCCTAACCCTAACGCTAAACCTAATCCTATCGGTAAACCTGACCCTCACCCTCACTCTAAACCTAATCCTAAACTGCACCCTAAGCATAACCCTAACCCTAATGCTAACCCTAACCCTCAACCTCACCCTAAACCTAACACTAACACTCAAACTAAACCTAACCCCAACCCTAATGTTAACCCTAACCCTCACCCTAACTCTAACCCTGAACCTAACCCTTATCCTAACCCTCACCCTCACCCTATCTATAACACTAACACTCACCCTAACCCTAACTCTAATCCTAACCCTAATCCTACCACTCAGCCTAACCCTTACCCTCACTCTAACCCTCACCCTCTCCCTAACATTAATGCCAACCCTAAATATCAACCTCACCCTAACAGTCGCCCTAAACCTTACCCTCACCATAACCCTATCCCTCCCCTCAACCTAACCCTCACCCTAACCCTTACACTCACCCTAACCCTCACCCAAACCTAACCCTAACACTAACCCTCACCCTAACCCCCACCCTAGCCTTCACCCTAACCCTAATGCTAACCCTAACCCTCAGTCTCACCCTAAACCTCACCCTAACTCTTATCCTCACACGAACCCTAACAATAACCCTAAGCGTAACCCTCACACTAAGACTAACCCTCATCCTAACCCTAACCCTACCTCTCACCCTAACACTCACCCTAACCCTAACCTTAACCCTAACCTGAACCCTAACCCTAACCCTAATTCGCCCCCGAACCCGAACCCTCACCTACACCCTAACCCTTCCCCTTCCCTGAACCCTAACTCTCACCCTAAAACTCACCCTCACCCTAAACATCACCCTAACACTTACCCTCAACCTAAAACTCAACCTCACCACAACCTAACCCTGCCCCCCACCATAATCCTCGCCCTAAACCTAACCCAAAAACTTACCTAACTGAAACCCTCACCCACAACCTCATCCTCTCTTTCAACCTCAGCCTAAACCTTACCCTAACCCTAAACCTAACCCTAACTCTTACCCTCACCCTAAACCTAACCTAACCCTAATCCTCACCGTCACCCTCCCACTCACCCTCACCCTCACCCTAACCCTCACCTTCACACTCACCCTCACCCTAACCCTCACCGTCACCCTAAACATCACTCTAAACCTAACCCTCACGCTAACCTAACCCCTACCCTAACCCTAACCCTAAACCAAACTCTCACCCTAACATTAACCCTCACCCTAACACTTACCCTCAACCTAACCCCAACCTTAAACTTAACACTAAACCTCACCCGAACCCTCACTCTAACCCTAATTCTAACCCTAACCCTAACTTTTACCCTAAATCTAACTCTTACACAAACCCTAAGCCTAACCCTAAACCTCACCCTAACCCTAAACTTAACCCTCATCCTCACCCTAACACTTGCCCTAACCCTAACCCTCACCATAACCCGAACCCTTAACCGATACCTAAACCTCATCCTCAAGCTAACCCTAACCCTAACCCTCACTGTAACCCTAACCCTCACCCTAAACCTCAGCCTCACCCTAACCCTCAACCTAAACCTAACCCTCAGCCTAAACCTCACCTTCACCCTAAGCCTCACGCTAACCCTAACCCTAAATCTTACCTAACCGAAACACTCAACCTCACCCTCACCCTCTCCCTAACCCTCATTCTCACCATAGCCCTCACCCTAACCCTCACCCTCACCCTCAGCCTAACCCTTACACTAACCCTAATCCTAACCCTAACCCTTATCCTCACCCTAAACCTAACCCTAGCCGTCACGTTCACACTCACCCTCACCCTCACCCTAACCCTCATGCTCAATCTCACCCTCACCCTAACCCTAAACTTAACCCTAACCCTCACCCTAACACTCATGCTCAATCTCACCCTCACCCTAACGCTCACCATCACCCTAAAAATCACCCTAACCCTAATGCCAACCCTAACCCTCAACCTCACCCTAAACCTCACCCTAATCCTTATCCTCAAACTAACCCTAACCCTAAACCTCGACCTCACCCTTACTCTAACCCTAACCATAAACATAACCCTCACTCTAACCGTAATCCTTACTCTAAGCCTGAACCTAACTTTTACCCTCACACTAACTGTAACCCAAACCCTAACCCTCACCCTCACCCTAAACCTAACCCTAAACATAACCCTCACCCTAACCCTGTCCCTTACCCTAACCCTAACCCTACCCCTCACCCTAAACCTCACACTCAACCAAACTCTAACTATGACACTCACCCTAAACCCAACCCTAACCTTAACCCTAACGCTAACCTAAACCTAACCCTCACCCTAACCCTAACACTTACCCTAAACCTAACCCTAACCCTAACCCTAACCCTAACCCTCACACTAAGCCTAACCCTCACCCTAACCTTTATCCTCATACTAAAGCTAACTCTAACCCTAACCCTAACCCTCACACAAACCCTAACCCTCTCCTTAACCTTAACCCTACTCCTCGCCCTAACCCTCACCCTAACCTTAACCCTCACCCTAAAAATTATCCTAAACCTCACCCTCACCCTAACCATCACCGTCACCTTAACCCTCACCCTAAACCGAACTTTAACCCACACCCTAACCCTCACCCTCACCCTCACCCTCACCCTCACTCTAACCCTAAACCGAACCCTCATCCTAACACTAACCCTCACCCTCACCCTCACACTAACCCTAACCCAAAGCCTCACACTAACCCTAACCCTAAACCTTACCTAACCGAAAACCTCACCCTCACCCAAACCCTAACCCTCTACCTAGCCCCCCCAACACTAACCCTCACCCTAACCCTAACCCTCACCCTCACACTCACCCTCACCCTAACCCTAAACCTAACCCTAACCCTAATGCTAACCCTAAACCTACCTCTCAGACTAACGCTCACCCTAACCCTAACCCTATCACTAACCCTCACACTAACCCTAACCCTAATACTGAACCTAACCCTCACCCTCACCATAACCCTAACACTTACCCTAATCCAAACCCTATCCGTAGTCCTCACCCTAACACTTACCCTCACCCTCAACATCACCCTAACCCTCACCCTAAGCTATACCCTCACCTTAACTCTAACCCTAACCCTAACCCTCACCCTCACCTTCACCCTAATGCTAACCATAACCCTCACACTCACCCTAACCCTCACACTAACACTTACCCTCACCCTAACCCTAACCCTCACCCTCACCTAAACCTCACCCTAACACTTTCCCAAACCCTAAACCTCACCCTAACCCTAACCCTAAACCCAACCTTGACGCTAACCCTCACCCTCATTTTAAAATTCACCCTAACACTTACCAACACCCTTACACTCACGCTAACCCTAACCCTAAACCTAAACTTGACCCTAACCCTCACCCTAACCCTAAACCTCACCTTCACCCTAACTCTCACCCTAACATTTACCCTCACCCTAACTCTTACCCTAACTCTAAACCTAACGCTCACACTAACCCTAACCCTAACCCTCAGCTCAACCCTTATCCTAACCCTAAACCTTACCCAAACACTAACCCTAAGCCTCAGCCTAACCCTCATCCTAACCCTAACCCTAATACTAACTCTCACCCTAAACCTAAACCTCACCATCATCCTAACGCTCACCCTAACCCTCACCCTAAACCTAACCCTCACCCTAAACCTAACCCTCAACCTAAACATAACCCTCACCCTGACCCTCACCCTAACCCTAACCCTAACGCTAACCCGCACCCTAACCCTTACTTTAACCCTAACACTCACCTTCAACCTATCGCTCACCCTAACACTAACGCTCAAACTAACCCTACAAATAGCCCTCACCCTCACCCTCACCCTCAACCTAAACCTCACCCTAACCCTAATCCTCACACTAAACCTAACAGTCACTCTATCCCTAACCCTACCCCTCAGCCTAACCCTCACCCTAAACCTAACCCTAAGCCTAAACCTCACCCTAACCCTAACACTAACCGTAACCATAAGCCTAACCCTAACCCTAACACTAACACTAACCATAACAATAAGACTAACCCTAACCCTTACCCTCACCCTAACCCTAACCCTAACCCTCACCCTAAACCTTATGCTAAACCTAACACTCACCCTCACCCTAATCCTCACCCTAACCCTTATCCTCACACTAACTCTAACCCTATCCCTCAGCATCAACCTCACCCTAACCCTAAACCTGAAACTAACCCTCACCATAAACCTAACCCTTACCCTAAACGTAAACCTAACCCTAGCCCTAACCCTAATCCTCACCCTCACCCTCATCTTAACCCTGACCCTAAACCTAACCCTCACCCTAACCCTAACCCTTACCCTATCCCTAAACCTACCCCTCAACCTAACCCTCACGCTCACCCTAATCCTAACCCTAACCCTCACCCTAAACCTAAACCAAACCCTAACCCTCACCCTAACCCTAAACCTAACCCTCAACCTGACCCTAACCCTTACCCTAAACCTAAACCTAATCCTATCCCCAAACCAAACCCTAACCCTCATCCTCAACCTCACCCTCACCCTAACACTCACCGTCACCGAAACCCTCACACTAAACCGAACCTTAACCCATACCCTAACCCTCACCCGAACCCTCACCCGAACCCTCACACTCACCCTAAACCTAACCCACAACCTCACCCTAATCCTCACCCTAACCCTAACCCTAAACATTACCTAACCGAAATCCTCACCATCAGCCAAACCCTTACCCTCAACCTAGCCCTCCCCCAACACTAACCCTCACCCTAACCCAAACCCTCACCCTCAAACTCACCCTCACCCTAATCCTAAACCTAAACCTAATCCTCACACTAAGCCTAACCCTCACCCTAACCCTAACCCTACCTCTCAGACTAACCCTCACCTTAACCCTAACTAGGACCCTCACCCTAACCCTAACCCTATCACAAACCCTCACACTAACCCTAAACCTAATACTGAACCTAACCCACACCCTCACCCTCACAATAACCCTAACACTCACCCTAATCTTAACCCTAAAATTAGTCCTCACCATAACACTTACCCTCCCACTCACCCTAACACTAACCCTCAACCTCACCCTAACCCTCACACTAAGCTTTACTCTCACCCTAACTCTAATCCTAACCCTAACCCTCACCCTCACCCTAATGCTAACCCTAACCCTCAGACTCACACTAACCCTCACCCTAACACTCTCACCCTAACCCTAACCCTCACCCTCACCCTAAACCGCACCCTAACACTTACCCAAACCCTAACTATCACGCTAAACCTTACCTTGACGCTAACCCTCATCCTCACCCTAAACCTCACCCTAACACTTACTCACACCCTTACACTCACCCTAACCCTAACCCTAAACCTATATTTTACCCTAACCCTAAACCTCACCCTCACTCTAACTCTCACCCTAACCTTGACCCTCACCCTAACTCTTACCCTAACCCTAAGCCTATCCCTCAAACTAACCCTAACCCTAACCCTCAGCCTACCCTTATCCTAACCCTAAACCTAGCCCTAAACCTCACCCTAATCCTAACCCTAACCCTCAGCATAACCCTCATCCCAAGCCTAACCCTAATCCTAACCCTCACCCTAACCCTAACCGTAAACCTAAACCTCACCCTAAACCTAACCCTCACCCTCACCCTCTCCTTCACCTTCAGCCTAACCCTAATCCTAACCTAATCCTAACACTCACCCTCACACTCACCCTAACTCTAACCCTAAACCTAACCCTAACACCCACCCTCACCCTTACCTTAACCCTAACAATATACCTAACCCTCAACCTAAACCTAACCCTCTCCCGAATCCTAAACCTAACCCTCACTCTCAAATTCACCCTATCTCTAACCCTCTCCCTAACCCGAACCCTAAACCTAACCTTGATGCTAACACTCACCCTCACCCTAAACCTTACTCTAACACTTACCCACATCCTTACCCTCACCCTCACCCTAACTTTAAACTTCCCCCTTCTCCTGACTCTCACCCTTACTTTTACCCTCACCCTAACTCTTACCCTAACCCTAAACCTAACCCTAACCCTACCCCTAACGCTTACCCTCACCCTAAGCCTATTCCTCACCCACACCCTAACCCTCACAGTCAACTGAACCCTCACGCTCACCCAAACCCTCATCCTCACCCTAACACTCACCCTCACTCAAAAAATCACCCAAACACTAACCCTCACCCTAACCCTAACACAAACCCTAATCCAAACCCTCACACTCACCCTAACCCTCACCCTAACCTTTACCCTCACCCTAACCCTTACCCTCACCCTAACCCTAACCATAACACTCACAATAACCGTAACCCTCACTCTAATCCTAACCCTAACCCTGAGCCTAACGTTCTCCCTCACCCTGATCCTCACACTAAGCTTAACCCTAACCCTAATCCTAGCCCTCACGCTCACCCTAACCCTCACCCTCAGCTTAAACATCACCCTAAACTTAACCCTCACCCTAACCCTAACCCGAACCCAAACCCTGAACCTAAACTCAACTTAATCCTCACCCTAATCCTGACCCTAAACCTAACCTTTATGTAACATAAAACCTCACCCTCACCCTCACCCTAACCCTCACCCTCACTCAAGCCCTCAACTTAACCCTAACCTTAACCCTAACCCTCACCCTCAAAATCCCCTTCCCCCTCAGCCTTACCTTAACCATAACCCTAATCCTAACACTAACCCTCAACATCACCCGAACCCTAACCCTAACCCTAACCCTAACAATTACCCTCACCCTCATCCTAACCCTAACCCTAACAATAACTCTAACCCTAACCCGAACCCTAAAACTCACCCTAATCCTAATCCTAACCCTAATCCTCACCCTCACCCTCACACTAACCCTCAACCTCACCCCAAACATCATCTTAACCCTAACTCTAAACCTAACCCTCACCCTCACCCTAACCCTCAACATCACCCTAACGCTCACCCTAACCCTAACCCTCACCCTAAACCTAACCCTCACCCTAAACCTAACCCTCACCCTGACCCTCACCCTAACCCTAATCCTAACTCTAACCCTCACCCTAACCCTTTCTTTAACCCTAACCCTCACGCAAAACCTAACGCTCACCCTAACACTAAACCTCACACTAACTCTAACCCTAGCCCTCACCCTCACCCTCACCCTTAACCTAACCCTAACACTCATCCTTACCCTAACCCTAATCCTAAACCTTACACTAAACCTAAACCTCACCCTAACCCTAATCCTCACACTAAACCTAACAGTCACTCTATCCTTAACCCTACCTCTCAGCCTAACCCACACCCTAAACCTCATCCTAAACCAAACACTAACACTAACCCTCACAATAAACCTCACCCTATACCGTACCCTCAACATAACCCTAAACCTAACTCTAACCCTAATCCTCTAACACACCCTAACCTTCACCCTCACCCTAAACATCACCCAAACCTTAACTCTCACCCTAACCCTAACCCTAACCCTTACCCTAAATCTAACCCTCACCCTCAAGCTAATCCTCACCATAAACCTAACTATGACCTAAAAGAAACCCTCACACTAACCCTAACCCGAACCCAAACCCTGAACCTAAACTCAACTTAATCCTCACCCTAATCCTGACCCTAAACCTAACCTTTATGTAACATAAAACCTCACCCTTACCCTCACCCTAACCCTCACCCTCACTCAAGCCCTCAACTTAACCCTAACCTTAACCCTAACCCTCACCCTGAAACTCCCCTTCCCCCTCAGCCTTACCTTAACCATAACCCTAATCCTAGCCCTCACCCTAACCCTAACCCGAACCCTAACACTCACCTTCACCCTAACCCTTACCCTTACGGTAACCCTAAACCTAACCATAATCATAACCCTCACACTAACCGTAACCTTCACACTAACCATAACCCTAACCCTAACCCTAAGCTTCACCCTCACACTGACCCTCACACAAACCCTAACCCTTTTCCTAATCCTAATCCTCACAATCACCCTCAACCTAAACTTAACCCTAACACTAACCCTCATCCTCAACCTCACGGAACACTCACCCTCACCCTAAATATCACCCTAACCCTAACCCTCACCCTAAACCTAACCTCAGCTTAACCCTCACCCTCAACCTAATCCTCACCCTATCTCTAACCCTAACTTAAACAAAACCCTCACCCACACACTAACACTCACCCTCACCCTAGCCCTAACACTAACCCTAACCATAACACTTACCCACACACTAACTCTCACACTCATCCTCACTCTAACCCTAATCGTAACCCTAATCCTAACCCTAATGCTCACCCTAACCCTGTCCCTAACCCTAACTGTAAACCTAACGCTCACTCTCATCCTAAACCTCATGCTGACCCGAGCACTCTCCCTAACCCCAAACCATACTCTCACATTAAACATCACCTTAACCCTAACCCTCAACCTAACCCTAACCCTAACCACCACTCTAACCCAAACCCTCACCCTAACCCTTACCCACAACATAATCCTATCCCTCAAACTCAATCTTACCATCACCCTAACCCTTACCCTCACCCTAACCCTCACAATAACCCTCACCCTAAACCTAACCCTCAGCCTAGCCCTAACCCTCACACTAAACTTTATCCTCACCTTCACCCTAACGCTCACCTTCACCCGAGCCATCACCTTCACCCTAACCCTAACTATAACCCTCAACCTCACCCTCAACCTCAGCCTAAACCAAATCCTAACCCTAACCCTAAACCTCACCCTCACCCTCACCCCAACCCTAACCCTCACCCCAACACTAAACCTCACCCTAACACTAACCCTCACCCTCACCCTCACCCTAATCCTAACCTTAACTCTAATCCTAACTCTCAACCTCACCATAACCCTCACCCTAACCCTTACCCTCACCCTCACCCTAAGCGTAACCCTAAACCTCACAGTAACCCTGACCCTCACCCTAACCCTAACCCTCACCTTAACCCTCATCCTCACCCTAAACCTCAACCTAACCTTACCTTAACCCTTACCTAAACTAAACCGTCGCCCTTACCCTCACCCTAACACTCACCCCCACCCTAGCCCACACCCTAACCCTAACACTAAACCTAACCCTCACACTAAATCAAACCATAACCCTCAGAATAAACCTTATCCTAACCCTAAACCTAAAACAAATCTTCACACTAACCAAACCCTAAACCTCACCCTAACCCTAACCCTCACACTAAACCTAACCCTAACCCTCAGCCTAATGCTCATCCTAATCCTAACCCTAACCCTCACCCTAAACCTAATCCTAACCCTAACCCTCACACTAACCCTAAACCTCACCCTCAACCTCAACCTCACCCTCACGCTAAACCTAGTGCTAACCCTCATCCTAACCCTCACACTCACCCTAACTCTAACCCAAAACCAAACCCTCACACTCCCCCTCACACTCACCCTGACCCTCACCCTGACCCTAAGCCTCACCATAATCTTTACCCTCACCATCACCCTAACCCTCACCCTAACCTTTACCCTGACCCTAACCCTAACCCTAAACCTAAACCTAACCCTCACACTAAACCTAAACCTAACCCTCAACCTAACCCTTCTCCTAAACCTAAACCTAACCCTAACCCTCACCCTAACCCTAACCCTAACCCTAAACCTCACACTAACTCAAACCCTAAACCTCAGCCTAACGCTCATCCTAACCCTTACCCTAATCCTAACCCTCACCTTAACTGTAACCCTAACCCTAACACTCACACTAAACCTAAACCTTACCCTCACGCTCAGGCTAACTCTAATACTAACCCTAATACTAACCCTCACCCTCACCCTAACTCTAACACTAAACCTAACCCTAAACCTCACCCTCACCCTCACCCTCACCCTATCCCTAAATCTATCCCTAAACCTCACCCTAACCCTAACCCAAACCCTATACCTCACCCTCACCATCACCCTAACCCTAACCCTAACCCTCACCCTAACCCTTATCCTCACCATAAACATAACTCTAACATTAATGCTCACCCTAAACCTAACCCTCACCCACACCTTAACCCAGACCCTCACCCGAACCCTCACCGACACCCAAACTCTCTTCCTAACCCTAACCATAATCCTAATCCTAAACCTAAGCCTCACCCTCAAATTCACCCAAACCCTACACCTAACCCTAAACCTCACCAACACCCTCACCCTAATCTTCACACTCACCCTAACCCTCACCCTCACACTAACCCTACCCTTCCCCCTAACCCTCATACTAAGCCTAACCCTAATCCTAACCGTCAACCTAACCCTATCCCTAGCCCTAACCCTCACCCTAACACTAATCCTAAACCTAACCCTAACACTCAACCTAACACTAATCCTCACCCACACCCTAACTCTCACCCTCACTCGAACCCTTACCCTCACTCGAACCCTCATCCGCACCCTCACACTAAACATCACCCAAACCCTAACCCTCAACCTAACCCTTGCCCTAACTCTCACCATAACCTTAACCCTAACCCTAAACCTCACCCTCACCCTAATCCTCACCATAACACTAAACCTTGGCTAAAAGAAACCCTCACCCTAACCCTCACACTAACCTTCACCCTCACCCTAGCCCTCACCCTAATCCTAACCCTAACCCTAAAACTCACCCTCAGCCTAAAGCTCACTCTAACCCTTCCCCTCACCCTTACCCTAACCCTAAACCTAACCATAACCCAAACCCACAACCTCACCCTACCCCTCACCCTCACCTTATCCTAAACCTTATCCTAACCCTAAACCTAAAAGCAACCTTCACCCTAACCAAACCCTAACCCTAACCCTCAGTCTAATGCTCATCCTAACCCTAACACTTACCCTAAAACTAACCCTAACCCTAACCCTCACACTAACCCTAAACCTCACCCTCAAACTCACCCTAACCCTCAGCCTAAACCTAGTGCTAACCCTAATCCTAACACTCACCCTAAACCTAACTCTAACCCTAAACCAAACACTCCCACTCCCCCTCACCCACACTCTAACCCTCACTCTAACAGTAACCCTCACCCTCAACCTCACCCTCAACTTCAGCCTAACCCTAGTCTATACCCTAATCCTAACCCTCAGCCTACCCCTGACTCTAAACTCAGCCCTAACCCTAACCCTCACCCTAACCCTCACCCTCAACATAGTCCACACCCTAACCCTAAACCTAACCCTCACACTAAACCTAAACCTAACCCTCAGCCTAAACCTTATCCTAACCCTAAACCTAAAACTAACCTTCACCCTAACCAAACCGTAATCCTAACCCTAACCTAACCCTAACCCTCACACTAACCGTAACCCTAATCCTCAGCCTAACCCTCATCCTAACCCTAACCCTAACACTAACATAAACCCTGACCCTCAATTTAACCCTCCCCATAACCCTAACTCTAACCCTAAACCTCACCCTCACCCTAACCCTAATCCTAACACTAACCCTAAACTTCATCCTAACTCTGACCCTAATACTCACCCTCACACTAAACATCACCCTAAACTTAACCCATACCATAACCCTAAACCTAACCCTCACCCTAACCCTAACCTCAGCTTAATCCTAACCCTGATGTAAACGAAACCCTCACCCTCACCCTCACCCTAATCCTCACGCTAACCCGAACCCTGACTTAAACGAAAGCATCATCCTCAATCTCACACTAACCCTCACCCTCACCTTATGCCTAACCCTCACCCTAACCCTAACACTAACCATCAACCTCACCCTCACCCTCACCCTCAGCCTAAACCTAACCCTACCCTAACCCTAACCCTCACCCTCCCTTGCACCCTAACCCTAACAATAACCCTAACCCTCGCCGTAACACTAAACCTCAACCTCACCCTAACCCTAATTCTAACCCTAAATCTAATCCTAACCCTCACACTCACCCTAACCCTTACCCTCACCTTGACCTAACCCTAACCCTAACCCTCACACTAATGCGAACCCTCACCCTAACGGTAACACTAACCCTAACCCTTACCCTCACAATCACCCTAACCCTAACCCTTACCCTCACCCTAAACCTAAACCTAAGAGTAACCCTAACCCTAAAACTAGTCCTCACACTAACCCTAACCCTCATCCACACCTTAACCCAAACCCTCACCCGAACCCGAACCCTAACCCTAACGCTAAACCTAACCCAGAACTCCTACTAAACCTAACCCTCACCCTAAATGTAACCCTACCCATCAGCCTAAACCTCACCTGAAGCCTAACCCTAAATCTAAACCTCACCCTATCCCTAAATCTAACACTAACCCTCACACTCACGCTAGCCCTCACCCTAACCCTATCCTAAACCCTAAACCTCACACTAAACATAACCCTCACCCTATCCCTAACCCTAAACCTCAGCCTATGACTGACCCTAACCCTAACCCTAACCCTAACCCTAAACCTCACCCTATCCCTAACCCTAACCCTAACCCTCACACTCACTCTAGCCCTCAACCTAACCTCACCCTAATCCTATACCTAACCCTAAACCTCACCCTCAACCTAACCCTCACCCTAACCCTTCTCCTCACACTAATCCTAACTCGACCCTAACCTTTACCCTAAAACTCACACTAAACCTAACCCTTACTCTAAACCTAACCCTACCCCACAGCCTAACCCTCATCCTAACCCTAACCCTAACCCTAACCCTCACCCTAACCCTCACCCTCACCCTCACCCTCACACTCACCCTCAGCCTTACCATAACCCTAACCATAATCCTAAACCTAACCCTCACCCACACCCTCACCCTAACTCTAAACCGAACCCTAACCCTAACCCTCCCCCTCAACCGCACCCTACCCTGAACCCTCACTCTCACCCTAATGCTCACCCTCACTCTAACCCTCACCCTAACTCTCATACTAATCCTCACCCTCAACCTCACACTCACCCTAACCCTTACCATCACCCTAACCATAACCATAACCCTCACGCTAACCCTAACCCTAAGCCTCCCCCTCACCCGAACCTTCACCCTCACCCTCACCATAAACATCACCCTAACAATAACCCTCACCCTAATCCTAATCCTAACGCTCACCCTAACCGAAACCCTCACCTTAACCCTCAACCTCATCCTAAACGTCACCCTAATCTTACCCTAAACGTTACCTAAACTAAACCCTCACCTTCACCCTAACCTTAACCCTAAACCTAACCTGCACACTAACCCTAACCCTAACCCTCAGCATAACGCTGATCCTAACCCTAACCATACCCATAATCCTCACCCTAACCCTAACCCTAACCCTACCCTCACCCTAACCCTAACCCCCACCCACATCCTCACCCTCACCCTCACACTAAGCCTAACCCTAACCCTAATCCTAAACCAAAACATCACCCTCACTCTAAACCTTACACTAACCATTACTCTGATCCTCACCCTCAACTTAACCCTAACACTAACCCTCACCATCACCCTAAACCTCACCCAAACCCGAACCCTCACCTCAACCTAACCCTCACTCTCACCCTAACCCTAAACCTAACCTTAATCCTCTGCCTAACCCTAACTATAACCCTATCCCTCACCCTAACCGTTATCCTCAGACTTACCCTAAACCTAACCCTAAACCTCACACTAACCCCAAAACTCATCCTATCCCTGACTTTACCCCTCACCCTAATCCTAACCCTAACCCTAACCCACACCCTAAATCTAACCCTAACCCTCACCCTCACCCTAACC
Source organism: Dipodomys merriami (assembly GCF_024711535.1). NCBI lineage: Eukaryota > Metazoa > Chordata > Mammalia > Rodentia > Heteromyidae > Dipodomys > Dipodomys merriami. The sequence continues at coordinate 3,808,844 of NW_027206346.1, forward strand.
CTCATCCACACCCTAATCCTCACCCTCAGCCAAACCATCACTGTCACCCTAACCCTCACCCTCACCCTAAACATCACCCTAAACCTAACCCTCACCCTAACCCTAAACATAATCCTCACCCTCCCCCCAACCCTAATCCTAACCCTAGCACGAACCCTCACCCTAACCCTAACCCTCACCCTCACCCTAAACCTAACCCTACCCCTCACACTACCCCTCACCCTAACACTTAACCTCACCCTAACACAAACCCTAAACGTCACCCTCACCCTAGCCCTCACCTTAACACTAATCCTAACCCTAACCCTAACCCTAAACCTTACCCTCACCCTAACCCTCACCTTGACCCTCACCCTAACCCTAAACCTAACCCTAACCCTAACCCTCACCCTCAGCCTCACCCTAACCCTAACTCTAATTCAAACCCTAATATTCACCCAGACCCTAAACCTCACTCTAATCCTTAGCCTCACCCTCACCCTAACCAAAACCTACACCTTAATCTTAACCCTCACTCTACCCCTAACCCTAAACCTCAACCTCACACTCACACTAACCCTAACCCCAAACCTCACCCTCACCCTAACCCTAAACCTAATGCTAACCCTAACCCTCATCCTGACCCTAACATTAACCCTACCCCTCATCCTAACCAAAACCTAACCCTAATGCTAAACCAAACCCTCACCCTCACCATAACCCTCACCCTAACCCTTACCCTCAACCTCTCCCTAACCCTTACCTTAAATATACACATGAGCCTAAACCTCACCTTAACCCTTACCCTCACTATAAACCTAACACTAACCCTAATCCTCACACTAACCCTAAACCTAAGCCTAACCCAAACCCTCACTTTAACCCTCACCCTAATCCTAACCCTGACCCTCACCCTCACTGTAACACTAACACTAAACCTAAACCTCACCCTCACCCTAACCCCCACTGTCACCCTAACCCTCAATGTCAACCTAACCCTAACCCTCACCCTAAACCTCACCCTAACCCTTACCCTAACCATAAACTTAACCCTAACCCACAGCCTAAACCTCACCCGAAACCTCACCGTCACCCTCACCCTCACCCTAACTCTAAGCCTAAGACTCACCCCAACCCTAACCCTCACTCTAACCCTAAGTCTAACCCTCACCCTCAACCTAACCGTAACCCGAACTCTAACCCTATACCTCACCCTAACCCTAAGGCTAAACCTAACCCTAACTCTTACTCTCATCCTAATCCTCACCCTAACCCTTTTCCTCACACTAACCCTAATCCTAACCCTCACACTAAACCTAACCCTCAACCTAAACCTCAGCATCACCCTAACCCTCACCCTAACCCTAACCCTCACCGACACCCTAAACCTCTCCCTCACCCTTACCCTCACCCTCACCCTAAACATCACCTTAACCCTAACCCTCAGCCTAACCCTAACCTTAAACCTCACCTTAACCCTAACCCTCACCTTCAACCTCACTTTCAGCCTAATCCTCACCCTAAACTTAAACCTAACCCTTTCCTACCCGAAAACCGCACCCTCAACCTAACCCTCACCCTAACCCTCGCCCTCACCCTAGCCCTCACCCTAAGCCAAACCCTAACCCTAACCCTCAAACTCAACCTCATCCTCAACTTCAGCCTCACCCTAACCCTAAACATATTCCTAACCCTAACCCTCACCCTCACCCTCACTCTAACCCTAACTGTAAACCTAATGCTGACCCTAAACCTCACGCTCACCTTAACCCTAATTCTAACCCTCAACCTACCCTAACCCTAACCATAATGCTATACCCAACCCTAACCCTCACAATAAGACTAATGCTAATCCTAATACTCAACCACAACCTAAACCTCACCCTAACCCTTACCCTCATCTTAACCCTCAACCTAACCCTAAACCTAAAGCTAAATCTCACCCTAACACTCACCCTAAACTTTACCCTAAACCTCACCCTCACCCTGACCCTCACCCTAACCTTTACCCACACCCTCACCCTAAACATAACCATAACCCTCACACTAAACCTAACCCACACACTAACCCTAACCATAATCCTCACCCTAAACCTCATCCTAACCCTAAACCTAACCCTCAAACTAACCCTAACCTAAAACATTACCCTAACCCTAACCCTCACACTCACCCTCAGCCTAACACTAACCCGAACCATAATCCTAACCCTAACACTCACCCTCACACTCACCTTAACCGTAAACCTAACCCTCACCCTAACCATAAACCTATCCCTAACGCACACCCTAACCCTAAACATTACCCTAACCCTAACCCTAACCCTCACCCTCACCCTAACGCTAACTCTCACCCTAAAATTCACCTTTATCCTAATGCTAACCCTAAACGTCACCCTCATCCTAAACCTCACCCTAACCCAAACCCTCACCATAGCCCTGAGTAACCCTAACCCTAATGCTCACACTCACCCTAACCCTAACCTTCACCTTATCGCTCACCCTAACCCTAAACCTCACCCTCACCCTAAACCTCACCCTCACCTTAACCCTCACCCTAATCCTAACTCTAACCCTCACCCCAACCCTAACACTCACGCTAACCCTAACTTTAACCCTCACCCTAAAACTTAATCTAACCCTAACCATCACTTTCACCCTAATCCTCAACCTAACCCTGATCCTTACACTAACCCTAACACTAACCCTCACACTAAACTTATTCCTCACCCTAAACCTAAATATAAACCTCATTCTAACCCTAACCATAACACTCACCCTAATCCTAACCCTAAACCTAACCCTCTCCATAACCCTAAACCTACCCCTCACCCTACCCTTCACCTTAAACCTAACCCTCACTCTTACCCTTATCCTAACCCTCAACCTGACCGTAACCCTCACCTTCACCCTAAACCTCACCCTAACCCTACCCCTCCCCAACACCCTAACTCTCACCCTCACCCGAACCCTCACTCTCACCCTAAGCTACACCAACACCCTTAGCCACACCCTCAAACGAATCCTCACTCTCATCCTCACCCTCACCCTAAACATCACCCCAACCCTAACCCTCAACTTAACCCTAACCCTAACCCATCCCCTAACCCTAACCCTAAACTTAAACCTCACCCTCTCCCTAATCCGCACCCTAAACCTAAATCTAAACCTTTCCTAACCGAAAACCTCACCTTCACCCTAAACCTCACCTTAGCCCTGACCCTCACCCTAGCCTTGACCCTAAACCTAACGCTAAACTTAACCCTCACCCTCATGCTCACCCTCACCCTCACCCTCACCCTCAGCCTCACCCTAACCCTAAACCTAATCCTAACCCTAACCCTGACCCTCACCCTCACTCTAAACCTAACCCTAACCTGCAACATAAGCCTAACCCTAACAGTAATGCTAACCCTAACCCTCAAACTCACCCTCACCCTAACCCTAACCCTAACCCTAACACTGAACCTAACCCTAACCCTAACCTTAATGGTAACCCTAACCCTCTCCCTCATCCTAACCCTGACCCTAACCGTTTCCCTAACCCTCACCCTCACCCTATCCGTAACCCTAACACTCACCTTAACCCTACCTCTAACCCTAACCCTAATCCTACCCCTCAGCCTAACACTCATCCTCACCCTAAACCTCACCATCTCCCTAACATTAATGATAAGCCTAAACATCAACCTCACACGAACCGTCGTCCTAACCCTTACCCTCACCATAACCCTATCCCTCAACCTCAACCTAACTGTTACCCTAAACCTTACACTCACCCTAACCCTCACCCAACCCTAATCCTAAACATAACCCTCACCCTAACCCCCACCCTAACATTCACCCTAACAGTAAGGCTAACCCTACACCTCAGTCTCACCCTAACCCTCACCCTAACTCTTATCCTCACACTAACCCTAACCATAAACCTAACCGTAACCCTCACACTAAGCCTAAACCTAATCCTAAGCCTAACCCTACCTCTCACCCTAATACTCACCCTAACCCTAACCTTAACCCTAACCCGAACCCTAACATTAACCCTAATCCTCCCCTGAACGCTAAAACTCATGGTCACCCTAAGCCTCACCCTCACCCTAACCCTCACCTACACCCTATCCCTTCCCATTCCCTGAAGCCTAACTCTCACCCTGAACCTCACCCTCAACCTAAACATCACCCTAACCCAAACCCTCACCCAAACCCAAACCCTCAATCTCACCCACAACCTAACCCTCACCCCCACCCGAAACCTCTCACTCTCCCTAATTTTCACTTTCACCTTAAACATCACCCTAACCCTAACACTCACCCTAACCCTAACCATAACCCTCACCCTCACCCTAACCCTAACCCTAACCATTACCCTAACCCACAACGTAACACTTAGGCTAAACTTAACCCTCACTCTCACCCTAACCCACACCCTAACAATTACCATCACCCTAACCCTTACTCAAAACCTAACCCTCACACTAAACTTAAGCCTCACCCTAACTCTAACCCTAAATCTACCCCTCACCCTAACCCTAGCCGTGAGGGCTAGCGTGAGCCTCACTCATACCCTCAACCTCAGCCTAAACCTAACCCTAACCCTAATGCTAAAACTAACCCTCACACTCACACTCACCCTAAACCTAACCCTAACCCTCATCCTCACACTAAGGCTAACCCTAAACAACCCTTACCCTCACCCTCACCCTAACCCTCACACTAACCCGAAATGTCACCCTAACCCTAACACTAACCCTAACCCTTACCCTCACAATCACCCTAACCGTAACCCTTACCCTCACTCTAACCCTAACCCTAACAGTAACCCTAACCCTAAGCCTAGTCCTCACACTAACCCTAATCCTCACCCACACTTTAATCTGAACCCTCAACCGAACCCTCACCCTAACCCTAACACTAAACCTAACCCAAACACTCCTACTAAACCTAACCCTCACCTTAACTGTAACCCTAGCCATCAGCCTAAACCTCACCCTAACCCAAACCCTAACCCTACCCCAAACCCTAACCCTCACACTAAACCTAACCATCACCCTATCACTAACCCTACCCCTCAGCCTAAGACTCAGTCAAACCCTAACCCTAACCCTAACCCTAAACCTCACACCCACGCTAGCACTCACCCTAAACTTACCCTAACCCTATCCCAAACCCTAAACCTCACCCTCATCCTAACCCTCACCCTAAACCTTCTCCTCACCATAAACCTAACCCTGAACCTAAACTTAACCCTAAAACTCACACTAAACCTAACGCTCACCCTAACCCTAACCCTACCCCACAGCCTAAACCTCATCCTAACCCTAACCCTAACCCGATCCCTCAGCCTAGACCTAACCCTAACATTAACCTAACTCTCCCCCTAACCCGAACCCTAACCTCACCCTCACACTCACCCTCAACCTAACCCTAAACCTAACCCTAATCCTAAACCTAACCCTCAGCCCCACCCTCAACCTAACTCTAACCCGAACACTAACCATAACCCTCCCCCTCCCCCTCACCCTCACCGGAATCCACACTCTCACCCTAACGCTCACCATCACCCTAACCCTCATCCTCACCCTCACCCTCAACCTCACCCTCAACCTCACCATCACCCTAAACCTAACCCTAACCATAACCCTCATGCTAACCCTAACTCTAAACCTAACACTCACACTCACCTTAACCCTAATCCTCACCTTAACCCTAACCCTAACTCACACCCTAACCCTCACCCTCACCCTCAACCTCAACCTCACACTCAACCTAACCCTCACCATCACCCTAACCCTAACCCTAACCAAAACCCTCACGCTAACCCTAGCTCTAAACCTAAACCTCAAACTCACCTTAACCATAACCCTCACACTCACACTTACCGTAACCCTAACCCTTACCCTAACCCTCACCGTCAACCTCACCCTCACCCTGACCCTCACCCTAAGCCTAACCCTAACCCTAATCCTAAACCTAATCCCCACCCTCACCCTAAACCTAATCCTAACCATAACATTCACCCTCACCCTCACCCTAACCCTCATCCTAAATCTAACGCTCACCCTCACCCTAAACCTAACCCTAACAATCACCCTCATCCTAACCGTAGCCCTCACCCTCACCCTAACCCTAACACTCACCCTAAACCTAGCCCGCACCCTCACCCTAACCCTAACCCTAAACCTCACCCTAAACCTAACCCTCACCCTCACCCTAACCCTAACCTAACGCCTCACACTAACCCTCACGCTCACCCTAACTCTAACCCTAACCCTAACCTCAAGCTAACCCTAACGTGAATCCTCCCCCTCCCCCTAACCTTAACCCTAACCCTCACACTGAACCCTAAACCTAACCGTCAGCCTAACGCTCATCCTAACCCTAAACCTAAATCTCATTCTAACCCTAACATTAACACTCACCCTCACCCTCACCGTTACCGTAACACTAACCCTAAAAATAAACCTGACCCTAACCCTCACCCTAACCATAACACTCACCCTAACCCAAACCCTCACCCTAACACTTACCCTCACACTAACCCTAACCCTAACACTAACACTAACCCTCACACTAACCCTAACCCTTACTCTAACCCTAAACCTCAACCTCACCCTCACCCTCAGCCTAACACTATTACTTACCCTCAACCTATACCTTCCCCTCAACCTAACACTAACCCTAACCCTCACCTTCATCCTCACCCTCACCTCACCATAACCCTATCCCTCACCGTCCACCTAAACCTAACCCTAACACTTGCCCTCACCTTAGCACTCACCCTAACCCTAACCCTGAACCTAACCCTCACCCAAATGCTCACCCTAACACTAACACTAAACCTATCCCTCACCCTCAGTCTAACCCTCACACTAAAGCTTACCCTCACCCTAAACCTAATCCTCACACTAACCCTAAACCTAACCCTAACCCTAACCCTCACCTTAACCCTCACCTTAATCCGGACCCTGATCTTAACCCTCAGCCTAACTCTAACATTAAACCTACATCTCACCCTCACCTAACCCTTACCATCACCCTAACCCTCACCCTAAACCTAACCGTCATCCACACCCTAAACCTCACCCTCACGATCACCCTCGCCCCAAAGCTAACACTAACTGTAAACTTCACCCTCACCATCATACTAACACTAATCCTAAACCTAACCCTCACACTCACCCTGAAACTAACACTAACCCTCACCGTCATCCTCACGCTTACCCTAACCCCAAACTTAGCCATCAGAATAACCCTAACCCTAAACCTAACCCACACCCTAAACCTCACCCTCACCCTAACCTTCAACCTCACCCTAAACCTCACCTTCATCCTAACCCTCACCTTAACCCTAAACATAAGCCTCTCCCTCAACCTAACCCTCACCCAAACCCTAACTCTCACCCTCAAACTCACGCTAACCCTAACCCTCACTCTTACTCTAAACCACACCCTAACCCTTAACCTTATCCTAACCCTAACACTAACCCTAACCCTCACACTAAACCTAAACCTCACCCTCACCCTAACCATAACCCTACCCCTCACATTAACTTTAAACCTTACCCTAACCCTAACCCTAACCCTAACCCTCACCCTCACCCAAACCCGAACCCTCACCTCAACCTAACCCTCACTCTCACGCTAACCCTAAACCTAACCCTAATCCTCTCCCTAACCATCACACTCACACTCAAACTCACCTTAAGCCTAACCCTAACCCTAATCCTAAACCTAACCCTCACACTCATCCTAAAACTAACCCTAACCTTAATCCTAAACCAAACCCTCACCTTCACCATAAACCTAACACTAACCATCACCCTCACACGCACCCTTACCCTAACCCCAACCCTATGCCTTAACCTAACCCTAACCCTCACCCTAACCCTAACCCTAACCGAACCCAAACCATCACCCTAACCCTTACAATAACCCTATCCCTCACTCTAACCCTTATCCTCACACTTACCCTAAACCTAACCCAAAACCTCACACTAACCCTAAACCTCACACTAAACCTGACCCAACGCCTCACCCTAAACCTCACCCTAATCCTAACCCTAACCATAACCCACACCTTAAACCTAACCCTAACACTCACCCTCACTTTACCCCTCACCTTAATCCTAACCGTGACCCTAACCCTCACTGTAACGCTAACACTAAACCTAAACCTAACCCTCACCCTAACCCTCACTGTCACCCTAAACATCACCCTAAACCTCACCCTCACACTCACGCTAACCCTAACACTCACTCTCACCCTAACCCTCACTCTAACCCTTAACCTTACCCTAACCCTAACCCACACCCTAACACTAAACCTAACCCTCAACCTCATCCCAAACCTAACCCTACCCGTCACCCTAATACTTACCCTCACTCTAACCCTAACCCTAACCCTAACCTTCAACCTCACCTTCACCGTAAGCGTAACTCTAATTCAAATCCTAACCCTCAACCACACCCTAAACCTCACCCGAATCCTTACCCTCACCCTCACCCTAATTGGAACCCACACGTTAACCTTAACCCTCACTCTACCCCTGACCCTAAACCTGAACCTAACACTCACCCTAAAACTAACCCTAACCCTCACCCTCAACCTAACCCTAAACCTAATGCTAACCCTAAACTTCATCCTCACCCTAACCCTAACCCTACACCTCACCCTAACCCAAACCCTAACACTAATGCTAACCCTAACACTCAACCTCACCCTAACCCTCACTCTAATCCTTACCCTCACCCTCTCCCTCACACTTACCCTAAACCTACCCATCAGCCTAAACCTCACCTTAACCCTTACCCTCACTATAAACTTAAAACTAACCCTAATCCTCACACTAACCCTAAACCTAACCCTAACCCTAACCCTCACTTTAACCCTCACCCTAAGCCTAACCCTCAACCTAACCCTCACTGTCACCCTAACACTCAACATCACACTAACCCTCAACCTAACCCTAACCCTCAACCTAAATCTCACCCTAACCCTTACCCTCACCACAACCTTAACCCTAACCCACACCCTAACCCTCACCCGAAACCAAACCCTCACCCTCAACCTAACCAACACCCGAACTCTAACCCTATACCTCACACTACCCTTAATGCTAAACATAACCCTAAATCTTAGTCTCATCCTAATCCTCACCCTAAACCTTTTCCTCACACTAACCCTAATCCTAACCCTCACACTAGCCCTAACCATCAACCTAACCCTCACTGTCACCCTAACCCTCACCCTAACCCTAACCCTCACCTAAACCCTAACCCTCACCCTCACCCTAAAAATCACCCTAACCCTAAACCTCAGCCTAACCCTAACCCTAACCCTCACCTTAACCCTAACCCTCACCTTCAACCTCACCCTCAGCCTAATCCTCACCCTAAACCTAACCCTAACCCTTTCCTAACCGAAAACTGCACCCTCACCCTAACCCTCATCCTAACCTTCGCCCTCACCTTAAGCCTAACCCTAACCCTAACCCTCAACCTCAACCTCATCCTCAACCTCAGCCTCACCCTAACCCAAAACCTAATCCTAAACCTAACCCTCACACAAACCCTCACTATAACCCTAACTGTAAACCTAATGCTAACCCTAAACCTCACCCTCACCTTAGCCCTAATCCTAACCCTCACCCTAACCCTAACCCTAAGCCTAATGCCATACCTAACCCTAACCCTCACACTAAGACTAATGCTAACCCTAATACTCAACCACAACCTAAACATCACCCTAACACTTACCCTCATTCTAACCCTCACCTTAACCCTAAACCTGAACCTAATCCTCATCCAAACACTCACCCTAACCCTTACAGTAACCCTATCCTTCACCCTCACCCTAACCCTCACCATATCCCTTATCCTCACACTAACCCTAACCCTAACCCTACACCTCACACTAACGCTAACCCATAACTCAATCCTAAAACTAACCCCCACCCTAACCCTAAACCTGAACCTAATCCTCATCCAAATGCTCACCCTAACCCTAACACTAACCTTATCCCTCACCCTCACCGTAACCCTCACCCTAACGCATACCCTCACCCTAAACCTAACCCTAAACCTAACACTCAACCTAACCCTAACCCTAACACTAATGCTAACCCAAACCCTCACCATCAACCGAACCCACACCCTCACCCTAACACTCACCTAATCCTCACCCTAACCCTAACATTACCTAACCAAGACCCTCACCCTCACACTCACCTTTACCCTAACCCTCTCCCTCTCCCTAGTACTCACCCTAACAGTAACCCTAACCCTAAACCTCACCCTCATCCTCAACCTCAGCCTAACCCTATCCCTATCCCTAATCCTAACCGTAACCCTCAACCTAAGCCAAACCCTAACACTCAACCCTCACCTTAAGCCTCACCCTAACCCTAACTCAAACCCTAACCCTCACCCTCATCCTAGTGGTCAACATAACCCTAACTCTAATCCTAACTCTAACCCTAAACCTCATCTTCAACCTCACCCTCACCCTCACCCTCAGCCTAATCCTAACCCTAACCCTAATACTTACTCTAAACCTCTACCTTAACCCTACCTCTACCCCGAACCCTAGCCCTCACCCTCACTCATACCCTCAACCTCAGCCTAACCCTAACCCTAATCCTAAACCTAACCCTCACACTCACACTCACCCTTACCCTAAACCTAATCCTCACCCTCACCCTAAGTCTAACCCTAAACCTCACCCTCACCCTAACCCTTAACCTCCCCCGAAACCTAACCCTAACCCAAACTCTTAAACTACCCCTCAGCCTAACTCTAACCCTCACCCTTAACCCAAATCTGATGCTAACTCAAATGTTCACTCTCAACCTAAGCCTCAGCCTAACATTTACCCTCACCATAACCATATCCCTCCCCTCCCCCTAAAACTCACCCTACCCCCTCCCTCACCCTAACCCTCACCCTAACCCAAAGCCTAACCCTAATCCTAACCTTCACCCTAAGCCTCACCATAACACTCACCCTAACCCTAACCTTAACTCTCACCCTCAAACTCACCCTAACCCTAAACCTAAACTTAACCCTCACCCTCACCCTAACTGTCATCCTAACCCTTATGCTCACCCTAAACCTAATCCTAACCCTAACCCTAACACTCAACCTAAACCAAACCCTAACCTTAATGCTAACCCTAACCCTCACCCTCACCCTAACCTGAACCCTAACCCTTACCCTTACCATCACCCTCACTCTCACCCTAACCCTAACCCTTACCCTCACCTTAACCCTATCCCTCACTATCAACCTAACCCTCACCCTAAACCTTAGGCTCAGCCTAACCCTCACCCAACCCTAACCCGAACCCTAAACCACACCCTAATCCCCACACTAACCTTCACCCTAACCCTAACGCTAACCCTAACCCTCACTCTCAACCTAACCCTCATCCTAAAACTTATCCTCACATTAACCCTAATCCTAACCACAACCCTCACACTAAGCCTAACCCTCAACCTAACCCTAATCCTCTCCCTCACCATAATTCTCACCCTAAACATAACCCTAACCCTTACCTAACCGAAACCGAAACCTCACCCTCACCCTCACCCACAGGCTAACCCTTACCCTAATCCTAATAGTACCCTAACTCTTATCCTCACCCTAAATCTAACCCTAACCCTAACCCTCATGGTCACCCTCCCACTCATGCTCACCCTCACCCTAACCCTCACGCTCAAACTCACCCTCACCCTAACCCTCACCTTCAACCTAAACATCACCCTACCCCTAACCCTCACGCTAACCCTAACCCTTACCGTACCCTAACCCTAACCCTAACCCTAACCCTAACCCTCGCCCTAAACCTTATGCTAACCCTAACTCTCATCCTCACCCTAATCCTCACCCTAACCCTTATCCTCACACGAACCCTAACCCTAACCCTCAGCATCACCCTATCCCTAAACCTAAACCTAAAACTAACGCTCACCCTGAACCTAACCCTTACCCTTACCCTAAACCTAAACCTCACACTAACCCTCACCCTAACCCTCACCCTAACCCTCACCCTAAACCTAAGCCTCACCCTAACCCTAAACTTTACCCTATTCCTAACCCTACCCCTCAACCTAACCCTCACCGTCACCCTAACCCTAACACTAACCCTCACCCTAAACCTAACCCTAACCCTAACCCTCACCCTAAACCTAAACCTAACCCTCATCCTAACCCTAAACCTTACCTGAAACCTAACCCTAACGCTAAACCTAACCATAACCCTAACCCTTACCCTCAAATTTACCCTCACTCTAACCCTAAACCTAACCCTAACCCTCACCCTAACCCTAACCAGAATCCTAACCCTAACCCTCACAGTCACCATCACCCTCACACTAACCCTCAATCTCAAACTTACCTTCACCCTAACCCTCAAACTAACCCAAACCCTCACCCTAACCCTAACAATCTCCCTAACCCTAACCCTACCTTTCACCCTAACTTTAACCCTAAATATCACCCTAACCCTAACCCTCACCCTCACCCTCACCCTCTGCCTAACACTAACCGTAACCCTAAATCCTAACCCTAACTCTCACCCTCATACTCACCCTAATTCAAACACTAACCCTAACCATAACCCTATCCCTAATTCTAACCCTAATCCTAATCCTCATCCTAACCCTAAACCTAACCCTCTATCTCACCCTAAACCTAACCTTATCCCCCACCATAACCCTAATGCTAACCCTATCCCTCAGCCTCACCCTAAACCGCACCCTAAACCTTACCCTCACCATAACCTTAACCCTAAACCTAATACTCACACTAACTCTAACCATCACCCTCACCCTAACCCTCACTGTCACCTTAAACTTCACTCGAACACTAACCATCACCCACACACTAACCCTCACCAGAAACCGAAACCTCTACCTCACCCTCACCCTAACCGAAACCCTAACACTCACCCCAAACCTAACCCTCAACCTAACCCTAATTCAAACCCTCACCCTCAACTTAACCCTAACCCTAATCCTAAACCTAAACCTCACCCTAACCCTAACACTAAACCTAACCTTAACTCTTACTTTCATCCTAATCCTCACCATAAACCTTTTCCTCACACTAACCCGAACCCTAACCCTCACACTAACCCGAACACTCACCCTAACCCTAACCCTAACCCTCACCCTGAAACTAACCCTAACCCTTTTCCACACCCTCACCCTAACCCTCACCGTCACCCTAACCCTCACCCTAAAACTAACCCTCACATATACCCTAAAACTCACCCTCACCCTCACCCTCACCCTCACCCTAAACATCACCCTAACCCTAAACCTCACTTTCAACCTCACCCTCACCCTAACCCTCACCCTAAATCTCACCCTCACCCTAGCCCTCACCCTAAACCTAACCCTAACCCAAAAACTCACCCTCAAGCTCATCCTCAACCTCAGCCTCACCCTAACCCTAAACCTAATCCTAAACCTAATCCTCACCCTAACCCTCACTCTAACGATAACCTTAAACCTAATGCTAACCCTAAACTTCACCCTCAACTTTACCCTAATCCTAACCCTCACCCTCACCCTACCCCTAACTCTAATGCTATACCTAATCCTAACACTTACCCTAAGACTAATTCTAAGCCTAATACTCAACCTCACCCGAAAACTCACCCTAACACTTACCCTCAGCCTACCCCTCACCCTAACCCTAAACCTAAACCTAACCTTCACCAGTCACCCTAACCCTTACACTCACCCTATCCCTCACCCGCACCCTAACCATCACCCTAACCCTTATCCTCACACTAACCCTAAACGTAACCCTAAACCTCACACTAACTCTAATCCTCTCCCAAAACCTAACACTAAACCTCACACTAACCCTAACCCTAAACTCAACCCTAACCCCAAACCTCACCCTAAATCCAATCCTAATCGTCACCCAAACGCTCACCCTAACCCTAACACTAAACCTATACCTCACCCTCACCCTAACCCTCACCCTAACGCTTACCCTCACACTAACCCTAAAAATCAAACTAAACCTAATCCTCACCCTAACCCTAACCATAATCCTCACCCTAACCCTCATCCTAACCCTAACCCTAACCCTCAAACTATCCCTAACCCTAAACATTACCCTAAACCTAACCCTCACCGTCACCCTCACCCACACCCTCAGCCTAACACTAACACAAACCCTAATCCTAACCCTAACGCTCACACTCACACTCACCCTAACTTGAACCCTAACCATAAACCTAACTCTCACCCTTTACATTAACCTATCCCTAACCCACACCCTAACCCTAAACGTCACCCTAACCCTAGCCCAAATCCTCACCCTAACTCTAATCCTCACCCTAATCTCAACTTAACCCTAACGCTCACCCTAACCCTCACCCTCACCCTAAATCTCACCCTAACTGATACCCTCACCATAAACCTAAGGGTAACCCTAACCCTAATCCTCACACTCAATCTGACCCTAACCCTCACCCTATCACTCACCCTAACCCTAACACTCACCCTCACATTAACACTCACCGTCATCTTAACCCTCACCATAAACCTAACCGTAACCCACACCCTAACACTCACACTCACCCTCACCCTCATCCTAACCTTCACCCTAGCCCTAACCCTAACCCTAACCCCAACCATGACCCTCACCCTACCCCTAACTTTAACCCTCACACTCACCCTAACCCTAACCCTAACCCTTACCCTAAACCTCAACCTAACCCTTAATCAAATCCTAACCCTCACTCTCACCCTAATCCTCAACCTAACCCTAACCATAACCCTCACCCTAACCCTAACCATAATCCTAACCCTAACCTTAACCCTCACCCTCACCCTAAACCTCACCCTTACCTTAAAACTTATTCTAATCCGAAACCTCACCAACACCCTAACCCTCACCCTCACCCTCACCCTCACTCTCACCCTAACCTTCACCAACACCCTAACCCACACCCTCATCTGAACCCTAACTCTCACCCTCACCCTCACCCTAAACATCACCCTAACCCTAACCCTCACCCTAACCCTAACCCTAACCCTCACCCTAACCCTAACACTCACCTTAAACCTCACCCTCACCCTAATCCTCAACCTAAACCTAACCCTAACCCTCTCCAAGCTGAAAACCTCACCTTCACCCTGACCCTCACCCTAGCCCTCACCCTCACCCTATACCTCACCCTAAACATAACCATAAACTTAACCCTCACCTTCACGCTCACCCTAATGCTCACCCTCACCCTCAGCCTCACCCTAAACTTACACCTAATCCTAACCCTAACCCTGACCCTCACCCTCACTCTAACCCTAACCCTAACCTGCACCCTAACCCTAACCCTTACCCTAATGCTAACCCTAACCTTCAACCTCACCCTAACTGTAACACTCAACCTAAACCTAACCCTAACCGTGATGCTAACCCTAAACCTCACCCTCACCCTAACAGTGACCCTAACCTTTACCCTAACCCTCACCCTCACCCTAACCCTAACTCTAAACCACACCCTACCACTAACCATAAACCAACCCTAAACCTGTCTACCCCTCACCCTCACCCTAACTCTCACCCTCACCCTAACACTAATGCTAACCCTAACCCTCAACCTCACCCTAACCGTCGCCATAAACCTTAACCTCACAAAAACCCTATTCCTCAATCTCAACCTAACCCTCACCCTAACCCTTACAATCACCCTAACCCTCACCCAACCCTAACCCTCATACTAACCCTCACCCTAACCCCCATCCTAACCTTAACCCTAACCCTAAGGCTAACCCTAACCCTCAGTTTCACCCAAACCCTCACCCTAACCCTTATCCTCACATAAACCCTAACCCTAACCCTAACCGTAACCCTCACAAAAAGCCTAACCCTCATCCTAAACCTAACCCTACCTCTCACCCTAACACTCACCCTAACCCTAACCCTAACCTGAACCCGAACCCTAACCCTAACCCTAATCCTCCCCTGAAACCTAACCCTCACGGTCACCCTAAGCCTCACCCTTACACTAACCCTCACCTACACCCTAACCCTACCCATTCCCTGAACCCTAACTCTCACCCTAAACCTCATCCTCAACCTAAACATCACCCTAACCATTACTCTCACACCAACCCTCACCCTCAACCAAACCATAACCCTCACTCTCACCCAAAACCTCTCACACACCCTAACTTTCACCTTCAGCTTAAACATCACCCTAAACCTCACTCTCACACTAACCCTCACTCTAACACTTATAATCACCCGAACCCTCACATTAAACCTAAACCTCACCCTAAATCTAACCCTAAACCTACCACTCACCCTAACCCTAGCGGTGAGGTCTAGGGTGAGCCTCACTCATACCCTCAAACTCAGCCTAACCCTAACCCTAAGCCTCACCCTCACCCTCACCCTAAACCTTAATCTCACCCTAACCCAAACCCTACCCCTCACCCTAACCCTAAAACTACCCGTCAGCCTATCCCTAACCCTCACCATCAGCCCAAACCTGATGCTAACACAAATGCTCTCTCAACCTAAGCCTCAGTCTAATACTTATTCTCACAATAACCCTATCCATCACCCTCTCCTTAAACCTCAACCTACCCCTTCCCCTTAACCTAACCCTCACCCTAACCCAAACCCTAACCCTAACCCTAACCTTCACCCTAAGCTTCACTCTAACCCTCACCTTAACCCTGACCCTAACCCTAAACCTAAACCTAACCCTCACCCTCAACGTAAATGTCATCCTAACCCTTACCCTCACCCTAACCCTTACCCTAATCCTAACCCTCACCCTAACCCTAACCCGAACCCGAACCCTCACTCTCACCTTCACCCTCACCCTAAACATCACCCTAAACCTAACCCTCACCCTAACCCTAACCCTAACACTCACTCTAACCTTAACCCTCACCTTAAATTTCACCCTCACAATAGCCCTCACCCTAAAACTAACCCTCATATTAACCCTCACCCTCACCCTCACCCTCAGCCTCACCCTCAGCCCCACCATAACCCTAAACCTAATCCTAACATTAACCCTGACCTTCACCTTCACTCTAACCCTAACCCTAACCTGCACCCTAAACCTAACCCTAACCATAAACCTAACACTCATCCTAACCCTCACCCAACCCTAACCCTAACCCTAACCCTCACCCTAACCCCCACCCTAAACTTCACCCTAACCCTAACTCTAACCCTAACCCTGAATCTCATACTTACCCTCACCCTAATCCTTATCCTCACACTAAACCTAACCCTAACCGTGACCCTCACACTAAGCCTAACACTCAACCTAACCCTATGACTCACACTCAACCTAATCATCACCCTAACCATAACCCAAACACTTACATAACAGAAACGCACACCCTGACCCTCACCATCACCCTAACCCTCAGCCTAACCATTACCCTAACCCTAATAGTAACCCTAAATCTTACCCTCACCCTAAACCTAACCCTAACCCTAACCCTCACCGTCACCCTCCCACTCACGCTCAGCTTCACACTAACCCTCACGCTCACCTTAACCTCACCCTAACCCTCACCGTCACCCTAAACATCACCCTAACCCTAACCCTCACGCTAACCCTAACCCTCACCCTAACTCTAACCCTAAGCTTATCCCTCACCCTAACCCTAACCCTAACCCTAAGCCTAACACTAAACCTTACCCTAAACCTAACCCTTATCCTAACCCTAACCCTAACCCTCACCCTAAAACTTATGCTAACCCTAACCCTCATCCTCACCCTGAAACTAACCCTAACCCTTTTCCACACACTCAACCTAACCCTCACCGTCACCCCTGCCCTCCCCTTGAACCTAACCCTCACATATACCCTCATTCTCACCCTCACCCTCACCCTAAACATCACCCTAACTCTAACCCTCAAGCCTAACCCTAACCCTAACCCTCACCTTAAGCCTAAACCTCACCTTCAACGTCACCCTCACCCTAACCCTCACCCTAAACCTCACCTTCACCGTAGACCTCACCCTAAACCTAACCCTAACCCTAAAACTCACCCTCAACCTCATTCTTAACCTCAGCCTCACCCTAACCCTAAATCTAATCCTAACCCTCACCATCAGCCTCACTATAACCCTAACCATAAACCTAATGTTAAACCTAAACCTCACCCTCACCATAACCCTAATACTAACCCTCACCCTAACCCTAATGCTATACCTAACCCTAACTATCAACCTAAGACTAATGCTAACCATAATACTCAACCTCACCAGAAACCTCACCTTAAAACTTACCCTCAGCCTAACCCTCACCCTAACCTAAAACATAAACCTAACCCTCAGCAAACACTCACCCTAACCCTTACACTAACCCTATCCTTCACCCTCACCCTAACCCTCACCCTAATCCTTATCCTAACAATAAACCTAACCAGAACCCTAAACCTCACAGTAACCCTAAACCTCACCCTTAACCTAACCCTATATCTCACGCTAACCCTAACCCTAATCTCAAACTTAACCCTAACCCTCACCCTAACCCTAAACCTAACCCTCACCCAAACGCTCACACTAACCCTCACACTATACCTATCCCTAACCGTCACCCTAAACCTCACCCTAACGTTCAACCTCACACTAACCCTAACAATCACACTAAACCTAACCCTCACCCTAACCCTAACCATAATCCTCACCCTAACCCTCATCCTAACCCTAACCCTAACCCTAAACATTACCCTAAACCTAATACTCACCCTCACCCACACCCTCAGCCTAACACTAACCCTAACCCTAATCCTAATCCTAATGCACACCCTCACACTCACCCTAACTTGAACCCTAACCAAAAACCTAACCCTCACCCTAACAATAAACCTATCCCTAACCCACACCCTAACTCTAAACGTCACCCAAACCCTAACCCTAACCCTAACCCTAACCCTCACCCTCACCCTAACCCTCAACCTCACCCTAACTCTCACCTTAACCCTAAAGCTAACCCTAACCCACACTGTAGTCCTCACCCAAAACCTAAACCTCACCCTAACCCTAAACCTAAACCTCACCCTAAACCTCACCCTAACCCTCACCCTCACCCTCACCGTCAACCTCACCGTAACTCTAACCCTAAACCTAACAATAACACTAACCCTAACCCCAACCCTAATCCGCATCCCCACCCTCACTCTCACCCTCAGCCTAACCTAAGCCTAAGGCTAAGGCTAAACCTAACCCTCACCATAATCCTAACCCTAAGCCTAAACCTAAAAATAACCCTAATCCTAAACCTAACACTAAACTTAACCCTAATCCTTAGCCTCACCCTCACCCTTACCCAAACCCTAACCCTCACTCAAACCCTAAGCATAACCCTAACCTTAACCCTCACACTCACCCTCACCATAACCCTAATCCTAAACCTAACCACATCCCTAACCCTAACCCTCACCTAAAACCTCACCCTAACTTTAACCCTAATACTAACTTTCACCCTCACACTAGCCCTCACACTAACCCTAATTCTAACCCTCACCCTCAACCTAACCCTGAACCTCAGCCTCGCCCTAAAACTCACACTAACCCTAAACCTAATACTCAATCTAACCCTCACCCTAACCCTAACCCTAAGCATAAACCTAACCCTAACCCTCACCCTTATCTTAACCCTCACCCTCAGTGTAAAGATCACCTTTACCCTTACCATCATCCTCACCCTGACCCTCCCCTAACCCTAAAACTCATCCTAACACTCACCCTAATCGTAAACCTAACCATCAACCTAAGCCTAACTTTCACCGTCAATCTCAAGCTCAACCTAACCCTAAGCCTAAGTCTATGCCTTACCCTAACACTTACCCGCACCCGTCCCCTCACCTAACCCTAAACCTAACCATCACCATAAACCGAAACCTCACACCCACCCTCACCCTCAGCCTAAACCTAAGCCTAAGCCTAACCGTAACTCTCACCCTCACTCTCAGCCTAACCCTAATCCTAAACTTAACCCTAACCCTAAACCTCAACCTAACCCTCACCCTAACATTAAACCTAACACCAACCCTAACCCAAACCCTCTACCTAACCCTCCCCATAACCGGAAATCTAACCCTAAACCTAAACCTCACACTAACCCTAACACTTACCTTAAACCTAAACCTCACCCTAACCCTCACCCTCAACCTCACGGTAACTCTAACCCTAACCCTAACAATAACACTAATCCTAAACCTAACCATAACCCTAACCCTAACCCTAACCCTAATCCTAACACGCTCACCCTAAACCTAACTTTCATCCTAGCCCTCACCCTAACCCTAAACCTAACACTCACCCTAACCTTAAACTTAACCCTCACCCTCACCCTCACCCTCAACCTAACCCTAAGCCTAACCCTAACCCTAACCTAACCCTCACACTCACTGTAACCCTTACCCTAATCCTAATCCTAACTCTAAGCCTAACCCTCAACCTCAAACTAACCCTCACGCTAACCCTAAATCTAACAATAACCCTAAACCTAACCCTCACCCTCAGCCTCACTCTAACCCTAACTCTAACCCTAAACCTAACCCTCACCATAACCCTAACCATAACCCTAACCCTAAACCTCAGCTAACCCTAACCCTAAACCTCACCCTCACAATAGCCCTCACCCTAAACCTCATCCTAAACCTAACACTCATCCTAACCCTAACCCTAACACTAACCCTAACCCTAACTCTAACCCTAAACCTTACACTCACCCTAAACCAAACTCTAACCCTAAACCTAATCCTAAACCGAATCCTAACCCCAACCGTAAGCCTCACCCTTACCCTCAACGTAACCCTAACGCTAACACTAAACCTAACACTAACCCTAACCCTAACCCTAACCCTCACCCTAACAATAACACTCACCCTAACACTAACCCTAACCCTCATGTTCGGGCTAAGCCTAAGCCTAAGCCTAAGCCTAAGCCTAACCCTCACCCTCACCCTAACCCTAACCCTAACACTAACCCTAACACTAACCCTAAACCTCACCCTCACCCTAACCTAACTCTAACCCCAAACTTAAACCTAAACCTCATCCTAACCCCAACCCTAACCGTCAACCTTACCCTCACCATAACCCTAACCCTCACAATAACCCTAACTCTAACCCTAACACTAACCCTGAACCTCACCCAAACCATAACCCTCACCTTAAGACTAACCCGCACCCTAACATTAACCCGAACCCTAACACTAACCCTCACACCAACCCTAACCATCACTCTAACCCTAAACCTCACCCTAACAATAACCCTAACCCTCACCCTCACCCTAGCCCTCACCCTAACCCTAACCCTCATCCTCGGCCTAACCCTCAATTTTACACTTACCGTCACCCCCACCCGAACCCTCACCCTAATCCTAACCCTCACCCTAACCCCCACCCTAACCCTAAATCTACCCCTAAACCTCACCCTCACCCTAACCCTAAATCTAACCCTAACCCTAACCATAAACCTCACCCTAAACCTAACTCTCAACCTAACAATTACCCTCCCCTAACACTAACCCTAACCCTCACACTAACCCTAACTCTCACTCTAATCCTAAACCTCACCCTAACCCTAACCCTAACCCTAACACTCACCCTCACACTATCCATCACGCTAACCCTAATTCAAACCCTCACCCTCAGGCTAACCCTAATCCTCATCCTCACCCTAAACCTCACACTAACCCTAACCCTAATCCTCAATTTAACTCTCACCCTAAACCTAACCCGAACCCTTACCCAAACCCTCACCATAAACCTAACCCTCACCCTTATCTTAATCCTCACCCTCAGCCTAACCCTCACCTTTACACTTAATAGTACCCTCAACCTAACGCTCACCCTAACCCTAATCCTCATCCTAACCCTCACCCTCAGCTTAACCCTAAGCCTAAGTGTAACCCTAACCCTAACCCTCACACTCACCTTAACCCTAATGCAAAACCTAACCCTAACCCTAAACCTCAACCTAATCCTCACCCTAACCCTAACCCGAAAACTAACCCTAACCCTAATCCACAACCTAACCCTCCCCCTAAACCTAACTGTAACACTAAACCTCATCCTCAACCTAACCTTAACCCTAAACCTAAAGCTAAAGCTAAAGCTCACCCTAAACCTCAGCCTAAGACTAACCCTCACCCTCACCCTCAACCTATTCGTAACTGTAACCCTAACCCTAACAATAACACTAAACCTAACCCTAAACATAACCCTAACCCTCACCGTAACCCTAATAATAACCCTAACCATAAACCTCACCCTAACCCTCACCTTCAACCTCACTTTCACCCTCACCCTCACTGTAAGTCTAACCCTAACATTAATAATAACACTAATCCTAACACTAAACTTAACACTAACCCTAATCTTAAAACTCACCCTCACCCTAACCATAATTCTAATCCTCACCCTCACCCTATCACTAACCCTCATGTCACGGTAACCCTAACTCTCATCCTAACCCTCACCCTAAACCTAAAACTCACCCCAACAGTAAACCTAAACGTCACCATCACCCTAGCCCTCACCCTAACTCTAATCTTAACCCTAATCCTCATACGAACCCTCATCCGAACCCTAACCCTAAATCTCACCCTAACCCTCTCTTCAACCCTAACTCTACCCCTAAACCTCACCCTCACCCTAACCCTAACCCTAACCCTAACCCTAAACCTCACTCTAAACCTCACCCTAACCCTAACCCTCACCCTCACCCTCAAACTACCCTTAACTCTGACTCTAACCCTAAATATAACACTAACCCTAAACCTAACCCTAACCATAACCCTCACCCTCAGCCTCACCCTCACTGCAAACTTAACCATAACAATAAAACTAACAATAACCCTAAACCAAACAACAACCCTAACCCTAACTCTAACCCTAACCCTAACACTAACCCTAACCCTAAACCTCACCCTAACCCTGCCCCTAAACCTAACTCTAACCCTAAACCTCACCCTCACCCTAATCATATGCCTAACCCTAAAACTCAACCTAACACTAACCCCCAAGCTCACCGTAATCGTAACCCTAAACCTCACCTTAACCCTGTCCCTAAACCTAACGCTAACACTAAACCTCACCCTCACCCTAACCCTAACCCTAACCCTAATCCAAAACCTCAACCTAAACCTCACCCTAACCCTAACCCTAACTCTCACCCTAATCCTAAGCCTAACCCTAACCCTCAACCTAACCCTAACCCTCATGCTCACGGTAACCCTAACCCTAACCCTCACCCTAACCCTAAACTTAACCTGAAACCTAACTCTCACCCTAACCCTACCCCTAAACCTTACCCTAACCCTAACCCTCACCTTCACCCTGACCCTAATCCAAAGCCTAACCCTAACCCTCAACCTAAACCTAACAATCACTCTCACAGTAACCCTAATCCTCACACGCACCCTAAGCCTTACCCTAATCCTAATCCTAACACTAAGCCTAACCCTCACCCTCACCCTAACCCTCACTGAAACCCTATATCTAACACTAACACTGAACCTAAAACTCACCCTCAGCCTCACCCAAACCCTAACTCTAAACCTAAACCTCACCATCACCCTATCCCTAACTGTAACCCTAACCCTAAACGTCACCCTAACACTAACCCTAAACCTCACCCTCACCCTAGCTTTCATCCTAACCCTAATTCTAACCCTAAACCTCGTCCTAACCCTCACCATAATCCTCACCCTCAACCTAACCCTCACCTTAAGCCTAACCCTAACATTAATCCTAACCTAAACCCTAACACTAAACCTCACCCTAATACTAACCTTAAACATCACCCTAACCCTAAACCTCACCCTAACACTAACCCTATACCTCATCCTCACCCTAGACCTCACCCTAATCCTAACCCGCATCCTCACCCTAAACCTCACACTAACCCTAACACTAATCCTAAATCTAACCCTAACCCTCACCCTCTCCCTAACCCTAACCCTATCCCTCCCCTAAACCCTATCCCTAACCCTTACGGTAAACCTCACCCTCAGCCTAACCCTCACCTTTACCCTTACCCTCACACCCAACCTAACCCTCACCCTAAGCCTAACCCTCACCCTAACCCTATCTCTACCCCTAAACCTCACCCTTACCCTAATCTTAACTCTAAACTTAACACTAACAATAACACTAACCCTAACCCTTACCATCACACTAACCTTAATCCTCACCCCCAACATCAGCCTCAGTCTAACCCTGAGCCTCACCCTAACCCTCATACTCACCCTCACCTAACCCTAATCCTTAACCTAAACCTATCCCTAAACCTCAACCTAACCCTCACCCTCATCTTAACCCTAAGCCTAAACCTAACCCTAAACCTCCCCTTAACCTTAAGTCTAACCCTAAACCTCACCCTCACCCTAACCCTAACCCTAACCCTAACCCTAAACCTCACCCTAAAACTCACCATAACCTTAACACTCATCCTCATCCTCAACCTAAACTTAAATCTAACCCTAACCCAAACAATAACACTAACACTAACTATAACCATAACCATAACCATAACCCTCACCCGCAGCCTCACCCTCACCGCAAACTTCACCCTAACCATAACACTAACAATAACCCAAACCCTAACCCTAACCGTAACCCTCACCCTAACCTTAACACTAACCCTAACCCTAAACCTCACCCTAACCCTGCCCCTAAACCTAACTCTAACCCAAAACCTCACCCTAAACCTCACCCTAACACTAACCCTAACCGTAACCCTAATCCTAAACCTAACCCTAACCCTCAACCTAACCCTAACCCTCACGCTCACCATAACCCTAACCGTAACCCTCACCCTCACCCTAAACTTAACCAGAACCCTAAATCTCACCCTAACCCTACCCCTAAACTTTACCCTAACCCTAAACCTCACCCTCACCCTCACCCAAACCCTTACCCTAATCGTAATCCTAACATTAAGCCTAAACCTCACTCTCACCCTAAACCTCACCATATCCCTAACTCTAACACTAACCCTAACCCTAACCCTCATCCTCAGCCTCAACCTAACCCTAACTCTAACCCTAAACCTCACCCTCACCCTATCCCTAACACTAAACCTAAACCTAAACCTCACCCTAACCCTAAACCTAAATCTCACCGTCACCCTAGCCTTCACCCTAAACCTAATCCGAACCCTAACCCTAATCCTAAGCCTAACCCTAAACCTCAAACTAACCCTAACCCTCATGCTCACTGTAACCCTTACCCTAATCCTCACTCTAACCCTAAACTTAACCCGAACCCTAACTCTCATCCTAACCCTAAACCTAACCCTCACCCTAACAATAACCCTCACCCTCACACTCACACTCAGCCTAACCCTAAGCCTAACCATAACGCTAACCCTAAACCTCACACTCACCCTAACCCTAACCCTATTCCTAATCCTAACCCAAACCCTAAACCTCACCCTCACCCTAACCCTCACCTTAAGCCTAACCCTAACAGTAATCCTAACCCTAAACCTAACACTAAACCTCACCCTAACACTAACCTAACTATCACCCTAACGCTAAGCCTCACCCTAACACTAACCGTAACCCTCATCCTCACCCTAGACCTCACCATAATCCTAACCCTCATCCTCACCCTAAACCTCACACTAACCCTAACACTAATCCTCAATCTAACCCTCACCCTCACCCTAACCCAAACCCTATCCCTCTCCCTAACCCTAACACTAACCCTTAGTGTAAACCTCACCCTCAGCCTAAACCTCACCTTTACCCTTTCTGTCACACCCACCCTAACCCTTACCATCACCATAACCTTAATCCGTACACCCACCATCACCCTCAGCCTAACCCTAAGCCTAAGCCTAAACCTCACCCTAACCCTTACACTCCCCCTAACCCTAACCCTAATCCTAAAACTAACCCTATCCCTAAACCTCAACCTAACCCTCACCCTCATCCTAAACCTAACCCTAAATCGCACCCTAACCCTCTCTTCAACCCTAACTCTAACCGTAAACCTCACACTCACCCAAGCCCAAACCCTAACCCTAACCCTAAACCTCACCCTAAAAATCACCCTAACCCTAACACTCATACTCACCCTCAACCTAACCTTAATTCTAACCCTAACCCTAAAAATAACATTAACACTAACCCTAACCCTAACCATAACCAAAACCCGCACCCTAACCCTAAACCTCGACCTCACCCTCAACCTCAGAATAACCCTAAACCTAAACCTAACAATAATCCTAACCCTAATCCTCACCCTAAACATAACCCTCAACCTAACACAAACCCTCACCCTAACCCAAACCCTCACCCTAACACTAACCCTAATCCTAACACTAACCCTCACAGTAACCCTAACCCTAAGCCTAACCCTAAACCTCAACCTAACCCTCAACCTCACCATAAACCTAACACTAACCCTAACCCTCACCCTCACCCTAACCCTCCCCCTAACCCTATAACTAACCCTAAACCTCACCCTCACAATAACCCTAACAATAACCCTAAACCTAAACCTCACACTAACCCTAACACTAACCCTGACCCCCACCCTCACACTAAGAGTAACTCTAACCCTAACCCTAACAATAACACTAACACTAACCCTTACCATCCCGCGAACCCTAATCCTCACCCCCACCCTCACCCTCAGCCTAACCCTCAGCCTAAGCCTAACCCTCACCCTAACCCTCACACTCAACCTCACCTGAACCCTAATCCTAAACCTAACCCTATCCCTAAACCTCAAGCGAAATCTCATCCTCAACCTAACCCTAAACTTGAACCTCACCCTAACCCTCCCCCTAACCCTAACTCTACCCCTAAACCTCACCCTCACCCTAACCGTAACCCTAACCCTAACCCTAAACCTCAATCTAAACCTCACCCTAAATCTAACCCTCACCTTAACCCTCAACCTACCCTTAACTCTAACCCTAACCCTAACAATAACACTAACCCTAGCCCTAACCCTAACCATAAACCTCACCCTCAGCCTCACCCTCACTGCAAAGTTAACCCTAACCATACCACTAAGAATAACAATAACCCAAACAATAACCCTAACCCTAACCCTCACCCTAACTCTAACACTAACCCTAATCCTAAACCTCACCCTAACCCTGCCCCTAAACCTAACTCTATCCCTAAACCTCACCCTCACCCTAACCCTAACCCTAACCCTAATCCAAAAACTCACCTTAAACCTCACCCTAACCCTGACCCTAACCCTCACAATAATCCTAAGCCTAACCCTAACCTCAATCTGACCTAACCCTCATGCTCACCCTAATCCTAAACCTAATGCTCACCATAACCCTAAACTTAACCCGAAACCTAACTCTCACCCTAACCCTACCCCTATCCCTTGCCATAACCCTAACCCTCACCCTCACCGTCACCCTAATCCTAAGCCTAACCCTAACCCTCAACCTAAACCTAACAATCATGCTCACTGTAACCCTAACCCTCACACTCACCCTAAACCTTACCCTAAACCTAATCCTAACACTAAGCCTAACCTTCACCCTCACCGTAATCCTCACTGTGACCCTATTTCTAACACTAACACTAAACCTAACACTCACTCTCAGCCTCACCCTAACCCTAACAATAACCCTTAACCTCACCGTCACCCTATCAATAACCCTAACCCTAACCCTAAACGTCACCCTAACCCTAAACCTAAACCTCAACCTCACCCTAGCTCTCACCCTAACCCTAATTCTAACCTTAACCCTCATCCTAACACTCACCCTAAACCTCACCCTCACCCTAACCCTCACCTTAAGCCTAACCCTAACATTAATCCTAACCCTAACCCTAACACTAAACCTCACCATAACACTAACTCCAACCATCACCCTAACCCTAAACCTCACCCTAACACTAACCCTAAACCTCATCCTCACCCTAGACCTCACCATAATCCTAACCATCATCCTCACCCTAAACCTCACGATAACCCTGACACTAATCCTCAATCTAACCATCACCCTCACCCTAAACCTAACCCTATCCCTCACTCTAACCCTAACACTAACCCTTACCGTAACCATCATCCTCAGCCTAACCCTCACCTTTACCCTTATCCTCATAACCACCCTAAACCTCACCCTAAGCCTATCACTCACCCTAACCCTATATCTACCCCTAAACCTCACACTCACCCTATTCCCAACTCTAACCCTAACCCTAAAATTAACATTAGTCCTAACCCTTACCATCAACCTAACCTTAATCCTCACACCCAACATCACCCTCAGCCTAACGCTAAGCCTCACCCTAACCCTCATACTCACCCTCACTCTAACCCTAATCCTAAACCTAACCCTATGCCTAAACCTCAACCTAACCCTTACCCTCATCCTAACCCAAACCCTAAACCTAACCCTAACCTTCCCCTCAACCTTAACTCTAACCCTAAACCTCACCCTCACCCTAACCCTAACCCTAACCCTAACCCTAAACCTCACCCTACAACTCACTCTAACCCTAACACTCACCCTCACCCTCACCCTCAATCTAACTTTAACTCTAAACCTAACCCTAACAATAACATTAACCCTAACCCTAACCATAACCATAACCATGACCATAACCCTCACCCTCAGCCTCACCCTAACCGCAAACTTCACCCTGACCATAACACTAACAATAACCCTAACCCTAACCCTAACCCTAAAATTCACCCTAACCTTAACACTAACCCTAACCCTAAACCTCACCCTAACCCTGCCCCTAAACCTAACTCTAACCCAAAACCTCACCCTAAACCTCACCCTAACCCTAAACCTAACCCTCAACCTAATCCTAAACCAAACCCTAACCCTCAACCTAACCCTAACCCTCACGGTCACCATAACCCTAACCCTAAACATCACCCTAACCCTAAGTTTAACCCGAACCCTAAATCTCAAACTAACCCTATCCCTAAACCTTACCCTATCCCTAAACCTCATCCTCACCCTCACCCAAACCCTCATGCTAACCCTTACCCTAATCCTAAAACTAACACTAAGCCTAACCCTCACTCTCACCCTAACCCTCACCGTAAACTTAACTCTAACACTAACCCTAACCCTAACCCTCACCCTTAGCCTCAACCTAACCCTAACTCTAACCCTAAACCTCACCCTCAACCTATCCGTAACCCTAAACCTAAACCTAAACCTCACCTTAACCCTAACCCTAAACCTCACCCTCACCCTAGCCCTCACCCTAAACCTAATCCAAACCCTAATCCTCATCCTAACCTTCACCCTAACCCTAACCCTAACCCTCAACCTAAAACTAACCCTCACCCTTACTGTAACCCTTACCCTAATCCTCACTCTAACCCTAAACTTAAACCAAAACCTAACTCTCACCCTAACAATAACATTAACCCTCATTCTAACAATAACCCTCACCCTCACCCTCAGCCTAACCCTAAGCCTAACACTAACGCTAACCCTAAATAACACACTCACCCTAACCCTAACCCTATTCCTAATCCAAAACCTAACCGTAAAACTCACCCTCACCCTAACCCTCACCTTAAGCCTAACCCTCACATTAATCCTAACCCTAAACCTAACACTTAACCTCACCCTATCACTAACCCTAACCATCACCCTAACCCTAAACCTCACTCTAACACTAACCCTAAACCTCATCCTCACCCTAGACCTCACCCTAACCCTAACCTGCATACTCACCCTATACCTCACGATAACCCTGACACTAATCCTCAATCTAACCCTAACCCTAACCCTAACCCTAACCCTAACCCTAACCCTAACCCTAACCCTAACCCTAACCCTCACCCTAACCCTAACCCTAACCCTAAACCTCCTACTAACTTTCTCCCCAACCTTAACCATAACACTAACCCTAACCTAACCCACAACCAAACCCTCACCCTAACCCTAACTCTAACCCTAAACCTCACCCTTACCCAAAACCTAACTCTAACGCTAACGCAAACCCTAACTTCACCCAAACCCTAACCCTAGCCCTCACCCTCAGACTCACCGTAACCTTAATCCCAAACCTAAACCTAACACTAACCCTAACCCTAATCCTAACCCTCAACCTAACCATAACCCTCACTCTAACCCAAACTCTGACCCTAACACTTACCCTCACCCTCACAGTAACCCTAACACTAACCTCACACTAACCCTCATCCTAACAATTACCCTCACCATAACACTAACCCTAACCCTAACACTAACCCTCACACTAACCCTAACCATCACCCTAACCCTAAACCTCACCCTATAACTAACCCTAAACCTCACCCTCACCTTAGCCCTCAGCCGAACCCTAACCCTCATCCTCACCCTAAAACTCACACTAACCCTAAAACTTTTCCTCAATCTAAACCTCACCTTCACTCTAACCCTAACTCTAATGCTCACCCTAACCATAACTCTCACCCTTACAATAACCCTCACCCTCAGTCTAACCATCATCTTTATGATTACCGTAACCCCCACCCTAACCCTCACCCTAACCCTAACCCTCACCCTAACCCTAACTCTACCCCTAAACCTCACCCTCAACCTCACCCTAACTCTAAACCTACCCTAACACTAAATATCACCCTAAACCTAACCCTAACCCTTATCCTCAACCAAACGTTCAGCCTAAACCTAAGTCTAACCTTAACTCTAACCCTATACCTCACCCTCACCCAAAACCTAACTAATCCTAACGCAAACCCTAACTTCACCCTAAACCTAAACCTCACCCTAACACCCTGAACCACAACCTAAGCCTAGCACTAACCCTAACCCCAACACTCATCCTCACAGTAAACCTCAAACTAACCCTAACAATAATCCTCAATCTAACCCTCACCCTCACCCTAATCCTAACACTAACCCTCACCCAAACCCTAAACCTCACCCTTACCCTCAGCATAAACTTCACCTTACCCTTACTGTCATCACCACCCTAACGCTAACTTTAAGCCTAATCCTCACCCTAACACTAACTCTACCCCTAAACCTCACCCTCACCCTAATCCTAACTGTAACCCTAACCCTAACACTAAACTTCACACTAACCCTAACCCTAACACTCACCCTCAACCTCACGCTCAGCTTAAACCTAATCCTAAGCCAAACCCTTACCCTAACCCTCACCCTCACTCTAGCCCTCACCCTAACACAAATACTAACTCTAAACCTAATCCTCCCCCTCCCCCTCAGCCTAAACCTTACCCTAACCCTAACCCTCACCCTAACCTAAACCTAATCTTATCCCTAAACCTCAACCTAACCCTAACCCTCAACCTCACCGTAACCTTTACCCTAACCCACACTCTAACCCTAAACTTAACCTGAATCCTACTCTCACCCTAACCCTAACCCTAACTCTCACACTAACCCTAACATTAAACCTCACCCTCACCCTAAAACTCACCCTCACCCTAACCCTATCCCTAACCCTAAAACGCACCCTAAACCTATCCTTTACCCTCACCCTCAACCTCACCATAACTCTAGCCCTAACCCAAACAATAACACTAACCCTAACCCTAACCCTCACCCTTACCCTCAGCCTCACCCTCACTGCAAACTTAACCCTAAACATAGCACTAACAATAAACCTAAACCTAAGCCTAAGCCTAACTCTAACTCTAATTCTCACCCCCACAGACACCCTCAGCCTAAACCTAAGGCTAACCCTAACCCTTACCCTAACCCTCACCATAACCCTAAACCTAACACTAACCCTAACCCTAAACCTAAACCTAAAACTAACACTAAACCTAACCCTAATCCTCAGCCTCACCTGCACCCTAACCCAAACTCTAACCCTAACCCTCACCCTAACTCTAAGCCTAATCCTAACCCTAACCCTAAGCCTCACACTCACCCTCACCCTAACCCTAACCCTAAACCTAAACCTTTCCCTAACCTTAACCCTCACCCTAACCCTCACCCTAGCCCTCACCCTAACCCTAACCCTAACGCTAAACCTCATCCTAAACCTGACACTAACCATAATCCTAACCCACACCCTAACCCGCACACTAACCCTCACACTCATGCTCGGCCTAAGCCTAAGCCTAAGCCTAAGCCTAAGCCTAACCCTCACCCTAACCCTAACAGATACCCTAACTCTAACCTTAAATCTCACCCTCACCCTAACCCTAACTCTAAACCTAACCCTAACCCTAACAATAACTCTAACCCTCACCCTAACCATAATCCTCACCTTAACATTAAACATCACACTACCATTTAACCTCACCCTACCAGTAACCCTAACCCTAACACTAACCCTCACACTAACCCTAACCCTAAACTCACCCGAACCCTAACCCTAACCCTAACCATCAACCTAACCCTAACCCTCACGCTCAATGTAACCCTAACCCTAACCCTGACCTTCACCCTAACCATAAACCTCACCCTAACCCTAACCCTCACCCTAACACTTACCCTCACCCTAACACTACCTCTAATACTAATCCTAACCCTAACCCTAACATTAACCCTCACAGTAACAGTAACCCAAACCATAATCCTAACAATAACCCTAACCATAACCATAACCCTCACCCTAACCATTACCCTCACCCTAAAACTAACCCTCACCCTAACAGTTACCCTCACCTTAACACTAACTGCAAACCGAACACTAAGCCTCACACTAACCCTAACCATCACCCTAACCCTAAACCTCACCCTAACACTAACCCTAAACCTCAACCTAACCCTAGCCCTATCCCTAACCCTAACACTGATCCTCACAGTAAACCTCACACTAACTCTAACACTAATCCTCAATCTAACCCTCTCCCTCACCCTAACCCTAACCCTAACCCTCACCCTAACCCTAAACCTCACCCTTACCGTAAACCTCACCCTCAGCCTAACCTTCACCTTACCCTTACTGTCAACCCCACCCTATCCCTCAACCTAAGCCTAACCCTCACCCTAACACTAACTCTACCCCTAAACCTCACCCTCACCTTAATCCTAACTGTAACCCTAAAACTAACACTAAACCTCACACTAACCCTAACCCTAACCCTCAAGCTCAACCTCACCCTCACCATAACTCTAACCCTAACCCTAACAATAACACTAATCCTAACCCTAAACCTAACCCTAACCCTAACGATAATGCTAAAACTCACCCTCACCCTAACCCTAATCCTAACCCTAACCCTCACCCTAACTCTAACCCTCACCATAAATCTAAGCCTCATTCTAACCCTCACCCTAAACCTAACCCTAACCTTAAACCTTCCCCTAACCCTAACCCTAAACCTGACCCTCACCCTAACCCTCAACTTAACCCTAATCCTAACCCTAATCCTCATCCTAACCCTAACCCTAACCCAAATCCTAACCCTCACCCTAAGCTTAACCCTAACCCTCAAACTAACCCTAAACATCACCCTCACCTTAACCGTAACCCTAACCCTCACCCTAATCCTAAACTTAACCTGAACCCTAACTCTCAAGCTAACCCTAAACCTAACCGTCAATCGAAAGCTAAACCTCACCCTCTCCCTCAGCCTAACCCTAAGTCTAAACCTAACCCTAAACCTCACACTCACATCTAAACATTACCCTAATCCTAAACCTAACCCTAAGCCTATCCCTCACCCTCACCTTAACCCTCAACCTAACCCTAACTCTAACACTAATCCTAACCCTAACCTTCAACCTCAGCCTCACCGTTAACCTAACTCTAAACCTAAACCGCACCCTCACCCTAACCCTAACCCTAAAGCTCACCCTAAACCTAACTCTAAACCTCACCCTCAAGCTAGCCCTCACCCTAAGCCTAATCCTAACCCTCATCCTAACCCTTACCCTAACACTAACTCTACCCCTAAACCTCACCCTAATCCTAACTCTAACCCTAACCCTAACAGTAAAACTCACCCTAACCCTAACCCTAACTCTCACCCTAATCCTAAACCTCACCCTTACCGTAAACTTCAACCTCAGCCTAACCTTCACCTTACCCTTACTGTCAACCCCACCCTATCCCTCAACCTAAGCCTAACCCTCACCCTAACACTAACTCTATCCCTAAACATCACCCTCACCCTAATCCTAACTGTAACCCTAAAACTAACACTAAATCTCACACTAACCCTAACCCTAACCCTCACCCTCAACCTCACCCTCACCATAACTCTAACCCTAACCCTAACAATAACACTAATCCTAAACCTAAACCTAACCCTAACGATAATGCTAAAACTCACCCTCACCCTAACCCTAATCCTAACCCTAACCCTCACCCTAACTCTAACCCTCACCGTAAATCTAAGCCTCATTCTAACCCTCACCCTAAACCTAACCCTAACCTTAAACCTTCCCCTAACCCTAACCCTAAACCTGACCCTCACCCTAACCCTCAACTTAACCCTAATCCTAACCCTAATCCTCATCCTAACCCTAACCCTAACCCAAATCCTAACCCTCACCCTAAGCCTAACCCTAACCCTCAAACTAACCCTAAACATCACCCTCACCTTAACCGTAACCCTAACCCTCACCCTAACCCTAAACTTAACCTGAACCCTAACTCTCAAGCTAACCCTAACCCTAACCGTCAATCGAAAGCTAAACCTCACCCTCTCCCTCAGCCTAACCCTAAGTCTAAGCCTAACCCTAACCCTAAACCTCACACTCACACTTAAACATTACCCTAATCCTAAACCTAACCCTAAGCCTATCCCTCACCCTCACCTTAACCCTCACCCTAACCCTAACTCTAACACTAATCCTAACGCTAACCCTCAACCTCAGCTTCACCGTTGACCTAACTCTAAACCTAAACCGCACCCTCACGCTAACCCTAACCCTAAAGCTCACCCTAAACCTAACTCTAAACCTCACCCTCAAGCTAGCCCTCACCCTAAGCCTAATCCTAACCCTCATCCTAACCCTTACCCTAACACTAACTCTACCCCTAAACTTCACCCTAATCCTAACTCTAACCCTAACCCTAACACTAAAACTCACCCTAACCCTAACCCTAATTCTCACCCTAACCCTAAACCTCACCCTTACCGTAAACCTCACCCTCAGCCTAACCTTAACCTTACCCTTACTGTCAACCCCACACTATCCCTCACCCTAAGCCTAACCCTCACCCAAACACTAACTCTAACCCTAAACCTCACCCTCACCCTAATCCTAACTGTAACCCCAAAACTAACACTAAACCTCACACTAACCCTAACCCTAACCCTCACTCTCAACCTCACCCTCACCATAACTCTAACCCTAACCCTAACAATAACACTAATACTAACCCTAACCCTAACCCTAACCCTAACGATAATGCTAAAACTCACCCTCAACCTAACCCTAATCCTCATCCTAACGCTAACCCTAACCCTAATCCTAACCCTCACCCTAAGCCTAACCCTAACCCTCAAACTAACCCTAAACATCACCCTCACCATAACCGTAACCCTAACCCTCACCCTAACCCTAAACTTAACCTGAACCCTAACTCTCAAGCTAACCCTAACCCTAACCGTCAATCTAAAGCTAAACCTCACCCTCTCCCTCAGCCTAAACCTAAGGCTAAGCCTAACCCTAACCCTAAACCTCACACTCACTCTAAACATTACCCTAATCCTAAACCTAACCCTAAGCCTAACCCTCACCCTCACCTTAACCCTCACCCTAACCCTAACTCTAACACTAATCCTAACCCTAACCCTCAACCTCAGCCACCCCGTTTACCTAACTCTAAACCTAAACCGCACCCTCACCCTAACCCTAACCCTAAACCTCACCCTAACCCTAACTATAAACCTCACCCTCAAGCTAGCCCTCACCCTAAGCCTAATCCTAACCCTCATCCTAACCCTTACCCTAACACTAACTCTACCCCTAAACCTCACCCTAATCCTAACTCTAACCCTAACCCTAACACTAAAACTCACACTAACCCTAACCCTAACACTCAGCCTAAACCTCACGCTCAGCATAACCCTAAGCCTAAGCCAAAGCCTTACCCTAACCCTCACCCTCACCCTAGCCCTCACCCTAACAAAAATCCTAAACCTAACCCTAACCCAAAGCCTCACCCTCACCGTAAATCTTACCCTAACCCTAACCCTCACCCTCACCCTAATCCTAATCTTAACCCTAAACCTCAACCTAAACCTAACCCTCAACCTCACTGTAACCCTTAACCTAACATTCAGTCTAACCCTAAACTTAAC
This sequence comes from Dipodomys merriami, assembly GCF_024711535.1. NCBI lineage: Eukaryota > Metazoa > Chordata > Mammalia > Rodentia > Heteromyidae > Dipodomys > Dipodomys merriami. Next base: position 3,845,029 of record NW_027206346.1, read on the forward strand.
CCGAATCCTACTGTCAGCCTAACCCTAACCCTAAATCTAACCCTAACCCTAACATTAAACCTCACCCTCACCCTAAAACTCACCCTCACCCTAACACTAACCCTAACCCTAACCCTAAAAGTCACCCTAACCCTAACCTTCACCATCACCCTCAACCTCACCATAACTCTAGCCCTAACCCTAACAATAACACTAACCCTAACCCTAACTCTAACCCTCAAACTTACCCTCAGCCTCACCCTCACTGGATACTTAACCCTAACCATTACACTAATAATAAACCTAACCCTAAGCCTAACCCTAAACCTAACTCTAATTCTCACACCCACAGACACCCTCAGCCTAACCCTAAGCCTAAGCCTAACCCTAACCCTAACCTTCACCGTAATCCTACACCTAACAATAAACCTAACCCTAAGCCTAACCCTAAATCTAACCCTAAACCTAACCCTAATCCTCAGCTTCACCTGCACCCTAAACCAAACTATAACCCTAACCCTCACCCTAACTCTAAGCCTAATCCTAAACCTAACCCTAAGCCTCACACTCACCCTCAACCTAACCCTAATCCTAAACCTCATCCTAAACTTGACACTAACCATAACCCTAACTCTAACCCTAACCCGAACCCTAACACTCACCCTCATGCTCGGCCGAAGCCTAAGCCTAAGCCTAAGCCTAACCCTAACCCTCACCCTAACCTAAAACTAACACTAATTCTAACCCTAAATATCACCCTCACCCTAACCCTAACTCTAACCCTAACCCTAACCCTAAAAATAACCCTAACACTCACACTAACCATAATCCTCACCCTAATCCTAAACCTCACACTAACGCTTACCCTCACCTACCACTAACCCTTACCCTAACACTAACCCTCACAATAACCCTAAACCTAAACTCACCCTAAACCTAACCCTAACCCTCAACCTAACCCTAACCCTCAACCTCACCCTAACCCTCACCCTAAAACTTACCCTCACCCTAACACTAACCCTAATACTAATCCTAAACCTATCGCTAACACTCACCCTCACAGTAACAGTAATCCTAACAATAATCCTAACAAAAACCCTAACCTTAACCCTAACACTCACCCTAACCATTAACGTCACTCTAAACCAAACCCTCACCCTAACACTTACCCTCACCTTAACACTAACCTTAACACGAACACTAAGCCTCACAATAACCCTAACCATCACCCTAACCCTAAAACTCATCCTAACACTAACCCTAAACCTCAACTAAACCCTAGCCCGAACCCTAACCCTAACACTCATCCTCACGGTAAACCTCACACAAACCCTAACACTAATCCTCATTCTAAACCACACCCTCACCCTCACCCTAACCCTAACCCTCACCCTAAACCTAAGCCTCACCCTTACCGTAACCCTCGCCTCAGCCTAACCCTCACCTTACCCTTACTGTCACCCGCACCCTAACCCTCACCCTAACCCTAACCTTCACCCTAACACTAACTCTGCCGCTAAACCTCACCCTCACCCTAATCCTAACTGTCACCCTAAAACTAACACTAAACCTCACACTAACCTTAACGCTAACCCTCACCCTCAACTTCATGCTCAGCTTAACCCTAAGACAAACCCTTACCCTAACAATCACCCTCACCGTAGCCCTCACCCTAACACAAATCCAAACCTAACCCTCAACCTAACCCTAACCCTCACCCTCAACGTAACCTTGACCCTAACCCTAACCCTCACCCTAACCTTAATCTTAACCCTAAACCTCAACCTAACCCTAACCCTCAACCTCATCATAACCCTTACCCTAACCCTCACCTTAACCCTAAACTTAACCCGAATCCTACTCTCACACTAACCCTAACACTAACTCTCACACTAACCCTAACATTAAACCTCAACCTCACCCTAGCCCTCACCCTAACCCTAATCCTAACCCTTACCCTCATCCTAACCCTCCCCCTAACCCTTAACCTAACCCTTAAACTAACCCTAAACATCACCCTCAACCGCAGCATCAGCCTAACCCTGAACCTAACCCTAAACCTAACACTAACACACACACTCACCCTCACCTGAACCCTAATCCTAACCCGAAACCTCACACTCACCCTCAGTGTAACCCTAAGCCAAACCCGAACCCTAACCCTAAGCCTCACTATCACCCAAAACCTCACCTTAATCCTAATCCTAACCCTAACCCTAACCCTCACACTCAGGCTAACCTTAACCCTAACTCTAACCCTAAACCTCACCCTCACCCTAACCCTAAACCAAAACATCACCCTAACCCTAACCCTAAACCTGACCCTCACCCTAGCCCTCACCCTAACCCTAATACTAACCCTAACCCTCATCTATCCCTCCCCATAACCATAAACATAACGCTCACCCTAACCCTAACCCTCACCCTCACCCTAGCCCTCAGCCTAACGCTAAGCCGAACCCTAACCCTAACCCTACCCCTAACCCTCACATTCACCCTAACCCTACCCCTAAACCAAATCCTAAACCTAACCCTAACCCTCACCCTCAGCCTCACCCTCACCCTAATCCTAACCCTAAACTTAATACTAACCCTAACCCTAACCCTCACCATCAGCCTCACCCTAAACCTAACTCTAACTCTAAACCTCACCCCCACCCTAAACCTAAACCTAACCCTAAACTTCACCCTAACGCTAACTCTAAAGCTCACCCTCACCCTAGCCCTTACACTAACCCTAATACTAACCGTAACCCTCATCCCCTAACACTAACCCTCACCCTCATCTTCACCGTAACCATAACCCTAACAACAACGCTAACAATAACACTAACCCTAACCCTAACCCTCACCCTAAACCTAAAACTCACCCTAACACTAACCCTAAACATAACCATCAACTTAGCCCTCACCCTAACCCTAACCTTCATTCTTACCCTAAACCTCACACTAACCCTAACAATTATCCTCAATCGAACCCTCAACCTTACTCTAACCCTGCCCTAACCCTCACGCTAACCCTAACCCTCACCCTTACCATAACCCTCACCGTCAGTGTAAGCTTCACCTTTACACTTACCGTAACCCCCACCCTAACCCTGACCATAACCCTAACCCTAATCTACCCCTAAACCTCACCCTCACTCTAACCCTAACTCTAACCCTAACCCTAACACTAACCTCACCCTAAGCCTAACCCTAAACCTTATCCTCAACCAAACGCTCAGACTAACCCTAAGCCTAAGCCTAACACTTAAACCGCACCCTCACCCTAAACCTCACCCTAAACCTAAACCTAACCCTCATCCTAACCCTCACCCTAACCCTAACCCTAACCATCACCCTAACTCTAATCCTCAACCCCACAATCACCCTCAGCCTAACCCTAAACCTAAGCCTAAGCCTAACCCTAACCCTCACACTCACCCACACCCTAACCTTAATCCTAACCCTAACTCTAACACTAACTGTAAACCTCAACCTAACCCTCACCCTAACCTTAACCCTAAAATTAACCATAAACCTACCCCTCGACCTAAGCCTACAACTAACCTTAAACCTAAACCTAAACCTCAACCTCACCCTAATCCTAATCCTAACCCTAAACCTAAACCTCACCTTAAACCTAAACCTAACCCTAACCCTCACCCTCACCATAACTCTAACCCTAACCCTAACAATAACACTAATCCTAACCCCAAATCTAACCCTAACACTAAACCTAATGCTAAAACTCACCCCCACCCTAAACCTAATCCTAACCCTAACCCTCACCCTAACCTTAACCCTCACACTAACCCTAAACTTAACCTGAACCCTAACTCTCAACCTAACCCTAACCCTAACCATCAAACTAAACTAACACTCACCCTTTCCCTCAGCCTAAAGCTAAGCCTAAGCCTAACCCTAACCCTAAACCTCACACTCACCTTAACTATTACTCTAAACCTAACCCTAAACCTAAGCCTAACCCTCACCCTCACCTTAACCCTCACCCTAACCCTACCTCTAACACTAACCCTAAACCCTAACCCTCACCCTCAGCCTCACCCTTACCCTAACTCTAAACATAAACCTCACCCTCACCCTAAACCTAACCCTAACCCTAATCCTCAACCTCACCTTAATCCTAACCCTAAAGCTCACCCTCAGCCTAGCCCTCAACCTAAGCCTAAGCCTAACACTAAACCTAACCCTAACACACACACTCACCCTCAACCTAACCCTAAACCTAACCCTCACTCTCACCCTCACCCTCACCCTCAGTGTAACCCTAAGCCTAATCCTAACCCTAACCCTAACACTCAAAGTCATCCTAACCCTTACCCTAATCCTAATCCTAACCCTAACCCTCACCCTCACCCTCAGCCTCATCTTAAGCCTTACTCTAACCCAAAAACTCACCCTCACCTTAACCCTAACCCTAACTCTAAACCTCACCTTCAACCTAGCCCTCACCCTAACCCTAATCCTAAATCTAACAATCATCCTAACCCTCCCCATAATCCTAACCCTAACCAAAACCCTAACCCTAATCCTCACACTCACCCTCAGCCAAAACCTAAGCCTAACCCTAATAGTCACCCTAACCCTACGCCTCACACTCACCCTAACCCTAACCCTAATCCTAAACCTAACACTATCCCTAACCCTAACCCTCACCCTAACCCTCACCGTAACCCTAAATCTAACCCTAAACCTAAACCTAATCCTCAGCCTCACCTGCACCCTAACCGAAACTCTAACCCTAACCCTCACCCTAACTCTAAGCCTAATTCTAAGCCTAACCCTAAGCCTCATACTCACCCTCACCCTAACCCTAAACCTAACCCTAAACCTATCCCTAACCCTAACCCTCACCCTAACCCTAACCCTAGCCCTCACCCTAACCCTAACCCTAAGCCGAAAATTCATCCTTCAACTAACACTAACCATAACCCTAACCCTCACCCTCATGCTTGGCCTAAGCCTAAGCCTAACCCTAACCCTAACACTCACCCTAACCCTAACTCTAACCCTAAATCTTATCCTCACCCTAACTCTAACTCTAACCCTAACCCTAACCCTAACCCTAACAATAACCCTAACCCTCACCCTAAACATAATCCTCACCCTAACCCTAAACCTCACACTAACACTTACCTTCACCTACCACTAACCCTAACCCTAACACTAACCCTCACACTAAGCCTAACCCTAAACTCACCCTAACCCTAACCCTAAACCTAACCCTCAACCTAACCCTAACCCTCATGCTCAATGTAACCCTAACCATAAACCTGACCCTCACCCTAACCATAACCCTCACCCTCACCCTAACCCTCACCCTAACACTTACCCTCATCCTAACACTAACCTTAATACTAATCCTAACCCTATCGCTAACACTCACCCTCACAGTAACAGTAACCCAAACCATAATCCTAACAAAAACCCTAACCTTAACCCTAACTCTCACCCTAACCATTACCCTCACCCTAAACCTAAACCTCACCCTAACAATTACCCTCACCTTAACACTAACCGTAACCCAAACACTAAGCCTCACACTAACCCTAACCATCACCCTAACCCTAAAACTAACCCTAAACCTCAACCTAATCCTAGCCCTAACCCTAACCCTAACACTCATCCTCACGGTAAACCTCACACTAACCCTAACACTAATCCTCAATCTAACCCACACCCTCACCCTAACCCTAACCCTAAGCCTTACTCTAAACCTAAACCACACCCTTATCGTAACCCTCACCCTCAACCTAACCCTCACCTTACCTTTACTGTCACCCCCACCCTAACCCTCATCCTAACCCTAACCCTCAAACTAACACTAACTCTAAACCTAAACCTCACCCTCACACTAATCCTAACTGTAACCCTAAAACTAACACTAAACATCACACTAACCCTAACCCTAATTCTCACCCTCAACCTCACTCTCAGCTTAAACCTAAGCCTAAGCCAAACCCTTACCCTAACCCTCACCCTCACCCTTGCCCTCACCCTAACACAACTCCGAAACCTAACCCTCAACCTAACCCTCAACCTCACCGTAACCCTTACCTAACCCTGACCCTCACATTCACCCTAACCCTAATCTTAACCCTAAACCTCAACCTAACCCTAACCCTCAACCTCACCGTAACCCTTACCCTAACCCTCACCCTTACCCTAAACTTAACCCGAATCCTACTCTCACACTAACCCTAACCCTAACTCTCACCCTATCACTAACATTAAACCTCAACTTCACCCTAGCCCTCACCCTAACTCTAATCCTAACCCTAACCCTCATCCGAACTCTCCCCCTAAACCTTAACCTTACCCTCAAACTAAAACTGAAACTCACCCTCACCCTCAGCCTAACCGTAAACCTAACCCTAAACCTAACCCTAACACACACACTCACACTCACCCGAACCCTAATCCTAACCCTAAACCTCACCCTCACCCTCACCCTCAGTGTAACCCTAAGCCAAGCCCAAACCCTAACCCTAACACTCAAAATCACCCTAAACCTTACCCTAATCCTAATCCTAACCCTAACACTAACCCTCACCCTCAACCTCATCTTAACCTTAACTCTAACCCTAAACCTCACACTCACCCTAACCCTAAACCTAACCCTAACCCGAAACCTCACCCTCACCCTAACCCTAAACCTGACCCTCACCCTAGCCCTCACCCTAACCCTAATACTATCCCTGACCCTCATTCTAACCCTCCCCATAACCATAAACCTAACCCTCACCCTAAACCTAACCCTCACCCTCACCCTAAACCTCAGCCTAAACCTAAGCCTAACCCTAACCCTAACCCTACCCCTAAACCTCACATTCACCCTAACCCTACCCTTAAACCAAATCCTAAACCTAACCCTAACCCTGACCCTCAGCCTAAACCTCACCCTAACCCTAACTCTAAACCTAACACTAACTCTAACCCTAAATCTCACCCTCAGCCTCACCCTAAACCTAACTCTAACTCTAAACTTCACCCTCACCTTAAACCTAACCCAACCCCTAAACTTCACCCTAACGCTAACCCTAAAGCTCACCCTCACCCTAGCCCTTAACTAAACCTAATCCTAACCCTAACCCTCATCCTAACACTTCCCCTAACACTAACCCTCACCCTCAACCTCACCCTCACCCTCACCGTAATCATAACCCTAACAATAACGGTAACAATAACCCTAAACCTAACCCTAAGCCTCACCCTAACCACAAGCCTCACCCTAAAACTAACCCTCAGCCTAACAATTACCCTCACCCTAACACTAACCCTAACCCTAACACTAACCCTCAAACTAACCCTAACCATCCCCCTAATCCTAAAGCTCACCCTAACACTAATCCTAAACATAACCCTAACCTTAGCCCTCACCCTAACCCTAACCCTCATCCTTACCCTAAACCTCACACTAACCCTAACACTTATCCTCAATCTAACCCTCACCCTCACTCTAACCCTAACCCTAACCCTCACCCTAACCTTAAACCTCACCCTTACCATAACCCTCACGCTCAGTCTAACCTTCACCTTTACCCTTACCGTAAACCCCACCCTAATCCTGACCCTAACTCTAACCCTCACCCTAACCCTAACTCTACCCCTAAACCTCACCCTCACTAACCCTAACCCTAACACTAAACCTCACCCTAACCCTAACCCTAAACCTTATCCTCAACCAAACGCTCAGCCTAACACTAACCCTAAGCCTAACACCTTAACCCACACCCTCACCCTAGCCCTCACCCAACCCTAATCCTAATCCTAACCCTCACCCTAACCCTAAACCTAACCATCACCCTAAATCTAATACTCAGCCCCACCCTCACCCTCAGCCTAACCCTAAGCCTAAGCCTAACCCTAACCCTAACCCTCACACTCACCCTCACCATAACCCTAATCCTAACCCTAACTCTAACACTAATCCTAAACCTCAACCTAACCCTCACCCTAACCTTAACCATTAAATTAACCCTAAACCTAACCCTCGACCTAACCCTAAACCTAGCCCTAAACTTCATCCTCACCCTAACCCTAATCCTAACCCTAAACCTAAACCTCACCCTAACCGAAATCTAACCCTCACCCTCACCTCACCCTCACCATAACTCAAACCCTAACCCTAACCATAACACTAATCCTAACCCTAACCTTAACCCTAACCCTAATTCTAACACTCAGCCATAACCAAACCCTAATCCTAACACTGACCCTCACCCTAACCGAAAACCTCGCCCTCACCATAACCCTAACCCTCATACTAACCCTTACCCTAAACCTAACCCTAACCTTAAACCTTACCCTAACACTAACCCTAATCCTCACCCTCACCCTAGCCCTCAACCTAAACCTTATCTTAACCCTAATCTTCATCCTAACCCTCACCCTAACCCTAATCCTATCCCTCACCCTAACCCTAAACCTAACCCTCAACCTAACCCTAAACAGCACCCTCACTGTAACCCTAACCCTAAACTTCACCCTAACCCTAAACTTAACCTGAACCCTAACTGTCAAGCTAACCCTAACCCTAACCGACAACCTAAAGCTAACCCTCACCCTCTCCCTCATCCTAACCCTAAGCCTAAGCCTAACCCTAACCCTAACCCTCACCCTAAACCTAACTCTACCCCTAAACCTCACCCTCACTCTAACCCTAACTCTAACCCTAACACTAAACCATACCCTAACCTCACCCTAACCCTTATCCTCAACCAAATGCACAGCCTAACCATAAGCCTAAGCCTAACACTTACCCTAACCCACACCCTCACCCTAGCCCTCACCCTAAACCTAATCCTAACCCTAACCCTTATCCTAATTCACAAACTAACCCTAACCCTAACCATCACCCTAATTCTTATCCTCACCCCCACCCTCACCCTCAGCCTAACCCTATTCCTAACCCTAACTCTAATAGTAATCCTAAACTTCAACCTAACCCTCACCCTTACTTAACCCTAAACGAAGCCTAAACCTAACCCTCGACCTAAGCCTCCAACTAACCCTAAACCTAAACCTCACCCTAACCCTAAACATATCCCTCACCCTCACACTCACCCTCACCCTCACCATAACTCAAACCCTAACCCTAACAATACCACTAATCCTAACACTAAACCTAACCCTAACCCTAACCCTAATGCTAAAACTCACCCTCAACCTAACCCTAATCCTAACCCTAACCCTCACCCTAACCCTAACCCTCACCCTCACCGTAACCCTAACACTCATCCTAACCCTCACCCTAAACCATCCCCTAACCTTAAACCTTACCCTAACTCTAACCCTAAGCCTCACCCTCACCCCAGCCCTCAACCTAACACTAATCGTAAACCTAATCCTCATCTTAAACCTCACTCTAACCCTAACCCTAACCCTCACCCTAACCCTAACGCAAACTCTCAACCTAACCCTAAACATCACCCTCACCATAACCCTAATCCTAACCCTCACTCTAACCCTAAACTTAACTTGAAACATAACTCTTAAGCTAACCCTAACCCTAACCGTCAACCTAAAGCTAACCCTCACCCTCTCCCTCAGCCTAACCCTAAGCCTAAGGCTAACCCTAACCCTAAACCTCACACTCACCCTAAACATTACCCTAAACCTAAATATAACACTAAGCCTAACCCTCACACTCTCCTTAACCCTCACCCTAAAACTAACTCTAACACTAACCCTAACCCTAACACTCATCCTCAGCCTCACCCTAACCCTAACTAAACCTAAACCTCACTCTCACCCTAACCCTAATCCTAAACCTCACCCTAATCTTAACCCTAAACATCACCCTCAGCCTAGCCCTCACCCTAAGCCTAATCCTAAACCTCATCCTAACTCTCATCCTAACAATAACCCTACCCCTCACCCTACACCTCACCCAAACCCTAATCCTAACCTTAACCCTCAACCTAAACCTAACCCTCACCCTCACCCTCACCGTAACCCTTACCTAACTCTCACCCCAAACATATACTTAACCCAAATCCTAACTATCACCCTAACCCTATCCCTATCCCTAACGCTCACCCTAATCCTAACCCTAAACCTCACCCTCAACCTAGACCTCACGCTAACCCTAATCCTAACCCTAACCCTCATCCTAAACCTCCCCCTAACCCTTACCATAACCCTCACCTTCACCCTAACCCTAAACCTAACCCTTACCCTCACCCTGAACCTCAACCTCAGTATAATCCTAAGCCTAATCCTAACCCTAATCCTAACACTCACACTCACCCTAACCCTTACCCTAAACCTAATCCTAACCCTAACCCTCACCCTCACCCTCAGCCTCACCTTAAGCCTAACTCTAACCCTAAAACTCAACCTCACCCTAACCCTCACCCTAACACTCACCCTAACCCTAACCCTAAACCTAACACTAACCCTATCACTAACCCTCATCCTCAGCCTCACCCTAACCCTAACTCTAACCCTAAACCTCACCTTCACCATAACCCCAAACTTAACCCTAACCCTAACCCTCACCCTAACCCTAACCCTAACCCTAACTCTAACCCTAAACCTCACCCTCACCCTCACCCTAACCCTAACCCTAAAACTTACCTTAACCCTAAACTTCACCCTCACCCTCAACCTCACTATAACTCTAGCCCTAACCTTAACAATAATACTAACCCTAAACCTAACCCTCACCCTCACCCTCATCCTCACCCTCACCGCAAACTTAACCCTAAACATAACAATAACATTAACCCTAACCATAAACCTAAACCTAATCCTAAGTCTAATCCTCACCCCCACAATCACCCTCAGCCTAACTCTAAACCTAACCCTAACCCTAACACTAACACTAACCCCAAACCTAAACCTAACCCTGAATCTAACCCTAAACCTAACCCTAATCCTCAACCTCACCTGCACCCTAAACCACACCCTAACCGTCACCCTAACTCTAAGCCTAACCCTAACCCTAAACCTAAGCCTCACACTCACCCTCACCCTAACCCTAAACCTAAACCTAACCCTATCCCTAACCCTAACCCTTACCCTAACCCTACCCTTCACCCTCACCCTAACCCTAACCCTAAACTTCATCCTAAACCTGACACTAATCATAACCCTAACCCGCACCTTAACCCGAACCCTAACCCTAACACTAACACTAACATTAACTCTATCCCTAAATCTCACCCTCACCCGCACCCTAAACCTAACTCTAACTGTAATTCTAACACTAACAATAACCCTAACCCTAACCCTAACCATAATCCTCACCCAAACCCTAACCCTCATCCTAAGACTTACCCTCACCATAACCCTAACCCTAACGCTAACAATAACCCTAACCCTCACCCTCACCCTAACCATAACCCTCACCCAAACCCTAAGCTCACCCTAACACTAACCCTAACACTTATCCTCAATCTAACCCTCACCCTCACTCTAACCCTAACCCTAACCCTCACCCTGACCCTAACCCTCACCCTTACATTAACCCTTACCCTCAGTCTAACCCTCATCTTTACCCTTACTGTAACCCCCACCCTAACCCTGACCCTAACCCTAACCCTAACCCTAACTCTACCCCTAAACCTCACCCTCACTCTAACCATAACTCTAACACTAACCCTAACACTAAAACTCACCCTAACCCTAACCCTAACCCTTATCCTCAACCAAATCCTCAGCCTAAACCTAAGCCTAAGCCTAACATTTACCCTAACCCACACCCTCACCCTACCCCTCACCCTAACCCTAATCCTAACCCTCATCCTAACCCTCACCCTAACCCTAACCCTAAACATCACCCTAACTCTAATCCTCACCCCCACCCTCACCCTCAGCCTAACCCTAAGCCTAAGACTAAGCCTAACCCTAACCCTCACACTCACCCTCACCCTAACCCTAATCCTAAACCTAACTCTAACACTAACCCTAAACCTCAACCTAACCCTCACCCTAACCTTAACCCTAAAACTAAGCCTCAACCTAACCCTCGACCTAATGCTCCAATTAACCCTAAACCTCACCCTCACCCTAACCCTAAACCTAACCCCAAACCTAAACCTCACCCTAAACCTAAACTTAACCCTCACTCTCACCATCACTCTCACCATCACCATAAATCTTACCCTAACCCTAACAATAACACTAATCCTAACCCTAAACCTAACTCTAACACTAACCCTACAGCTAACACTCACCCTCACCCTAACCCTAAAATCCTAAACCTAACCCTCACCCTAACCCTAACCCTCACCCTCACCATAACCCTAACCCTCATCCTAACCCTCACCCTAAACCTGACCCTAAACTTAAACCTTACCCTAACACTAACCCTAATCCTCACCCTCACCCTAGCCCTCAACCTAACCCTAATCGTAAGCCTAATCCTCATCCTAACATTCACCCTAATCCTAATCCTAACCCTCTCCCTCACCCTAACCTAACCCTAACACTCAACTTAACCCTAATCATCACCCTCACAGATCCCTAAACCTAAACCTCACCCTAACTCTAAACTTAAACTGAAACCTAACTCTCAAGCTAACCCTAAACCTAACCCTCAACCTAAAGCTAACCCTCACCCTCATCCTCTACCTCAACCTAATTCTAAGCCTAAGCCCAACCCTAACACTATACCTCACACTCCCCCTAAACATTACCCTAATCCTAATCCTAACAGTAAGCCTAACCCTCACCCTCACATTAACCCTCACCCTAACCCTAACTCTAACACTAACCCTAAACTTAACCCTCAACCTCAGCCTCACCCTTACCCTAACTCTAAACCTATACCTCACCCTAACCCTAAACCTAACCCTAACCCTAAACCTAAACCTCACCCTAAACCTAACCGTAAACCTCATACTCAGCCTAGCAAACCCTAATCCTAACCATCATCCTAACCCTCACCCTAACACTAACCCTAACACTCACCCTCACCCTCACAATAACCCTAATCCTAACCCTAAACCTCAACCTAACCCTAACTCTCACCCTCACCCTCACCTTAACACTTACCCTAACCCTCATCCTAAACATAAACTTAAAACGAATCCTAACTCTCACCCTAACCCTAACCCTAACCCTCAACCTAACCCTAAACCTAAAGGTCACCCTCACCCTAATCCTCACCCTAACACTAATCCAAACCCTAACCCTCATCCTAACCCTCCCTGTAACCCTTACCTTAATCCTGACACTAACCCTAACCATCACCCTCAACCTCACACATCCTAACCCAAAGCCTAACCCTAAACCCAACCCTAACACACACACTCACGCTCACCCTAACCCTAATCCTAACCCTTACTCTCACGCTCAACTTCACTCTCAGTGTAACCCTAAGCCTAATCCTAACCCTAACCCTAACCTTTACCCTAATCGTAATCCTAACCCTAACCTTCACACTCACATTCAGCCTCAACTTAAGCCTAACTCTAACCCTAAAACTCACCCTCACCCTAACCCTAACCCTAACGCTAAACCTCACCCTCACCCTAGCCCTCAACCTAACCCTAATCCTAACCCTAACAATCATCCTAACCCTCCCCATAACCCTAAACCTAACCCTCACCCTAACCCTAATCCTCACACTCACACTCACCCTCAGCCTAACCCTAAGCCTAACCCCAATACTAACCCTAACCCTAACCCTCACACTCACCCTAACTCTAACCCTAATCCTAATCCTAACCTTAACCCTCACCTCACCCTCACCCTAACCCTCACCCTAACACTAACCCTAAACCTAACACTAACCCTAACCCTCACACTCAGCCTCACCCTAACCCTAACTATAAACCTAAACCTAAACCTCACCATAACCCCAACCCTAACCCTAACCGGAAACCTCATCTTAACCCTAACCCTAACCCTAAATCTAACCCTAAATCTCAACCTCACCTAACCCTAATCCTAACCCTAAAACTCAACCTAACCCTAATCGTCACCCTCACCCTCAACCTCACCATAACTCTAGCCCTTACCCTAACAATAATACTAACCCTAACCCTAACCCTAACCCTAAACCTCACCCTCGGCCTCACCCTCACTGCAAACTTAGCCCTAACCATAACACTAACATTAACCCTATCCCTAAGCCTAACACTAACACTAACTATTCCTCACCCCCAGAGTCACCCTTAGCCTAACCCTAACCCTAACACTAACACTAACCCTAACACTAAACCTAACCCTAAATCTAAACCTAAACCTATCCCTAAACCTCAGCCTCACCTGCACCCTAACCCAAACCCTAACCCTAACCCTCATCCTAACCCTAAGCCTAACCCTAACCCTAAAACTAAGCCTCACACTCACCCTCAACCTAGCCCTATTCGTAAACCTAACCCTATCCCAACCATAACACTAACCCTAACCCTCACCTTAGCCCTCACCCTAACCCTAAACCTAACCCTAAAGCTCATCCTAAACCTGACACTAACCATAACCCTAACCCGAACCCTAACCCGAACCCTAACCCGAACCCTCATGTTCTGCCTAAGCCTAAGCCTAAGGCTAACCCTCACCCTAACACTAATCCTAACACTAAACCTAACTCTAACCCTAAATCTCACAATAACCCTAACCCTAACTCTAAACCTAAACCTAACCCTAAATATAACCCCAACCCTCACCCTAATCATAATCCTCACCCTAACCCTAAACCTCAACCTAACACTACCCTCACCCTAACACTAACCATAACCCTAACACTACCCTCACACTAACTCTAACCCTAACCTCAACTTAACCCGAACCCCAACCCTAACCCTCAACCTAGGCCTAACCCTCATGCTCAACGTAACCCTAACCCTAACCCTGACCTTCAACCTAACCATAACCTTCACCGTAACCCTAACCCTCACCCTAACACCCTCAACCTAACACTAACCCTAAACCTAATCCTAACCCTAAACCTAACCCTCACCCTCACAGTAACCGTAACCATAACCCTAAACCTAACAAAACCACTAAACCTAACCCTAACCCTCACCCTAACCATTACCCTAACCCTAAACCTAACCCTCACCTTAAAATTTACCCTCACCTTAACAATAACCGTAACCCGAACACTAAGCCTCAAACTAACCCTATCCATCACCCTCACCCTAAACCTCACTCTAACACTAACCCTAAACCTCAACCTAACCCTAGCCCTAACCCTAACCCTAACACTCATCCTCCCTTAAACCTCACTCTAACCCTAACATTAACCCTCAATCTAACCCTCACCCTCACTCTCATGCTCACCCTAACCCTAATCCTAAACCTAACCCTCATCCTGAGACTGCGCCTAAACCTGACCCTAATATTAATCCTAATCCTAACCATAACCCTCACCCTCAGCCTCACCTTAACCCTAACTCAAACCCTAAACCTCACCCTCACCCTACCCCTAAATCTAACCCTAAACCTAAACCTTACCCTAACCCTAAACCTCAACCTCACCCTCCCCTAGCCCTCACCCTAACTCTAATCCTAACCCTAATCCTCATCCTAACCCTACCCATTACCCTAAAATTAACCCTGACCCTAACCCTAACCCTCACCCTCAACCTAACGCTCAGCCTAACCCTAAGCCTAACCCTAACTCTAACCCTAACCCTCACACTCACCCTAACCCTAACCCTAATCCTAATCCTAACCCTAACCCTACCCTCACACTGCCTAACACTCACCCTAACCATAACCCTAAACCTAACACTAACCCTAACCCTAAACCTCACCCTCTGCCTCAACCTAAACCTAACTCTAACCCTAAACCTCACCCTCACCCTACCCTTAACCCTAACCTAACACTAAGCTTCACCCTAACGCTAACCCTAAATCTCACGCTAGCCCTTACCCTAACCCTAATCCTAACCCTAACCCTCATCCTAACCCTTCCCCTAAACCTAACCCTCACCCTCAACCTCACCCTCAGCCTAACCCTAAGCCTAAACCTAAACCTAACCCTAACACACACACTTACCCTCACCCTAAACCTAATCCTATCCCTAACCCTAACCCACCCCTAACTCTCAGCCTAACCTTAACCCTAACAATAACCCTAACCCTAACCCTCAACCCAACCCTCACCCTAACCCTTGCTCTAACCCTAAACCTCACCCTCACCCTAGCCCTAACTCTAACACTAACCCAAACCCTAAACCTCACCCTAACCCTAACCCTAACCCTCACCCTCATTCTCAACCTAACCTTAAACCTAAACCTAATCCTAACAATAACGCTAACCCTAATCCTAAACCTCACCCTAACCATAAACCTCACCCTAACCTATACCCTCACCCTAACACTTACCCTCACCCTAACACTAATCCTAATCCTAACACTAAACCTCACACTATCCCTAACCCTCACCTTAAACCTAAATCTCACCCTAACCCTAACCCCAAACCTCACCTTCACCCTTGCCCTCACCTTAACCCTAATTCAAAAGCTCACCCTCATCCTAACCCTAACCTTAACCCTAAACCCCACCCTAACCCTAAACCTAACCCTCACCGGCACCCTCACCCTCACTGTAACTCTAACCCTAACACTAACAATTACACTAAACTTAACCCGAACCATCACCCTAACCCTAACCAGAAGCCACAGTCTTACCCTCAACGTCACCCTAAGCCTAACCCTAAACCTCACCCTAAACCTCACCATAACCCTAAACTTCACCCTCAACCTCAACCTCACAGTAACTCTAACCCTAACCCTAACAATAACACTAACCCTAACCCCAAACCTCACCCTCAGGCTCACCCTCACCGCAAACTTTACCCTAAACATAACACTAAGAATAACCCTAACCCTAAGCCTAACCCTAAACTTAACCCTAATCCTAACGCCCAGCCTAACCCTCAGCCTAACCCTCAGCCTAACTCTAACCCTAACCCTAACCCTAACCCTCACTGTAACCCTAACCCTAACCCTAAAACAAACACTAACCCTAAACCTAGCCCTAAATCTTACCCTAAACCTAAACCTAATACTCAGCCTCACCCTCAACCTAACCCAAACCCTAACCATAACCCTCACCTTAACTCTAAGTCTAACCCTAACCCTCACACTCACCCTAACCCTAACCCTAATCCTAAACATAACCCTATCCCTAACCCTAAACCTCACCATATTCCTCACACTAGACTTCACCCAAACCCTAATCCTAACCCTAAACTTCATCCTAACCCTGACAATAACCCTAAACCTAACCCTCAGCCTAACTCAAAACCTAATCCTCACACTCATGCTCAGATTAAGCGTAAGCTTAAGCCTAAGCCGAACCCTAACCCTCCCTAACCCTAACCCTAACCTTAACCCTAAATATAACCCTAAATCTCACCCTCATCCTAACCCTAACTCTAACCCTAACCCTAACCCTAAAAATAACCCTAACCCTCACCCTAACCATAAGCCTCAGCCTAACCCTAACACTCACCCTAACACTTACCCTCAGCCGAACACTAACCCTTACGCTAACACTATCGCTCACACTAAACCTAAACATCACTCGAACCCTAAGCCTCACCCTAACACTAACCCTAAACCTCACCCTCACCCTAGCTCTCACCTTAAGCCTACCCCTCATCCTCACACTACACCTCACACTAACCCTAACACTAATCCTCAATCTAACCCTCACCCTCACCCTAACCCTAAACCTAACCCTCACCCTAACCCTAAACCTCATATTTACCATAACGCTCACACTCAGCCTAACCCTCATCTTTACCCTTACCGTCACCCCCACCCTTACCCTCACCCTAACCCTAACCCTCACCCTAACCCTCACCGTAACCCTAATTCTACCCCTAAACCTGACCTTCACCCTAACCCTAACTCTAACACTAACCCTAACAGTAAACCTCACCCTAACACTAAACCTAACCCTCACCATCACCCTCACCGTAACCGTAACCCTAAACCTAACCCTAACAATAACGAGAACCCTAACCCTCACCCTAATCAAAACCCTCACCCTAACCAAAACCCTTACCCTAACACTTACCCTCACCCTACCACTAACCCTAACCCTAACAATAACACTCACACTAACCCTAACCCTCATCCTAATCCTAAACCTCACCCTAAACCTAACACTAAGTCTAACCCTCACACTCACCCTAACCCTAACCCTCATCCTCACCCTAAACCTCACACTAACCCTAACCCTAACCCTAATCCTCAATCTAGCCCTCACCCTAACCGTAACTCTTATCCTAAACCTAACCCTAACCCTCACCTTTATCTTAACCCTCACGCTCAGCCTAAATCTCACCTTTACCCTTACCATCATCCTCACCCTAACCCTAAACCTCATCCTAACCCACACCCTAACCATAAACCTAACCATCACCCTAACCCTAACCCTCAACCTCATCCTGAGCCTAAACCTAAACCTAAGCATAACCCTTACCCTAACCCTTAACTTAGCCTTCTCCCTTACCCTAATCCTAAACCTAACCCTCATCCTTACCTAGACAATACCCCTAACACTAACCCTAACCCTATCAATCACCCTAACCCTAACCCTAATACTAATCCTAACCCTAACCCTAACCCTCACACTCACCCTAACCCTAATCCTAACCCTAACCCTAACCCTAAACCTAAACCTCACCCTAGGCCTCACCCTAACCCTAACCCTCATCCTAATCCTCACCCTAACACTAACCCTAACCCTCACCCTCACCATCACCCTAACCCTAATCCTAAACCTAACCTGCAACCTAACCCTAACCCTCACCCTCAACATAACCATTACCCTAACCCTAAACCTAACACTAAACTTAACCCTAATCCTAACTCTCACCCTAACCCTAACCCTAAACCTCACCCTAACCCTAACCCTAAAACTCACCCTCACCCTAGACCTCATGCTAACCCTAATCCTAACACTAAAACTCATCCTAACCCTCCCAATAACCCTAACCTTAAACCTCAACATAACCCTAAACCTCACCCTCACCCTAACCTCAGCCTAACCCTAAGCATAACCCCAACCCTAACCCTAAACCTGACTCTCACCCTAACCCTAATCCTAACCCTAAACCTAACCCTAACCCTAAACCTAACCCTAACCCTAACCCAAACCCTCACACTCAGACTCACCCTTATCCTAACTCTATCCCTAAACCTCACCCTCACCCTAACCCTAACCCTAAACCTGCCCCTAAACTTAACCCTGACGCTAACACGAAACCTCACCCTCACACTAGCCCTTATGCTAACCCTAATCCTAACCCTAACCCTCATCCTAACACTTCCCCTAACCCTAACCCTCACCCTCAACCACACCCCCAGACTAACCGTAAGCCTAACCCTAAACCTAACCCTAACACACACTCACCCTCACCCTAACCCTAATCCTATCCCTAACCCTAACCCTAACCCACACCCTAACTCTCATCCTAACCCTAACCCTAACACTAACCCTAACCCTAAACCTCAACCTAACCCTCAACCTAACCCTAACTCTAACCCTAAACCTCACCTTCACCCTATCCTTAACTCTAACTGTAACCCAAACCCTAAACCTCACCCTAACCCTAACTCTAACCGTAAACCAAACCCAAAACCTCACCCTAACCCTAACCCTAACCCTCACCCTAACTCTCACCGTAAAGTTAACCCTAAACCTAAACCTAACAATAACCCTACCCCTAATCCTAACCCTCACCCTAACCCTAACCCTCACCCTAACAAATACCCTCACCCTAACACTTACCCGCAACCTAACACTAACCCTAACCCTAACACTAACCCTCAAACTAACCCTAACCCTAACCTTAACTCTAAACCTCAACCTAGCCCTCACCCTAAACCTAAACCTAACACTAACCCTAACGCTAACACTCACCCTAACACTCCCGCTAACCCTATACCTAACCCTAACCCTCACCCTCACCCTCAAACTCACCCGCATGCTAACCCTCATAGTTACTCTAACCCTAAACCAAACCGTAACCCTAAACATCACCCCAACCCTACCACTAAAACTCACCATCAACCTATCACTCACCTTAACTCTAATCCTAACCCTAACCATCATCCTAACCCTCCCCAAAACCCTAACCCTATAAACATAGTTGTGCTGGTAGCTTTAGTGTGGTCTTGTTTGTAAACATTTGGGTAAATGCCCAAAAGTGGGATTGCTGGATCATAGGGGAGATCTATGTAAAGTTTTTTGAGGAACCTCCATACTGCTTTCCAAAGTGGTTGAACAAGTTTACATTCCCACCAACAATGAAGTAAGGTTCCTTTCTGTCCACAACCCCTCCAGCATCTGTTGTTATTAGAGTTCTTGATTTTTGCTGTTCTAACTGGAGTGAGGTGATATCTCAATGTTGTTTTGATTTGCATTTCTTTTATGGCTAGGGATGTTGAACATTTCTTCATGTGTCTATTGGCCATCCTTCTTTCTTCTTCAGAGAAGCTTCTCTTTAAGTCTTTCGCCCACTTATTTATTGGGCAGATGCCCCTCAGTAGATGATTGGATCAAGAAAATGTGGTATATATACACAATGGAATTCTATGCCTCCATCAGAAAGAATGACATTTCCCCATTTGTTAGGAAATGGAAAGGTTTGGAAAAAATTATATTAAGTGAAGTAAGCCAGGCCCAAAGAAGCATAGGTCCCATGGTTTCCCTTATTTGCAATATCTAGTATAGGTATGAGTCAAGCGGAAAAGGTCAGATAATGTGATGTTAGGAAAATGAACCCTTAAATATGTATTTTAATGTTTTCGTTTCTTTCATGCATGTGTTTCTAACGCATTTACAAGATTATTTCTTTGTTGCTTTGTATGTCCCTCCCCCACAGTGTAACCCCCGCTTTCAATATATTTGATGTCAGTATAACATGTGGAGGAGATGGGGACAAACACGTCGTTTAAGGATTCAGGTGGACCTGTTGCAACAATGAGAAGTACAAAATGTCATGTCAAAACCAGCTTTACAATTTCGGTGTGGGGGGGAGGGGGGTATAATTGGGTGGGGGGAGGGGGATAAAATTGGGTGGGGGGAGGGGGGAGGCGGGGAAGGGAAGTGAAGGGTAAACAAAGGAGGAGGCTGCAATGCTTGGTAAGAAATGTATGCATTATCCTGCCCATGTAATTGTAGCCCCTCTGTACAGTATGTTCTCAAATAAAATAAATTACAATTAAAAAAAAAAAACCCTAACCCTAACCCTCACCCTATCCGTAACCCTCATCCCCACCCTTACCCTCCGCCTAATCCTAAGCCTAATCCTAAACCTAACCCTAAACTTAACCCTTACCCAAACACTCATCCGCACCCTCACCCTCACAGTAACTCTAACCCTAACCCAAACCCTAACCCTAAACTTCAATCTAACCCTAACCCTAAGCCTAACCCTAAACCTCACCCTCACCCTAACCCTAACAATAACCCTAAACCTAACCCTCACCCTAACCCTCCCCCTATACCTATATCTAACCCTAAACCTCACCCTCACCCTACCCATAACCCTAACCCTAAACCCCACCCTAACCCTAAACCTAACCCTCAGCTGCACCCTCACCCTCACAATAACTCTAACCCTAACCCTAACAATAACCCTAAACCTAAACCTAACCAACTCCCTAACCCTAATACTCACCTCCAACCTCACCCTCAGCCTAACCCTAAGCCTCAGCCTAAACCTCAACCTAACCCTCACACTCACCGTCACACTAACCCTAGTCCTAAAGGTAACCCTATCCCTAAACCTCAACCTAACCCTCACCCTCACCCTAACCCTAACACTAACACTAACCCTAAACCTCACCGTAACCCTCCCCCAAACCCTAACTCTAACCATAAACCTCACCCTCACCCTAAACCTAACCCTAAACTTAATCCTAAAACTAACCCTAACCCTAACCCTCACCCTCACCCTCAACCTCACTGTAACTCTAACACTAAGCCTAACAATAACAGTAACCCTAACCCTAACCCTCAACCTAACCATAACCCTCACCCTCAGCCTCACCCTACCTGCAAACTTAACCCTCACCATAACACTAACAATAACCCTAACCCTAACCCTAACCCTAAACCTAACCTTAACCCTAACCCTAATCCTCACCCCAACCCTCACCCTCATCCTAACCCTAACTTAACCCTAACCCTAACCCTAACCCTCACCGTAACCCTAACGCTAACCCTAACCCTAACACAAACCCTAACCCTCACTATAACCCTAACCCTATCCCTAACCCTAACACAAACCCTAACCCTAAACCAAACCCTAAACCTAAACCTAATCCTCAGCCTCACCCTCACACTAACCCAATACATAACCCTAACCCTCACCCTAACCCTAAGCCTAACCCAACCCTAACCCTCACACTCACCCTCACCCTAACCCAAATCTTACACCTAAGCCTATCCTAACCCTAACCGTCACCCTAACCCTCACCCTAGCCCTCACCTTAAACCTAATCCTAACCTTAAGCCTCATCCTAACAATCTCGCTAACCCTAACCTTAAACCTCACCCTAACCCGAACCCTAACCCTCCCCCTCATGCTCGGCCTAAGCCTAAGCCTAAGCCTAAGACTAACCCTAACCCTCACCCTATCCCTAACCCTAACACTAACCCTAACTCTAACCCTAAACCTCACCTCACCCTAACCCTAACTTTAACATGAACCCGAAACCTAAACCTCATCCTAACCCTAAACCTAACCCACACCCTCACCCTCACCGTACCCGTATAAACCTAACCTTAACAATAACCCTAACCCTAACCCTAACCTTCACCCTAAGCCTAACCCTCAGCCTAATATTTACCCTCACCCTGACACTAACCCTAACGCTAAGACTACCGCTCACACTAACCCTAACAATCACCCTAAACCTCACCCTACCCTAATTCTACCCCTAAACCTCACCCTCAACCTAACCCTAACCATCCCCCAACCCTAAACCTCAACCTCACCCTCACCCTCAGCCTAAACCTAAGCCTAACCCTAACCCTAACCCGAACCCTCACACTCACCTAAACCTTATCCTAATCCTAATCCTAACCCTAAGCCTAACCCTCACACTCACCCTAACCCTAAATCTAACACTAACCATAACTCTAAACCTCACCCGTAGCCTCACTCTAACCCTAATCCTAACCCTAACCTTCACCCTAAACCTAACCCTAACCCTCACCCTCACCCTGACCCTAACCCTAACCCTAACCCTAACGCTCAACCTAACCCTAACCCTCACCCTCACAGTAAGCCTTACCCAAACCTTCACCCTAACCCTAAACTTAACCCGAACCATAACTCTCACACTAACCCTAACCCTAACCCTAACTGTAACCCTACCCCTCACCCTCTCCCTCAGACTAAGCCTAAACCTAAACCTAACCCTAACCCTAACACACACACACTTTTCCTCAGCCTAACCCTAAGCCCAAACCTAAACCTAACCCTATCTCATACACTCACATTCTCCCTAACCCTAATCCTAACTCTAAACCTAACCCTCAACCTAATGCTGATCCTAACCCTGACTCTAAACCTAAACCTCACCCTCACCCTCACCCTAACTCTAAACCTAACCCAAACCCTAAACCTCACCCTAACCCTAACTCTAACCCTCAACCTAACCATAACCATAAACATAAACCTTACCCTAATAATAACCCTAACCCTAATCCTAAGCCTCACCCAAACCATAACACTAACCCTAACAGTAAACCTCACCCTAATCCTCCCCCTAATCCCAACTCTAACCCTAAACCTCACCCTCACCCTCACCTTAACACTAACCGTAACCATAACCCTAAACCTCACCGTACACCTAAACCTCATCCGCACCCTCACCCACACAGTAACTCTAACCCTAACCCAAACAATAACACTAACCCTAACCCTAAATATCACCCTAATCTTAATCCTCAACCCCACACTCACCCTCAGCCTTACCCTAAGCCGAAGCCTAACACTAGCCCTAACCCTCACAATCAGCCTCACCCTAACCCTAATCCTAACCCTAAACATATCCCTAAACATCAACCTAACCCTCACCCTAACCCTAACAATAAACCTAAGCCTAACCCTCCCCCTAACCCTCCCCGTAACCCTAACTTTAACACTAAACCTCACCCTAGCCCTCACCCTAACCCTAATCCTAACCCTAAACCTCATCCTAAAACTCACCCTAACCCTAACCCTAACCCTCACCCTCACCCTAACCGCAACCCTAAATCTCACCCTAACCCTAAACCTAATCCTCACCCTCACCCTAACTCTGAACTTAACTCTAACCCTAACACTAACAATAACCCAAACCCTAAACCTCACCCTAACGCTAACCATAAGCCTCACCCTCACTCTAGCCCTCACCCTAACCCTCATCCTAACCCTAAACCTCATCATAACCCTCAGCCTAACCCTAAAACCCTCACCCTAACACTATACCTAACCCTCACACTCAACCTCATGCTTGGCCTTAAGCCTAAGCCTAAGACTAAGACTAACCCTAACCCTCACACTCACCATCACCCTAAACCGAACATTAACCCTAACCCTAACCCTCAAACTAGCCCTCAATCTAATGCTAAATCTAACCCTAAAACTCGCCCTCAGCTAACCCTAAACCTCACCTTCACCCTCACCCTTCGCCTAATACTAAGCCTAAGCCTAACCCTAACCCTAACACTAACACTAACCCTAACCGTAACCCTCAGCCTAACCCTCACCCTAACTCTCACCCTCACCCTAACCCACACCCTAAACCTAAGCCTAAGCCTAACCCTCACCCTAAACGTTACTCTAACCCTAACCCCAACCCTCACCCTAACCCTAACTCTCATCCTCACCCTCACCCTAACTCTAATGCTAACCCAAACCCTAATCCTAACCCTCACACTCACCCTCACCTTAACCCTAGTCCTAATCCTAACCTTAACCCTAACCCTCAACCTCACCCTAAATCACAACTTAACCATAAACCTAACACTAACCCTAACCCTAACCCAAACTCTAACCCTAACCCTAAACCTAAACCTCAACCCTGATCCTCACCGTAACCATAACCCCAATCCTAACCCTAACAATAACCCTAACCCTAACCCTCATCCTAACCATATTCTTCACTCTAAATCTAACCCTCACCCTAATACATACTGTCAGCCTAACCCTAACCCTAACCCTCACACTCACCCTAACCCTTACCCTAATCTTAATCCTAACCCTAAGCCTAACCCTCACCCTCACCCTGAATTTCACCCTAACCCTAAACCTCACCATCACCCTCAGCTTAATGCTAAGCCTAATCCTAAACCTAAGCCTAACCGAAGCACTCACCCTAACACTACCCCTAATCGTAATCCTAACCCTAACCCTAACCCTCACCCTCATCCTAACCCTCAACCTAACCATACCCCTAACACTAAGCCTAACCCTAAACCTCACCCTAACCCGAACCCTAACCCTCACACTCACCCTAACCCTAACACTAACCCTAACACTCACCCTCAACTTAATGCTAATCCTAATCCTAACCCTAAACCTCACCTTCACCCTAACCCTCATCCTAACCCTACCCCTAACACTAACACTAACCCTAACCCTAAACCTAACTCTCCCCCTAACCCTAAGTTTAACCCTACCCCTAACCATAACCCTCACACTCACCTTCAATCTAAACCTGACCCTAACCCTAACCCTCACCTTTACCCTTACTGTCACCCTCACCCTAACCCTAGCCCTAACATTATCACTAACCCTAACCCTAACTCTCACCCTAACCCTAAACCTAACCCTCACCCTAACCCTAAACCTAACCCTCACACTCACGCTCTGTCTAAGCCTAAGCTTAACCCTAAGCTTAAGCCTAACCCTAACCCTCACACTGACCCTCACCCTCACCCTAACCCTATCACTAAAGCTAACTCTAACCCTAAACTTCACCCTCACCCTAATCCTAACTCTAATCCTAACCCTAAACATAAACCACAACCTAACCCTAACCCTCACCTTCACCATAAATGTAACCCTAACCCTAACCTAACAATAACCCTAACCCTAACCCTTACCCTCATTCTAACCATAACCCTCACCCTATACCTAACCCTGAAACTAACATTTACTCTCACCCTAACACTAACCCTAACCCTAACACTAACACTCACACTAACCCTAACCATCACCCTAACATTAAACCTCACCCTAAGCCTAACCCTAACCTTCACCTCAACCTAGCCCTCACTCTAACCCTAAACCTCATCCTCATTCTAAAACTCACACTAACCCTAAACTTAAGCATCAATTTTAACCTCACCCTCACCCTAACCCTAACCCTAACCCTAACCCTAGACCTTACCTTAATCCTCACTCTCAGCCTAACCCTCAGCTTTACTCTTACCGTCACACTCACCCTAACACTCACGCTAACCCTAACCCTCATCCTAACCTTCACCCTGACCATAATCCTGAGCATCACCCTAACCCTAACCCTCACCCTCAACCTAACCATCAGCCTAACCCTACAGGCTAAGCCAAACCCTCACACTAACCCTCAACCTCACCCTAGCCCTCACCCTAAGCCTAATCCTAACCCTAACCTTAATCATAACACTAAACCTAACATTAACACTAACCATCACCCAAAAACTAATCCTCATCCCCACTCTCACCCACAGCCTAAACCTAAGCCTAAGCCTAAACCTAACCCTAACCCTCACACTCACACTCACCATAACCCTAATCCTAAACCTAACCCTAACCCTAACCCTAAACCTCAAATTAACCCCCTCACCCTAACCCTAACCCTAACACTAAACTTAACCATAACATTCACCTAACTGTCTCCCTAACATTAACTCTAACCCTAAACCTCACCATCATCCTAACACTAAAAGTCACCCTCACCCTCACCCTCACAATAACTCTAACCCTAACCCTAACAATAACCCTAACCTTAACACTAAACCTAACCCTAACCCTTACCCTAACACTCCCCCTAACCCTTACTCTAACCCTAAACCTCATGCTCACACTAACCCTAAACCTCACCCTCACCCTCACCCTCACCATAACTCTAACCCTAACCCTAACAATAACACTAACCCTAACACTAACTCTAACCCTCACCATCACCATAACCCTAAACCTAACACTAAGCTCACCCGAACCCTAACCCTAACCCTAATGGTCACCCTCAGCCTCACCCTGACCGAAAACTTAACCATAAAATTAACAATAACCCTAACCCTAACCTTAATCCTAACCCTCACCCTCACTCTAACCCTAACCCTAACCCTAACCCTCACCCTAACCCAAAACCTCAACCTCATCATAACCCTAACCCTAACACTCACCCTAACCCTAAACCTAACCCTAATCCTAAACCTTGCCATAATGCTAACCCTAACCCTCACACTCACCCTTGCCCTCATCCTAACCCTAATCCTAAGCCTAAAGCTCATTCTATCCCTCACCCTAATTCTAACCTTAAACCTCACCCTAACCCTAACCCTCACCCTCACCCTCAGCCTAACCCTAAGCCTACGCCTAACCCTAACCCTCACACTCAACCTCATCCTAACCCTAATCCTAACCCTAAAACTAACACTAACCCTAACCCTAACCCTCACTCTAACCCTCCCCCAAACCTAACTATAAACCTAAACCTCACCCTCACCCTAACGCTAAATCTAGCCCTTAACCTCACACTAAAACTAACCCTAATCCTAACAGTAACCCTCACACTAACCCTAACCACCACCTTAACCCTAAACCTCAACCTATCCCTGTCCCTAACCCTCACCCTCACCTTAGCCCTCACCCTAACCCTAACCCTCATACTCAAAATAAACCTCACTCTAACCCTAAAACTAATCCTCAATCTAACCCTCACTCTCACCCTCACCCTCACCCTCACAGTAACTCTAACCCGAACCCAAACTCTAAACCTCACTCTAGCCCTAACCTTAAGCCTAACCCTAATCCTCACGCTCACCCTAACCGTAACAATAACCATAATCCTAACCCTCAACCTAACCCTCCCCTAAACCTATATCTAACCCTAAACCTCACCCTCACCCTCACCCTAACCCTAACCCTAAACCCCACCCTAACCCTAACCCTAACCCTCACCCACATCCTCACACTCACCATAACTCTAACCCTAACCCTAACAATAACCCTAACCCTAACCGTAACCATCACTCTAACCCTAATACTCAACCCCACCCTCACCCTCAGCCTAACCCTAAGCCTCAGACTAACCCTCAACCTAACCCTCAACTCACCCTCACCCTAACCCTAACCCTAACCCTAACCATAAACCTAATCCTCACCCCCACCCTCACCCTAAGCCTAACCCTAACTTAACCCAAACCCTAACCCTAACCCTAACCTTCTCCGGAACCCTAACCCTAACCCTAACCCTTAAAAATCCCTAACCCTCACCGTAACCCTAACCGTAACCTTAACCCTAACACAAACCCTATCCCTAAACCAAACCCTAAACCTAAACCTAATCCTCAGCCTCACCCTCACCCTAACCCAAAACATAACCCTAACCCTCACCCTAACCATAAGCCTAACCCAACCCTAACCCTCACCGTAACCCTAACCCTAACCCTATCACAAACCCTAAACCTAACCCTAACCCTCACTGTAACCCTAACCCTAACACAAACCCTAACCCTAAATCTAACCCTAAACCTCAGCCTAACCCGAACACTAACCCTCCCACTCATGCTCGGCCTAAGCCTAAGCCTAACCCTAACCCTCACCCTATCCCGAACCCTAACACTAACCCTAACTCTAACCCTAAACCTCACCCTTACCCTAACCCTAACTCTAACACGAACCCGAAACCTAAACCTCATCCTAACCCTAAACCTAACCCACACCCTCACCCTCACCGTAACCATATAACCCTAACCCTAACAATAACCCTAACCCTAACCCTCACCGTAACCCTAACCCTCACCGTAATATTTACCCTCACGCTTTCACTAACCATATCGCTAACACTACTGCTCACACTAACCCTAAAAATCACCCTAATCCTCATCCTAACCCTCACCCTAACCCTAACTCAAAAACTCACCCTAACCCTAACCCTAACCCTTACCCTCAACTTAACCCTAACCCTCATGCTCAACTTAAGCATAACGCCAACCCTCACCCTAACAATAAACTTAACCTGAACCCTAACTCTCACCCTAACACTAACCCTAACACTAATCCTAAGCCTCACCCTCACCCTCACACTCACCCGCACCCTCACCCTCACAGTAAGGCTAACGCTAACCCAAACCCGAACCCTAAACATGACCCTAACCCTAAAACTCACCCTCACCCTAGCTCTCACCCTAACTCTAATCCTAACCCTAACCCTCATAATAACCCTCCATATACCCCTAACCAAAAACCTCACCCTATCCCTAACCCTCATCCCCACCCTCACCCTCAGCCTAATCCTAAGCCTAAACCTAAGCCTAACCCTAAACCTAACCCTAACCTGCACACTCACCCGCACCCTCACCCTCACACTAACTCTAACCCTAACCCAAACGCTAACCCTAAACCTCACTCTAACCCTAACCCTAAGCCTAAGCCTAACCCTCACCCTCACCCTAACCCTAACAATAACCCTAAACCTAACCGTCACCCTAACCCTCCCCCTAACACTATATCTAACCCTAAACCTAACCCTCATCTTCACCCTAACCCTAACCCTAAACCCCACCCTAACCCTAAACCTAACCCTCACCCCCACCCTCACCCTCACCATAACTCTAACCCTAACCCTAACAATAACCCTAACCCTAACCTAACCCTAACCCTAACCCTAACCCGCACCCTCACCATCACCATAACTCTAACCCTAACCCTAACCCTAACCCTAAGTCTAACCCTAACCGTAACCCTAACCCTCACCCTAAACATAACCCTCACCCTAACCCTAACCCTCACCCTAATATTTACCCTCACTCTAACACTAACCCTAAAGCTAAAACTACCGCTCACACTTACCCTAATAATCACTCTAAGCCTAAACCTCACCCTAACACTAACCTTAACCCTCAAAATCACCCTAGCACTCTCCCTAACCCTATCATCCTCACCCTAAACCTCACACTAACCCTAAAACTAATCCTCAATCTAATCCTCATCCTCACCCTAACACTAAACCTAATGCTCACCTTCATCTTTATCATAACGCTCACCCTCAGTCTAACCCTCATCTTTACCCTTACCGTCACCCCCACCCTAACCCTCACCTTAACCCTAACCCTCACCCTAACCCTCACCTAACCCTAATTCTACCCCAAACTTCACCCTAACCCTAACCCTAACTCTAACTCTAACCCTAACCCTAACCCTCACCCTCAACCTCACCGTAACCGTAAACCTAACCCTAAACCTAACAATAACCATTACTCTAAACCTGACCCTCACCTCAGCCTAACCATAATTCTTACCTTAACCCTAACCCTCACCCTAACGCTTACTCTCCCCCAAACACTAACCCTAACACTAACCCTCACACTAACCCTAACCCTCAACCTAATCCTTAACCTAACCCTAATAATAACCCTAACTCTAACCCTAAACCTCACCCTAGCCCTCACCTTAAAACTAAGACCTACCCCCACCCTCACCCTAACCCTAACCCTCATCCTCACCCTAAACCTCACACTAACCCTAACCCTAACCCTAATCCTCAATCTAGCCCTCACTCTAACCCTAACACTTGCCCTAAAACTAACCCTAACCCTCACTTTTATCTTAAAACTCACCCTCAGCCTAAATCTCAAATTTACCCTTACCATCATCCTCACCCTAACCATAAACCTCATCCTAACCCCCACCCTAACCATAAACCTAACAATCACCCTAACCCTAACCCTCACCCTCAACCTCATGCTGAGCCTAACCCTAAGCCTAAACCTAACCCTTACCCTAACCCTCAGGAGAGCCCTCTCGCTTACCCTAATCCTAAACCTAACCCTCATCCTAACCTTCACACTATTCCTAACCCTCAGCCTAACCCTGTCCATCACCCTAACCCTAATCCTAATCCTAATCCTAACCCTAACCCTAACCCTCGCACTCACCATAACCCTAACCCTAACCCTAATCCTAACCCTAAACCTCATCCTCACCCTAGCCCTCACCCTAACCCTAATCCTAATCCTAACCCTCATCCTAATCCTCACCCTAACACTAACCCTAAATGTCACCCTCACCATCAGCCTAACCCTAATCTGAACCCTAACCCTCGACCTAAACCTAAACCTCACCCCCAACATAACCCTTACCCTAACCCTCAACCTAACACTAAACTTAACCCGAACCCTAACTCTCACCCTCACCCTAACCCTAACCCTCACCCTAAACCTAAACCTAAACCTCACCCTTAGCCTAGACCTCACCCTAACCTTAATCCGAAACCTAACACTCATCCTACCCCTCCCCCTAAACGTTTCCCTAACCATAACCCTAACCCTAACCCTCACCTACAACCTCACCCACAGCCTAACTCTAAGCCTAACCCTAAACCTAACCCTAACACACACACTCACCCTCACCCTAACCCTAATCCT
Source organism: Dipodomys merriami (assembly GCF_024711535.1). Lineage (NCBI taxonomy): Eukaryota > Metazoa > Chordata > Mammalia > Rodentia > Heteromyidae > Dipodomys > Dipodomys merriami. The sequence goes on from NW_027206346.1 coordinate 3,876,566, forward strand.
AAACCTAACCCTAACCCTAACCCTACTACTGTCACCCTAACCCTAACCCTAACACTAACCCTAAACATAACCTTAACCTATTCCTCACCCTAACCCTAACTCTAACCCTAAACGTCACCCTCACCCAAAACCTAACTCTAACCCTAACGCAAACGCTAAACCTCAGCATAAACCTAACCCTATCCCTCACCCTCACCCTCACCGTAACCTTAACCCTAAACCTAACCCTAACAATAATCCTAAACCAAATCCTAACCTTCAACCTAACCATAAACCTTACCCTAACCCAAAACCTGACCCTAACACTTACCCTCACCCTAACACTAACCTAACCCCAACACGAACCCTCAAACTAACCCTAACCCTAAACTCACCCTAAACCTAACCCTAACCCTAACCCTCACCCTAACCCTAACTCTAACCCTAAAACTCACCCTAACACTAACTTTCACCGTCACTCTCAACCTCACCGTAATTCTAGCTCTAACCCTAACAATAACCCTAACCCCAACCCCAACCCAAATCCTCAAACTCAGCCTCACCCTCACAGCAAACTTTACCCTAATCATAACACTATCAATAACCCTAACCCTAAGCCTAACCCTAACACTAATTCTAATCCTCACCCACACAGTCACCCTCATCTTAACCCTAAACCTAAACCTAACCCTCACCATAACCCTAACCCTAACACTAACCCTAACCCTAATCCTAATCCTAAATGTTAACCTAAACCTAACCCTAATCCTCAGCCTCATCTGCAACATAACCCAAACCCTAATGCTAACCCTCACCCTAACTCTAAGCCTAACCCTAAACCTAACCCTAAGCGTCACACTCACCCTCACCCTAACCCTAACCCTAAAACTAAACATAACCCTAACCCTAACCCTAACCCTAACCCTAAAACTCACACTAACACTAACACTAACCCTAACCCCAAGCTAACCCTCACCCTAACCTTAACCCTAACACTAACCCTAACCCTCGACCTAACCCTCCCCCTAAACCTAAATGTAACCCTAAACCTCACCCTAACCCTAACCCTCACGCTCACCATAACTCTAACCCTCATCCTAACCCTAATGCTAACCGTAAACCTCACCCAAACACTAACGCTAACCCTCATCCTCACCCTAGCCCTCATACTAAACCTAATCCTAACCCTAACCCTAACCCTCATCCTAACCCTCACCCTAACCCTAACCCTAACAATAACCCTACCCCTAACCCTAACCAACACCCTAACCCTAATCCTCACCCCCACCGTGACCCTCAGCCTAACCCTAAGCCTCAGCCTAACCCTCAACCTAACCCTCACACTCACCCTACACTAACCCTAGTCCTAAATGTAAATCTATCCCTAAACCTCAACCTAACCTTCACCCTCACCCTCACCCTAACCCTAACCCTAACCATAACCCTGTCCCGCAGCCTCACCCTCACTGCAAACTTAACCCTAACCATAACACTAACAATAACCCTAACCCTAAACATAAACATAACCCTAATCCTCACCCCCACCGTCACCCTCAGCCTAATCCTAACTTAACCCTAACCCTAACCCTCACCATAACCCTAACCCTCACACTCACCCTCACCCTAACTCAAATCCTAAACCTAACCCTGTCCTAACCCTAACCCTCTCCCGCACCCTCACCCTAACCCTCACCCTAAACCTAATCCTAACCCTAAACCTCATCCTAATACTCACGCTAACCCTAACCCTAAACCTCACCCTAACCTGAACCCTAAACTTCCCCTCATGCTCGGCCTAAGCCTTAGCTTAAGCCAAAGCCTAACCCTAACCCTCTCCCTAACCCTAACTCTAACACTAACCCTAACTCTAACCCTAAAACTCACCCTCACCCTCACCCTAACTCTAACACTAACCCGGAAGCTGAAACTCATCCTAAACCTAACACTAAACCACACCCTCACACTCACCGTAACCTTATAACCCTAACACTAAAAATAACCCTAACCCTAACCCTAACACTCACCCTAACCATAACCCTCACCCTAACCCTAATCCTCACCCTAATATTTAGCCTCACCCTAACACTAACCCTAATGCTAACACTACCGCTCACACTAACCCTAAAAATCACCCTTACCCTAAACCTCACCCTAACACTAACCCTAAACCTCAACCTCGCCTTATCACTCACCCTAACCCTAACCCTCATCCTAACCCTAAACCTCTCACTAACTCTAACACTAATCCTCAATCTAACCCTCACCCTCACCCTAACCCTAAACCTAACCCTCACCCTTACCCTAACCCTCATCTTTAGTGTAAAGCTCACCCTCAGCCTAACTCTCATCTTTACCCTTACCGTCACCCCCACCCTAACCCTCACCCTAACCCTAACGCTCACCCTAACCCTAATTCTACACCTAAACCTCACGCTCACCCTAACCCTAACTCTAACACTAACACTAACACTAAACCAACCTCACTCTAACACTAACCCTAACCCTCACCCTCACCCTCAATGTAACCGTAACACTAACAATAAACCTAACAGTAATCATGACCCTAACCCTAACCCTCACCCTAACCATAACCCTCACCCTAACCATAAACATCAACCTAACACTTACCCTCACACTAACACTAACCCTAACCCTAACACTAATCCTCACACTAACCCTAAACCTCACCCTAATTCTAAACCTAATCCTAAACCTAAACCTAACTCTAACCCTAACCCTCAAACTAGCCCTCACCCTAACCCTAAGTCCTACCCTCACCCTCACCCTAACCCTAACCCTCATCCTCACCCTAAACCTCACACTAACCCTAACCCTAATCCTCAATCTAATCCTCACCCTAACCCTAACCCTAACCCTAACCCTCAACCTAACCCTATCCCTAACCCTAACTCTAACCCTAAACCTCACCCTCACACTTACCCTAAACCTAACCCTAAAACTCACCCTAACACTAAACTTCATTCTCACCCTCAACCTCACCGTAATACTAGCCCTAACACTAACCCTAACCCTAACTCTAACCCTCACCCTCAGCCTCACCCTCACCACAAAATTAACGCTAACCATAACACTAACAATAACCCTACCCTAAGAATAACCCTAAACCTAAATCTAATCCTAACCCCACCTTCACCATGATCCTAATCCTCACACTAACCCTAAAAGTAATCCTCAATCTAAACCACACCCTCACCCTAAACCTAACCGTAACCCTCACCCTAACCCTAACACTCACCCTTACGGTAATCCTCACTCTCAGCCTAACCCTCAACTTTACCCTTACTGTCACCCTCACCGTAACCCTCACACTAACCCTAACCCTCATCCTAACCCTAACACTAACCCTCACGCCCTACTAAACCTCACCCGAACCCAAACCCTAACACTAAACCTAACCCTAACCCTAACCCAAAACCTCACCCTAACACTAGCTCTAACCCTAAACCTCACGCTGACCCTAACCCTAACCCTAATACTAAACCTCACCCTAAACCTAAACCTTACCCTAACACTTACCCTCAACCTAACAGTAACACTAATACTAACACTAACCCTCACACTAACGCTAACCATCACCCTAAACCTAACGTCACCCTATCCCTAACCCTAAACCTAAACCTAACCCTCATCCTAACCCTCACCCTAACCGTAACCCTAAACATCACCTTAACCCTAACCCTCACCCTCATTTTAGCCCTACCCTAACCATAAGCCTAAGCCTAAACCTAACCCTAAACCTCACACTCACCGTAGCCCTCACCCTAACACTAATCCTAACTCTAACTCTCATCCTAACCCTCAACCTAACCATAACCAGAACCATCACTCTAAACCTAATCCTCATCCCCACCCTCACCTTCAGCGTAACCCTAACCCTAAGCCTAACCCTAACCCTAACCCTCACATTCACCCTCAGCCAAACCCTAATCCTAACCCTAACACTAACCTTAAACCTAAGCCTCAACCTAACCCTCACACTAACCCTAAACTTAACCCTAACACTCACCGTCAATTTAGTCCTCACCCTAACCATCACCTCAAAACTAACCCACACCTTCACCATAACCCAAACGCTAACCCTGACCCTAACCCTACCCCTAACCCTAACCCTAAACCTGACCCTAATCCTAACACTACCCCTCACCCTCAACTTAACCCTCACCCTAACCCTAATTGTAACCCTAAACCTCACCAGAAACCCCACCCTCATCCTAACACTAACCCTCACGCTAACCCTAAACCTAATTCTAACCCTCACCCTAAACCTACCCGGACCCTCACCCTAACCATAACCCTTAGCTCAACCTCACCCTCAGCCTAACACTAAGCCTAACCGAAACCCTAACCCTAACCATCACACTCACCCTCACCCTAACCCTAATCCTACCACTAACCCTAACCCTAACCCTAAACCTCAACCTAACCCTCACCCTAACCCTAACCCTAACACTAACCCTAACCCTAACCCACACCCTAACCCTCTCCCTAAACATAATTCTAACCCTAAACCTCACACTCACCCTAATCCAAATCCTTACCTTGACCCTAAATCTCACCCTAACCCTAACCCTCAACCTTACCCTCACCCTCACCCTCACAATAACCCTAACCCTCACCCTAACCCTAACACTAAACCTCACCCTAACACTAATTCTAACCCTCACCCTCACCCTAGCCCTCACTCTAACCCTAATCCTAACCCTAAACCTCATCCTAACACTCACCCTAACCCTCACCCTAACCCTCACCCTAACCCTAATCCTAAACCTAAACCTCACCCTCAGCCTTACCCTCACCCTCACCCTCACCATAACCCTAAACCTCACCCAAACCTAAACTTAAACTTCACCATAACACTAACCCTAACCCTCACCCTCAACCTAGCCCTCACCCTAACCCTAATCCTAACCCTTACCCTAACCATAACCCTCACCCTCACCCTCACGGTAACTCTAACCCTAAACCTAACAATAACACTAATCCTAACCCTAAACCTAACCCTAACCCTAATCCTATCCCTAATCCTCAACCTCACTGCAAATGCAACCATGCCCATATCACTAACAATAATCCGAAACCTAAACCTAATCCTAACAATCACCCTCACCATAACCCTAATCCTAAACCGAACCCTCACTCTAACCCTAACCCTAACCCTCACCATAACCCTAACCCTCATCCTAACCCTCACCCTAACCCTAAACCTCACCCTAACACTAACCCAAATCCTCACCCTCAACCTAGCCCTCACCCTAACCACCATCCTAAAGCTAATCCTCATCCTAACTCTCACCCTAACCCTAATCCTAACCCTCACCCTAATCCTAATAGTAACCCAAAACTTCAACCTAACCCTACCCCTCACCTTGCTGTAACCCTAACCCTAACCCTCACCCTAACGCTAAACTTAACCCGAACCATAATTCTGACCCAAATGCTAACCCTAAGCGGAACACTTACCCCAACCCTCACCCTCACCCTCAGCTTAATGCTAAGCCTAACCCTAACCCTAAGCCTAACACAAGCACTCACCCTAACACTAACCCTAATCCTAATCCTAACCCTAAGCCTAACCCTCACCCTCATCCTAATCCTCACCCTAACCCTAACACTAACACTAACCCTAACCCTAAACCTAACACTAACACTAACCCTCACCCTAACCCTCACCCTAACCGTAAATCTAACCCTAAATCTCACCCTCACCCTCAACCTAAACCTCACTCTCACCCTCACCCTCAGCTTAACCCAAAGCCAAAGCCTAACGCTAAGCCTAACCCTCACCCTCACACTAGCCCTCAACATAACCCTAACTGTAACACTAACCCTAACCCTAACACTAACACTAACCCTCACCCTAACCCTCACCCTAACCGTAACTCTAACCCTAAGTCTCACCCTCACCCTCACCCTAACCCTCACCCTCACCCTCACCATCAGCTTAACCCAAAGCCAAAGCCTAACGCTAACCCTAACCCTCACCCTCACACTATCCCTCAACATAACCCTAACTGTAACACTAACCCTAACCCTAACACTCACACTAAACCTAACCCTAACCCTAACTCTAACCCTAAACCTCACCCTGACCCTAACCCTAACCCTAACTCTAGACCTCATCCTAACCCTAACCCTAACCCTCAACATCACCCTCACCCTTACCCTTACCTTAACCTTAACCCTAAAACTAGCCCTAAGAATAACCCTAACCCTAAACCTAACCCTAAACCTCACCCTCACCGTAACTATAACCCTAACACAAACCCACACACTAACCCACACTCTGACACTAAACCTAACGCTAAACGTCACCCTAACCCTAAAATTAACCCTAACCCTAACCCTAGCACATACCCTAACCCTAATCTTAACCCTAACCCTCACTCTAACCCTCACTCTAAACATAAACCATACCCTAACCCTAAATCTAACCCTCAACTTCACCCTCAGCCTCAGCCTAACACTAACCCTAACCCTAACCCTCACACTCACAGTCACAGTAACCCTAATCCTAACACTAACCCCAAACCTAACCCTAAAACTAATCCTAACCCTAACCCTCACCCTAAACCTCATTCTAAACCTAACCCTAACCCTAAACCTCACACTCACCCTAACCCTAATCCTAACCCTAACCATAACACTAACCCTCACACTCACCCTCACCTTAAACTTAATCCTAATCACAACCCTAACCCTAACTGTAACCCTAAATATAACCCTAACCATAACACTAACACTAAACCTAATTCTCAACCCTACCCTCACTCTCAGCCTAACCCTAAGCCTGTCCCTAACACTAACCCTAACTCTAACACTAAACCTCACCCTCACCCTAACCCTATCTCTAAACCTAACCCTAAACCTCACCCTGACCCTAACCCTATCCCTCACCTGCAACCTCAGCCTCACTGTAACTCTAACCCTAACCCTAACAATAACACTAACCCTAAACCTAACGATCACCCTAAAGCTAATCCTCACCCCCACCCTCACCCTCAGCCTAACCCTAAGCCTAAGCCTAACCCTAACACTAACCCTCACCCTCACTCTCACCCCAAACCTAATCCTAACCCTAACCCTATCCCTAAACCTCAACCTAACCCTCACCCTCACCCTAATCCTAACACTAAACCTAACCCTAACCTTCAACCTAACCCTCCCCCAAACCTGAACTCAAAACCTAAACCTCACCAGCACCCTTACACTAACCCTAACCCTAACCCTAAACCTCACCATAAACCTCACCCTAACGTCACCCTCACCCTCACTCTCAATGTGAACGTAACTCTAACCCTAAGCCTAACAATAACAGTAACCCTAACCCTAACAATAACCATAACCCTCACCCTGTGCCTCATCCTCACCGCAAACTTAACACTAACCATAACACTAAATATAACCCTAAACCTAAGCCTAAGCCTAAGCCTAAGCCTAACCCTAAACCTCACCCTAACCTAACCCTAACCCTAAAACTAACTCTAACCGTAACACAAAACCTAACCCTAGCCCTAACCCTAACCCTAAACCTCATCCTAACCCTCACCCTAAACCTAACCCTAATCCTTACAGTCACCCTAACCCTAACCCTCACCCTCACTCTCGGCCTAAGCCTAAGCCTAAGCCTAAGCCTAAACCGAACTCTAAACCTCATCCTAACCCTCACCTTATACCTAACCCTAACACTAACCCTAACTCTAACCCTAAACCTCACCATCACCCTAACCCTAACTCTAACCCTAAACCTAAAACTAAACCTCACCCTAAACCTAAACCTAACCCTCACCCTCAACCTCACCTTAAACCCAACCCTAACCCTAACAATAACCCTAACAATAAACCTAACCCTCACCCTAACCATAACCATCAACATAACCCTAATCCTCAATCTAACCCTCACCCTCACCCTAACCCTAACCCTAACCTTCACCCTAACACTAACGCTAAACGTAACCCTTACCCTCAACTTAACCCTCAGCCTAACCCTAAGCTTAAACCTAACCCTAACCCTTACACTCATCCTCATCATAACACTAATCCTAAACCTAAGCATAACCCTAACCCTAAACCTCAACCTAACCCTCCCCCTAATCCTAACCCTAAAACTAACCCTAGCCCTAACCCTCAACCTAACCCTCCCCCTAACCCTAACTCTAACTCTAAACCTCACCCTCATCCTAACCCACACCCTAACCCTAAACCTCACCCTAACCCTCACCTTCACCGTAACCCTAAACCTAACCCAAACCCTCACCCTACCCCTAACCCTAACCCGAACCCTAAACTTCACCCTAACCCTAAACCTAAACCTCACCCTCAACCTCACCCTAACCGTAAACTTAAGCTTAACCATAACACGAACAATAACCCTAACCCCACCCCGAATCCTAACCCTCACCCTCACCCTAAACTTAACCCTCACCCAAACCCTCACCCTCACCCTAACACTTACCCTCATCCTAACACTAACACTAACCCAAACCCTTACCCTAACCCTAAATCTCAACAGAACCCTCACCCTCACCCTATCCCTAACACTAACCCTAAACCTAACCCTAACCCTAACACTCCACCTACCGCTATATCTAACCCTCAACCTCACCCTCACCTCACCCTAACTCTAACACTAACACTAACCCTAACTCTAACCCTAAACCTCACCCTAAACCTAACACTAACTCTAACCCTAACCTGAAACCTAAACCTAAACCTACCCTAACCCTCACCCTCACCCTCAACCTCTACATAACCCTAACCATAAAAATAACCCTAACCCTAACCCTCATCCTAACCATAACCTTCACCCTAACCCTAACCCTCACCCTAACACTTACCCTCACCCTAACACTAACCCCAACCATAACACTAACCCTCACACTAACCCTAACCATCACTCTAACCCTAAACCAAACCCTAACCCTAACTCTCACCCTCACCCTAGCCCTCATCCTAACCCTAACCCTCTTCCTCACCCTTAACCTCACACTAATCCTAACACTAATCCTGAATCTAACCCTCCCCCTCACCTTAATCCTAACCCTCACTTGTACCTTAATCCTCACCCTCAGCCTAACCCTCACCTTTACCCTTACAGTCACCCTCACCCTAACCCTCACCATAGCATAAATCCTCATCCTAGCCCTCACCCTAATGGCAACCCCAACCATCACCCTAACCCTAACCCTCACCCTCACCCTCAGCCTAAGCCTAATGCTAAGCCTAAGCCTAAGCCTAAGCCTAAGCCTAACCATCACCCTCACCCTAGCCCTCACCCTAACCATAATACTAACACTAACACTCATCCTAACCCTTAACCTAACCATAACCCTAACCATCATACTAAACCTAATCCTTATCCCCACCCATACCCTCAGCCTAACCCTAAGCCTAAGCCAAACCCTAACACTAACCCTCACATTCACCCTCACCATCAACGTAATCCTAAACCTAACCCTAACCCTAATATTAAAACTCAACCTAACCCTCACCCTAACCCTAACACTAACCATAACCCTAACACTCAACCTAACCCTCCCCCTAACCTTAATTCTAACCCTAAACCTCACCCTCACCCTAACCATAATCCTAACCCTAAACCTCATCCTAACCCTGATCCTAACCCTCACCCTCACCCTCACCCTTACTGTAACTCTAAACCTAACCTTAGCTATAACACTAACCCTGAACACTAACACTAACCCTGAAACTCACCCTAACTCTAACCCTAACACCAACCCTCACCCTAATCCTAATCCTAATCCTCAGCCTCACCTTAACCCTAACCCTAACCCTAACCCTAAACTTCACCCTCACCATAACCCTAACCCTAACCCTAAACCTCACCACAACGCTAACCCTAAATGTCACCCTAACTCTAGTCCTCCCCCTAACCCTAATGCTAACCCTAAACCTCATCCTAACAGTCACCCTAACCCTAAAACACTAACACTAACCCTTACCCTCACCCTCAAGCTCTTCCTAAGCCTCCGCCTCAGCCTAAGACTAACCCTGACCCTCAAACTCAACCTCACCCTAACCCTAACCCTAACACTAACCCTAACCCTAACCCTCACATAACCCTCACTCTAATGCTAACTATAAAGTTTAACCTCACCCTCACCCTAACCCTAAATCTCACCCTGACCATCACCATCTGCCTAACATTAAGCCTAACCCTAACCCCAACCCTAACCCTAACACTAACCCTAACCCTCACTCTACCCCTCACCCTAACCCTAACCCTAACCCTCACCTTCACCCTAGCCCATACACAAACCCTAAGCCTAAGCCTAACCCTCACCCTAATCCTCACTCTAACTCTAACCCCAACACTCAGGCTAACCTTAACCCTCACCCTCACCCTAACTCTAATTCTAATCCTATCCCTAACCCTAACCCACACACTTACCCTTCCTTAACCCTAACCCTAATCTTAACCCTAACAATAACCCTCAACCCCACACTAAACCTCACCCTATCCCCAACTCTAACCCTAACACTAACTCTAACCCTCACCCTATCCCTCACCCTAACCCTAATCCTAAACATCACCCTCAACCTAGCCCATACCCAAATCCTAAGCCTAAGCCTAACCATCTCACTAACCCTCACTCTAACCCTAACCCCAACACTCACCCTAACCGTAAACCTCACCCTCACCCTCGCCCTAACTCTAACCCTAACCCTAACCCTCACACTCATCCTAACCCTAAACCTAACCCTAATCCTAAACCTCACACTAACCCTAACACTAATCCTCAACCAAAACTTCACCCTCACCCTAACCCTAACACTTACCCTCACCCTAAAACCAACACTAAACCTAACACTAACCCTGAAACTAACGCTAAAAAATCACCCTAAACCTAAACCTCACCCTAACCCTAAAGCTAACCCTCACCTTCACCCTAGCCCTCAACCTAACCCTAACACTCATCCTCACCCTAAACCTCACACTAACCCTAACACTAATCCTCAACCTAAACTTCACCCTCACCCTAACCCTAACCCCGACCCTCACCCTAACCATAACCCTCACTTCAATCTCACCCTCAGCCTAAAACTAAGCCTAACCCAAATGCTAACCCTAACCCTCACACTCACCCTCACCCTAACCCTAATCCTAACACTAACCCTAACCCTAACCCTAAAACTCAACCTAACCCTCCCCCTAATCCTAACCCTAACACTAACCCTATCCCTAACCCTCACGCTAAACCTCCCCCTAACCCTAACTCTAACCCTAAACCTCACACTCACCCTAACCCTAATCCTAACCCTCACCTTCACCCTAACCCTCATCCTAACCCTAACCCTCACCGTAACCCTAAGCCTCACCCTTACCATAACCATAACCCTCACCCTAACCCTAACCCTCTCACCCTAACACTAACTCTAACCCTAAATCTCACCCTCACCCTCACCCTAACCCTCACACTCACCCTGACCCTCAGCTTATCCCAAAGCCATAGACTAACGCTAACCTTAACCCTCACCCTCACACTAGCCCTCACCATAACCCTAACTGTAACAGTAACCCTAACCCTAACACTCACACTAACCCTAACCCTAACCCTACCTCTAACCCTAAACCTCACCCTGACCCTAACCCTAACCCTAACCATAACTCTAAATCTCATCCTAACCCTAAACCTAACCCTCAACATCACCCTCAACCTCACCCTTACCTTAACCTTAACCCTAACCCTAACCCTAAAAATAACCCTAACCCTAAAAATAACCCTAAACCTCACCCTCACCCTAACTCTAACCCTAACCCAAACCCTCACCCTAACCCTAACTCTGACAGTAAAATTAACGCTAAACGTCACCCTAACCCTAACCCTAACCCTAACCCTCATGCTAGCACATACCCTAAACCTAATCTTAACATTAACCCTAACTCTAACGCTCACACTCACCCTATCCTTAACCTTAATACTAATCCTAACCCTAACCCTAACCCTAACCCTAACCCTAATCCTCAACCCCTCCCTCACCCTCAGCCTAACCCTAAGCCTGTCCCTAACACCCTAACCCTATCTCTAAACCTAACCCTAAACCTCACCCTGACCCTAATCCTAACCCTCACCCCCACCCTCAGCCTCAATGTAACTCCAACCCTAACCCTAACAATAACACTAACCCTAACCCTAACGATCACCCTAACCCTAACCCTCACCCCCACCCTCAACCTCAGCCTAACCCTCAGCCTAAGGCTAACCCTAACACTAACCCTCACCCTCATTCTCACCCTAACCCTAATCCTAACGCTAACCCTATCCCTAAACCTCAACCTAACCCTCAGCCTTACCCTAATGCTAACACTAAATCTAACACTCACCCTCACCCTAACCATCCCCCTAAACCGAACTGTAACCCTAAACCTCAACAGCACCCTAACACTAACCCTAACCCTAACCCTAAACCTCACCGTAAAACTCACCCTAATCCTCATCCTCACCCTCACTCTCACCATGCCCATAACTATAACCCTAACCCTAACAATAATAGTAACCCTAACCCTAACCCTAACAATAACCATAAACTTCACCCTGTGCCTCACACTCACCGCAAATGTAACACTAACCATAACACCAACAATAACCCTAAACATAACCCTAAGCCTAAGTCTAAGCCTAAGCCTAACCCTAACCCTCACCCTAACCCTAACCCTAACCCTAACCCTAACACTAAACCTAAATCTAACCCTAACCCTAAACCTCATCCTAGCACTCATCCTAAACCTAACCCTAACCCTAACCCTCACTCTCGGCCTAAGCCTAAGCCTAAGCTTAAGCCTAACCCGAACTCTAAACCTCAACCTAACCCTCACCTTAACCCTAACCCTAACACTAACTCTAACCCTAAACCTCACCATCACCCTAAACCTAACTCTAACCCTAACCCTAAAACTAAACCTCACCCTAATCCTAAACCTAAGCCTCACCCTCAACCTCTCCGTAACCCTAACCCTAACCCTAACAATAACCCTAACACTAAACCTAACCCTCACCCTAAACATAACCCTACACATAACCCTAACCCTCAATCTAACCCTCACCCTCACCCTAACCCTAACCCTAACCCTCACCCTCACCCTAACCCTAAACGTAACCCTGACCCTCACCTTAACACTCACCCTAACCCTAACCCTAATCCTAACCCTAACCCTAATTCTAAACCTAAACCTAACCCTAACCCTAACCATCACCCTAAACCTATTCCTCATCCCCACCCTCACCCTGAGCCTAAACCTAAGCCTAAACCTAACCCTAACCCTAACCCCCACATTTACCCTCACCCTAACCGGAACACTAACACTAACCCTAACTCTAAACCTAAACCTCACCCTCACCCTATCCCTAACTCTAACCCTAAACTGAAACCTAAAACTCATCCTAACCCTAACCCTCACCCTCACTCTCAACATAACCCTAACCCTAACCCTAACAATAACCCTAACCCTAACACTAACCCTCATCCTAACCATAGCCTTCACCCTAACCCTAACCCTCACTCTAATACTTACCCTCACCCTAACACTAACACTAACCATTACTCTAAACCTTACACTAACCCTAACCATCACCCGGACCCTAAACCTCACCCTAACCCTAACTCTCACCCTCAACCTATCCCTCAACCTAACCCTAACCCTCATCCTCACCCTTAACCTCACACTAACGATAACACTAATCCTGAATCTAACCCTCAACCTCACCCTAACCCTAAGCCTCACCTTACCATAACCCTCACCCTCAGCCTAACCCTCACCTTTACCCTCAGCCTCAGCCTAAACCTAAGCCTAAGCCTAACCCTAACCATAACCCTCACCCTCACCCTAGCCCTCACGCTAACCCTAATCCTAACCCTAACACTCATCATAACCCTTAACATACCATAACCCTAACCATCATTCTAAACCTAATCCTCATCCCCACCCATACCCTCAGCCTAACTGTAAGCCTAAGCCAAACCCTAACCCTAACCCTCACACTCACCCTACCGTCAACCTAATCCTAAACCTAATCCTAACCCTAACATTAAACCACAACCTACCCCTCACCCTAACCCTAACACTAACCCTAACACTAAAACTCAACCTAAACCTCCCCCTAACCCTAACTCTAACCCTAAACCTCACCCTCACCATAACCATAATCCTAAAATTAAACCTCACCCTAACCCTGATCCTAACACTCACCCTCACCCTCACCCTTACTGTAACTCTAAACCTAACCTTAACTATAACACTAACCCTAAACCTAACCCAAACCCCGAACTTCACCGTAACTCTAACCCTAACACAAACCATCACCCTATTCCTAATTCTAACCCTCAGCCTCACCTTAACCCTAACCCTAACCCTAACCCTAACCCTAAACCTCACTCTCAACATAACACTAACCCTAACCCTAAACATCACTCTAACGCTAACCCTAACACTCACGCTAACTCTAGCCCTCCCCCTAACCCTAATTCTATACATCATCCTAACACTCACCCTAACCCTAAAACCCTAACACTAACACTCACCCTCAGCCTCACGCTCCACCTAAGCCTCCGCCTCAGCCTAAGGCTAACCCTGACCCTCACACTCACCCTCACCCTAACCCTAACCATAACACTAACCCTAACCCTAACCTTCACACTAACCCTCCCCCAAACCCTAACTCTAAACCTAAACCTCACACTCACCCTAACCCTAATCCTAAACCTGACCCTAAATCTCACCCTAACTCTAACCCTAACCCTCACCCTTACCCTCACCCTCACCCTCACCGTAACTCTAACCCTAACCCTAACAATAACACTAATCCTAACTCGAAACCTAAAACTAACCCTAATCCTATCCATAACCATCACCCTCAGCCTCACCATCACTGCAAAAGTCACCAGAAACATAACACTAACAATAATCCTAACCCTAACCCTAATCCTAACAATCACCCTCACCCTAAACCTAATCCTAACCCTAACCCTCACTCTAACCCTAATCCTAACCTCACCATAACCCTAACCCTCATCCTAACCCGCACCCTAACAATAAACCTAACCCTCACCCTCACCCTACCCTTCACCCTAACCCTAATCCTAACCCTATCCCTCACTCTATCCCTAACCCTAAACCTCACCATAAACCTCACACTCACCCTAACCCTCATCCTCACCCTAACCCTCACCCTAACCCTAACCCTCACCCTCACCATAACCCTAAACCTCATCCTAACCCTCACCCTAACCCTAACTCTAAACCTAAACCCTACCCTAACAATAACCCTAACCCTCAACCTCACCCTAGCCCTTCCCCTCACCCTAGCCCTCACCCTAAACCTAATCCTAACCCTAATCCTCATCCTAACACTCACCCTAACCCTAACCCTAACTTTCACCCTAACCCTAATCCTAACCCTAACCCTCAAACTAACCCTATCCCTCACCCTCACTGTAACCCGAACCCTAAACCTCATCCAACCCTAAACTAAACACAAACCCTAACTGTCACCCTAACGCTAAACCTAACCCAAACCCTAACCCTAAACCTCAACCTTAACCTCACCCTCAGCTTAACCATTAGACTAACCCTAACCCTAAGCCTAACCCAAACACTCACCCTCATACTAACCCTAATCCTAATCCTAACCCAAACCCTAACCCTCACCCTCATCCTAACCCTCACCCTAACCCTAACACTAACTCTCACCCTAACCATCACCTTAACCCTAAATCTAACCCTAAACCTCAACCTCACCCTAAACCTAACCTAACCCTAAACCGAAACCTCACACTAACCTTAACCCCTACCCTCACCCTCACCGTCAGCCTAACCCTAAACCTAAACCAAACCCTCACCATAACCCTAACCCTAACCCTAACCCTAAACCTCACCCTAACCCTAACCTTAATCCTCACCCTCAGCCTCACTCTCACTGTAAACTTAACCCTAACCATAACACTAACAATAACCCTAACCCTAACCCTAATCTAACCCTCACCTTCACCCTCACCCTCAACATAACCCTAACCTTAACCCTAACAATAAACCTAAACCTATCCCTAACCCTCATCCTAACCATAACCTTCACCCTAAACCTAACCCTCACCCTAACACTTACCCTCACCCTAACAATAACCCTAACCATAACTCTAACCCTAACCATCACCCTAACCCTAAAACTCACCCTAACACTAACTCTCACCCTCAACCTAGCCCTCAACCTAACCCTAAACCTGATTCCCACCCTGAACCTCACACTAACCCTAACACTAATACTGAATCTAACCCTCACCCTCACCCTAACCCTAACTCTCACCCTTACCGTAACCCTCACCCTCAGCCTAACCTTCACCTTTACCCTTATGGTCACCCTCACCCTAATCCTCACCATAACCTAAATCCTCATCCTAACCCTCACCGTAAAGGCAAACCCAACCATCACTCTAACCCTAACCCTCACATTACCCTCAGCCTCAGCCTAACCCTAAGCCTAAGCCTAGCACTAACCCTAAACCTAAACCTCAACCTAACCCTCCCCCTAACCATAACTCTAACCCTAATCCTCACCCTAACAATAATCCTAACTCTAAACCTCACCCTAACCCTGATCCTAACCCTCACGCTCACCCTCACCTCATTGTAACTCTAATCCTAACCTTAACTATAACACTAACCCTAAACCTAACCCAAACCCTGTCCCTCACTCTAACTCTAACCCTAATCCTTACCCTCAGGCTCACCTTAACCTTTACCCTAACCCTAACCCTAAATCTCACCCTAACGCTAACCCTAACCCTCACCCTAACTCTAGCCCTCACCCTAACCCTAATGCTAACCCTAAACCTCATCCTAACACTCACCCTAAACCTAAAACCCTAACCCTAACCCTCACGATCTGCTTAAGCCTCCGCCTCAGTCTAAGACTAACCCTGACCCTCACACTCACCCTCATCCCAACCCTAACAGTAACACTAACCCTAACCCTAACCCTCACTCTAACCCTTACCCTAACGCTAACTCTAACCCTAAACCTCACCCTCACCGTAACCCTAACCCTCACCCACACCTTCCCCATCCGCCTAACATCAAGCCTAACCCTAACCCTAACACTAACACTAACCCTACCCCTTAACCTACCCCTCACCCAAACCCTAACCCTCACCCTCACCCTAGCCCATAACCAAACCATAAGCCTAAGCCTAACACTCACCCTAACCCTCACTCTAACCCAAACCCCAACACTCACCCTAACCATAACCCTCACCCTTACCCTCACCCTAACTCTAAACCTAACCCTAACCCTAACCCTAACCGTAACCCTAACCCTAACCCTCACACTTCCCCTCACCTTAACCCTAACCCTAATCCAAACTAACACTAACCCTCAACGCCACACTAAAACTCACCCTATCACTAATCCTAACCCTAACACTAACCATTACCTTCACCGTACCCCTCACACTAACCCTAACACGAACCCTCCCCCTCAACCTAGCCCATACCCAAACCCTAAGCCTAAGCCTAAACCTCAACCTAACCCTCATTCTAACCCTAACCACAACACTCACCCTACCCGTAACCCTCACCCTCACCCTCACCCTAATTCTAAACCTAAACCTAACCTTAACCCTAACCCTCACACTCACCCTCACCTTAACCCTAACCCTAATCCTAACCCTAACACTAACCCTCACACCCACACTAAACCTCACCCTAACTCTAACCCTAACATTAACCCTAACCCTAACCTTAAACCTCAGCCTCACCCTAACCCTAACTCTAACCCTAAACCTCACCCTCACCCTAAGCCTAACCCTAACGCTAATCCTAAACCTCTCCCTAAACCTAAACCTTACCCTAACAGTTACCCTCACCCTAACATGTACACTAACCTTAATACTAACCCTCACACTAACGCTAACAATCACCCTAAACCTAAACCTCACCCTAACCCAAACCCTAACCCTCAACTTCACCCTAGCCCTCACCCTAAACCTAACACGCATCCTCACCCTAAACCTCACACTAACCCTAACACTAATCCTCAATCTAACCCTCACCCTCACCCTAACCCTAACCAGAACCCTCACCCTAACAATAACTTTCACCTCAGCCTAACCCTCACCTTTACTCTGTCACCCTCATCCTAACCCTCACCCCAAAGCTAACCCTCATTCTAACCCTCACACTAACCGTAACCCTAACCATCACCCTAACCCTAACCCTCACCCTCGACTTCAGCCTCAGCCTAACCCTAAACCTAAGCCTAACCCTAACCCTCATCCTAACTCTCAACCTAACCATTAACGGAAACATCACTCTAAACCTAATCCTCATCCCCAACATCACCCTCAGCCCAACTCTATTCCTAAACCTAACCCTAACCCAAAACCTAAACCTCAACCTAACCCTCACCCTAAACCTAATCCTAACCCTCACCCTCACTTTAGTACTCAACATAACCCTCACCTCAAACCTAACACACACCCTCAATGTAAACCGAAACTTAACCCTCCCCCTAACCCTCCCCCTAAACCTAAACCTCACACTAACCCTAACACTAAACCTCACCCTCACCCTAGCCCTCACCCTAACCCTAATTGTAACCCTAAACCTCATTCTAACCCAAACCCTAACCCTAACCTTAAACCTCACCCTAATCCTAAACCTAATTGTAACCCTCAAACTAATGCTAACCCTGACACTCACTGTAATCCTAACCCTAAACCTCAAACTAACACCAACCCTCACACTCACCCTCGCCCTCAGCCTAAACCTAAGCCAAACCCTAATCATAACCCTAACCCTCATACTCAACCTCACCCTAACCCTAATCCTAACCCTGACACTAAACCTCACCCTAACCCTAACCCTAACCCTCATGCTTACCCTCACCCTCACCTTCACCGGAACTCTAACCCTAACCCTAACAATAACACTAATCCTAACTCGAAACCTAAACCTAACACTAATCCTATCCCTAACCCTCACCCTCAGCCTCACCATCACTGCCAAGGTTACCAGAACCATAACACTAACAATAATCCTAACCATAACCCTAATCCTAACCCTCACCCTCACCCTAACCCTCATCCTCAACCTAACTCTCACCCTAACCCTAAACCTCTCCCTCACCATAACCCTAACCCTCATCCTAACCCTCACCCTAACCCTAACCTTAACCCTTAACCTCTCCCTAACAATAACCCTAATCCTCACCCTCAACCTAGCCATCACCCTAACCCTAATCCTAAACCTAATCCTCATCCTAACACTCCCCCTAATCCTTAACCGAAAACCTAATTCAAAATCATCACCCTAACCCTAAAATTAACCCGAACACCAACTGTCACCCAAATGCTAACCCTAACCTGAAACCTAAACCTAACCCTCACCCTCACCCTCAGCTTAATGCTAAGCCTAATCCTAACCCTAAACCTAACCCAAGCACTCACCCTAACACTACCCCTAATCATAATCCTAACCCTAACCCTAACCCTCACCCTCATCCTAACCCTCACCCTAACCCTATCCCTAACACTAACCCTTACCCTAACCCTCACCCTAACCCTAACACTAACACTGACCCTAACCCTAAACCTCACCCTAACCCTAACCCTAACCCTCAAGCTCACCCTAACCCTAACCCTAACACGAACCCTCACACTCACCCGCAACTTAATCCTAATCCTAAGCCTAACCCTAATCCTCAACTTCACACTAACCCTCACCCTAACCCTACCCCTAACACCAACACCAGCCCTAACCCTAACCCTAACTCTCACCCTAACCCTAAGCCTAACCCTACCCCTAACCATAACACTCACACTCACCTTCAATCTAAACCTGATCCTAACCCAAACCCTCACCTTTACTCTTACTGTCACCCTCACCCTAACCCTACCCCTAACACTATCACTAACCCTAACCCAGTCCTCACTGTAACCATAAACTTAAACCTCACCCTAACCGTAACCTTAAACCTCACACTCACGCTCGGTCTAAGCCTAAGCCTAAACTAAGGTTAAGCCTATCACTAACCCTCACACTGACCCTCACCCTAACCCTAACACTATCACTAACGCTAACTCTAACTCTAAACTTAACCCTCACCCTAAACCTAACTCTAACTCTAACACTAAACATAAACCACACCCTGACCCAAACCCTAACTCTCACCCTCACCATAAATGTAACACTAACCCTGACCTAATAATAACCCTATCCCTAACCCTAACCCTCATTCTAACCATAACCCTCACCCTACACCTAACCCTCAAACTAACATTTACCCTCACACTAACACTAACCCTAACCCTAACACTAACACTCACACTAATCCTAACCATCACCCTAACATTAAACCTCACCCTAAGCCTAACCCTAACCCTCACCCTCAACCTACCCTCACCCTAACCGTAACCCTCATCCTCACTCTAAACCTCACACTAACCCTAAACTTAATAATCAATCTTAACCTCACCCTCACCCTAACCCTAACCCTCACCCTAATCCTAGACCTTACCTTAATCCTCACTCTCAGCCTAACCCTCAGCTTTACCCTTACCATCACCCTCACCCAAATCCCTCACCCTAACCATAACCCTCATCCTAAACTTCACCCTGACCATAATCCTAAGCATCACCCTAACACTAACCCTGACCCTCAACCTCACCATCAGCCTAACCCTAAAGCCTGAGCCTAACGCTAACACTAACCCTCACCCTCACCCTAGCCCTCACCCTCACCCTAAACCTAACCCTAATCCTCACCCTAACCCTCAACTTGACCCTTAATGTCACCATCACCCTAACCCTAATCCTCATCCTCACCCTCACCCTAACCATGAGACTAACCATCATGCTAACCCTAACCCTCAACCTCACCCTCAGCCTCATCTAACACTAAGCCTATGCCTAACTCTACCCTAATCCTCACCCTCACCCTAGCCCTCACCCTAACCGTAATCCTAACCCTGACTCTCATCCTAACCCTAAGCCTAACCGTAAAAATAACCCTAAACCCTACCCTAACCCTCATTCTAACCATAACACTCACCCTAACCCTAAACCTCACCCTAACACTTACCCTCACCCTAACACTAACACTAACCCCAACACTAACGCTAACAATCACCCTAACATTGACACTCACCCTAACCCTAAACCTAACCCTCATCCTCACCCTAGACCTCAACCTAATCCTAAACCTCATCCTCACTCTAAACCTCACACTAACCCCAAAAACGAATCCTCAATCTAAACCACACCCTAACCCTAACCCTAAACCTCACCCTAACCCTAACCCTCACCCTTACTATAATCCTCATTCTCAGCCTAACCCTCACCTTTACCCTTACGGTCACCCTCACCCTAACCCTCACACTAACCCTAACCCTCACCCTGATCATAACCCTAAGCATCACCCTTATCCTAACCCTCACCCACAACCTAACCCTAACACTCACTCTCACACTAACGCTCACATTAACACTAACTCTAACCCTAAACCTCACCCTCACCTTAACCCTAAACCTCAACCTCAAACTCACCCTCAGCCTAACCCTAAACCTAACCCTAACCCTCACCCTAACCCTCACACTCACCCTCACAGTAACCCTAAACCTAATCCTAAACATAACCCTAACCCTCACCCTAACCTTAACACTAACAATAACATTAACCCTAACACTAATCCTAACCCTAACCCTCACCCTAACACTAACTCTAAAATTGAACCTCACCCTCAACCTAAGCCTAACCCTAAACCTCACCCTACCCCTAACCCTAACTCTAACTCTAATCCTAACCCTAAACCTCACACTAACCCTAACCCTAACCCTCACCCTCACCCTCACCCTCAATGTAACCCTAAACCTAAAATTAAAAATAACCCTAACACGAACCCTAACCCTCAACCTAACTGTAACCCTCACCCTAACCCTAACCATCACCCTAACACTAACCGTAACCCTAACACTAATCCTCACTGTAACCCTAACACTCACACTCACCCTCACCCTAAACCTCACCCTAACCCTAACCCTAACCCTAACCATCAACCTCACCCTAGCCCTCACCCTAACCCTAATTCTAACTCTTACCCTCACCTAACCCTCAACCCTTATCCTCACCCTAAACCTCACACTAACCCTAACCCTAATCCTCAATCTAACCCTCCCCCTCCCCCTAACCCCTAACCGTCACACTTACCCTAACCCTCACACTAACCCTCACACTTATCTTAACCCTCACCTACAGCCTAACCCTCAACTTTACCCTTACCTTCACCCTCACCTTAACACTAAAACCTCATCCTAACCTTCAAGCTAACCATAACACTAACCATCACCCTAACCCTAACCCTCACCTTCAGTCTCACCCTCACCCTAACCCTAATCCTAACCATAACCCTAATCCTAACCCTAACCCTCACCCTCAGCCTCATGCTCACTCCAAATGTAACCTTAACCATAACACTAACAATAAACCTAACCCTAACCCCAATCCTAACCCTCAACCTCACCCTAACCCTAATCCTAAACCTAACCCTCACCCTAACCCTAACGCTCCCCCTCACTGTAACCCTAACCCTCATCCTAACCCTCACACTAACCCTAATCCTCACCCTCAGTGTAACACTAACCCTTACCCCCAACATCACCCTCAGCCTAAGCCTAAGCCTAAGCCTAACCCGAACCCTAACCCTCACACACAACCTCACCCTAACCCTAATCCTAACCCTAACCCTATCCCTAAAAATCAACCTAACCCTAACCCTCAACCTAACCTTCCCAATAACCCAAACTCTACACCTAATCCTCACTCTCAACCTAACCCTAACCCTAAACCTTACAATAAATCTCACCGTAACCCTAACCCGCACCATCACCCTCACCCTCACCAAACTCTAACCCTAACCCTAACAATAACACTAACCATAACCCTAACCCTAACCATAAACTTCACCCTCAGCCTCACTCTCACTGCAAACTTAAACCTAACCATAACATTAACATTAACCCTTAACCTAACCCTAAACCTAACACTAACAATCACCCTAAACCAAATCCTCAACCCCAGCCTCACCCTCAGCTTAACCCTAAGCCTAAGCCTAACCATAACCCTCACATTCACCCTCACCCTAACCCTAATCCTAACCCTAACCCTATCCCTAAACCACAACCTAACCCTCACCCTCACCCTAATACTAACACTAAACCTAACCCTAACCCTCACCCTAACCCTCCCCCTCCCCCTAACTCTAACCCTAAACCTCACCAGTACCCTAAACCTAACCCTAACCCTAACCCTAAACCTCACCCTAAACCTCACCCTCACTCTCACCATGACCTTAACTCTAACGCAAACCCTAATTTAAATACTAACCCTAAACCAAACACTAACACTAAACATAACCCTCACCCTGAGTCTCACCCTCGCCGCAAACTTAACACTAACCATAACACTAACAATAACCCTAACCCTAACACTAAGCCAAACCCTAACCCTTACCCTAACCCTAACCCTCACCCTAACCCTAACCCTAACCCTAATCCTAACCCTAAAACTAACCCTAACCCTAAACGTAACCCTAAACCTCATCCTAAACCTCACCCTAAACATAACTCTAACCCTCACCCTAAAGCTAACCCTAACCGTCACTCTAACCCACACCCTAAACCTCACACTAACCCTAACCCTAACACTAACCCTAACTCTAACCTTAAACCTCTCCATCACCCTAAACCTAACTCTAACCCTAACCCTAAACCTAAACCTCACCCTAACCCTAACCTAACCCTCAGCTTTACCCTCAGCTTAACCGTTACCCAAACCCTAAAATAACCCTAACCCAAACCCTAACCCTAACCCTCACCCTCACCGTAAGCCTAACCCTAACCCAAGCCCTCACCCTAAACCTAACCTTAAACCTAACCCGAAACCTCACCATAACCCTAACCCTAAACCTCACCCTGAGCCTCACCCTCACCTTAAATTTAACCTTAATCATAACACTAACAATAACCCTAACCCTAAACCTAATCCTAACACTCACACTCACCCTAACACTAACCCCAACCATAACCCTCACCCTAACCCTAAACCTAACCCTAATCCTAAACCTCGCCATAATTCTAACCCTAACCCTCACCCTCACACTTGCCCTCATGCTAACCCTAATCCTAACACTAAACCTCATCCTAAACCTCACCTTAATCCTAACCCTAACCCAATCCCTCACCCTAACCCTTACCATCAACCTCACACTCAGCCTAACCCTAACACTAACCCTCACACTCTACCTCCCCCTAACCCTAATCCTAACACTAAACCTAACCCTAACGCTAACACTTACATTCACCCTAACGCTCACCCTAAGCCTAACTCTAAACCTAAACCTCACCCTCACCCTAACCCTAACCCTAACTCTAACCCTAACCCTAAACCTAAGCCTCACCCTAATCCTAACCCTTACCCTCACCCTCACCTTCACCATAACCTTAACGCTAACCCTAACCCTAACAATAACCCTAAACCTAAAACTAACCCTAACCATAACCATAACCCTCACCCTAAATCTTCCCCTAACCTTAACTCTAACCCGAAACCTCACCATCACTCTAATCCTAAACCTCACCCTCACCCTCACGCTCACCATATCTCTAACCCAAACCCTAAAAATAAACCTAACCCTAACACTAACCCTAACCCTCATTCTCACTGTAACCCTAAACCTAACCCAAGCCCTCACCCTAACCCTAACCCTAACCCTCACCCTCACCCTAACCCTAAACCTCAACCTCACCGTAACCCTAACCCTAACACTCACCCTAACCCTAAACTAACCCTAATACTAAACCTTGCCATAATGCCAACCCAAACCCTCAACCTCACCCTTGCCCTCATCCTAACCCTAATCCTAACCCTAAACCTCATCCTAACCCTCACCCTAACCCTAAACCTCATCATAACCCTTACCCTAACCATAACCCTAACCATCATGCTAACCCTAATCCTCAACCTCACCCTCAGTCTCAGCCTAACCCTAAACCTAACCCTAAACCTAACCCTAAAAATAACACTAAACCTAACCCTAACCCTCATTCTAACCATAAACCTCACCCTATCCCTAACCCCCACGGTAACCCTAACCCTCACCCTTACTGTAATCCTCACTCTCAGCCTAACCCTCACCTTTAACCTTACAGTCACCCTCACTCTAACCCTCATACTAACCCTAACGCTCCTTCTAAACCTCACCCTGACCGTTACCCTAAGCATCACCCTAACCCTGAACCTCACCCAAAACCTAATCCTAACACTAACCCTCACACTAACACTAACTCTAAACCTAAACCTCTCCCAAACCCTAACCCTCACCCTCACCCTAACCCTCAACCTAACACTAAGCCTAACCATAACCCTAACTGTCACACTCACCCTCACCCTCACCCTAAACCTAATCCTAACCATAACCCTAACCCTCAACCTAACATTAACACTAAACCTAACCCTAACCCAAACACTAACCCTAACCCTAACCCTCACCCTAACCCTAACTCTAAAATTAAACCTCACCCTCACCCTAACCCTAACCCTACACCTCACCCTAACCCTAACCCAAAACCTCACCTTTACCACAGCAATCACCCTAACCCTTATCCTATCCCTAACCCTCATCCTAACCCTCACCCTAACCTTAATCCTAACACTCAACCTAAACCTAACCCTCACCCTCAACCTCATCATCAGCCTAAACCTAAGCCTAACCCTAAACCGAACTCTAACCCACACACTCACAATCACCCGAACCCTAATCCTAACACTAACCCTAACTCTAACCCTAACACTCACACTAACCCCCACTCTAACCGTAACATAACACTAACCCTAACCCTAAACCTCACACTAACCCTCACCCTAAGCCTAACTCTAACCCTAAACCTCACCCTAAACCTAACCCTAACTCTAACACTAATCCTAAACCTAAAGCTCACCCTAAACCTAACCCTAACCCACACCCTGACCCTCACCCTATATGTAACCCTAAACCTAAAATTAAAAATAACCTTAACACTAAACCTAAACCTTACCCTAACTGTAACCCTCACCCTAACCCTAACCCTCACCCTAACACTTACCCTCACCCTAACACTAACCCTAACCCTAACACTAACCCTCACACTAACCCTAACACCCACCCTAACCCTAAACCTCACCCTAACCCTAACCCTTACCCTAACCCTCACCCTCACCCTAGCCCACAACCTAACCCTAATTCTAACCCTTGTCCTCACCTAACCCTAACCCTCATCCTCATCCTAAACCTCACATTAAACCTAACCCTCATCCTCACCCTAACCCCTAACCCTCACACTTTCCCTAACCCTCACCCTAACCCTAACCCTCACCCTTATCTTAACCCTTACCCACACCTTAACCCTCAACTTTCCCCTTACCATCACCCTCACCCTAAGACTCACCCTATCCCTAAACCTCATTCTAACCTTCAAGCTAACCGTAACCCTAACCATCAACCTAACCGTAACCCTCACCCTCAATCTCACCCTCAGCCTAAACCTCAGCCTAAGCCTAACCCTAACACTAACCCTCACACTCACCCTAGCCCTCACCCTAATCGTAACCCTAAACGTCATCCTAACGGTCACTTTAATTCTAAACCTAACTATCATCAAACACTAATCTGCACCCACACCCTCACCCTCAGCCTAAGCCTAAGTGTAAACCTAACCGTCACACTCACCCTCACCCAAACCTAATCCTAAACCTAACCCTAACCCTAAACCTCTAACTAACTCTCACCCTAACCCTAACCCTAACACTAACCCTATCCCTAACCCTGACCCTAACCCTAACCCTGACCCTAAATCTAACCATAACCCTAACACTAACCCTCACCCTAACCCTAACCCTAACCGTCAACTTCACCCTTAACCCTCAACCTCACCCTAACACTAATCCTAACCCTAAACCTCACCCTCACTTCAAAGGTAACCTTAACCATAACACTAACAATAACCCTAACCCTAAACCTAACCCTAACCCTCAACCTCACACTAACCCTAATCCTAAACCTAACCCTCACCCTAACCCTAAACCTTAACCTCACCATAACACTAACCCTCATCCTAACACTCACCCTAACCCTAATCCTCACCCTCAACATGACACTAACCCTAACCCCCACCCTCAACCTCAGCCTAACCCTAAGCCTAAGCCTAACCCTAACACTAACCCTCACATTCACAGTCACAGTAACCCTAATCCTAACCCTAACCCTAACCATAAACCTCACCCTCAGCCTCACTCTCACTGCAAACTTAACCCTAACCATAACACTAACAATAACCCAAACCCTAACCCTAACCCTAACCCTAACACTAAACCTAACCCTAACCCTAATTTTCACCCCCACCCTCAGCCTCAGCCTAACCCTAAGCCTAACCCTAACACTAACCCTAACTCTAATCCTAAACCTCACCCTCACCCTAACTCTATCTTTAAACCTAACCCTAAACCTCACCTTAACCCTAACCCTAAACCTCACCCGCACCCTCACCCTCACCGTAACTCTAACCCTAACCCTAACAATAACACTAACCCTAATAATAACCATCACCCTAACCCTAATCATCACTCCCATCCTCACCCTTAGCCTAAGCCTAAGCCTAAGCCTAAGCCTAACCCTAAGCCTCACCCTCACACTGACCCTAACCCTAACCCTAACCCTAACCCTATCCCTGAACCTTAACCTAACCCTCACTCTCACCCTAATGCTAACACTAAACCTAAACCTAACCCTCACCCTAATCTTCACCCCCACCCTCAGCCTCAGCCTAACCCTAAGCCTAACCCTAACACTATCCCTAACTCTAATCCTAAACCTCACCCTCACCCTAACCCTAACCCTAACCCTAACTCTAACCCTAAACCTAACCCTAACCCTAATCTTCACCCCCACCCTCAGTCTCAGCCTAACCCTAAGCCTAACCCTAACACTAACCTTAACTCTAAACCTAAACCTCACCAGCACCCTAACCCTAACCTTAAACCTAAACCTCACCCTAAAACTCACCCTAACCCTCACCCTCACCCTCACTCTCACTGTGACCTTAACTCTAACCCTAACCCTAACAATAACACAAACCTTAAACCTAATCCTAACCATAACCCTCAAATGAGCCTCACCCTCACTGCAAAATTAACACTAACCATAGCACTAACAATAACCCTAACCTTAACCCTAAGCCTAACCCTAAACCTAACCCTCACCTTAACCCTAACCATAAACCTAACCCTAACCCTAACCCTAACCCTGAAAGTAACACTAACCCTAACCAAAACCAAAAACCTCATCCAAACCCTCACCCTAAACCTAAGGCTAACCCTCACCCTAACCCTAACCCTCACCTTGACAATCCGCATAAGCCTAACCCGAACTCTAACCCTCACCCTAACCCTCACCTTAAACCTAACCCTAACACTAACCCTAACTCTAACCCTAAACCTCATGATCAACCTAACCCTAACTCTAACCCTAACCCTATACCTAAACTTCAACCTAAACCTAACCCTAAACCTCAGATTAACCCTCACCCTAACCCTAACCTAACACTAACCCTAACCCTAACCCTCACACTACCCCTCATTCTAAGCCTAACCCTAACCCTAACCCTAACCCTAACCCTCACCCTAACCCTCACCCTCACCCTCAACATAACCCTAAACATAAAATTGAAAATATCCCTAGCAGGAACCCTAACCCTCAACCTATCTGTAACCCTAATCCTAAACCTAACCCTCACCCTAACCCTCCCCTTAACCCTAACTCTAAACCTAAACCTCACCAGCACCCTAACCCTAAACTTAAAACTAAACCTCACCCTAAACCTCACCCTAACCCTTA
Organism: Dipodomys merriami; assembly: GCF_024711535.1. Classification (NCBI taxonomy): domain Eukaryota; kingdom Metazoa; phylum Chordata; class Mammalia; order Rodentia; family Heteromyidae; genus Dipodomys; species Dipodomys merriami. The sequence goes on from NW_027206346.1 coordinate 3,905,497, forward strand.
CCCTCACCCTCACTCTCACCGTGACCGTAACTCTAACCCTAACCCTAACAATAACATTAACCTTAACCCTAAACCTAACCCTAACACTAACCATAACCCTCAACCTGAGCTTCACCCTCACTGCAAAATTAACACTAACCATAACACTAACAATAAACCTAACCTTAACCCTAAGCCTAACCCTAACCCTAAACCTCACCTTAACCCTAACCATAAACCTAAACCTAACACTAACCCTAACCCTAAAAGTAACATTAACCCTAACCATAACCAAAAACCTCATCCAAAACCTCACCCTAACCCTAACCCTAAAACTCACCCTAATCCTAACCCTCACAATCACAATCCGCCTAAGCCTAACACGAACTCTAACCCTTACACTAAGCATCACGCTAAACCTAACCCTAACACTAACCCTAACTCTAACCCTAAACCTCACAATCAACCTAACCCTAACTCTAACCCTAACCCTATACCTAAACCTCAACCTAAACCTAACCCTAACCCTCACACTAACCCTCATCCTAACCCTAACCTAACACTAACCCTAACCCTATGCCTCACACTAACCCTCACGCTAAGCCTAACTCTAACCCTAAACCGCACCCTAACCCTAACCGTAACTCTAACCTAATCCGAACCTTAAACCTCACCCTAACCCTAACCCTAACATTCACCCTCACCCTCACCCTCAACGTAACCCTAAATTTAAAATTAAAAATCATCCTAGCAGGAAAACTAACCCTCAACCTATCTGTAACCCCAACCCTAAACCTAACCCTCACCCTAACACTTACCCTCACCCTAACCCTAACCCTAACTCTAAACCTAATCCTAAACCTAAATCTCTCCCTAACCCTAACCCTAAACCTCACCCTCACACTCAATCTCACACTCACCCTAACCCTAATCCTAACCCTAACCCTAATCCTAATCATAACCCTCACACTCAGCCTCACCCTCACTCCAAAAATAACCTTAACCATAACACTAACAATAAACCTAACTCTAACCCTAATCCTAACCCTCACCCTCACCCTAACCCTAATCCTAACCCTAACCCTCACACTAAAACTAACCCTCACCCTCACTGTAACCCTAACCCTCATCCAAACCCTCACCCTAACTCTAATCCTCACCGTCACTGTAACACAAACGCTCATTCCCACCCTCACCCTCAGCCTAAGCCTAAGCCTAAGCCTAACCCTAACCCTAACCCACACACTCACCCTCACCCTAACCCTAATCCTAACCCTAACCCTATCCCTAAAAATCAACCTAACCCTAACCCTCACCCTAACCCTCCCACTAACCCTAACTCTAAATCTAATCCTCACTCACAACCTAGTCTAACCCTAAACCTCACCCTAAATCTCACCTAACCCCAACCCTCACCCTCACCCTCACCCTCACCATAACTCTAAACCTAACCCTAACAATAACACTAACCATAACCCTAACCCTAACCATAAACTTCACCCTCAGCCTCACCCTCACTGCAAACTTAAACCTAACACTAACTATAACACTAACATAAACCCTTACCCTAACCCTAACCCTAACCCTAACCCTAAATCTAACCCTAACCCTAAACCTAACCCTAATCCTCACGCCCACGCTCAGCCTCATTCTAACCCTAAGCCTAACCCTAACATTAACCCTAACTTTAACCCTAAACCTCACCCTCACCCTAACCCTATCTCTAAACATAACCCTAAACCTCAGCTTAACCCTAACCCTAACCCTACCCGCACCCTCACCCTCACTTTAACTCTAATCCTAACCCTAACAATAACACTAACCCTAACCCTAACCATCACCCTAACCCTAATCCTCACCCCCAGCCTCACCCTCAGCCTAAACCTAAGCCTAAGCCTAACCCTAACACTCACCCTCACCCTAACCCTAATCCTAACCCTAACCCTCACCCTCACTCTCACAATGACCGTAACTCTAACCCTAACCCTAACAGTAATACTAACCCTTACCCAAACCCTAACACTAACCATAACCCTCACCCTGAGCCTCACCCTCACCGCAAACTTAACACTAACCAAAACACTAACAATAACCCTAACCCTAACCCTATTTCTAAACTTAACCTTAACCCTAACCCAAACCCTCACCCTAACCCTAACCCTAAAACTAACCATAATCGTAACCCTAAAACTAACCCTAACCATAACCATAACCACAAACCTCATCCTAACCCTCACCCTAAACCTAACCCTAAACCTCACCCTAAACCTAACCCTAACCCTCACCCCCACGCTCAGCCTAAGCCTAAGCCTAAGCCTAACCCGAACTCTAACCCTCACCCTAACCCTCACAAACCCTCACCCTAACCCTAACTCTAACACTAACCCTAACTCTAACCCTAAACCTCACCCTCACCCTAACCCTAACTCTAACCCTCACCCTAACCCTAAACCTCACCCTCACTGTAACCCTAACAGTAACCATCACCCTAACCATAAACCTAACCCTAATCCTAAACCTCACAATAATGCTAACCCTAACCCTCACCCTCACACTTGCCCTCATCCTAACCCTAATCCTAACCTTAACCTCATCCTAAACCTCACCCAAATCCTAAACCTATCCCTCACCCTCACCCTCAGACTAACCCTAACCCTAACCCTAACCCTAACCTCACCCTAACCCTAATCCTAACACTAATCCTAACCCTAACCCTAACCCTCACCCTAACCCTCCCCTAACACTAACTATAACCTAAACCTCACCCTCACCCTAAACCTAACTCTAACCCTAACCCTAAACCTAAATCTCAACCTAATCCTAAACCTTAGCCTCCCCCTCCCCCTCACCGTAACCTTAACCCTAACCCTAACCCTAACAATAACCCTAAACCTAACATTAACCCTAACCCTAACCATAACACTCACCCTAACGGTAACCCTCACCCTAACACTTACCCTAACTCTCACCCTCAACATAACCTTAACCCTAACCCAAACAATAACCCTAAAGCTAACACTAACCCTAACCATAACCATAACCCTCACCCTAACGCTATAACTCACCCTAACACTAACCCTCACCCTAAAACTAACCCTAGTCCTAACACTAACCCTCACAGTAACCCTAATCATCACCTTAAACCTAAACCTCAACCTAACCCTATCCCTAACCCTCACCCTCACCCTAGCCCTCACCCTAACCCTAACCCTCATTATCACCCTAAAACTCACTCTAACCTTAACACTATCCTCAATCTTTTTTTTTTTTAATTTTATTTTATTTTATTTGAGAACATACTGTACAGAGGGGCTACAATTACATGGGCAGAATAATGCATACATTTCTTACCAAGCATTGCAGCGTCCTCCTTTGTTTACCCTTCACTTCCCTTGCCCGCCTCCCCCCTGCCCCCACCCAATTATACCCCCTCCTCCCACCCAATTATACACGCCTCCGCCCCCCACACCGACATTGTAAAGCTGGTTTTGACATGACATTTTGTACTTCTCATTGTTGCAACAGGTCCACCTGAATCCTTAAACGACTTGTTTGTCCCCATCTCCTCCACATGATATACTGACATCAAATATAGTGAAAGCGGGGGTTACACTGTGGGGGAGTGACATACAAAGCAACAAAGAAATAATCTTATAAATGCGTTAGAAACACATGCATGAAAGAAAGGAAAACATTAAAATCCTCAATCTTATCCTCACCCTCACCCTAACCCTATCCTTAACCCTCACCCTCACCTTAGCCCTAACCCTAACCCTAACCCTCATTATCACCCTAAAACTCACTCTAACCTTAACACTATCCTCAATCATATCCTCACCCCCACCATAACCCTAACCCTAATCCTCACTCTAAACCTCATCTTGACCCTTACTGTCACCCTCACCTTAAACCTCACCCTAAACCTAACCCTCATCCTAACCCTCACCCTAACCATGACCCTAACCATCATGCTAACCCGAACCCTCAACCTCACCCTCAGCCTCAGCCTAAACCTAAGCCTAAGCCTAACCCTAAACCTAATCCTCACCCTCACCCTAGCCCTCACCCTAAACCTAATCCTAAACCTGACCCTCATCCTAACCCTAACCCTAACCCTAAAAATAACCCTAAACCTAACCCTAACCCTCATTCTAACCATAACACTCACCCTAACCCTAAACCTCACCCTAACACTTACCCTCACCCTAACACTAACCCTAACACTAACACTAACCCTCACACTAACCCTAACGATCACCCAAAACCTAACACTCACCCTAACCCTAATCCTAACCCTCATCCTCACCCTAGCCCTCAACCCAACCCTAACCCTCATCCTCACCCTAAAACTCACACTAACCCCAAAAACGAATCCTCAATCTAACCCACACCCTAACCCTAACCCTAACCCTAACCCTCACCCTAGCCCCAACACTCACCCTTACCGTAATCCTCACTCTCAGCCTAACCCTCAACTTTACCCTTACTGTCACCCTCACCCTAATCCTCACAATAACCCTAACCCTCATCCTAACCCTCACCCTGACCATAACCCTAAGCATCACCCTAATCCTGACCCTCACCCACAACCTAAACCTAACACTCACTCTCACACTAACCCTCACACTAACACTAACACTAAACCTAAACCTCAACCTCACCCTAACCCTAACCCTCACCCTCATCATCACCCTCAGCCTAACCCTAAGACCAACCCTGAACCTCACCCTAACCCTCACACTCACCCTCACAGTAACCCTAATCCTAATCCTAACCATAAACCTAACCCTCACCCTTACCATAACACTAACCCTAACCCTAACCCTCACCCTAACACTAACTCTAAAATTAAACCTTACACTCATCCTAAACCTAACCTTACACCTCACCCTAACCATAAACCTAAACCTCACCCTCACCCTAGCCCTCAGCCTAACCCTAATCCTAACCCTAACCCTCACCCTTACCCTCACCCTAACCCTAATCCTAACACTCACCCTAAACCTAACCCTCACCTTCAACCTCACCCTCAGCCTAATGCTAAGCCTTACTCTAAACCTAAGCCTAACCCACACACTCACCCTCACCCTAACCACAATCTTAACCCTAACCCTAACTCTAACCCTAACCCTCACACTAACCCTCACCCTAAACTTAACCCTAACTCTAACGCTAACCCTCACCCTAACCGTAACCCTAACCCTAACCCTAATCCTAACCCTATACCTCACACTAACCCTAACCCTCACCCTCACCCTCACCCTCAACGTAACCGTTTACCTAAAATTAAAAATAACCCTAACATGAACCCTAACCCTCAACCTAACTGTAACCCTCACCCTAACCCTAACCATCACCCTAACACATACCCCCACCCTAACACTAACAATAACACTAATAATAACCCTCACACTAACCCTAACACTCATCCTAACCCTAAACCTCACCTTAACCCTAACCCTAACCATAACCCCCAGCCTCACCCTAGCACTCACCCTAACCCTAATTCTAACTCTTATCCTCACCTAACCTTAAACCCTTATCCTCAACCTAAACCTCACACTAACCCTAAACCTATTCCTCAATCTAACCCTCACCCTCACCCTAACCCCTAACACTCACACTTACCCTAACCCTCACCCTAACCCTAACCCTGACCCTTTTCTTAACCCTCACCCACAGCCTAACCCTCAACTTTACCCTTACCTTCACCCTCACCCTAACAATCAATCTATCCCTAACCCTCATCGTAACCTTCAAGCTAACCATAACACTAAACGTCACCCTTACCCTAACCTTCACCCTCAATCTCACCCTCAACCTAACCCTAATCCTAACCCTAAACCTAATCCTAACCCTAACCCTCACCCTCAGCCTCACGCTCACTCCAAAAGTAACCTTAACCATAAAACTAACAATAAACCTAACTCTAACCCTAATCCTAACCCTCACCCTCACCCTAACCCTAATCCTAAACGTAACGCTCACCCTAACCCTAACCTTCACCCTCATTGTAACCCTAACCCTCATCCTAACCCTCACCCTAACTCTAATCCTCACCGTCATTGTAACACAAACGCTCATTCGCACCCTCACCCTCAGCCTAACCCTAAGCCTAAGCCTAACCCTAACCCTAACCCTCACACTCACCCTCACCCTAACCCTAATCCTAACCCTAACCCTATCCCTAAAAATCAACCTAACACTAACCCTCACCCTAACCCTCCCACTAACCCTAACTCTAAACCTAATCCTCACCCTCAACCTAGCCCTAACCCTAAACCTCACCCTAAATCTCACCTAACCCTAACCTTCACCCTCACCCTCACCGAAACTCTAACCCTAACCCTAACAATAACACTAACCATAACCCTAACCCTAACCATAAACCTCACCCTCAGCCTCACCCTCAATGCAAACTTAAACCTAACACTAACCATAACACTAACATTAACCCTTACCCTAACACTAACCCTAACCCTAACTCTAACCCTAACCCTAACCTTAACCCGAATCCTCACGCCCACGCTCAGCCTCATTCTAACCCTAAGCCTAACCCTAACATTAACCGTAACTTTAACCCTAAACCTCACCCTCAACTTAACCCTATCTCTAAACCTAAACCTAAACCTCAGCTTAACCCTAACCCTAACCTACCCGCACCCTCACCCTCACTTTAACTCTAACCCTAACTCTAACAATAACACTAACCCTAAACCTAACCATCACCCTAAACCTAATCCTCACCCCCAGCCTCACGCTCAGCCTAACCCTAAGCCTAAGCCTAACCCTAACCCTCACCATCACACTAACCCTAATCCTAACACTAACCCTATCCCTAAACCTCAACCAAACCCTCACCTTCACCCTAATGGTAACACTAAACTTAACTCTAACCGTCACCCTAATACTCCCCTCACCCTAATTCTAACCCTAAAACTCACCAGCGCCCTAAACCTTATCCTAACCCAAAACCTCACCCTAAAACTCACCCTAACCGTCACCCTCACTCTCACCATGACCGTAACTCTAACCCGAACCCTAACAATAATACTAACCCTAACCCAAACCCTAACACTAACAATAACCCTCACCCTGAGCCTCACCCTCACAGCAAAATTAACACTAACCATAACACTAACAATAACCCTAACCCTAATCCTAAACTTAATCCTAAACCTAACCCAAAACCTGACCCTAACCCTAACCCTGAAACTAAACCTAATCTTAACCCTAAAACTAACCCTAACCATAACCATAACCACAAACCTCATCCTAAACCTCACCCTAAATCTAACCCTAACCCTCACCCTAAACCTAACCCTAAACTTCACCCCCACGCTCAGCCTAAGCCTAAGCCTAAGCCTAACCCGAAATCTAACCCTCACCCTAACCCAAACCCTAACCCTCACCCTAACTCTAACCCTAACACTAACCCTAACTCTAACCCTAAACCTCACCCTCACCCTAACCCTAACACTAACCATCACCCTAACCCTAAACCTCACCCTCACTGTAACCCTAACAGTAACCCTCACCCTAACCATAAACCTAACCCTAATCCCAAACCTCTCCATAATGCTAACCCTAAACCTCACCCTCACACCTGCCCTCATCCTAACCCTAATCTTAAACTTAACCTCATCCTAAACCTCACCAAAATCCTAAACCTAACCCTCACCCTCACCCTCAGACTAACCCTAACCCTAACCCTCACACTCAACCTCCCCCTCCCCCTAATCCTAACACTAACCCTAACCCTAACCCTAACCCTCACCCTAACCCTCCCCCTAACACTAACTCTAAACCTAAACCCCACCCTCACCCTCACCCTAACCCTAACTCTAACCCTAACCTTAAACCTAAACCTCAACCTAACCCTAAAACTTACCCTCACCCTCACCCTCACCGTAACCTTAACCCTCACCCTAACCCTAACAAAAACCCTTAACCTAACACTAACCCTAACGCTAACCATAACCCTCACCCTAATGGTAACCCTCACCCTAACACTTAACCTCACCCTCACCCTCAACGTAACCTTAACCCTAACCCAAACAATAACCCTAAAGCTAACACTAACCCTAACCCTAACCATAACACTCACCCTAACGCTATAAGTCACCCTAACACTAACCCTCACCTTAAAATTAACCCTAGTCCTAACACTAAAACTCACACTAACCCTAACCATCACCTGAACCCTAAACCTCAACCTAACCCTATCCCTAACCCTCACCCTCACCCTAGCCCTCACCCTAACCCTTACCCTCATCCTAAACCTAAACCTAACCCTCACCCTAACCTTAACGCTAAACCTCACATTAACCCTATCCCTCATCCTCAACATCAACCTCAGCTTAACCCTAACCCTAATCTTAATCCAAACGCTAACCCTCACCCTCACTCTCACCCTAACTCTAAATCTAACCCTAAACAAAACGCTCATCCTAATCCTAACCCTATCCCTGACCTTCACCCTAACCCAAACCCTAATCCTACCCCTAACCCTCACCCTCACCCTAAACTTTACCCTCACCCTAACCCTAAACCTAACCCTCATCCTAACACTAACCATAACCCTAACCCTCACACTAACCTTAACCCTAATACTATCCCTCACCAAAACCTTAACCTTCAACCTCACCCTCAACCTCCCCCTCACACTCACCCTAACCCTCACCCTCACTCTCACCCTAAAAATAACCATAACCCTAACCCTCACACTAAACCTAACTCTGACACTCACCCTCACCCTCAACCTAAGCCTAAGCCTACACCTAAGCCTAATCCTAAACCTAACTCTCACTCTCACCCTCACCCTAAACCTAAACCTTACCCTAACCCTAAAACTAACCCTAGTACTCACCCTAACCCTTACCCTCACCTTCACCCTAACCCTAAACCTAACCCTCACCCTAACCTTAACCCTAACCCTCACCCTCACCGTAACCCTAATACTAACCCTAACTCTCACCGTAAACCTATCCTTAACCTTAATGCTATCCCTAACCCTCACCCTTCCGCTAAACCTCCCTCTAACCCTTACCCTCACCCTATCCTTCACCCTAACCCTAACCCTAACACTAAACCTAAACCCCATTCTCACCCTAAACCTAACCCTAAGTCTCACCCTCTCCCTCAACCTCACCCTAACCCTAACCCAAACCCTCAACTGAACCCTCACCCTAACGCTCACCCTAACCCTCAACTTAACCCTAACCCTCACCCTCACCCTAACCCTCACCTTAAACCTTACTCTCACCCTAAAGCTAACCCTAAACCTAACGATAACCCTCACCCTCACCTAACCTAACCTGGATCCTAACCCTCACCCTAAACCTCAACCTAACTCTAACGCTATACCTAAACCTCACCCTCACCCTAAACCTCATCCTAACCCTTACCCTGACTATAACCCTAACCCTAACCCTAATCCTCACCTTAACCCTCACCCTAAAACTCACCGTAACCCTAACGCTAACACTAAACCTCACTCTCATCCTAACCCTCACACTTATCCTTATCCTCACACTAACCCTAACCCAAACCCTAATCCTCACATTAACCCTAACCCTCACACTAACACTAACCCTACACCTCACCCTACCCCTCACCCTCACCCTAACCCTAACCTAACCCTCACCCTAACTCTAACGTTATCCCTAAACCTCACCCTCACACTAAACCTCATCCAAACCCTTATCCTCACTATAACCCTAACCCTAACCCTAACCCTAATCCTCACCATAACCCTAAACCTCACCCTAACCCTAACCGTCACCCACACCATAAAACTCACCAAACCCGAACCCTCACCCTCACCCTAAACCGATCCTAAACCTCACCCTAACCCTAACCCTCAATCTAAACCTAACGCTAACCCTAAACCTCACTCTCACCCTAACCCTCATTCTTATCCTTATCCTCACACTAACCTAACCCTAACCCTAATCCTCACATTAACCTTATACCTCACCCTAACCCTACCCCTACCCCCTCAACCTACCCTTCACCCTAACCCTAATTCTAATCCTAACTCTGACACTAACCTTATCCCAAACCCTCAACTTCACCCTAACCCTTACCGTCACCGTCACCCTAAACCTCACCCTAAACCTAACCCTCAACTACACCTCACCCTAACCCTAACCCTAACCCTAACCCTAACCCTCACCCTAACCCTCACCCTAATCCTAACCCTATCCCTAACCCTCATCCTAATCCTAAACCTAACCCTAAACCTAACCCTCACCTTCACCCTAACACTAAAACTAACACTCGGCCTAACCATCATCCTAACCCTCACACTAACCCTAAACCTCACCCTAACCATAACCGTAACCCTCAGCCAAACCCACTTCTTAAACCTAACCCTAACCCTCAAACCAACCCTAACCCTAACCCTAACTCTAACCCTCATCCTAACCCTAAACCTCACCCTCACCCTCACCCTCACCCTCACCCTCAGCCTAACCCTAACCCTAAACCTAAACCTAACCCTAACCCTCACACTCACCCTCACCCTAACTCTAATGCTAACCCTAACCCTGACCCTGACCCTAACCCCAACCCTCTCACTAACCCTCACTATCACCCTAACCTAAACCTCACTCTCACCCTAACCCTAACCCTAACACTCACCCTAAACCTAAGCCTTAACCTAAACCTCACCCTCACCCTAAACCTCACCCTAACCCTTACCCTCACCTGAACCCTAATCCTAACCCTCAGCCTAATCCTCATCCTAACCCTCACCCTAAACCTAACCCTCACCCTAACCTTAACGCTAATCCTAACCCTAACCCTCACATTAACCCTAACCCTCAACCTCACCCTCATCCTCACCCACATCCTAACCCTAACCCTATCCCTAATCCAAACACTAACCCTAACCCTCACCCTAACTCTAAATCTAACCAAAACCCTCACACTAATCATAAATCTAACCCTAAACCCTCACCCTAACCCTAACCCTAATACAAAAACTAACCCTCACCCTCACTGTAACCGTTACCCTCACTCTAAACCTTACCCTCACCCTAACCCTAAACGTAACCCTCAGCTTAACCCTCATCCTAACCCTAACCGTCACCCTAACATTAACCCTAACCGTAAACCTGACCCTCACCTAAACCCTAACCGTCAACCTCATACTCAACCTCACCCCCATGCTCACACTAACCCTCACTCTAACCCTAACCCTAACCCTAATCCTCACCCTAAACCTAACTCTAACCCTCACCCTAATACTAACCCTAAACCTCACCTTAACCCTCATCCTAAACCTAACCCTAACCCTAACGCTAACCCTAACCCTCACTCTCACCCTAACCCTCACCCTAACACTTATCCTCACAGTAACCCTAACCCTAACCCTAACCCTCACCCTAACCCTAAACGAACCCTCACCCTCAACTTTACCCTAACCCTCACCATCACCCCAACCATCACCACCACCCTAACACTCACCTACACCCTCACCCTCACTCTCAGGCTCACCCCCACCCTAACCATCACCCTCACCCTAAACATCACTCTAACCCTAACCCAAACACTAACGTTAACCCTAATCCTCACCCTAACCCTAATCCTCAACTTAAACCTCACCCTCAACCTAAACCTCAACCTAACCCTAACCCTAAGCCTTTCCTAAGCAAATCCCTCACCCTCACCCTAACCCTAATCAGAACCCTAACCCTAATCCTAAACCTAACCCTAATGCTAACCTTAAACCTCAACCTCTCCATAACCCTCACCCTAACCCTTACCCTCACACTAAACATAACCCTAATCCTAACCCTCACCCTCACCCTAACCGTAATACTCACCCTAACACTAATCCTCAGCCGAAACCTAACTGTCAGCCTAAACATCACCCTAAATCTAACCGTCAACCTAACCCTCACACTCACCCTAAACCTAACCCTAATCCTAGCCCTAACTGTAACACTAACCCTAAACCTCAACCTAACCCTCACCCTAACCTTAACCCTAAAACTAACCTTAAACCTAACCCTCAACCTAACCCTCAAACTAACCCTAAACCTAATCCTAAACCTCACCCTCAGCCTCACCCTAATCCTATCCCTAAAACTAAACCTCACCCTAACCCTAAACCTAAGCCTCAACCTCACGCTCACCCTCACCATAACTCTAACCCTAACACTGACAATAACTCTAATCCTTACCCTAAACCTAACCCTAACCCTAACCATAATGCTAACACTCACCCTCACCCTAACCCTAATCCTCACCCTCACAGTAACCCTAACCCTCATACTAACTCTCACCCGAAACCTAACCCTAAACTTAAACCTTACCCTAACACTAACCCTAATCCTCACCCTCACCCTAGTCCTCAACCTAACCCTAATTGTAACCCTAATCCTCATCCTAACCCTCACCCTAACCCTAACCCTAACCCTCACCCTAAACCTAACCCTAAACCTCACCCTAATCCTAAACCTAATCCTCACCCTCAACCTTACCCTCAACTTCACTCTAACCCTAACACTAACAATAAACCTATCCCTAAACCTAACCCTAAACTTCGCACTCTTCTTCACCCTTACCCGAATCATAACCCTAAACCTAACCCTTACCCTAACCCTCCCCCTAACTCTCACCCTAATACTAACCCTAACCTTAACCCTGACCCTCACCCTAATGCTAACTCTAACCCTAAACTTCAACCTCACCCTAAACCTAACTCTAACCCTAACCCAAACCCTAAACCTAACCCTAACAATAACCCTAACACAAATCCTAACCCTCACCCTAACCATAAACATCACCCTAACCCAAACCCTCACCCTAACACTTACACTCACACTAACACTAAACCTAACCCTAAAACTAACCCTCACACTAAATCTAACCCTAAACCTAACCCTAAAATTCAATGTAACCCTCACTCTCACCCTAAACCTAACACTAACCCTATCCCTAAAGCTCATCCTCCCCCTCCCCCTAACACTATATCTAACCATAAACCTCACCCTCACCCTCACTCAAACCCTAACCCTAAACCCCACCCTAACCCTAACCCTAACCCTCACCCGAACCCTCATGCTCACTGTAACTCTAACCCTAACCCTAACAATAGCATTAACTCTAAACCTAACCATCACCCTAACCCTAATCCTCACCCCAAACCTCACCCTCAGCCTAACCCTAAGCCTAAACTTAACCCTCACCCTAACCCTCCCACTCAACCTCACCCTAACCCTAATCCTAAACTTAATTCTATTCCTAAACCTCAACCTAACCCTCACCATCACCCTAACCCTAACACTAATCATATCCCTAAACCTCACCCTAACCCTCCCTCTAACAATAACTCTAACCCTAAACCTCACCCTCACCCTCCACCTCACCGTAACTCGAACCCTAATCCTAACAATAACACTAACCCTAACAGTAACACTAACCCTAACCGTAACAGTAACCCTAAGGGTAACCATAAACCTCACTCTCAGCCTCATCTTCAGCCTAACCCTAAGCCTAACCCTAACCCTAACCCTCACCATAAACCTAATCCTAACCCTAACCCTATACCTAACCTTAACACTAAACCTAACCCTGACACTAAACCTAACCCTAATCCTCAGCTTCACCCTCACCCTAATGCAAACCCTAATCTGAATCCTCACCCTAACCCTAAGCCTAACACTAACCCTAATCCTAACCTTCAAACAAACTCTACCCTAAACCTAATCCTAAACCTAACCTTATCCCTAAACCTAACCCTCACTGTAACCCTCACCCTAGCCCTCTTCCTAACCCTAATCCTAGCCCTAAACCTCATCTTAACTCTCACCCTAACCCTAACCCTAACCCTCAAGCTCATGCTCGGCCTAAGCCTAAACCTAAGCCTAACCCTAACCCTAAACCTCACCAGAACCCTAAACCTACCACTAACCTGAACTCTAACCCTAAACCTCACTCTCATGCTAACCCTAACTCTAACCCTAACTCTAAACCTCATCCTAACCCTCACCCTCACCCTCAACCTAACCTGAACCGTAACCCTAACCCTAACCCTAACAGTATCCCTAACCCTAACAGTAACCCTCACCCTAACAATAACCCTCACCCTAACACTAATCCTAACCTCACACTAACTCTCAAACTAACCCTAACCATCACCCTAACCCTAAAACTCACCCTAATCCTAACACTAAACCTCACCCTCACCCAAGCCCTCACCTTAAACCCTAAGCCTCATCCTCACCCTAAACCTCACCATAATCCTAACACTAATCCTCAATCTAACCCTCACCCTACCCCTAACCATCACCCTAACCCTAACTATACCATTAAACATCACCCTCACCCTAACCCTAACTCTAACCCTAACCCTAACACTAAACTTCTCCCTAACCCTAACACTAACCCTCACATTAACCCTAACACTCACCCTCACTCTCACCCTCAGCATTACCCTAAGCCTAAGCCTAACACTAACTCTAACCCTAACACTAACCTTAACCCTAACCCTCAACTTCAACCTCACCCTCAGCCTAACCCTAAACCGAACGCTAAACCTAACCCTAATATACACACTCACCCTCAACCTAACCCTAATCCTAACGCTAACCTTAACCCTAACCCTAAACATCCCCCTAACTCTCACCCTAACCCTAACGCTATCACTAACCCTAACCCTAACCCTCAACCTAACCCTCATCCTAACCCTACTCTAACCCTAAATCTCACCTTCAGCCTAACCCTAACTCTAACCCTAACCCAAACCATAAACCTCACCCTAACCCTAATCCTAAACCGCATCCTTACCCTCACCCTCACCCTACCCGTAACCCTAAACCTAAGCCTAACAATAACCCTAACCCTATTCCTAACCCTCACCCTAACCATAAACCTCACCCAAAACCAAACCCTCAACCTAAAACTTACCCTCACCTTAACACAAACTCTATCCCAAAAATAAATCTTCACCCTAACCCTCCCCCTAACCCTATATCTAACCCTCAACCTGACCCTCACCCTAACCCTAACCCTAACACTAAAACCCACCCTAACCCTAACCCTAGCAATCAACCTCATGTTCGGCCTAAGCCTAAGCATAAGCATAAGCCTAACCCTAATACTAACACTAACCCTAACTCTAACCCTAAACCTCACACTCACCATAACCCTAACTATAACCCTAACCCGAAACCTAAACTAAGCCTAAACCTAACCCTCACCCTCACCCTCACCATAACCCTAACCCTAAACCTAACTCTAACAATAACCCTCATCCTAACCATAAAATTCACCCTAAACCTAACCCTCACCCTAACACCCACCTTCACACTAACCCTAACTATCACCCTAACCCTAAACTTCACCCTAACCCTAACCCTCACCCTCAACCTAGCCCTCAACCTAACCATAAACCTAACCATCATTCTAAACCTAATCCTCATCCCCACCCACACCCTCAGCCTAACCCTAAGCCTAAGCCAAACCCTAACCCTAACGCCCACATTCACCCTCAATGCAAACCTAATCCTAAACCTAACCCTAACTCTAATATTAAACCTCAACCTAAACCTCACCCTAATTCTAACTGTAACCCTAAGCCTAACCATCCGCCAAACCCTCCCCCTAACCCTAACTCTAACCCTAAACCTCACCCTCACCCTAACCATAAACCTAATCCTAAACCTCACCCTTACCCTGATCCTAACCCTCACCCTCACCCTCACCCTCACTGTTACTCTAACCCTAACCCTAACTGTAACACTAACCCTAACCCTAACCCAAACCCTGACCCTCACCGTAACTCTAACGCTAATCCAAACCCTCACCCTAACCCTAATCCTAACCCTCACCCTCACCCTAACCCTCACCCTCACTGTAACCCTAACCCGAATCCTAACCATAAACCTCACCCTAACGCTAACCCTAACCCTCGCCCTAACTCTAACCCTCACCCTCACATTAATGCTAACCCTAAACCTTATCCTAACTCTCACCCTAACCCTAAAACCCTAAACTTAATCCCCACCCTCACCGTCACACTCAGCCTAAGCCTAAGCCTAAGCCCATGATTAACCCTGACCCTCACACTCACCCTCACCTTAACACTAACATAACACTAACCCTAACCCTAACCCTCAGACTAACACTCACCCTAATGCTAAATCTAACCCCAAACCTCACTCTCACCATAACCCTAACCCTCACACTCAGCCTCAAGCTCCGCCTAACATTAAGCCTTACCCTAACCCCAACATTAACACTAACACTAACCCTAACCCTCACCCTACCCCTCATTCTAACCCTAACCCTAACCCTCACCATCAGCCTAGCCCATACCCAAACCCTAAGCCTAAGCCTAACCCTCACCTTAACCCTCACTCTAACCCTAACCCAAACACTCACCCTAACCATAACCCTCACACTCACGCTCACCCTAACTCTAATCCTAACCCTAACCCTAACTGTAACCCTCATACTCACCCTCACCTTAACCCTAACCCTAATCCTAAACCTAACACTAACCCTCACCCCTACACTAAACCTCACCCTACCCTTAACACTAACAATAAACCTAAGCCTAACCCAAAACCACACCCTAATCCTAACTCTAACCCTAAACCTCACCCTCACCCTAACCCTAACACTAACCCTAATCCTAAACCTCACCCTAAACCTAAACTTTACCCTAACACTTACCCTCAACCTAACACTAACACTGAACCTAACACTAACGCTCACACTAATGCTAACCATCACGCTAAACCTAAAACTCACCCTAATCCTAACCCTAACCCTCAACTTCACCCTAGCCCCACCTAAACCTAACACTCATCCTCACCCTAAACCTCACACTAATGCTAACACTAATCCTCAATCTAACCCTCACCCTCACCCTAACCCTAACACTCACGCTAACAATAAGCCTCATCCTCACCCTAACCGTCATCTTTACTATTACTGTCACCCTCATCCTAACCCTCAGCTTAAACCTAACCCTCATCCTAACCCTCAACCTAACCGTAACCCTAACCATCACCCTAACCCTAACCCTCACCCTGACCTTCACCCTCAGCCTAACCCTAAGCCTAAGCCTAAAACTAACCCTAAACCACACACTCACCCTAGCCCTCACCCTAACACTAATCCTAACCCTAACCCTCATCCTAACCCACAACCTAACCATAATCAGAACCATCACTCTAAACCTAATCCTCATGCCCACCCTCACCATCAGCCTAACCCTAAGCCTAAGCCTAACCCTTAAACAAACCCTGACACTCACCCTCAGCCTAACCCTAACCCTAACCCTAAACCTAAACCTAAACCCCAACCTAACCCTCACCCTAACCCTAACCCTCACCCTCACTTTAGTCCTCACCCTAACCCTCAGGTCAAAACTAACCCACACCTTCACCGTAACCCGAACCCTAACACTCACCCTAACCCTACCCCTAACCCTAACCCTCACCCTCAACCTCACCCTCCACCTAACACTAAGCCTAACCCTAAACCCAACCCTAACCCTAACACTAACCCTAACCCTAACACTAACACTAAACATAAACCTCACCCTGAGTATCACCCTCACTGCAAACTTAAAACTAACCATAACACTAACAATAACCCTAACCCTAACCCTAACCCTAACCCTCACCCAAACCCTAACCCTAACCCTAACCCTAAACCCAAACCTAACCCTAATCCTAAACCTAAACCTAACCCTAAGCCTAACCATAAACCTCATCCTAACACTCACCCTAAACCTAACGCTAACCCTCACCCTAACCCTAAACCTAACCCTCACTATCATGCTCAGCCTAAGCCTAAGCCTAAGCCTAAGCCTAACCTGAACTCTAACCCTCACCTTAAACCTCACCCTAAACTTAACCCTAACTCTAACCCTAAACCTCACCATCACCCTAAACGTAACTCTAACCCTAGCCCTAAACCTCACCATCACCCTAACCCTAACTCTAACCCTAACCCTAAACCTAAACTTCACCCTAACCCTAACCCAAACTTCACCATCAAACTCACCTTAACCGTAACCCTAAACCTAACGCTAACAATAACCCTAAAACTAAACCTAACCCTCACCCTAAACATAACCCTCAATATAACCCTAAACCTCAATGTAAACCTCACCCTCAACCTAACCGTAACCCTCAACCTCACCCTAACCCTCAGCCTAACCCTAACCCTCATCCTCACCTTAACTCTCACCCTAATCCTAACCCTTATCTTTATCCTTACCGTCACCCTCACCCTAACCCACCCCCTAACCCTAACTCTCATCCTAACCCTCACCCTAACCGTAACCCTAACCATCACCCTAACCCTAACACTTATTCTCAACCTCAGTCTCAGCCTAACCCTCATCCTAAGCCTAACCCTAACCCTAACCCTCACCCATACCTTAGCCCTCACCATAACCCTAATCCTAACCCTAACCCTCACTCTAACCCTCAACGTAGCCATAAACTTAACCATCACTCTAAACCTAATCCTCATCCCCACACTCACCATCAGCCTAACCTAAGCCTAACCACACCCCTAAACCTAAACCTAACCCACACTCTAACCCTAACCCTAACCATAACCCTACCCCTAATCCTCACCCTCACCCTCACCCTAAACCAAATCCTAACCCTAACACTACCCTCATCCTAACCCTCACTCTAACACTAATCCTCACCCTCACCATAACACTAACCCTCACCCCCACCCTCACCCTCAGCCTAACCCTAAGACTAAGCCTAAGCCTATCCCTAACCCTCACACTCACACTCCACCTAACCCTAATCCTAACCCGAGCACTATCCCTAAACCTCAACCTAACACTCACTCTCACCCTAAGACTAACACTAACTCTAAACCTAACCCTCACACTAACTGTCCCACTAAACCTCACTCTAACCCTAAACCTCACCCTCAACCTAACCCAAACCTTAAAGCTCACACTCACCCTAAACATAACTATAACCCTAACCCTATCAACAATAGTAACCCTAACCCTAACACTAAACCTAACCCTAACCATAAACCTCAACCTCAAACTCACCCTCACTGCAAAATTAACCTTAACCATAACACTAACAATAACTCTAACCCTGAAGCTAACCCTAACCCTAATCCTCACCCCCACCCTCACACTCAGCCTAACCCTATCTCTAACCCTAACCCTAAACCTCACCCTAACCCTAACCCTAACCCTCACCTGCAACCTCACCCTCACCGTAACTCTAACCCATACCCTAACAATAACACTAACCCTAAACCTATCCATCAACCTAACCCTAATCCTCACCCCCACACTCTCCCTCAGCCTAACCCTAAGCCTAAGCCTAACCCTAACCCTCACCCTCACCCTCAATCTCACGCTAACCTTAATCCTAACCCTAACCCTATCCCTAAACCTCAACCTAACCCTCACCCTCACCCTAATGCTAACACTAAACCTAAATATAACTCTTTCCCTATCCCTCCCCCTATCCCTACCTCTAAACCTAAACCTCACCAGCACCCTAACCCTAACCCTAACCCTAAACCTCACGCTAAAACTCACCCTAACCCTAAACCTCACCCTCACTCTCACCCTGACCGTAACTCTAATCCTAACCCAAAAATAATGCTAAACCTAACCCTAACCCTAACACTAACCATAACCCTCACCCTGAGCCTCACCTTCACCCCAAACTTAACCCTAAACATAACACTAACAATAACCCTAAACCTAACCCTAACCCTCACTGTAACCCTAACCCTAACCCTAACCCTAAACCTAACCCTAACCCTAACACTAACCCTAACCAAAATCCTCACCCTCACCCTCACCCAAACCCAAACCCTAACCCTAACCATCACCCTATCCCTAACCCTAATCCTAAACCTAACCCTAACCCTAAACCTAACCCTAACACTAACCCTAACCCTAACCCTAAACCTCATCCTAACTCTCAACCTAAACGTAACCCTAAACCTAACCCTAACCCTCACCCTCATGCTCGGCCTAAGCCTAAGCCTAACCTGAACTCTAACCCTCACCCTAACCCTCACCGTAACTCTAACCCTAACACTAACCCTAACTCTAACCCTAAACCTCACCCTCACCCTAATCCTAACTTTAACATTAACCCTAAACCTAAACCTCACCCTAACCCTCACCCTGACCCTCACCCTTACCCTCAACTTAACCGTAACCCTAACCCTAATGCTAACAATAACCCTAAACCTAAACCTAACCCTTACCCTAAACATAACCCTCAACATAACCCTAACCCTCAATCTAACCCTCAACCTCACCCTAACCCTAATCCTAACACTCACCCTAACACTCACCCTAACCCTAAGCTTAACACTCACCCAAACCCTCAACCTAACCCTAACCTTAATCCTAGTCCTCACCCTAAAGGTAACCCTAACCATCACTCTAAACCTAACCCTCACCCTCAGCCTCAGCCTCAGCATAACCCTAATCCTAAACCTAACCCTCACCCTAAACCTCACCCTCACCTTAGCAGTCACCGTAACCCTAATCCTAACACAAACCCTCACCTTAACACTCAATGTAACCATAACCCTATCCATCATTCTAAATCTTAACCTCATCCCCACCCTCACCATAAGCCTAAGCCTAAGCCTAAACCTAACCCTAACCCTAACCCTAACCGTCACTCTAACCCTAACCCTAACCCTCACCCTAACACTAACACTAACCCTAATCCTCAACCTCACCCTCTCCCTAAACCAAACCCTCACCATAACCCTAAGCCTAAGCCTAATCCTAACCGTCAGACTCACCCTCAACCTAACCCTAATCCTAAACCTAGCACTATCCCTAACCCTAACCCTCACACGAAACGTCACCCCAGCACTCACCCTAACCATAATCCTAACCATAACCCTGATCCTAACCCTCAACCTAACCCTAAGCCTAACCCTCACTCTAAACCTAACCTTCACCCTCAACCTCACCCTTAGCGTAAATCTAAGCCTTACCTTAACCTAACCCTAACCCACAGACACACCCTCACCCTAACCCTAACCCTAACCCTAACTCTAACCCTAAACCTAACCCTCAAACTAACCCTCACCCTAAGCCTAACTCTAACACTAAACCTCACCCTCACCCTCACCCTAACCCTAACTCGAACCCAAATCTTAACCCTAAACCTCACCCTAACCCTAACCCTAACCCTCAACCTCACCCTCACCCTAACCCTAACCCTCATCCACACCCTAACCCTAACCCTAACCCTAACCCTCAACGTCACCCTCACCCTAACCCTCACGCTAAAAATAACCCTAAACCTAATCTTCACCCTCAACCTCACCCCCCCCAGTTTAACCCTAAACCTAATCCTAACCCTAACCCTTACCCTCACCCTCAAGCCCACTCTAACCCTAACCATAACCCTAACCCTAATGCTAACACAATCCCTCACCCTCACCCTAACCCTAATCATAACCCTAACCCTCACCCTAACCCTAAACCTAACCCTAATGCTAACACTAAACCTCAAACTCACCCTAACCCTCATCCTAACCCTTACACTCACCCTCAAACTCAGCCTCACCATAACCTTAACCCTAACCCTAAAACTCACCCTAACCCTCAACCTAACCCTAAACCTAACCCTCAGCTTAACCCTCACCCTAAACCTAACCCTAACCCTTATCCTCAATGTATCCCTAACCATAACCCTAACACTCACCCTAAACCTCTCCCTCACCGTAACCCAAATGCTAACATTAATCCTCAACCTCACACTAAACCTCGCCCTAACCCTTACACTCACCTTAACCCTATCGCTCACCCACACACTAACCCTCAACCTAACGCTTCCCCTCACCCTAACCCTCACTCTAACCTTAACCCTAACCTTCACCCTAACCCTCACCCTAACACTAACACTCAACTACACCCTCACCCTAACCCTCACCCTCACCCTAAACCTCACCCTAACCCTTACCATCACACGAACCCTAACCCTCACCCTCAGACAAACCCTCATTCTAAACCTAAACCTAACCCTAACCCTCACCCTAACCTTAACTCTAACCCTAACCCTAACCCTCACCTTAACCCTAACCCTCGCCCTCACCCTCAACCTCACCCTGAGCCTAACCCTTACCCTAACACTAATCCAAACACAACCCCTCAACCTTACCCTAACTCTAAACCTAACCGTAACCAAAACCCTCACCCTAAACCTAACCCAATTCCCAACCCTCATCCTTAGCCTAACCCTAATCCTAAACCTAACCCTCACCCTCACCCTAACCCTTACCCTCACACTAATCCTAACCTTAACCCTCAGCCTAACTCTCATCCTAACACTAACACTAAACCTCACCCTAACCCTCACCCTAAACTTAAACCTAAACCTAACCCTCACCCTAAAGCTCACCTAACCCTCACCTAACCATAACACTAACCCTAACTCTAACCCTCACCTTCACCCTAATCTAACCCTCACCCTAACCCACAGCCTAACTCTAACGCTATCCCTAAACCTCAGCCTCACCCTAAACCTCATACTAACCCTTACCTCACAATAACCCTAAAACCAACCCTAACACTAATCCTCACCGTAACCGTAACTCTCACCCTCACCCTAACCCTCAACATCACCTTAACCCTCATCCTAACCCTAACTGTCACCCACACCCTAAAACTCACACTAACCGAACCCGCACCCACACCCTAACCCTACCCTAAATCTCAACCTAACCCTCATCCTCACCCTACCCTCACCCTAAAACTAACCTTAACCCTAACCTTCACCTTAACCTCAACCCCACCATCACCCTCACCATCACCCTCAGCCTAATCCTCAAACTAACCCTAACACTAATCATTACCCTATCCCTAACCCTCACCCTCAGCCTCACCCTCACCCTTAACGCTCACCATCACCCTAAACCTAACACTAACCCTAACCCTCACTCTAATCCTTAACCTCACCTAACCCTATCCCTTACCATTACCCTAACCATCACCCTAATCCTAACCTTCACCCTAATCCTAACCCTACCCCTTATCCTAACCCTCATCCTAACCCTAACCCTAACCCTCACCCTCACCCTCACCCTAACACTAACCCTTACCCTAACCCTCAAAAACACCCTAACCCTCACACTAACCCTAATGCAAACCCGAACCCTAAAACTCACCCTAACCCTAACCCTAACCCTAAACCTCACACTAACCCTAACCATCACTCTAACCCTAAACTTCATCCTATCCCTGACCCTCACCCTAATCCTCACCCTAACCCTAATCTTAACCCTTACCTAACCGAAAAGCTCACCCTCACCCTCACCTTCACCCTAACCCTCAACCTCACATTAGAACTCACCATAAACCTTACCATAAACCTAACAATAACCCTCACACTAACCCTCAACTTCACCCTAAACCTAACCCTAAGCCTTACCCTCATCCTAGCCCTAACCCTAACTCTAACGCTCACACTAACCCTAACCCTCACCCTAACCCTAAACCTAACTCTAACCCTCAAACTAACCTTAACCATCATCCTAACCATCACTCTAACACTTATCCACAACCTAACCCTAACCCTCACACTAACACTCACCCTAACCGTAACATTAACCCTCCCCCTCACCCTAACCCTCACACTAACCCTAACCCTCACCTTAAACCTAAACCAAACCCTCACCCTCACCCGCAAGCTCACCCTCAGCTTAACCCTAACGCTAACACTAATCCTAACCCTAACCCTCACCTACACCCTCACCCTCACCCGAACCATAATCCTAACCCTCAACCTCACACTCAGCCTCACCCTAAAACTCACCCTCACACTAACCCTAACCCTAAACCTATCCCTATCGCTCACCCTAACCCTAATGCTAACCCTAACCCTCACCCTCACCCTAACCCTACTGCTAACCCTAACACTCAACCTCACCCTAACCCTCACCCTAACCCTAACACTAAAACTAACACCAACCCTAACCCTCACTCTCACCCTCACCCTCACCCTAACCTAACCCTAACCCTCACCCTCATCCTAACCCTAATGCTAACCCTAACCCTCACCCTCACCCTAACCCTCTCACCAACCATAACCCTCATCCTAAACCTAACCCTAACCCTAACCCTCACATGCAACCTAACCCTCACCCTAACACAAAACCTCACCCTAACCATATCCCTAAACCTAACCCTCACTTCACCCTAATCATCACCCTAACCATTATAGTCACCCTCACACTAGCAATCACACTAACACTAACCCTCAACCTAACTCCAACCCTAACACTCACCCTCACCCTCACCTCAGCCTAACAAAAACCCTAACCCTAAACCTCACACTCACCCTCACCCTAACCCTCACCCTCACACTAAACATCACCCTAAACCTAACCCTCACACTACCCCTAACCCTAACCCTCACCCTAACCATAACCCTCACCGTAACCCTAACCCTCACACTAACCCAATGCCTAACCCTCACCCTCACCCTCACCCTAACCCTAACCCTCATCCTAACACTAACCCTCACCCTCACCCTCATCCTAACCCTAACCCACAAACTCACCATAATCCTCACCCTAAACCTAACCCTAAACCTTACCTAACGGAAAACCTCACCCTCACCGTTACACAAACCCTCAACCTAGCCCTCCCCCTCACACTCACCCTCACCCTAACCCTGAACCTAACCCTAACGCTCACCCTAACCATAATCCTCACACTAAGCCTAACCCTCACACTAACCCTAACCATACCTCTCAGACTAACCCTCACCTTAACCCTAACTCTAACCCTCACAATAACCATAACCCTATCACTAACCCTCACATTAACCCTAACCCTAATATTGAACCTAACCGTCACCCTCTCCCTCACCATAACCCTAACACTCACCCTAACCCTAACCCTAACCCTAGTCCTCACAATAACACTTACCCTCACCCTCACCCTAACCCTAAACCTCAACCTCACCCTAACCCTCACCCTAAGCCTTACCCTCACCCTAACTCTAATCCTAACCATAACCCTAACCCTCAACCTAACCCTAAACCTATCCCTAACTTTCACCCTAACCCTAACCCTCACCCTACTTCACACTCACCCTAACCATCACCCTACCCCTTACCGTCACCCTAACCCTAACCCTAACCCTCACACTAAACCTAACCCTCACCCAAATTCTAATGTTACCGCTCAACCTAACACTCACCCTCGACCTAACACTAACCCTATTCCTCACCCTATCCATAACCTTAACCCAAAACTTCACACTAACCCTCAACCTCACCCTCACCCTAATGCTAACCCTAAACCTCAGCCTCACCATAACCCTCACCGTAACACTTACCTTCACCCTAAACCTCACCCTCAGCCTAACCCTAACCCTAAACCTCACCCTAATACTAACCTTCACCCTCTCCTTCACCCTAACCCTAACACTCATCCTAACCCTAAGGCTAAACCTAATGCTAACCCTAATCCTCACACTAACCCTAAACCTCACCCTAACCTTTACCGTCACTCTAACCCTAACTCTAACACTAACACTAAACCTAACCCTCACCCTAACCCAAAGGATACCATTCTGCCTAACACTCACCCTAAACCTAAACCTAAACCTAATCCTCACCCTATCTTTAACCTTAACACAAACCCTCACATTAACCCTCACCCTCACCCTAACCTTAATGCTAACCTTAACCCTCACCCTCACCCTAACCCTCACCCAAACACTTACCCACACCCTAACCTTCACGCTAAGCCGAACCCTAAATCTAACCTTCACCCTAACCGTCACCCTAACCATAACCCTCACACTCACCCTAAGCGTCACCCTAAACTTTACCCTCACCCTAACCCTAAACCTAACCCTCACACTAAGCCTAACCCTAAGCCTCAGCCTAACACTTATTCTAACCCTAAACCTAGCCCTAAACCTCACCCTAACCCTAACCCTAACCCTCAGCCTAAACATCATCCTAACCCTTACCCTAATCTTAACCCTCACCCTAACCCTAACCCTCACTCTCACCCTAAACCTCACCCTAACCCGTACCCTCAACATAACCCTAACCCTAACACTAATCCTCACACATAAACTCACCCGAACCATAACCCTAAAGCTCACCGTAACCGTAACCCTCCCCCTCCCCCTCAACCTAACCCTAACACTGTCCCTAACCCTACCTCTAACCCTCACCCTCACCCTAACATTAACCCTAACACTAATCCTCACCTAAACCTTCACCCTCATCCTAACCCTCACCCTCACTCTAAACGTAAACCTAACCCTCACCCTAACCCTAACCCTAATCCTTCCCCTTACACTAATCCTCACCCTAAACCTCACCCTCACCCTAAACATCACCCTAACCCTAACCCTCACCCTAACCCTAACCCTCACCCTCACCCTAACCCTCACCGTCACCTTAACCCTCACCCTAAAAATAACCATCACATATACCCTAAAACTCACCCTCATCATAACCCTCACCTTCACCCTAACCCTAATCCTAACCCTAACCCTAACACTAAACCTAACCCTAATGCTAACACTAAACCTCAACCTCACCATAACCCTCACCCTAATCCTTACCCTCACCCACAACCTCACCCTAAACCTAACCCTAACATTAACCCACACCCTAATCCTCACCCTAACACTAACCCTAACCCTTACCCCTCAGCCTCACTGTCACTCTAACCCTAACCCTAACCCTAATCCTCACCCTATCCCTAACCCTAACCCTAACCTTCAACCTAACACTCGCCCTCACCGTACCCCTAATGCTACATTAACACTCAGCCTCACCCTAAGCCTCGCTGTAACCCTTACCCTCACCTTAACCCTATCCCTCACCATCATCCTAAACCTCACCCTTAGCCTTACCCACACCCTAACGCTCAATCTAACCATAACGCTAACCCTAAAACTAAACCTCACCCTAAACGTCACCCTAACCCTAAGCCTAACCCTAACCCTCACTCTCACCCGAACCCTTACCCTTACCCGAAACCTAACCCTAACCCTCAGCCTAACCCTCATCCTAACACTAACACTAACCCTAACCTTCACCCTAACCGTCACCCTCACCCTCACCCTCAACCTCACACTCAGCCTAACCCTAACCCTAATCAAAAACCTAAACCTAATTTTCAACCTCACCCTAACTCTAAACCTAACCCTAACCAAAACCCTCACCCTTACCCTCACCCTAAAATTAACCCTAACCCTAATCCTAACCCTCACCGTCACCCTAACCCTTACTCACACCCTAACCCTAAACCTAACCCTCAGCCTAACCCTCATCCTAACCCTAACCCTAACCCTCAACCTAACATTAACCCAAAACCTAAACTTAACCTTCACCCAAATCCAAAACCTCACCCTCACCCTCAACCTCACCGTCAAGCTCACCGTAACCCACACCCTCACACTCACCCTAACCATAACCATAAGCCTATCCCTCCCCCTAAATCTAACCCTCACCCTCACCCTCACCATCACCCTCACCGTAACCCTCATCCTCACCCTAACACTATCCATAAACCTAACCCTCACCCTAAACTAACTCTGACCCTCACCCTCACTCTCACACTAAATCTAAACCTCACCCAAACCCTAAACCTAACCTTAGCCCTCACCCTAACCCTAACCCTCACATAAACCCTAACCCTCACCCTCACCCTCACTGTAACTGTAACCCTAACCCTAACCCTAACAATAACCCTGAACCTAATACTAACACTAACCCTATCTATAACCCTCACCCTAACGCTAACCCTCACCCTAACATTTACCCTCACCCTAAGTCTAAACCTAGTCCTAACACTAACCCTCACACTAACCCTAACCTTCACCTTAACCCTAAACCTCAACCTAACCCTATCCCTAACCCTCACCCTCACCCTAGCCCTCACTCTAACCCTAACCCTCATCCTCACCCTAAAGCTCACTCTAAACTTAACACTAATCCTCAATCTAATCCTCATCCTCAACTTAACCCTAACCCTAATCCTCATCCTAAACCTCTCCTTTACCCTTACTGTCACCCTAACTCTAACCCTCACCCTAACTGTAACCCTAACCCTACCCCTCAAACTACCCCTCACCAGAAACCTAATCTTAACCCTAATCCTCACCATATCCCAAAACATAACTCTAACTCTCACCCTAAACCTCACACTCACCATAACCCTAATGCTAACATTAGCCCTCAACCTCACCCGAAACCTCGCCCCTAACCTTCCCCTGACCTTAAGCCTATCCCTCACCCTCACCCAAAACTACACCCTAACCCTTACCCTCACCCTAACCCTAACTCTAACCCTAACACTAACCCTCACCCTAACCCTAAGCCTAACCCTAACCCTCACCCTCATCCTAACCCTCACCCTAACACTTACGCTCATCCTAACCCTAACCCTAACCCTCACCCTAACCTTAAAGCTAACCCTAACTCTAACCCTCACATTAACCCTAACCCTCACGCTCAACATCAACCTCAGCCTAACCCTAACCCTAATCCAAACGCTAACCCTCACCCTCACCTTCACCCTAACTCTAAACCTAACCCTAAATAAAACCCTCACCCTAATCCTAACCCTATCCCTCACCCTCGCCCTAACCCTAACTCTAATCTTAACCTAACCCTCACCCTCACCCTAACACTTACCCTCAACCTAACCCTAAACCTAACCCTCAGCCTAATCATAATCCTAACACTAACACTAACCCAAACCCTCACCCTAAACTTAACCCTAACCCTAACACTCACCCTAACCCTCACCCTAATCCTAACCCTATCCCTAACCCTCACCCTAATCATAAACCTAATCCTAAACCTAAACCTCAGTCTCACCCTAACCCTTACCCTCACCCTAACCCTAACACTAACACTCAGACTAACCTTCATCCTAACCCTCACACTAACCCTAAACCTCACCCTAACCATAAACATAACCCTCAGCCAAACCCACTTCCTAACCCTAAACCTAACCCTCAACCCAACCCTAACCCTAACCCAAAATCTAACCCTCATCCTAACCCTAAACCTCACCCTCAACCTCACCCTCACCCTCAGCCTAACCATAACCTAACCCTAAACCTAACCCTAAACCTCACACTCACCCTCACCCTAACTAACCCTAACTCTAACCCTAAACTTCAACCAAAACCCAACCCTATCCCTAACCCTCACCTAAACCTAACCCTCACCCTCACCGTCACCCTAAACCTCACCCTCACCCTAACCCTAACCCTAAACCTCACCCTAACCCTAAGCCTTAACCTAACCCTCACCTTCACCCTAAAACTCACCCTAAACCTTACCCTCACCTGAAACGTAAACCTAACCCTCAGCCTAACCCTCATTCTAACCCTAAACCTAAACCTAACCCTCACCCTAACCTTAAAGCTAATCCTAACCCTAAACCTCACATTAACCCAACCCTCACCCTCACCCTCAACCTCACCCTCAGCCTAACCCTAATGCTAACACTAATCCAAACACTAACCCTAACCCTCACCCTAACTCTAAACCTAAACCTAACCAAAACCTTCACACTAATCATAACCCTATCCCTAACCCTAACCCTAATCCAAAACCTAACCCTCACCCTCACCCTAACCCAAAACTTAACTCTCATCCTAACCCTCATCCTAACCCTAACCCTCACACTAACTCTCACTCTAACCCTAACCCTAACCCTCACCCTAAACCTAACTCTAACCCTCAACCTCATACTAACCCTAAACCTCACCTTAACCCTCATCCTAAACCTAACCCTAACCCTAACGCTAACCCTAACCCTCACTCTCACCCTAACCCTCGCCCTAACCCATATCCTCACACTAACCCTAACCCTAACCCTCACCCTAACCCTAACCGAACCCTCACCCTCACCTTTACCCCAACCCTCACCATCACCCCAACCATCAACATCACCCTAACCCTCACCTACACCCTCACCCGCACTCTCAGCCTCACCCTCACCCTAACCATCACCCTCACCCTAAACATCACCCTAACCCTAACCCAAACCGTAAAGTTAACCCCAATCCTCACCCTAACCCTAATCCTCAACTTAAACCTCACCCTCTCCCTAATCCTCACCCTATCCCTAACCCTAAGCCTTTCCTAACCAAATACCTCACCCTCACCCTAACCCTCAAACTACCCTCTCCCTCACCCTAAACCTCACCCTCACCTTAACCCTAATCCTAACCCTAATGGTAACACTAGCCCTCAACCTCACCCTAACCCTAATCTTAACCCTAACCCTAACCCTAACCCTAATGCTAACCCTTAACCTCAACCTCACCATAACCCTCACCCTAACCCTTACCCTCACCCTCAACCTCACCCTAACCCTAAACCTAACATTAATCCACACCCTAACCCTCACCCTAACACTAACCCTAACCCTACCCCTTAGCATAACCATCACCCTAAACCTAACCCTAACCCTAATAATCACCCAATCCCTAACACTTATGCTAAGCCTCACCAAAACCCTCACCCTCGCCGTACACCTAATGCTACATTAACCCTCAGCCTCACCCTAAAACTCGCCCTAACCCTTACCCTCATCTTAACCCTATCCCTCACCATCACCCTAACACTCATCCTAACCCTTACCCTAACGCTAACACTCACACTAACCCTAAACCTAAACCTAACACTAAACCTCACACTAACTGTCACCCTAACCCTAAGCCTAACTCTAAACCTCACTCCCACCCTAACACTTATCCTTTCCCGAACAATAACCCTAACGCTCAGCCTAACCCTCATCCTAAACCTAACCCTAAACCTAACCCTCACCCTAACCGTCACCCTCACCCTCAACCTCACCCTCAGCCTTACACTAACTCTAAACCTAATACAAAACCTAACCCTAACCCTCACCCTCACCCTCACCCTAACTCTAAACCTACCCCTAACGCTCACCCTCAGCCTAACCCTAACCCTATCACTTACCCTCACCCTAAAACTAACCGTAATCCCAATCCTAACCCTCACCCTCACCCTAAACCTCACCCTAACCCAAACCTTAACCCTAACCCTCACCCTCACCCTAACCCGAACCATAACCTTAAACCTCACCCTAAACCCTAACTCTGACCCTCACACTAAGCCTAACCCTACACCTAAGCCTAATCCTATACCTAAACTTCACCCTCACCCTCAAGCTAAACCTTAACCTCACTCTAACCATAACCCTAACCCTAGCCCTCACCCTAAACCTAACCCTCACCTACCCCCTAACCCTCACCCTCACCCTCACCCACACCCTAAACCTTACCCTCACCCTAAACATCACCCTAATTCTCACCCTTAACCTAACCCTAACCCTAATCCTCACCCTAACCCTAATCCTCAACTTAAACCTCAGCCTCACCCAAATCCTCACCCTAACCCTAACTCTAAGCCTTTCCTAACCGAAACCAATACCCTCACAATATCCCTCACCCAAACCCTCACCCTCACCCTAGCCCTCACGCTAAAACTAACCCTAACCCTAACCCTCACCCTCACCCTCACCCTAACCCTAACCTTTAACCTCATCCTTACCATAAGCCTATCCCTAACCCTCACACTAAACCTAATCCTAAAATAACCCTATTGCTAACACTAGCCCTCACCCACACCCCAACCCTAATCCTAACCCTTAAACTTAGCCTAAGGCTAACTCTAAACCTAATGCTAACCCTAAACCTCAACCTCACCCTAATCATCACCCTAAACCTTACCCTCACCCTCAACCTCACCCTAACGCTAACCCTAACCCTTACCCTAACCCTCACCCTAACCCGAAACCTACCCTTCAGCATAACACTCACCCTAAACTTAACCCTAACCCTAATCCTTACCCTATCCCTAACCCTAACCCTACACTTCAGCCTAAACCTCACACTCATCCTCAACCTCACCCTCACCCTAATCCTAACGCTAAAACTCAGCCTAACCCTAACCCTTATCCTAATGCAAACCCTAAACCTCAAACTCACCCTAACACTCACCCTAAACCTCACCCTCACTTTAACCATAACCCTAACCCTCACCCTATACCTAACCCTCAACCTCACCCTCACCCTTATCATCACCCAAACCCTCACCCTCACCATAACCCTAACCATAACACTAACCCTCACGCTAAACCTAACTCTTCCCCTCAACCTCACCCTCACCCAAAGCCTAACCCTAAACCTAAGCCTCATCCTAAACCAAACCCTCAACCTCATACTCACCCTAAACATTAACCTCAACCTAACCCTAACCCTAAACCTAGCCCTCCCCCTAACCCTTACCCTCACCATCACCCTAACCCTAACCCTCACCTTAAACCTAACCCTCACCCTAAACCTAACCCTAACCCTCACCCTCACCCTCATCCTAACCCTAACCCTATCCCTAAACCTCACCCTAAACCTAACCCTAACCGTAAGGATAACCATAACACTCACCCTCAACCTAATCCCAAATCTAAGCCTAACCTTAACTGTAAACCTAATCCTAACCCTTACACTATCCCTAACCCTCAACCTCTCCCTAACCCTCACTCTAACCCTGAATCTCCCCCTAACGCTCACACTAACCCTAACCCTAACACTAACACTAAACCTCACCCTAACCCTCACTCTAACCCTAAACCTAACCCTAACCCTCACTGTAATGTCAACCTAACCCTCAACCTAACCCTAACCTAAACCCTCACCCTATACCTAAACCTCACCCTAACCCTATCCCTAAACCTACCTCTCAAACTAAACCTCACCCTAACCCCCACACTAACCCTAACACTCACCCTAACCCTAACCCTAACCCTCAACCAAACCCTCTTCCTAATTCTAACCCTAACCCTCAACCTGACCCTTACACTAACCCTAATCCTCAACCTATCCCTATCCCTCACCCTCAGACTCACCCTCAGCCTAACCCTAACCCTAACCCTAATCCTAACCCTAAACCTCACCCTCACACTCAACCTAACTCTAACCCTCACCATAACTCTGACCCTCACCCTAAACCCAAACCTATCCCGAACACTCACACTAACTCCAACCCTCATAACCCTAAACCTCACCGTAACATCACCCTAACAATAAAACTAACCCTAAACCTCACCCTCAACCTCACCCTAAACCTCACCCTAACCATTACCATCACCATAACCCTAACCCTAACCCTAATCCTCACACATACCCTAATCCTAACCCTCACCCTAATGCTCACCTTAACCGTAACTCTCACCCTCACCCTAACCCTAACCGTCAACTTAACCCTCAACCTAACACTAACCATCACCCACACCCTAACACTCAAGCTCACCTGAACTCTAACCCTCACCCTAAACCTAATCCTAAACCTCACCATAACCCTAACCCTCACTTAAACCTAACTCTAACCCTCATCCTCAACCTAAGCCTCACCCTCATCCTAACCCTCACCCTAACCCTCACCCTAACACTAAAGCTAACCCTAATCCTCAGTCTCACCCTAAGCCACACCCTAACCCTTATCCTCACCCTAACCCTAACCCTACCCCTCACCCTACCCCTCAGCCTAAACCTAACCCTAACCCTCACCCTAAACCTAACCCTAACCATCACCTTCACCCTAAACCTCACAATCACCGTTACCCTCACCGTAACCCTAAACCTCACCTACACCTTCACAATTACGCTCATCCTCACCCTCACCCTAACCCTTACCCTCACCCTAAACATAACCCTAATCCTCACCCTCACCCTCACCCTAACCGTAATCCTCACCTTAACACTAATACTCAGCCGAAACATCACTGTCAGCCTAAATATCACCCTAACCCTAACCCTCAACCTAACCTTAACCCTAACCCTCACACTAACCCTAACGCTAACCCTAACCCTCACCCTCACCCTAAACATAAACCTAAACCTAACCCTCATCCTAACCCTAACTGTAATCCTCCTCCTTACACTAATCCTCACCCTAAACCTCACCCTCACCCTAAATATCACCCTAAACCTAACCCTCACCCTAACCGTAACCCTCACCCTAACCCTCACCATCACCTTAATCCTCACCCTAACCCTAACCATCACATACACCCTAAAACTCACCCTCATCCTAACCCTCACCCTCACCCTAACCCTAATCCTAACCCTAACCCTAAACCTAACCCTAATGCTAACACTAAACCTCAACTTCACCATCACCCTCACCCTAACCCTTACCCTCACCCTCAACCTCACCCTAACCCTAACCCTAACATTAACCCACACCCTAACACTAACACTAACCCTACCCCTCAGCCTAACCATCACCCTAAACCTAACCCTAAACTTAATCCTCACCCTATCCCTAACCCTAACCCTATCCTTCACCCTAACCCTCACCCTCACCATACCCCTAATGCTACATTAACCCTCAGCCTCACCCTAAGCCTCGCAGTAACCCTTACCCTCTCCTTAAACCTATCCATCACCATCATCCTAAACCTCACCCTAACCCTTACCCACACCGTAACGTTCAATCTAATCCCAACCCTAAACCTAAATCTAACACTGAAGCTCACCCTATCCTTCACCCTAACCCTAAGCCTAACCCTCATCCTAAGACTAACCCTCACCCTACCCCTCACCCTAACCGTCACCCTCACCCTCAACCTCACACCCAGCCTAACCCTAACCCTAATCCAAAACCTAACCCTAAACCTCACCCTCACCCTAACTCTAAACCTAACCCTAATCAAAACCCTCACCCTCACCCTAATCTTATCCCTTACCCTCACCCTAAAACTAACCCTAATCCTAATCCTAACACTCACCCTCACCCGAAACCTTACCCTCACCCTAACCCTAAACCTAACATTCACCCTAACAATCATCCTAACCCTAACCCTAACCCTCAACCTAACCTTAACCCAAACCCTAAAATTAACCTTCACCAAAACCCTAACCCTCATGCTCACCCTCAACTTCACAATCACCTTCACCGAAACCCACACCCTCACCCTCACCCTAACAGTAACGATAACCCTATCACTCACTCTAAACCTAACACTCACCGTCACCCTCAACATCACCCTCACCCTAACCCTCACCCTCACACTAACCCTATCCATAAACCTAACCCTCACCCTAAACCTAATTCTGACCCTCACCCTCAACCTCACCCTAAGCCTAACCCTACACTTAAGCCTAAACCTAAAGCTAACACGCACCCTCTCCGTCACACTAAACCTAAACCTCACCCTAACCCTAAACCTAACCCTAGCCCTCACCCTAACCCTAAAACTCACCTAAACCCTAACCCAAACCTCACACTCATCCTCACCCTAAACCTCACCCTCACCCTTAACATCACCCTAATCCTAAACCTCAACCTAACCCTAACCCTCAGCCTCACCCTAACCCTAACCATCACCTTAAACCTCACCTTAACCCTAATCCTCACCCTAACCCTAACCCTCACCCTAACCCTCACCCTAATCTTAAACCTATTCCTAAACTACACCCTAACCCTAACCCTAATCCTAAAACTATCCCTCACCCTCACCCTAACCCTTAACCTCACCCTAATCCTAACCCTAACCATCAGCCTAACTCTCATCCTAACCCTCACAATAACCCTAAACCTCACCCTAACCATAAAACTAACCCTCAGCCAAACCCTCTTCCTAACGCTAACCCTAACCCTTAACCCAACCCTAACCCTAAACCTAAACTTAACCCTCACCCTAACCCTAAAACTCACCCTCACACTCACCCTCACCCTCAGCCTATCCCTAAACCTAACCCTAAACCTAACCCTAACCCTCACATTCACCCTCACCGTAACTCTAACCCTAACCCTAACCCTGACACTAACCCTAATCCCCACCCTATCCCTAACCCTCACCTAACCCTAACACTCACACTAACCCTAACCCTAACCCTCACTCTCACCCTAACCATAACCCTCACTTTAACCCTAAGCCTAAACCTAACCCTCACCCTCACCCTAAACCTCACCCTAACCCTTACCCTCACCCAAATCCTAACCCCAAGCCTCAGACTAACCCTCATCCTAACCCTAACCCTAAACCTAACCCTCACCCTAACCTAAACGCTAACCCTAACCCTAGCCCTCACTTTAACCCTAACCTCACCCTCACCCTCAACCTCACCCTCAGCCTATCCCTAATCCTCATCCAAACACTAACCCTAACTCTAAACCTAACCCTAACCAAAACCCTCATCCTTATCCTAACCCCAAACTTAACTCTCAGCCTAACCCTCATCCTAACCCGAACCCTAACCCTAAACCTCACCCTTACCCTAACCCTAACTCTAACCCTATTCCTAAAACTTAACACTCACTCTCACCCTCAACCTCACCCTCACACTCACCCTCACTCTTACCCTAATCATAACCCTATCCCTCACCCTGAACCTAACCCTTACCCTCACCCTCACCCTCACCATAACCCTCACCCTAACCCTCACCCTCATCCTCAACCTATCCCTAACCATACCATAACCCTAATCCTAAACCTAACTCTGAACCTCACCCTCACCATCACCCTAAGCCTAACCCAACATCTAAGCCTAAACCTAAACCTAACCCTCACCCTAAAGTTAACCAAAACCCTCACCCTAAGCCTAACCCTCACCGTAAACCTAACCCTAAGCCTCACCCTCACCCTCAACCTAACCCTAAACCTCACCCTTACGCTAACCCTAACCCTAATGCTAACCTTAACCCTCACTCTCACTGTAACCCTAACCCTAACCCTCACCCTAAGACTAACCTTAACCCGAATGCTATCCCTAACACTCACCCTCACCCTAACCCTCACTCTAAACCTTCCCCACACCCTAACCCTTACCCACACCCTAACCCTTATCCACACCCTAAACCTCACCCTAACCCCAACCCTAACCCTAACACTAACCCACACCCTAACCCAAGCCTAAAACTAAACCTCACCCTCACCCTAACCCTCACCCTAACTCTTACCCTCACCCAAACCTAACCCTAACTCTCAGTCTAACCCTCATCCTAACCCTAGCACTAACCCTCACCCTCCCATTAACCCTAACCCTCACCCTCACCCTCAACATAATCCTAAGCCTAACCCTAACCAAAACGTTCACCCTAAAACTAACCCTATCCCTAACCCTCACCCTAACCCTAAACCTAATCCTAAACCTAACCCTCACACTGACCCCAAAACTTACCCTCACCCTTACCCTAAACCTAACCCAAGCCTAACCCTCATCCTTACCCTAACCCTAACCCTAACCCTCACCCTAACCTTAACCCTAAACCTAACACTCAACCAAACCCTAACCCTCAACCTCACCTTCAAATTCACACTCACCCTCACCCTAATGCTCACCCACACCCTATACCTAACTCTGGCACTCACCCTCACGCTCACCCTAAGACTAACCCTACAGCTAAGCCAAATCCTAAACCTAACTCTCACACTCACACTTACCCTAAACCTAAACCTTACCCTAACCCTAACCCTAACCTTAGTTCTCACCCTAAAACTTACCCTCACCATCACCCTAACCCTAACACTCACCCTAACACTAACCCTAACCCTAAACCTCACTCTAACCCTCACTCTAACCCTAAACCTAACCCTAACCTTAACCTTCACCCTAACACTAACTCTAAACCTAAACGTCACCCTAACCCTAAACCTCATCCTAACACTTACCTTCACACTAAAACTAAACTTAACCCGAACACTAACCCTCACACTAACCCTAACCATCACCCTAAACTTAAAATCCACCCTAACCCTAACCCTAACCTTCAACCTCTCCCTAACCCTAACCATGACCCTAACACTAACCCTCACCCTAACCGTAACCCCCACCCTCAACCTGAAGCTGGGCCTTAGCCTAAGCATAAGCTTAAGACTAACCCTAACCCTCAAAATCAACCTCACCCTAACCCTAACCGTAACCGTAACCCTAACCCTAACCCTCACACTAACCCTCACCCTAACGCTAACCCTAACCCTAACGCTAAACCTAACCCTCACCCTAAACCTCACCCTAACTCTAAACTTCAACATTACCTTAACACTCACACTCAGCCTATCCCTCACCTTAACCCTTAATGTCCCCCTCACCCTAACCCTCACTCTAACCTTAATACTCATCCTAACCCTCACCCTAACTGTAACCCTAACCATCACCCAAATCCAAACCCTCAACCTCACCTTCAGCCTCAGCCTAACCCTAAGCCTAAGCCTAATCTTAACCCTAACCCTCACCCTCATCCTAGCCCTCACCCTAACCCTAATCCTATCCCTAACCCTCATCCTAATCCCCAACATAACACTAACCCTCAACCTCAACCTAACCCTAACCCAAACCCTCAACTGAACCCTCACCCTCACCCTCACCATAACCCTCACCCTCACCCTAAAAATTACCCAAACCCTAACACTCACCCTTAGCATTAGCCTAGCCCTAACCCTCAAACTAACCCTAACCTCACCCTAACCTAACCCTCAACATAACCCTTACCCTCACCATAACACTAAGCCTAAACCTAACATGAACCCTCACAGTAACACTAAACCTCACCCTAACCGTAACCCTCACACTATCCCTAACTCTCACCATAACCCTAACCCTAACCCTCACCCTAACCCTAACACTCACCCTCATCCTAGCCGTCACCCTAACCCTAATCCTAACCCTAACCCTCATCCTAACCCGCAACCTAACCATAACCCTAACCATCACTCAAAAAGTAATCCTCATCCCCACACTCACCCTCAGCCTAACTCTAACCCTCAGCCTAACCCACACACTAACCCTAACCCTAATCGTAACCCTCACCCTCAGCTTCACCCTCACTGTAAACTTAACCCTAATCATAAAACTAACAATAACCCTAACCCTAAACCTAATCCAAACCATCACCCTCAGCCTAACCCTAACCCTAACATTCACCCTAACTGTAACCCTCACCCTCAACGTAACCCTAACCCTCACCCTAAACCTCACCCTAAGGCTAATCCTAACACTCACCCTCATCCTAACCCACACCCTAACCCTAAAACCCTAACCCTCATCCTAACCCTAAACCTCTCCCTCACACTCATGCTCAGCCGAAGCCTAAGCCTAAGTCTAAGACTAACTGTAAACCTCACACTCACCCTAACCCTAACACTAACCCTCACCCTCACCCTAGCCCATATTCTAACCCTAAGCCTAAGCCTAACCCTAACCCTAACACTCACCCTCACCCTAAGTCTAATCCTAAACCTATCCCTCACACTCACCCTCACCCTAACCCTAATTGTAACACTAACCCTAACCCTAAGACTAACCCTTACCCTAATGCTAACTCTAACCCTAAACCTCATCCTCACCCTAACCATAACCCTCACCCTCACCCTCACCCTCCGCCTAACACTAAGACTATCCCTAACCCCAAACCTAACCCTAACACTAACCCTAAACCTAACCCTCACACTAACCCTCACCTTAACCCTGAGCCTAAACCTCACCCTCACCCTAGCCCATAACTTAACCCTAAGCCTAATCATAACCCTCACCCCGACCCTCTCTAACCCTAACCCCAACCCTCACCCTAACCCTAACCCTCACCCTCACCCTCACCCTCAGCCTTAACCTAAGCCTAACCCTAACCTAAACATCACACTCACCCTAACCTTAATCCTAACCCTAAACTTAACACTCACCCTCACCCTAACCCTAACTCTAACACTAAGCCTAACCCTAACCCTCACCCTCAACCTCACCCTCAGCCTAACTCTAAGCCTAACTCCAAACCTAACCATAAACCACACCCTCACATTCACCCTAACCCTAATCCTAACCCTAACCCTAACCCTAACCCTCCTCCTAACTCTCACCATAACACTAACCCTAACACTAAAACGAACACTAACCCTTAACCTCATCGTAACCCTAACCCTAATCCTCACCCTCACCGTTATTCTAACCCTAACCCTAATGATAACACTAACCCTAACCCTCACCCTCAGCCTCACCCTAACCCTAACCCTCACCCTCAACCACACCCTCAGCCTAACCCTAAGCAGAACCTCAACCATAACCCTAAACCACACCCTCACACTCACCCTAACGCTAATCCTAATCCTAACCCTAACACTAACCCTCCTCCTAACTCTCACCCTAACACTAACACTAATACTAACCCTTAACCTCATCCTAACCCTAAACCTAAACCTCACCCTCATGGTTATTCTAACCCTAACCCTAACCCTAACCATCACCTTCAACCTAACCCAAACCCTCCACCTAACCCTAACCCTAACCCTAACCCTAAACGTCACCCTAACAATAAGCCAAACCCTCACCCTCAGCCTCACCCTCAACATAAGTTTAACCCTAATCATAACACTAACAATAACCCTAGCCATATCCCTAATCCTAACCCTCACCATCACCCAAACACTAACCCTAACCCTCACCCTAACCCTAAACCTCACCCTCAATGTAACCCTGACCCTAACCCTAACTTCACCCTAATGCTAACCCTAACACTCACCCTCACTCTAACCCTCACTGTAACCCTAATCCTAACCCTAAACCTCATCCTAATCCTCACCCAAATCTTAACACCCTAAACCTCACCCTAACCCTAACCCTCAACCTCACCCTTAAGCTCGGCCTAAGCCTAAGCCTAAGACTAAGACTAACCCTAACCCTCACACCCAACTTCACCCTAACCCTAACCATAACACTAACCCTAACCCTAACCCTCACACTAACCCTAACCGTAAAACTCACCCTTATGCTCAGCCTAAGCCTAAGCCTAAGCCTAAGCCTAAGCCTAACCCTCACCCTAACCCTAACACTAACCCTAACTCTAACCCTAAACCTCACCCTTACCCTAACCCTAACTCTAACCCTATTCCTAAACCTAAACCTCACCCTATCCCTAACGCTAACCCTCACCCTCAGAGTAACATTCAACCTAACCCTAATCTTACCAATAACCCTAACCCTAACGCTAACCCTCAACTTGTCCATAACCTTACCCCTAAACCTAACCCTAAACCTCACCCTTAGGCTCAGCCTAAACCTAAGCCTAAGCCAAAGACTAACCCTTACCCTCACACTCACCCTCACCCTAACCCTAACAGTAACACTCACCCTAACCATAACCCTCACACTAACCTCACCCTAATGCTAACACTGACCCTAAACCTCACCCGCACCCTAACCCTAACCCTCACCCACACCCTAACCCTAACCCTCACCCTCACCCTCACCCTCCGCCTAACACTACTCCTATCCCTAACCCCAACCCTAAACTTAACACTAACGCTAAACCTAACCCTCATCATAACCCTCAACCTCACCCTAGCCGATAACCTAACCCTAAGCCTAACCCTAACCCTAACACTAAACCTAACCCTAAACCTAACCATAAACCTCACCCTCAGCCTCACCCTCACTGTAAACATAACACTAACCTAACACTAACAATAACCCTAACCCTAACCCTAACCCTCATTGTATTCCTAACCTTAACCTTTAGCCTTACCCTCACCATAACCCTCAGAATAACCCTAACCCTCAACCTAACCCTAACCCTAACCGTCACTCTCACCCTCACGCTCACCCTCAGCCTATCTTTAAAACTAACGCTGCTCCTAACACTAACCCTCAAGTTCAACCTCACACTAACACTAAACCTAACCCTAAGCCTAACCCTCACACTCACCCTCACCCACACCTAAGCCTCACTGTCACCCTCACACTCATCCTCACAGTAACCCTAACCCTAACACTAAACCTAACTCTAACCCTAAACCTCACCCTTACCCTAACCCTAACTCTAACCCTATCCCTAAACCTAAACTTCACCCTAACCCTAACCCTAACCCTCACCCTCACAGTAACTTTCAACCTAACCTTAATCCTACCAATAACCCTAACCCTAACGCTAACCCTCACCCTGTCCATAACCCTCACCCTAACCCTAACCCTCACCCTCACCCTTAGGCTCAGCCTAAACCTAAGCCTAAGCCTAAGACTAAACCATACCATCACACTCACCCTCACCCTAACCCTAACAGTAACACTCTCCCTAACCCTAATCCTCACAATCACCCTCCCACTCTGCCTAACACTAAGCCTATCCCTAACCCCAACCCTAAACTTAACAATAACCCGAAACCTAACCCTCACCCTAAACCTCACCCTCCCCTAGCCCATATCTT
This sequence comes from Dipodomys merriami, assembly GCF_024711535.1. Classification (NCBI taxonomy): domain Eukaryota; kingdom Metazoa; phylum Chordata; class Mammalia; order Rodentia; family Heteromyidae; genus Dipodomys; species Dipodomys merriami. The sequence goes on from NW_027206346.1 coordinate 3,947,696, forward strand.
AACCCTAAGCCTAATTCTAACCCTAAGCCTAATCCTAACCCTAACCCTAAACCTAACCATAAACCTCACCCTCAGCCTCACCCTCACCCCAAAATTAACACTAACCTAACACTAACACTAACCCTAATCCTAACCCTCACCCTTACTGTAACCCTAACCTTAACCTTTAGACTTACCCTCACCATAACCCTCACAATAACCCTAACCCTCAACCTAACCCTAACCCTAACCGTCACTCTCACAATCACGCTCACACTCAGCCTAACTTTAAACCTAACGCTACTCCTAACACTAACCCTCAACTTCACCCTCACACTAAACCTAACCCAAAACCTAAGCCTAACACTCACACTCACCCTCACCCACACCCTAAGCCTCACTGTCACCCTCACACTCATCCTCACCCTAAACCTAACCCTAACACTAAACCTAACTCTAACCCTAAACCTCACCCTTACCCTAACCCTAACTCTAACCCTATCCCTAAACCTAAACTTCACCCTAACCCTAACCCTTACACTCACCCTCACAGTAACTTACAACCTAACCTAATCCTACCAATAACCCTAACACTAACGCTAACCCTCACCCTGTCCATAACCCTCAACCTAACCCTAACCCTCACCCTCACCCTTAGGCTCAGCCTAAACCTAAGCCTAAGCCTAAGACAAACCTTACCCTCACACTCACCCTCACCCTAACTCTAACAGTAACACTCTCCCTAACCCTAACCCTCACCCTCAACCTCACCCTCCGCCTAACACTAAGCCTATCCCTAACCCCAACCCTAAACTTAAAACTAACCTGAAACCTAACCCTCACCCTAACCCTCACCCTCACCCTAGCCCATACCTTAACCATAAGCCTAATCCTAACCCTAACCCTAACCCTAACCCTAAACCTAACCATAAACCTCACCCTGAGCCTCACCCTCACCGCAAAATTAACACTAACCTAACACTAACAATAACCCTAACCCTAAGCCTAACCCTCACTGTAACCCTAACCTTAACCTTTAGCCTTACCCTCACCATAACCCTCAAAATAACCCTAACCCTCAACCTAACGCTAACCCTAACCGTCACCCTCACCCTCACGCTCAACCTGTCTAAATTGAAACCTAATGCTACTCCTAAAACTAACCCTCAACTTCACCCTCACCCTAACCCTAAGCCAAACCCTAAACCTAACCCTCACACTCACCCTCACCCACACCCTAATCCTCACTGTCACCATCACACTCACCCTCACCCTAACCCTAACCCTCACCCTCACACTAAACCTATCTCTCACCCTAACCATAAACCTCACAATCACCCTCACCCTCACCTCACCCAAAACCTAAAACTAATCCTAATCCTCACACTAAACCTCACCCTAACCCTAATGCTAACTGTAACCCTCACACTCATCCTAAACCTCACGTTAAACCTAACTCTCACCATAAATCTAACCCTAACCCTAACCCTCACCCTGACCCTAACTCTCACCCTAACCCTAACCCTAACCATAACCTTCACCAGAACGCTGACCCTAACCCTAACCCTAACCCTAAACCTCACCCTAACCCTAACCCTATCCCCAACCCTAACGTTAACCCTAATGCTCATCCTAACCATAACCGTACCCCTCAAACTATCTCTCATCCTAAACTTAACCCTAACACTAACCCTCACCCTAACCGTAACCATACACTCAACCTAACCCTAATCCTCACCCACACCCTCAGACTCATCTTCAGCCTAAACCTAACCCTAACCCTAATCTTAAACTAATCCTCACCCTCATCCTAACTGTAACCCTAAACTTCACCCTCAACCTTACCCCCACCCTCACCCGAACCCTAACCCGAACCCTAACACGAAACCTCACCCTAACCCTCATCCTAACCCTCTCCCAAACCCTCATCCTTACCCTAACCCTAACCCTTATCATAACCCTAAACCTCAACTTCACCCTAACCCTAACCCTAACACTAACTCTCACACTCACCATAACCCTCACCCTAAACCTTACACTCACCCTAACCCTCATCCCAACCGTCAACATATCCCTAAACCTAACCCTCAACCTAACCCTTACACTCACTCTAACACTAAGCTTAACCCTAACACTAACTCTCACACTAACCCTCACCGTAAATATCACCCTATCATTAACGCTAATCATAACACTCACCCTAACCCTAAAGCTCACCCTCACCCTCAGCCTAAAACTCAGCCTAAAGCCTAACCCTAACACTAACCCTAAGAGTCACCCTCACCCTCACCCTAACCCTAAGCCTCACCCTCACCCTCAACCTCACCCTAAACCTAAAGCAAACACTCAAACTAACCCTCACCCTCACCATAAACATCACCGTAACTCTAACACTCACCCTAATCCAAACCATAACCCGAACCCTCACCCTAACGCTAACCCTCACCCTCACCCTAAACCTAACCCTCACCCTAACCCTAACCCTGACCCTCATCTATCCCTCACCCTAAACCAAACCCTAACCCTCACCCTAACCGTCAACCACACCCTCACCCTAAACCTAACCCTAATGTTCACACTCAACATAACCCTAAACCTCACACTCACCATCACCCTCAGCTTAAATCTAAGCCTAACAATAAACCTAACCCTAACCCTCACACTCACCCTCACCCTAAACCTAGTCCTAACCCTAAACCTAACACTCTCACTCACCGTCACGCTCAACCTAAACCTAACCCAAACCCTCAACCGAACCTTCACCCTCACCCTAACCCTAACCCTCACCCTCAACCTAAACATCACCCTAAACCTAACACTCACCCTAACCCTTAGCTTAACCCTCACCCTAAACCTAACCCTCACCCTCACCCTAACCCTCAGGCTCACCTTAATCCTAATCCTAACCCTAACCCTCACCCTCACCCTCAACCTAACCCTACCCCTAACGCTAACCCTCACCCTAACACTAACCTCCAACCTAAACCTAACCTTAACCCGAACCCTAACCCTCACCAAACCCTAACACTCACCCCAACCCTTACGCTCACCCTAACCCCAAACCTAATTCTCACCATAACCCTAACCCTCAAGCTCACAATCACCCTCAGCCTAACCCTAAAACTAAGCCTAACCCTATCCCTAAACCTCACACTCACCCTCACCCTAACCCTAATCGTAAACCTATCCCTAACCCTAACGCTCCTCCCAACTCTCACCCTAACCCTAACCCTAACACTAACATTATCCTAAAACTCACCCTAACCCTAACCTAATCCTCATCCTCACCCTTATTCTAACTCTAACCCTAATGATAACACTAAACCTGACCCTAACCCTAAAACTCATCCTCACCCTAAACCTAACCCTAAGTCTCAAACTCACCGTAACCCTAACACAAACCCTCAACTGAACCCTCACCATTAGCCTCACCCTAACCCTCACCCTCACCCTAAACATCACCCTAACCCTAACCCTCACCCTTACCCTCACCCTAGCCCTAACCCTCATACTAACCCTAAACCTCACCCTAACCTAACCCTCAACCTAATGCTTACCCTCACCCTAACACTAAGGCTAAACCTAACATGAACCCTCACAGTAACCCTAAACCTCAGCCTAACCCTAACCTTCACACTATCCCTAACCCTCACCCTAACGCTAACCCTCACCCTCACCCTAACCCTAACCCTCACCCTCATCTAACCCTCACCCTAAACCTCACCCTAACCCTCACCTTAACACTCAACCACAACCTCACCCCAAACCTAACCCTAATGCTCACACACAACATAACCCTAAACCTCACACTCACCCTCACCCTCAGCTTAAACCTAAGGCTAACAATAAACCAAACCCTAACCCTCACACTCACCCTCAACCTAACCCTAATCCTAACCCTAAACTTAACCCTCTCACTCACCCTCACCCTCAACCTAAACCTAACCCAAACACTCAACCGAAACTTCACACTCACCCTAACCCTAACCCTCACCCTCATCCTAGCCCTCACCCTAACCCTAATCCTAACCCTAATCCTCATCCCAAACTTCAACCTAACCATAACCCTAACCATCACTCAAAAGCTAATCCTCATCCCCACACTCACCCTCAGCCTAACCCTAACACTCAGCCTAACCCACACCCTAACCCTAACCCTAATCCTAACCCTCACCCTCAGCCTCACCCTCACTGTGAACTTAACCCTAACCATAATACTAAAAATAAGCCTAACCCTAAACCTAATCTTAACGCTCACCCTCACCTTATCCCTAAACTTAACCCTCACCTTAACCCTAACCCTCACCCTCAATGTAATCCTAACCCTAACACTAAACTTCACCCTAACGCTAACCCTGATCCTCACCCTCACTCTAGCCTTCAAACTAACAATAATCCTAACCCTAAACCTCATCCTAACCCTCACCCTAACCCTAAAACCCTAACCCTCTTCCTAACCCTAACCCTCTACCTCATACTCATGCTCAGCCTAAGCCTAAGCCTAAGACTAAGACTACCTGTAAACCTCACACTCACCCTAACCCTCACCCTAACCCTAACACTAACCCTCACCCTCACCCTAGCCCATACTCTAACCCTTAGCCTAAGCCTAACCCTCACCCTAAGTCTAAACATAACTCTAACCCTCACCCTCACCCTAAGTCTAAACATAACCCTAACCCTCACACTCACCCTCACCCTAACCCTAACTCTAACACTAACCCTAACTCTAACACTAACCCTCACCCTAATGCTAACTCTAACCCTAAACCTTATCCTCACCCTAACCCTTACCCTAACCCTCACCCTCAACCTCACCCTCCGCCTAACACTAAGACTATCCCTAATCCCAACCCTAACCCTAACACTAACCCTAAACCTAACCCTCACACTAACCCTCACCCTAACACTGACCCTTACACTCACCCTCACCCTAGCCCATACCTTAACCCTAAACCTAATCCTAACCCTCAACCTAATGCTCACCCTCAGCCTAAACCTAGGCCTAACCCTAACACTAACCCTAAAACTCACACTCACCCTAACGCTAATCCTAACCCTAAACTTAACCCTCACCCTAACCCTAACCCTAACTCTAACACTAAGCCTAACCCTAACCCTCAAACTCAGCCTCACCCTCAGCCTAAACCTAAGCCTAACCCCAACCTTAACCCTAAACGACACCCTCACCTTCACCCTAACCCTAATCCTAACCCTAAGCCTAACCCTAACCCTCCTCCTAACTCTCACCCTAACCCTAACCCTAACCCTAACCCTAACACTAAAACTAACCCTTAACCTCATCCTAACCCTAACCCTAATCCTCACCCTCACTGTTATTCTAACCCTAACCATAATGATAACACTAACCCTAACCCTAACCCTTACCCTCACACTCACCTTAAACCAAACCCTCCTCCCAACCCTAACCCTAACCCTAACCCTAAACGTCACCCTAACCCTAACCCTAAAGTTCACCCTCAGCTTCACCCTCAAAATAAGCTTAACCTTAACCATAACACTAACAATAACCCTAACAATATCCCTAATTCTAACCCTCACCATCACCCTAACCCTAACCCTAACCCTCACCCTAACCCTAAAACTCATCCTCAATGTAATCCTAACCCTAACCCTAACCCTAAATTCACACTAATGCTAACGCTAATCCTCACCCTCACACTAGCCCTCACCCTAACCCTAATCCTAACCCTGAACCTCATCCTAACCCTCACACAAATCCTAACACCCTAACCCTAACCATAACCCTAACTCTCACCCTCTCCCTCACCCTCCACTTAACACTAAGACTATCCCTAACCCCAACCTTAACCCTAACACTAACCTTAAACCTAACACTCAAACTAACCCTCACCCTAACCCTGACCTTAACCCTAACCCTCACCTTCACCCATATGCTCGGTCTAAGCCTAAGACTAAGACTAGCCCTAAACCTCACACTCAATTTCACCCTAACACTAACCCTCACACTAAACCTAAACCTAAAACTCACCCTCATGCTAGGCCTAAGCCTAAGCCTAAGCCTAAGCCTAACCCTAAACTTAACCCTCACCCTAACCCTCACCCTAACCCTAACACTAACTCTAACTCTAACCCCAAATCTCACCCTTACCCTAACCCTAACTCTAACCCTGTCCCTAAACCTAAATCTCACCCTATCCCTAACCCTAACACTCACCCTCATAGTAACTTTCAACCTAAACCTAATCCTACCAATAACCCTAACCCTAACGCTAACCCTCAACTTGTCCATAACCCTCACTCTAATCCTAACCCTCACCCTCACCCTTAGGCTCAGCCTAAACCTAAGCCTAATCCTAAGACTAACCCTTACCCTCATACTCACCCTCACCCTAACCCTAAAAGTAACACTCACCCTAACCCAACCCTTACACTAAACCTCACCCTAATGCTAAAACTAACCCTAAACCTCACCCGCACCCTAACCCTAACCCTCACCCTCACCCTCACCTTCCGCCTAAAACTAAGCCTATCTCTAACCCCAACTCTAAACCTAAAACTAACCCTAAACCTAACCCTCACCCTCACCCTAGCCCATACCCTAACCCTAAGCCTAATCCTAACCGTAACCCTTAGCCTCACTCTAACCCTAACCCCAACCCTCACCCTAACACTAACCCTCACTCTCACCCTCACTATAACTCTAATCCTAACCCTAACCCTAACCCTCACCATAAACCTCACACTAACCTTAACCCTAACAAAAACCCTAACCCTAAACCTAACCACAAACTTCACCCTCAGCCTCACCCTCACCGCAAACTTAACACTAACCTAACACTAAAAATAACCCTAACCCTAACCCTAACCCTCACTGTAACCCTAACCTTAAACTTAACCCTGACCCTCACCATAACCCTCACACTAACCCTAACCCTCAACCTATACCTAACCCTAACCCTAACCGTCACCTTCACCCTCAAGCTCACCCTCAGCCTAACTTTAAACCTAACGCTACTCCTAAAACTAACCCTCAACTTCACCCTCACACTAACCCTAACCCTAACCCTAACCCTCACACTCACCCTCACCCACACCCTAAGCCCTCAGGCTCATCCTCACCGTAACCCTAACCCTAACCCTCACGCTAAACCTATCTCTCACCCTAACCATAAACCTCACAATCACCCTCACCCTCACCTCACCCTAACCCTAAACCTCACCCTAACCCTCACCCTAAACCTCACCCTAAACCTAATGCTAACTCTAACCCTCACACTCACCCTAAACCTCACGCTAACCCTTACTCTCACCATATAGCTATCACTAAGCCCACCCCTCACCCTGACACTAACCCTCACCCTAACCCTAACCCTAACCATCACCCTAACGCTCATCTTAACCGTAACCATACCCCTCAAACTAACTCTCATCCTAAACTTAACCCTATCCCAAACACTCACCATAACCCTAAACCTAACTCTCAACCTAACGCTAATTCTCACCCACACCCTCAGCCTCATCCTCAGCCTAAAACTTACCCTAACCCTAATCCTAACCCTAAACTTCACCCTCATCCTAAATCTAAACATAAACTTCACTCTCATCCTCACCCCCACCCTCACCCTAACCCTAACCCGAACCCTAACCCGAACCCTCAACCTAAACCTCATCCTAACCCTTTCCCTAACCCTCATCCTAACCCTAACCCTAGCCCTTACCATAACCGTAAACATCACCCTCAACCTAATCCTAACCCTAACCCCAACCCTCACCCTAACAGTAGCCTGAACCCTAACCGAACCCTCACCCTAACTTTCATCCTAACCCTGTCCCTAACCCTCATCCTAACCCTAACCCTAGCCCTTACCATGACCCTAAACCTCACTCTCACCCTAACCCTAACCCTAACCCTAACCCTCACACCCACCATAACCCTCACCCTAAACCTTACCCTCACCCTAACCCTCATCCCAACCCTCACACTATCACTAACCCTAACCCTCAACCTAACCCTTACACTCACTCTAACGATAAACCTAACCCTAACACTAACTCTCACACCAACCCTCACCCTAAATATCACCCTATCATTAACCCTAAACCTAACCCTCACCCTAACCCTAACCCTCACCCTCACCCTCAGCCTAACCCTCAGCCAAAACCCTAAGCCTAACCCTAACCCTCAGAGACACCCTCACCCTAAGCCAAACACTGAGCGTCACCCACACCCTCAACCTCACCCTAAACCCAATGCAAAACCTCAAACCAACCCTCACCCTCAACATAAACATCACCGTAACTCTAACACTCACCCTAATCCGCACCATAACCCGAACCCTCACCCTAACGCTAACCCTCACCCTCACCCTAACCCTAACCCTGACCCTCACCCTCATCTAACCCTCACCCTAACCCAAACCCTAACCCTCACCCTAACCCTCAACCACACCCTCACCCTAATCCTAACCCTAATTCTCACATTCAACATAACCCTAAACCTCACACTCACCCTCACCATCAGCTTAAACCTAAGCCTAACAATAAACCTAACCCTAACACTCACACTCAACCACACCCTAAACCGAATCCTAACCCTAAACCTAACCCACTCACACACGCTCACCCTCAACCTAACCCTAACACAAACCCTCAACTGAAACTTCACCCTCACCCTAACCCCAACCCTCACGCTCAACCTAAACATCACCCTAAACCTAACCTTCACTCTAAACCTTAGCCTAACCCTCACCCTAACCCTAACCCTCACCCTCATCCTCATCCTCAGGCTCACCTTAAACCTAATCCTAACCCTAAACTTCATCCTCACCCTCAACTTAAACATACCACTAACGCTAACCCTCACCCTAACACTAACCTCCAACCTAACCCTAACCCTAAACCTAACGCTAACACTCACCCAAACCCTAACACTCACCCCAACCGTTACCCTCACCCTAACCCCAAACCTAATGCTCACCATAACCCTAAACCTCAAGCTCACAGTCACCCTCAGCCTAACCCTAAACCTAAGCCTAACCCTATCCCTAAACCTCACCCTCACCCTCACTCTAAACCTAATCCTAAACCTAACCCTAACCCTAACCCTCCTCCTAACTCTCACCCTAAACCTAACCCTAACACAATCAATAACATTAAGCCTAAAACTCACCCTAACCCTAACCCTAATCCTCAACCTCACCGTTATTCTAACCCTAACACTAACGATAACACTAACCCTAACCCTAACCCTCACCCTCACTCTAAACCTAAACCTAAGTCTCAACCTCACCCTAACCCTAACCCAAATATTCAACTGAACCCTCATCCTCACCTTCTCCCTCACCCTAACCCTCACCCTCACCCTAACCCTAACCCTCACCATTACCCTCACCCTAGCCCTAACCCTCATACTAACCCTAAACCTCACCCTAACCTAACCCTCAACCTAACCCTTACCCTTACCCTAACACTAAGGCTAAACCTAACATGAGCACTTACAGTAACCCTAAACCTCACCCTAAACTTAACCCTCACACTATGACTATCCCTCACCCTAACCCTAACCGTAACCCTCACCCTAAACCTAATCATCACCCTCACCCTCACCCTCAGCCTAACCCTCAGCCTAAAGCCTAACCCTAACCCTCACAATCACCCTCACCCTAAACCTAAACCTAAGCGTCACCCTCACTCTCAACCTCACCCTAAACCTAACGCAAACCCTCAAACCAACCCTCATCCTCACCATAAACATCACCGTAACCCTAACACTCAACCTAATCGGCAACATATCCCTAACCCTCACCCTAACGCTAACCCTCACCATCACCCGAACCCTAACCCTCACCCTAATCTTAACCCTCACCGTCATCTAACCCTCACCCTAAACCAAACCCTAAACCTCTCCCTAACCCTCAACCTCAACCTCACCCTAAAACTAACAGTAATGCTCACATTCAACATAGCCCTAACCCTCACACTCACCCTCACCCTCAGCTTAAACCTAAGCCAAACATGAACCGTAACCCTAACCCTCACACTCACCAACACCCTAAACCTAACGCTAACCCTAATCCTAACCCTCTCTCTCACCCTCAGACTCACCCTAACCCTAACCCAAGCCCTCTACCTAAACATCACCCTAAACCTAACCCTTAGCCTAACCCTCACCCTAACCCTAACCCTCACCCTCACCGTCACCAACAGGCTCACACTAAACCTATTCCTAACCCTAACACTCACTCTCACCCTCAACCTAACCCTACCCCTAATGCTAACCCTCACTCTAAACCTAACCTCCAATCTAACCCTAAACCTCACCCTAAACCTAACCCTCAACCTAACCCTAACCCTAACCCTCATGCTCACAGTCACCCTCAGCCTAACCCTAAAACTAAGCCTAACCCTATCCCTAATCCTCACACTCACCGTCACCCTGAATCCAACCTTAAGTTTCACCCTCACCCTCAAACTCACCCTAACCCTAAACCAAACCCTCAACTTATCCCTCACCATCACACTCACCCTAACCTTCACCCTCACCCTAAACATCACCCTAACCCTAACCCTCACCCTTACCCTCACCCTAGCCCTAACCCTCATACTAACCCTAAACCTCACCCTAAACCTAACACTCAACCTAAACTTTACACTCACCCTAAAACTAAGCCTAAACCTAACATGAAACCTCACAGTATCCCTAAAACTCACCCTAACCCTAACCCTCACATTAACCCTAACCCTCATCCTAACCCTAACCCTATCCCTCATCCTAACCCTCACTCTAACCCTAACCGTAACCCAAACCCTCACCCTCTCAGTAACTTTAAACCTAACCCTAATCCTAACAATAACCCTAACCCTGACCCTAACCCTCACCCTGTCCATAACCCTCACCCTAACCCTAACCCACACCCTAACCCTAACCCTCACCCTCTCCCTTAGGCTCGGACTAAGCCTAAGCCTAAGCCTAAGACTAACCCTTAACCTCAAACTCACCCTCACCCTATCCCTAAAAGTAACAGTAACCCTAACCCTAACCCTCACACTAACCCTCACCGTAACACTAACACTAACCATAAACCTCACCCAAACCCCTACCCTAACCCTCACCCTCAGCCTCACCCTCCGCCTAACACTAAGACTATCCCTAAACCCAAACCTAACCCTAAAACTAACCCTAAACGTGACCCTCACCCTAACACTCACTCTAACCCTGAAGGTAACCCTCACCCTCACCTAAGCCCATACCCTAACCCTAAGCCTAAACCTAACCCTCACCCTAAACCTCACTCTAACCCTAACCCCAACCCTCACCCTAACCCTAACCCTCACCTCACCCTCACCATAACTCTAATCCTAACCCTAAACCTAAACCTAACCCTCACACTCACCCTCACTTTAACCCTAATCCTAATCCTAACCCTAACCCTAACAATAACCATTACCCTAACCCTGACCCTACACTAAATATAACCCTAAACCTCACCCTAAACCTCACCCTAACACTTACCTTCACACTAAAACTCACCTTAACCCGAACACTAACCCTCACACTAACCCTAACCATCACCCTAAACTTAAAACTCACCCTAACCCTAACCCTAACCCTCAACCATGCCCTAACCCTAACCATTACCCTAACCCTAACACTCACCCTAACCGTAACCCCCACCCATAACCTCAAGCTGGGCCTAAGCCTAAGCATAAGCCTAACACTAACCCTAACCCTCACACTCACCCTCACCCTAACCCTAATCGTAACCCTAACCCTAACCCTAACCATCACACTAACCCTCACCCTAACACTAACCCTAACCCTCACCCTCACCCTAACCCTCACCCTAACCCTGAACCTTCACCATTACCATAACACTCACCCTCAGACTATTCCTCACCTTTACCCTTAGTGTCACCCTTACCCTAACCCTCACCCTAACCGTAATCCTCATCCTAACACTCACCCTAACTGTACCCCTAACCATCACCCTAACCCTAACCCTCACCCTCACCTTCAGCCTCAGCCTATCCCTGAGCCTAAGCCTAACCCTAACCCTAAACATCACCCTCATCCTAGCCCTCACCCTAAACCTAATCCTAACCCTAACCCTCATCATAACCCTCAACCTAACTATAACCCTAACCATCACTCATAAGCGAATTCTCATCCCCATTATCACCCTCAGCCTAATCCTAAGCCTAACCCTAATCCACACACTCAACCTCACTGTAACCCTTATCCTAAACCTAACCCTAACCCTAAACCTAATCCTAAACCTCACCCTCACTCTAACCCTAACCCTAACCTTCACCCTAACCCTAACCCTCACCCTCAACTTAACCCTAAACCTAAAACTCACCCTAACGCTAACCCGAAACCTCACCCTCACTCTAGCCCTCACTTAACCCTATTCCTAACCCTAAACCTCATCCTAACCCTCACCCTAACACTAAAACCCTAACCCTCATCCTAACCCTAACCCTCTCCCTCACACTCATGCTCGGCCTAAGCCTAAGCCTAAGACGAAGACTCACCGTAACCCTCACACACACCCTAACCCTCACCCCAACCCTAACACTAACCCTCACCCTCATCTTAGCCCATACTCTATCCGTAAGCCTAAGCCTAACCCTCACCCTTACCCTCACACTCACCCTCATCCTAAACCTAATTGTAACACTAACCCTAACCCTAACACTAACCCTCACCCTAATGCTAACTCTAAACCTAAACCGCATCCTCACCCAAACCCTACCCCTCACCCTCACCTTCACCCTCTGCCTAACACTAAGCCTATCCCTAACCCCAACCCTAACCCTAACAGTAACACTAAACCTAACTCTCACACTACCCCTCATCCTAAACCTGACCTTAACCCTCAACCTCACCCTCACCCTAAACCTAACCCTAATTCTCACACTCAACATAACCATAAAGGTCACACTCACACTCACCCTCAGCTTAAACCTAAGCCTAAAAATAACCCTAACCCTAACCCTCACCCTCACCCTCACCCTAAACCTAATCCTAACCATAAACTTAACCCTCACTCTAACCTCAACCTCACTCTAACCCTAACCGAAACACTTAACCGAACTCTCACCCTCAACCTCACCCTCAACCTCACCCTCAACCTAACCCTAACACTCACCCCAACCCTCAACCTAACCCTACCCCTAACGCTAACACACATCCTAACCCTAAACTCCAACCTAATCCTATCCCTAACCCTAACACTCAACCTAACCCTAAACTCCAACCTAACCCTAACCCTCACCCTAACCCTAATGCTAACCCTCACCCTAACCCTAACACTCACCCCAACCCTTACCTTCACCCTAACCCTAAACCTCACCCTAACCCTAACCCTCACGCTCACAGTCACCCTCAGCCTAACCCTAAACTTAAGACTAACCCCATACCAAACCCTCACACACATCCTCACACTAAACCTAACCCTACGACTCACCCTCAACCTCAACCTCACCCTAACGCTAACCCAAACTCTCAACTTAACCCTCACAGTCACCCTAACTCTAACCCTCACCCTCACCCTAAACATCACCCTAACCCTAACCCTCACCCTTACCCTCACCCTCAAACTAACCCTAAACCTCACCGTAAACCTAACCCTCAACCTAACCGTAACCCTAACCCTAACACTAAGCCTAAACCTAACATAAACCCTCAAAGTAACCCTAAACCTCACCCTAACCCTAACTCTCACACTAACCCTAACCCTCACCCTAACCCTAATACTAAACTTACCCTTCACCCTACCCCTCACTCTAACCCTTAACCCAACCTGAACCCTCATCCTCACCGTCACCCTAACACTCACCCAACCCTAACTCTCAACCAAACCCTAAACCTCATACTCTCCCGAACCCTAACCCTCACTCTAACACTCACACTCATCCTCACCCTAAACCTCACCCTAACCCTAACCCTCACCCTAACCTCACCTTTACCCTCAACCTAACCCTCACCCTCAACCTAAACCTAACTGTAACCCTAACCCTAAACCTCACCCTAACCCTAAGCCTAACCCTCACCTTCACCCTACCCTTTAACATTACGCTCACCCTAACCCTCACACAAACCCTAACCCTCAACCTAACCCTAACTCTAACCGTCACCCTCACCCTCAGTCTAACTGTAAACCTAACCATATTCCTAACACTAACCTTCACCTTCACCCTCACACTAAACCTAATCCTAAACCAACCATAAGTCTAAGCTTCACACTCACCCTCACCCTCACCCTGAACCTAAGCCTCACTGTCACACTCACGCTCACCCTCACCCTAACCCTAAACATAACTCTAACCCTAAACCTCACCCTAACCCTAACCCTAACACTCACCCTCACTCTAACCTTTAACCTTACCCTCATCCTAACCCTCACACTAACCCTAACTCTCACCCTAACCCTAACCCTCACCCTAACTCTCACCCTCCCCATAGCCTTCACCCTAACCCTAATCCTAACCATAACCCTCACCCTAAATCTAAAACTCAACCTAACCCTAACCCTCACCCTCATCAAACCCTCACCCTAACCCAAACCTAACCCTCACCCTAACCCTCACCTTAACCCTAAGCCTCACACTAACCTAACCCTAACACTCACCCTAACCCTCACACTAACCCTAATGCTAACCCTAATCCTAACCATAACTCTCACCCTAAACCTCACCCTCCACCTAACACTAACCCTCACACTCATCTAACCCTCACCCTAACCCAACCCTAACCCTCAGCCTAACCCTCACCCTAACCCTAACCCTCACCCTAACCTAACCCTAACACTCACCCTAACCCTCACACTAGCCCTAATGCTAACCATAACCCTCACCCCCACACTAACCCTCAACCTAACCCTAAACCTCACGCTAACCCTCACCCTAACCCTAAACCTAACCCTCACCCTCTCGCTAAACTTTAGCCTTACCCTCACCCTAACACTCACACTAAACCCAACCCTCAGCCTAACCCTAAACGTCACCCTCACCCTCACGCTCACACTCAGCCTAACTTTAAACCTAACACTACTCCTAACACTAACCCTCAACTTCACCCTCAAACTAACCCTAACCCTAACCCTAAGCCTAACCCTCACACTCACCCTCACCCACAACATAAGCCTCACTGTCACCCTCACGCTCACCCTCACAATAACCCTAACCCTAACCCTAACCCTCACGCTAAACCTATCTCTCACCCTAACCATAAACCTCACAATCACCCTCATCCTCCCCTCAACCTAACCCTAAACCTAGACCTAACCCTCACCCTAAACGTCACCCTAATCCTAATGCTAACTCTAAACCTCACACTCACCCTAAACCTCACGCTAACCCTTACTCTCACCGTAAATCTAAACCTAACCCTAACCCTCACTCTGACCATAACCCTCACCTGAAACCTAATCCTAACCCTAGCCCTCACCCTCACCCTCAACCTAACCCTAACCCTAACGCTAACCCTCACCCTAAACCTAATCTCCAAACTAAACCTAACACTAACAAAATCTCTAACCCTCACCCTAAACCTAACCCTCATCCTAACCCTAACCCTCACCCTCACAGTCACCCTCAGCCTAACCCTAAACCTAAGCCTAACCCTATCCCTAATACTCACATTCACCGTCACCCTAAACCTAACCCTAAGTCTCACCCTCACCCTCAACCTCACCCTAACCCTAACCCAAACCCTCAACTGAACCCTCACCCTCACCCTAACACTCACCCTAACCCTAACCCTCACACTCACCATAACCTTCAAATTAAAACTTAACCTCACCCTAAGCCTGACACAACCCTCACCCTATCCCTAACCCTAACCCTCAACCTAACACTTACACTCACTCTAACACTGAGCCTAACCCTAACACTAACTCTCACACTAACCCTCACCCTAAATATCACCCTATCATTAACCCTAACCCTAACCCTATCCTTCAACCTCACCCTCAGCCTAACCCTCAGCCTAAAGCCAAACCCTAAACCTAACCCTCATAGTCACCCTCACCCTAACCCTAATCCTAAGCCTCACCCTCACCCTCAACCTCAACCTAAACCTAACGCAAAACCGCAAACCAACCCTCACCCTCACCATAAACAGGACCGTAACCGTAACTCTCACCCTAATCCGCACCATAAACCTAACCCTCACCGTAACGCTAACCCTCACCGTCACCGTCACCCTAACCCTCACCCTAACCCTAACCCTAACCCTCATCTAACCCTCAACCTAACACAAACCCTAACCCTCACCCTAACCCTCAACCTCACCGTCACCCTAAACCTAACCCTAATGCTCACACTCAACATAACCCTAAACCTCACACTCACCCTCACCCTCAGCTTAAACCTAAGCCTATCAATGACACGAACCCTAACCCTCACACTCACCCTCACCCTAAACCTAACCCTAACCCTAATCCTAACCCTCTCACTCACCCTCACACTCACCCTAAGCCTAACCCAAACTCTCAACCTAAACATCACCTTAAACCTAACCCTCACACTAAACCTTAGCCTATACCTCACCCTAACCCTAAACCTCACCCTCACCCTCACCCACAGGCTCACCCTAAACCTAATCCTAACCCTAGCCCTCCCCCTCCCCCTCAACCTAACCCTACCCCTAACGCTAACCCTCACCCTAAACCTAACCTCCAACCTAAACCTAACCCTAACCCTACAGCTAACCCTCACCCTAAACCTAACCCTCACCCTAACCCTAACCCTCACGCTCACAGTCACCTTCAGCCTAACCCTAAACCTAAGCTTAACCCTATCCCTAATCCTCACACCATCACCCTAAACCTAACCCTGAGTCTCACCCTCACCCTCAACCTCACCCTAACCCTAACACAAACCCTCAACTGAACCCTCACCCTTACCCTCACCCTCACCCTAACCCTAAACCTAACCCTCACTCTCACCATAACCCTCAACCTAAACCTTACCCTAACCCTAACCCTCATCCGCACCCAAACCCTATCCCTAAACCTAACCCTCAACCTAACCCTTACACTCACTCTAACACTAAGCCTAATCCTAACACTAACTCTCACACTAACCCTCACCCTAAATATCACTCTATAATTAACCCTAACCCTAACACTAACTCTCACCCTCAACCTCAGCCTAACCAACAGCCTAAAGCCTAACCCTAGCACTAACCCTCAGAGTCACCCTCACCCTAAAACTAACCCTAAGCCTCACCCTCACCCCCAACCTCAACCTAAAACTAACGCAAACCCTCAAACCAACCCTCACCCTCACCATAAATATCAGGGTAAAAACACTCACCCAAATCTGCACCATAAGCCTAACCCTCACCCTAACGCTAACTCTCACAGTCACCCTAACCCTCACCCTCACCCTAACCCTAACCCACACCCTCATCTAACCCTCACCCTAAACCAAACCCTAAACCTCACCGTAACCCTCAAACACACCCTCACCCTAAACCTAACCCTAATGCTCACACTCAACATAACACTAACCCTTACACTCACCCTCACCCTCAGCTTAAACCCAAGCCTAACCATAAACCAAACCCTAAGCCTCACACTCACCCTCACCCTAAATCTAACCCTAACACTAATCCTAACCCTCTTACTCACCCTCACACTCACCCTAACCCTAACCCAAACCCTCAACCAAAACATCACCCTAAACCTAACCCTCACCCTAACCCTTAGCCTAACCCTCACCATAACCATAACCCTCACCCTCACCCTCACCAACAGGCTCAACCTAAACTTAATCCTAACCCTAGCCTTCACCCTCACCCTCAACCTAACCCTGCCCCTAACGCTAACCCTCACCCTAATCCTAACCTCCAACCTAACGATAACCCTAACCCTAATGCTAACACTCGCCCTAAACCTAAACATCACCCTAACCCTAACCCTCACGCTCACAGTCACCCTCAGCCTAACCCTAAACCTAACCCTAACCCTATCTCTAAACCTCACACTCACCCTCACCCTAAACCTAACACTAAGTCTCAACCTCACCCTAACCCTAACCCAAACCCTCAACTGAACCCTCACCTTCACCCTCACCCTAACCCTCACCCTCACCCTAAACATCTCCCTTACCATAACCCTCTCCCTTACCCTCACTTTATCCCTAAACCTCATACTAACCCTAAACCTTACCCTAAACCAGACCCTCAACCTAACCCTTACCCTCACACTAACACTAAGCATAAACCTAACATGAACCCTCACAGTAATCCTAAACCTCACCCTAACCCTAACCCTCACACTATACCTAACCCTCAAATTAAATCTAACCCTAACCCTCACCCTAATCCTAACCATCACCCTCATCCTCACCCTCAGCCTAACACTCAGACTAAAGCCTAACCCTAACCCTAACCCTCACAGTCACCCTCACCCTAACCCTAACTCTAAGCCTCACCCTCCCGCTCAACCTCACCCTAAACCTAATGCAAATCCTCAAAGCAACCCTCACACTCACCCTAAACATCACCCTAACCCTAACCCTCACCCTAATCCTCACCAGAACCCTAACCCTCACCCTAACGCTAATCCTCACCCTCACCCTAACCTTAACCCTCACCCTAACCCTAACCCTCACCCTCATCTAACCCTCAACTAACCCAAACCCTAACCCTCACTCTAACCCTCAACCTCCCCCTCATCCTAAACCTAAGCCTAATGCTCACACTCAATATAACCCTAAACCACACACTCACCCTAACCCTCAGCTTAAACCTAAGCCTAACAATAACCTTGACCCTAACCATCACACTCACCCTCACCCTAAACCTAACCCTAACACTAATCCTAACCCTCTCACTAACCCTCAAACTCACCCTAACCCGAACCCTAACCCTCAACCTAAACATCACCGTAAACCTAACCCTCACCCTAACCCTTAGCCTAACCCTCACCCTAACACTAACCCTCAACCTCACCCTCAGGCTCACCTTAAACCTAATACTAACCCTAACCCTCACCCTCAAGCTAACCCTAGCCCTAACGCTAAACCTCACCCTAACCCTAACCTCCTAATTAACCCTAACCCTAAACCTAATGCTAACCCTCAACCAAACCCTAACACTCACCGCAACACTTACTCCCACCCTAACCCCAACCCTAATGCTCACCATAACCCTAACCCTCAAACTCATAGTCACCCTCAGCCTAACCCTAAACCTAAGCCTAACCGTATCCCTAAACGTCACACTCAACCTCACCCTAAACCTAACCCTAACCACAACCCAAACCCTCAACTGAACCCTCACCCACACCCTAACCCTCACCCTCACCCTAGCCCTAACCCTAAAACTAAACCTAACCCTAACCTTAAACCTGACCCTCAAACTAACCCTGACCCTCACCCTAACACTAAGGCTAAACCTAACATGAACCCTCACAGTAACCCTAAACCTCACCCTACCCCTAACCCTCACACTATCCCTAACCCTCACCCTAACGCTAACCCTCACCCTCACCCTAACCCTAACCCTCACCCTCATCTAATCCTCACCCTAACACAAACACTAACCCTCACCCTAACCCTCAAATACACCCTCACCATAAACCTAACCCTAATGCTCACATTCAACATAACCCTAACCTTCACACTCAGCCCTCACCCTCAGCTTAAACCTAAGCCTAACAATAACCCTAACCCTAACCCTCACACTCAACCTCACCCTAAAACTAATCCTAACCCTAAACCTAACCTTTTCACTCACCCTCACTCTCAACCTAACCCTAACCCTCAACCTAAACATCAGCCTAAACCTAACCCTCAATCTAACCCTTAGCCTAACCCTCACCCTAACCCTAACCCTCACCCTCACCCTCACCCTCAGGCTCACATTAAACCTAATCCTAACCTTAACCCTCACTCTCACAATCTACCTTACCCTACCTCAAGCACTAACCCTCACCCTAACCTAACCTCCAATCTAACCCTAACCCTAAACCTAACGCTACCCCTCACCCAAACCTTAACACTCACCCCAACACTTACCATCACCCTAACCCCAACCCTAATGCTCACCATAACACTAACCCTCAAATCACAGTCACCCTCAGCCTAATCCTAAAACTAAGCCTAACCCTACCCCTAAACCTCACACTCACCCTCACCCTAAACCTAAACCTAAGTCTCAACCTCACCCTAAACCTAACACAAACCTTGAACTGAACCCTCACCCTCATCCTCAACCTAACCCTCACCCTCACCCTAAACATCACCCTAACCCTAACCATCACCCTTACCCTCACATTAGCCCTAAACCTCATACTAACCCTAAACCTCACCCTAAACCTGGCCCTCAACCTAACCATTACCCTCAACCTAACACTAAGCCTAAACCTAACATGAACCCTCACAGTAACCCTAAAACTGACCCTAACCCTAACTCTCACACTATGCCTAACTATCACCCTAACCCTAACCCTAACCCTCACCCTAACCCTAACCATCACCCTCAACCTCACCCTAAACCCAACTCAAAACCTCAAACCAACCCTCACCCTCACCCTAAACATCACCCTCACCCTAACCTCACCCTAATCCGCACCAGAACCCTAACCCTCACCATAACGCTAATCGTCACCCTCACCCTAACCCTAACCCTCACCCTAACCCTAACCCTCACCCCATCTCACCCTCACCCTAACCCAAACCCTAACCCTCACCCTAACCCTAAACCTCACCCTCACCCTAAACCTAACCCTAATGCTCACACTCAACATAACCCTAACCCTCACTCTCACCCTCACCCTCAGCTTATACCTAAGCCTAACAATAACCCGAACCCTAACCCTCACACTCACCCTCACCCTAAACCTAACCCTAACACTAATCCTAACCCTCTCACTCACCCTTACACTCACCCTAAACCTAACCCAAACCCTCAACCTAAACATCACCCTAAACCTAACCCTCACCCTAAACCTTAGCCTAACCCTCACCCTAACCCTAACCCTCACCCTCACCCTCAGGCTCACCTTAAACCTAATCCTAACCATAACCCTCACTCTCACTCTCAAGCTAACACTACCCCTAACACTAACCCTCACCCCAACCCTAACCTCCAACCTAACCCTAACCCTAAACCTAATGCTAACCCTCACCCAAACCGAACACTCACCCGAACACTTACGCTCACCCTAACCCCAACCCTAATGCTCACCATAACACTAAACCTCAAGCTCATAGTCACCCTCAGCCTAACCCTAAACCTAACCCTAACCCTATCCCTAAACCTCACCCTCACCCTCACCCTAAACCTAACCCTAAGTCTCAACCTCACCCTAAACCTAACCCAAACCCTCAACTGAACCCTCACCCTCACCCTCACCCTCACCCTAAACATCACCCTAACCCTAACCCTCACCCTTAACCCCACCCAAGGCCTAACCCTCATACTAACCCTAAACCTCACCCTAAACCTGACCCTCAACCTAACACTTACCCTCTCCCTAACACAGAGCCTAAACCTAACATGAACCCTCACAGTTACCCTAACCCTCACCTGAACTCTAACCCTCACACTATCCCTAACACTCACCCTAACCCTAACCCTAAACCTCACCCTAACCCTAACCATCACCCTCACTCTCACCCTGAGCCTAAACCTCAGCCTAAAGCCTAACCCTAACCCTAACCCTCACAGACAACCTCACCCTAACCCTAACTCTAAGCCTCACCCTCACCCTCAACCTCACCCTAAACCTAACGCAAACTCTCAATCCAACCCTCACACTCACCCTAAACATCACCCTAAACCTAACCCTCACCCAAACGCTATTCCTAACCCTCACCCTAACCCTAACCCTCACCCTCATTTAACCCTCACCCTAAATCAAACCCTAACCCTCACCCTAACCCTCAACCTCACCCTAAACCTAAACCTAACCCTCACCCTAAACCTCACCCTAATCCTAATGCTAACTCTAACCCTCACACTCACCCTAAACCTCACGCTAACCCTTACTCTCACCGTAAATCTAAACCTAACCCTAACCCTCACTCTGACCATAACCCTCACCCAAAACCTAATCCTAACCCTAGCCCTCACACTCACCCTCAACCTAACCCTACACATAACGCTAACCCTCACCCTAAACGTAACCTCCAACCTAACCCTAACCCTATCCCTATCGCTAACCCTCACCCTAAACCTAACCCTCACCCTAACCCTAACCCTCACCCTCACAGTCACCCTCAGCCTAACCCTAAACCTAAGCCTAACCCTATCCCTAATCCTCACACTCACCGTCACCCTAAACCTAACCCTAAGTCTCACCCTCACCCTCAACCTCACCCTAAACCTAACCCAAACCCTCAACTAAACCCTCACCCTCACCCTAACACTCACCATAACCCTAACCCTCACACTCACCATAACCCTCAAATTAAACCTTACCCTCACCCTAACCCTGACCCAACCCTCACCCTATCCCTAAACCTAACCCTCAACCTAACACTTACACTCACTCTAACACTGAGCCTAACCCTAACACTAACTCTCACACTAACCCTCACCCTAAATATCACCCTATCATTAACCCTAACCCTAACGCTATCCCTCAACCTCACCCTCAGCCTAAGCAACAGCCTAAAGCCTAACCCTAACCCTAACCCTCAGAGACACCCTCACCCTAAACCTAAACCTAAGCCTCACCCTCACCCTCAACCTCACCCTAAAACTAACACAAACCCTCAAACAAACCCTCACCCTCACCATAAACATCATCGTAACCCTAACACTCACCCTAATCCGCACCATAAACCTAACCCTCATCGTAATGCTAACCCTCACTGTCACCCTAACCCTAACCCTCACCCTAACACTAACCCTCACCCTAACCCTAACCCTCACCCTCATCTAACCCTCAACCTAACACAAACCCTAACCCTTACCCTAACCGTCAACCTCACCCTCACCCTAAACCTAACCCTAATGCTCACACTCAACATAACACTAACCCTCACACTCACCCTCACGCTCATCTTAAACCTAAGCCTAACAATAACCCTAACCCTAACCCTCACACTCACCCTCACCCTAAACCTAACCCTAACCCTAATCCTAACCCTCTCACTCACCCTCACACTCATCCTAACCCTAACCCAAACTCTCAACCTAAACATCACCTCAAACCTAAACCTCACCCTAAACCTTAGCCTAACCCTCACCCTAACCCTAAACCTCACCCGCACCCTCACCCACAGGCTCACCCTAAACCTCATCCTAACCCTAGCTCTCCACCTGCCCCTCAAACTAACCCTTCCCCTAATGCTAACCCTCACCCTAAACCTAACCTCCAACCTAAACCTACCCCTAACCCTATCTCTAACCCTCACCCTAAACCTAAACCTTACCCTAACCCTAACCCTCACGCTCACAGTCCCCTTCAGCTTAACCCTAAACCTAAGCTTAACCCTATCCCTAATCCTCACACCATCACCCTAAACCTAACCCTGAGTCTCACCCTCACACTGACCCTCACCCTAACCCTAACCCTAAAACTAACCCTCACACTCACCATAACCCTCACCCTAAACCTTACCCTCACCCTAACCCTCATCCCAACCCTCACCTTATCCCTAACCCTAACCCTCAACCTAACCCTTACACTCACTCTAACACTAAGCCTAATCCTAACACTAACTCTCACACTAACCCTCACCCTAAATATCACTCTATAATTAAACATAACCCTAACACTAACCCTCACCCTCACCCTCAGCATAACCAACAGCCTAAAGCGTAGCCCTAACACTAACCCTCAGAGTCACCCTCACCCTAAAACTAACCCTAAGCCTCACCCTCACCCCCAACCTCAACCTAAAACTAACGCAAACCTTCAAACCAAACCTCACTCTCATCATAAACATCAGGGTAACCCTAACACTCACCCAAATCTGCACCATAAGCCTAACCCTCACCCTAATGCTAACCCTCACCGTCAACCTAATCCAAACCCTCACCCTAACCCTAACCCTCACCCTCATCTAACCCTCACCCTAACTCAAACCCTAACCCTCAAACACACCCTCACCCTAAACCTAACCCTAATGCTCACATTCAACATAACCCTAACCCTCACACTCACCCTCACCCTCAGCTTAAACCTAAGCCTAACAATAACCCTAACCCTAACCCTCACACTCACCCTCACCCTAACCTAATCTTAAACCTAAAGCTAACTCTCTCACTCAACCTCACCCTCACCTTAACCTTAACCCTCAACCTAAACATCACCCTAAACCTAACCCTCACCCTAACCCTCACCCTAACCCTAACCCTCACCCTCACCCTCACCCTTAAGCTCACATTAAACCTAATCCTAACCCTAACCCTCACTCTCACAATCAACCTTACCCTACCTCAAGCGCTAACCCTCACCCTAACCTAACCTCCAATCTAACCCTAACCCTAAACCTAACGCTACCCCTCACCCAAACCTTAACACTCACCCCAACACTTACCATCACCCTAACCCCAACCCTAATGCTCACCATAATACTAACCCTCAAATCACAGTCACCCTCAGCCTAAACCTAAAACTAAGCCTAACCCTATCCCTAAACCTCACACTCACCCTCACCCTAAACCTAAACCTAAGTCTCAACCTCACCCTAAACCTAACCCAGAGCCTCAACTGAACCCTCACCCTCACCCTCACCCTAACCCTCACCCTCACCCTAAACATTACCCTAACCCTAACCCTCACCCTTACCCTCAACTTAGCCCTAAGCCTCATACTAACCCTAAACCTGACCCTAAACCTGACCCTCAACCTAACCCTTACCCTCACCCTAACACTTAGCCGAAACCTAACATGAACTCTCACAGTAACCCTAAACCTCACCCTAACCCTAAACCTCACACTATACCTAATCATCACCCTAACCCTAAGCCTAACTCTCACCCTAACCCTCACCATCACCCTCACCCTCACCCTCAGCCTAACCCTCAGCCTAAAGCCTAACCCTAACCCTAACCCTCAGAGTCACCCTCACCCTAACCCTAAATCTAAGCCTCACCCTCACCCTCAACCTCACCCTAAACCTAACGCAAACCCTCAAACCAACCCTCACCCTCACCCTAAACATCACCCTAACATTAACCCTCACCCTACTCCGCACCAAAACCCTAACCCTCACCCTAACGCTAATCCTCAACATCACCCTAACCCTAACCCTCACCCTAACCCTAACCCTCACACTCATCTAACCCTCACCCTAACCCAAACCCTAAACCTCACCCTTACCCTCAACCCCACCCTCACCCTAAACCTAACCCTAATGCTCACACTCAACATAACCCTAACCCTCAAACTCACTCTCTCACCCTCAGCTTAAAACTTAAGCCTAACAATAAACGGAACCCTAATCTTCACACTCACCCTCACCCTAAACCTAACACTAACCCTAATACTAACCCTCTCACTCACCCTCACACTCACCCTAACCCTAACCCCAACTCTAAACCTAAACATCACCCTAAACTTATCCCTCACCATATATCTTAACCTAACCCTCACCATAACATTAAACCTCACCCTCACCCTCATTGACAGGCTCAACCTAAACCTTATCCTAACCCTAGCCCTCAACCTCACGCTCAACCTTACCCTACCCCTAACGCTAACCCTCACCCTAAACCTAACCTCCAACCTAACGCTAATACTAACCCTAACGCTAACCCTCACCCTAAACCTAACCCTCACCCTAACCCTAACCCTCACGCTCACAGTCACCCTCAGCCTAACCGTAAAACTAAGCCTAACCCTATCCCTAAACCTCACACTCACCATCACCCTAAACCTAACCCTGTCTCACCCTCACCCTCAACCTCACCCTAACCCTAACCCAAACCCTCAACTGAACCATCACCCTCACTCTCACCCTCACCCTAACCCTAACTCTCACACTCACCATAACCCTCACCCTAAACCTTACCCTCACCCTAATCCTCATCCCAACCCTCACCCTATCCCTAACCCAAACCCTCAACCTAACACTTACACTCACCGTACCACTAACCCTAACCCTAACACTAACTCTCACACTAACCCTCACCCTAAATATCACCCTTTCATTAACCCTAACCCTAACATTAAACCTCACCCTCACCCTCAGCCTAACCCTCAGCCTAAAGCCTAAACCTAACACTAACCATCAGAGTCACCTTAAAACTAACCCTAAATCTAAGCCTCACCCTCACCCTCAACCTCACCCTAAACCTAACGCAAACCATCAAATCAACGCTCACCCTCACCCTAAACATCACCCTAACATTAACCCTCACCCTAATCCGCACCAAAACACTAACCCTCACCCTAACGCTAATCCTCACCCTCAACCTAACCCTCACCCTCATCTAACCCTCAACCTCACCCTAACCCTCACCCTCATCTAACCCTCACCCTAACCCTAACCCTCACCCTCATCTAACCCTCCCCCTAAACCAAACCATAACCCTCACCCTAAACCTCAAACACTCCCTCACCCTAAACCTAACACTAATGCTCACACTCAACATAACACTATCCCTCACACTCACCCTCACCCTCAGCTTAAACCTAAGCCTAACAATAACGCGAACCCTAACCCTCACACTCACCCTCACCCTAAATCTAACCCTAACACTAATCCTAACCCTCTTACTCACCCTCACACTCACCCTAACCCTAAACCAAACCCTCAACCAAAACATCACCCTAAACCTAACCCTCATACTAACCCTTAGCCTAACCCTCACCATAATCTTAACCCTCACCCTCACCCTCACCCACAGGCTCAACCTAAACTTAATCCTAACCCTAGCCGTCACCCTCACCCCCAACCTAACCCTACCCCTAACGCTAACCCTCACCCTAAACCTAACCTCCAACCTAACGATAACCCTAACCCTAATGCTAACCCTCACCCTAAACCTAACCCTCACTCTAACCCTAATCCTCACGCTCACAGTCACCCTCAGCCTAACCCTAAACCTAAGCCTAACCCTATCCCTAAACCTCACACTCAACCTCACCCTAAACCTAACACTAAGTCTCAACCTCACCCTAACCCTAACCCAAACCCTCAACTGAACCCTCACCCTCACCCTCACTCTAACCCTCACCCTCACTCTAAACATCTCCCTTACCCTAACCCTCACCCTTACCCTCACCTTATCCCTAACCCTCATACTAACCCTAAACCTCACCCTAAACCTGACCATCAACCTAATCCTTACCCTCACCCTAACACTAAGCCTAAACCTAACATGAACCCTCACAGTAATCCTAAACCTCACCCTAACCCTAACCCTCACACTATAACTAACCCTCAAATTAACCCTAACCCTAACCCTCACCCTAACCCTAACCATCACCCTCACCCTCACCCTGAGCCTAACCCTCAGCCTAAAGCCTAACCCTAACCCTAACCCTCACATTCACCCTCACACTAACCCTAATTCTAAGCCTCACCCTCACGCTCAACCTGACACTAAACCAAATGCAAATCCTCAAACCAACCCTCACCCTCACCCTAAATATCACCCTCACCCTAACCCTCACCCTAATCTGCACGAGAACCCTAACCCTCACCCTAACGCTAATCCTCACCCTCACCCTAACCCTCACCCTAACCCTAACCCTCACCCTCATTTAACCCTCACCTAACCCAAACCCTAACCCTCACCCTAACCCTCAAACTCACCCTCACCCTCATCCTAAACCTAACCCTAATGCTCATTCTCAACATAACCCAAACCCTCACACTCACCCTAACCCTCAGCTTAAACCTAAGCCTAACAATAACCTGAAACCTAACCCTCACACTCACCCTCACCCTTAACCTAACCCTAACACTAATCCTAACCCTCTCACTCACCTTCACACGCACCCTAACCCTAACCCTAACCCTCAACCTAAACATCACCGTACACCTAACCCTCACCCTAATCATTAGCCTAACCGTCACCCTAACCCTAACCCTCACCCTCACCCTCAGGCTCACCTTAAATCTAATCCTAACCCTAACTCTCACCCTCACCCTCAACCTAGCCCTACCCCTAACACTAACGCTCACCATAACCCTAACCTCCAACCTAACCCTAATCCTAAACCTAATGCTAACCCTCACCCAAACCCTAACACTCACCCCAAGACTTACCCTCACCCTAACCCCAACCCTAATGCTCACCATAACCCTAACCCTCAAACTCATAGTCACCCTCAGCCTAACCCTAAACCTAAGCCTAAACCTATCCCTAAACCTCACACTCAACCTCACCCTAAACTTAACCCTAACCCCAACCCAAACCCTCAACTGAACCCTCACCCTCACCCTCACCCTAACCCTCACCCTCACCCTCACCCTACCCCTAACCCTAATACTAACCCTAAGCCTAACCCTAAACCTGACCCTCAACCTAACCCTTACCCTCACCCTAACACTAAGGAGAAACCTAACATGAACCCACACAGTAATCATAAAACTCACCCTAACCCTAACCCTCACACTATCCCGAACCCTCACCCTAACGCTAACCCTCACCCTCACCCTAACCCTAACCCTCACCCTCATCTAACCCTCACCCTAACCCGCACACTAACCCTCACCCTAACACTCTACCACAACCTCACCCCAAACCTAACCCTAATGCTCACACTCAACATAACCCTAAACCTCACACTCACCCGCACCCTCAGCTTAAACCTAAGTCTAAAAATAAACCGAACCCTAACCCTCACACTCAACTTCACCGTAACCCTAATCCTAACCCTAAACTTAACCCTCTCACTCACCCTCACCCTCAACCTAAACCTAACCCAAACACTCAACCGAAACTTCACCCTCACCCTAACCCTAACCCTCACACTCATCTAACCCTCAACCTAACCCTCACCCTAACCCTAAACCTCACCCTAACCCTAACCCTCATGCTCACAGTCACCCTCAGCCTAACCCTAAACCTAAGCATAACCCTATCCCTAATCCTCACATTCACTGTCACCCTAAACCTAACCCTAAGTCTCACCCTCACACTCAACCTCACCCTAACCCTAACCCTCACCCTCACCATAAACATCACCCTAACCCTAACCCTCACCATTACCCTCACCCTAGCCCTAACCCTCATACTAACCCTAAACCTCACCATAATCCTAACCCTCAACCTAACCCTTACTCTCACCCTAACACTAATCCTAAACCTAACATGAACCCTCACAGTAAATGTAAACCTCACCCTAACCCTAACACTCACACTAACCCTAACCCTCACCCTAACCCTAACCATACCCCTCACCCTAACCCTCACTCTGACCCTAAACCCAACCCTAACCCTCACCCTCACCATCATCCTAACACTCACCCAACCCTAACCCTCACCCAAACCCTAACCTTCATACTCTCCCGAACCCTCACCCTCACTCTAACTCTCACCCTCATCCTCACCCTAACCCTCACCCTAACCCTAACCCTATCAATCACCCTCACTCTCACCCTCACCCTCAGCCTAACTCTAAACCTAACACTACTCCTAAACCTATACCTCACCCAAACCCTCAACTTAACCCTAAACCTAACCCTCAACTTCACCCTAACCCTAACCCTCACTGACAAGCTAGTATTCACCAAAACCCTAATCCTAACCCTAACCCTCACCCTAACCCTAACCCTCACCCTAACACTCACCCTTACCCTCACCCTAACCCTCACCCTCACCCTAACCCTAGACCTCACCCTAACCCTAACCCTAACCCTCAACCTAACCTTTAACTTTACCCTCACACTAACTCTAACCCTCAACTTAATGCTAACCCTAACCATCACCCTCACCCTCACCCTCACCCTAAGCCTCACTGTCACCCTCACGCTCACCCTCACACTAAACCTAACCCTTACCCTAAACCTATTCCTCACCCTAACAATAAACCTCACAATCACCCTCACGCTCACCTCACCCTAACCCTAAACCTAACCCTAACCCTCAAGCTAAACCTACCCTAACCCTAATGTAACTCTAACTCTCACACTCAAGCTAAACCTCATGCTAACCCTTACTCTCAGCATAAATCTAACCCTAACCCTAACCCTCGCACTGACCCTATCCCTTACCCTAACCCTAACCCTAATCATTACCTTCACCCTAACCCTCACCCTAAACCTCACGCTAACCCAAACCCTCATCCTAAACCTCACCCTAACCCTAACCCCATCCCTAACCCTAACGCTAACCCTAATGCCCAATCTAACTGTAACCATACGCCTCAAACTAACTTTCATCCTAAACTTAACCCTAACCCAAACCCTTACGTTAACACTAACCCTAACACTCAACCTAACCCTAATCCTCACCCACACCCTCAGGCTTATCCTCAGCCTAAACCTAACCCTAACCCTAGTCCTCACCCTCATCCTAACTCTAACCCTAACCTTCACTCTCACCCTCACACCCACCCTCACCATAACCCTAACCCGAACCCTAAACTGAAACCTCACCCTAACCCTCATCATAACCTTCTCCCTAACCCTCATCCTAACACTAACCCTAACCCTTACCGTAACACTAAACCTCATCCTAAACCTCACCCTAACCCTAAACCTATCCCTAACCCTAAGGCTAACCCTAATGCTCACACTAACCATAACCGTACCCCCCATCTAACCCTCATCCTAATCTTAAGCCTAACCCAAACGCTCACGCTAACCTTACCCCTAAAACTCACCCTAACTCTAATCCTCACCCACACCCTCACCATCACACTCAGCCTAACACTCAGCCTAAGCCTAAACCTAACCCTAACACTCACACTAACCCTCACACTCACCCTAAACATAAGCCTCACCATCACCCTCAACCTCACCCTTACCGAAAACCTAACCCTCACATTACCCCTAACACTCACCCTAATGCTAAGCCTCAACCTAACCATTACACTCACCCTAACACTAAGTGTAACCCTAAAACTTAATCTCACAATAACCGTCACCCTAAACATCACCCTATCCCTAACCCTAACCCTAACCCTCACCCTAACCCTAACCCTCACACTAACCCCTACCCTCAGCCTAAGCCAAAGCCTAAGACTAACCCTAACCCTAATCCTCACACTCACCCTCACCCTCAACCTCACCCTAAACCTAACGCAAAACCGCAAACCAACCCTCAAACTCACCCTAAACATCACCCTCACCCTAACCCTCACCCTAATCTGCACCAGAACCCTAACCCTCACCATAACGCTAATCCTCACCCTCACCCTTACCCTAACCCTCACCCTAACCCTAACCCTCACCCTCATCTAACCCTCACCCTAACCCAAACCCTAAATCTCACCCTAACCCTAAACCTCACCCTCACCCTAAACATAACCCTAACCCTCATTCTCACCCTCACATTCAGCTTAAACCTAAGCCTAACAATAACCCGAACCTTAACCCTCACACTCACCCTCACCCTAAACCTAACCCTAACACTAATCCTAACCCTCTCACTCACTCTCACACTCACCCTAACCCTAAGCCAAACCCTCCACCTAAACATCACCCTAAACATAACCCTCACCCTAACCCTTAGCCTAACCCTCACCCTAACCCTAACCCTCACCCTCACGCTCAACCTAACCCTACCACTAACGCTAACCCTCACCCTAACCCTAACCTCCAACCTAACCCTAACCCTAAACTTAACGCTAACCCTCACCCAAACCCTAACACTCACCCGAACAATAACCTCACCCTAACCCCAACCCTAATGCTCACCATAACAATAAACCTCAAGCTCATAGTCACCCTCAGCCTAACCCTAAACCTAACCCTAACCCTATCCCTAAACCTCACACTCACCCTCACCCTAAACCTAAACCTAAGTGTCAACCTCACCCTAAACCTAACCAAACCCTCAACTGAACCCTCACCCTCACACTCACCTAACCCTCACCCTCACCCTAAACATCACCCTAACCCTAACCATCACCCTTAATCTCACCCAAGCCCTAACCCTCATACTAACCCTAAACCTCACCCTAAACCTCACCCTCAACCTAACCCTGACCCTCAAGCTAACACTAAGCCTAAACCTAACATGAACCCTCAAACTATCCCTAACCCTCACCCGAACCCTAACGCTAAACCTGACCGTAACACTAACCATCACCCTCACTCTCACCCTGAGCCTAACCCTCAGCCTAAAGCCTAACCCTAAACCTAACCCTCACAGTCAACCTCACCCTAACCCTAAATCTAAGCCTCACCCTCACCCTCAACCTCACCCTAAACCTAACGCAAACCCACAAACCAACCCTCACACTCACCCTAAACATCACCCTAACCCTAACCCTCACCCTATCGCTATTCCTCACCCTCAACCTAACCCTAACCCTCACCCTAACCCTAACCCTCACCCTGATTTAACCCTCACCCTAAATCAAGCCCTAACCCTCACCCTAACCCTCAACCTCACCCTCACCCTAAACCTAACCCTAATGCTCACACTCAACATAACCCTAACCCTCACACTCACCCTCACCCTCAGCTTAAACCTAAGCCTAACAATCACCCTAACCCTAAACCTCACATTCACCCTCACCCTAAACCTAACCCTAAATTTAATCCTAACCCTCTCACTGACCCTCACACTCAACCTAACCCTAACCCAAACCCTCAACCTAAACATCACCCTAAACCTAACCCTCACCCTAACCCTTATCCTAGCCCTCACCCTAACTATAACCCTCACCCACAGGCTCACCCTAAACGCAATCCTAAACCTAACCCTCACCCTCACCCTCAACCTAACCCTCACCCTAAACCTAACCCTCACCCTAACCCTAACCCTCACGCTCACAGTCACCCTCAGCCTAACCCTAAACCTAAGCCTAACCCTATCACTAATCCTCACATTCACCGTCACCCTAAACCTAACCCTAAGTCTCACCCTCACCCTCAACCTCACCCTAACCCTAACCCAAACCCACAACTGAACCCTCACCCTCACCCTCATCCTAACCCTCACCCTCACCATAAACATCACCCTAACCCTAACCCTCACCATTACCCTCACCCTAGCCCTAACCCTCATACTAACCCTAAACCTCACCATAAACCTCACCGTCAACCTAACCCTTACTCTCACCCTAACACTAAGCCTAAACCTAACATGAACCTTCACAGTAACTGTAAACCTCACCCCAACCCTAACACTCACACTAACCCTAACCTTCACCCTAACCCTAACCATACCCCTCACCCTAACCCTCAATCTGACCCTAAACCCAACCCTAACCCTCACCCTCACCATCATCCTAACACTCACGCAACCCTAACCCTCACCCAAACCCTAACCCTCATACTCTCCCGAACCCTCACCCTCACTCTAACACTCACCCTCATCTTCACCCTAACCCTCACCCTAACCCTAACCCTATCAGTCACCCTCACCCTCACCCTCAACCTTAGTCTAACTCTAAACCTAACACTACTCCTAAACCTATACGTCACCCAAACCCTCAACTTAACCCTAAACCTAACCCTCACCTTCACCCTAACCCTAACCCTCACTGACAAGCTAGTATTCACAATAACCCTAATCCTAACCCTAACCCTCACCCTAACCCTAACCCTCATCTTAACACTCAACCTTACCCTCACCCTAACCCTCACCCTCACCCTAACCATAAACCTCACCCTAACCCTAACCCTAACCCTCACACTAACCTTTAACCTTACCCTCACCCTAACCCTCACACTAACTCTAACCCTCAACATAACCCTAACCCTAACCATCACCCTCACCCTCACACTCACCCTCAGCCTAACTTTAAACCTAACCCTACTCCTAACACTAACCTTCACCTTCACCCTCACACTAACCCTAACCCTAAAACTAAACCTAATCCTAACCCTCACACTCACCCTCACCCTCACCCTAAGCCTCACTGTCACCCTCACGCTCACCCTCACCCTAAACCTAACCCTCACCCTAAACCTATTCCTCACCCTAAAAATAAACCTCACAATCACCCTCACGCTCACCTCACCCTAACCCTAAACCTAACCCTAACCCTCAAGCTAAACCTACCCTAACCCTAATGTAACTCTAACCCTCACACTCACGCTAAACCTCACGCTAACCCTTACTCTCAGCATAAATCTAACCCTAACCCTAACCCTCGCACCGTCCCTATCCCTTACCCTAACCCTAACGCTAACCATAACCTTCACCCTAACGCTCACCCTAACCCTCATCCTAAACCTAACCCTCATCCTAAACCTCACCCTAACCCTAAATCTATCCCTAACCCTAACGCTAACCCTAATGCTCAATCGAACTGTAACCATACCCCTCAAACTAACTCTCATCCTAAACTTAACCCTAACCCAAACCCTTATGTTAACACTAACCCTAACACTCAACCTAACCGTAATCCTCACCCACACCCTCAGCCTTATCCTCAGCCTAAACCTAACCCTAACCCTAACCCTAATCCTCACCCTCATCCTAACTCTAACCCTAACCTTCACTCTCACCCTCACCTCCACTCTCACCATAACCCTAAACCGAACCCTAAACTGAACCCTCACCCTAACCCTTATCCTAACCTTCTCACTAACCCTCATCCTAACCCTAACCCTAACCCTTACTGTAACCCTAAACCTCATCCTAAACCTCACCCTAACCCTAAACCTATCCCTAACCCTAACGCTAACCCTAACGCTCACACTAACCATAACCGTAATCGTCAACCTAACCGTCATCCTAAGCTTAAGCCTAACCCAAACCCTCACGCTAACCTTAACCCTAAAACTCACCCTAACTCTAATCCTCACCCACACCCTCACCATCACACTCAGCCTAACCCTCAGCCTAAGCCTAAACCTAACCCTAACACTCACACTCACCCTCACACTCACCCTAACCCTAAGCCTCACAATCACCCTCAACCTCACCCTTACCGAAACCCTAACCCTCACATTAACCCTAACCTTCACCCTAATGTTAATCCTCAACCTAACCCTTACACTCACTCTAACACTAAGTGTAACCCTAACACCTACTATCACAACAACCTTCACCCTAAACATCACCCTACCCCTAACCCTAACCCTAACCTTCACCCTAACCCTAACATTCACACTCAACACCAGCCTCAGCCTAACCCAAAGCCTAAGCCTAAGCCTAACCCTAACCCTCACACTCATCCTCACCGTAACCGTAAGCCTAATCCTCACCCTCACCCTCAACCTCACCCTAACCCTCACCCTTAAGATCACCCTAACCCTAAACCTCACCCTAAACCTCACCCTATCGCTAACCCTCACGCTGACCCTAACTCTCACCCTCAACCTAAACCTCAATCTAAACATTACCCTCAACCTAACACTAAGCCTATCCCTAACACTAACCTTCACTAACCCTAAACCTCACCCTAACCCTAACCCTCACCCTAACTTAACCCTAACACTCACCCTAACCCTCAACCTAACCCTTAATCTCACCCTAACACTAACCCTAACACTAAACCTCAACCTCACCCTAAACCTCACCCTAACCCTAACCCTAACAGTAACTCTCAACCTCACCCTCAACCTCACCCTAACACTAACCATCACCCCAACACTTACCTTCACCAAAACCCTCACCCTAACGCTAACCCTAATGCTAAACCTCACCTCACCCGTAACCTCACCTTAACCGTAACCCTAACCCTAACCCTAACAATAATCCTAACCCTAACCCTAAACCTAATCCTTACCCTAACCCACACCATCACCCTCACCTTCACCCTAAACGGAACCCTAATCCTCTCCATAAACCTAAATCTCTACCTAAACGTAACCCTCACACTCACCCTAAACCTCATCCTAAAACTTACCCTCACCCTAACCCTCAGCCTGACCCTAAACTTATCCCTAACCCTCACCTTAACCTTCACCCTAAACCCAACCGTAACGGTCACTCTCAAACTAACCCTGAACCTCACCATAACCCTAAACCCGCCCCTCATCCTAACCATCATCCTAACCCTCACCCTAACCCTAAATCTAAACCTAAAACTTACCCGCACCCTAACACTCACGCTCACCCTCACCCTAAGCCTCACCCTCACCCCCACCCTAACCATGACCCTATCCCTCACCCTCACCCTCACCCTAAGCCTAAGCCTCACACTAACCCTAACCCTAACTCTCACACTCAACCTCACCCTCAGCGTAATCCTAAGCTTAATATTAACCCTAACCCTAACCCTCACACTCACTCTCACCCTAAACCTAACCCAAACACTCAACCAAAACCTCACCCTCACCCTCACCCTAACATCACACTCACCCTAAACATCACAATAATCCTTATCCTCACCCGCACCCTAACCTTAACCCTAACAATAACCCAAACCCTAACCCTAAACCTAACCCTCACCCTAACCCTAAACCTCACGCTAACCCTCGCCCTCACCCTCACCCTCATCTTAACCCTAAGCCTAACCCTAACCCTCACCCTTACACTCACCTTAACACTAATCCTAACCCTAAACCTCACCCTAACAGTAACCCTAACCCTCACCATTACTTTATCCTCAACCTAACCCTAACCCTCACAGTAACCTTTATGCTCACCCTAACCCTAACCCTACCCTTCACCCTAACCCTCACCCTAATTCTAACCTTAAACCCTAACCTAATCCTCTCTCTAACCCTAACCCTCACCCTCACCCTCACCCTAACCCTCACCCTAATTCTAACCTTAACCCCTAACATAACCCTCTCTCTAACCCTAACCCTAACCCTCACCCTCACCCTCTCACCTAATCCTCACCCTAACCCTAACCTCTACCTAACCGAGACCCTCACCCTCAACTTCGCCCTCATCTTTACACTAACACTCACCCTCACACTACCCCGCACGCAAAACCTAACCCAAATCCTAAACCTCACACTCACCCTCACTCTCACCTTCAGCCTAAACCTAACTCTAAAGCTAATCCTAAACATAACCCTCAGCATTACTCTAACCCTCACCCTTAACCCTAAACCTCACCCTCACCCTAACCCTAACCGTAACCCTCACACTAAACCTAACCCTCACTGTAAACCTAAACCTAAACCTCACCGTATCCCTCACCCTAAACCTAACCCTAACTCTCACCCTAACCCTAATCATCACACTAATCTAGCCATCCCCCATAACCCTAACCCACACCCTAAACCTGACCCTCACCCCACCCTCAAATTTACACTAAGGTTAACTCTCACCCTAACCCTAACCCTCACCCTAAACCTAACCCTCACCCTATCCCTCAACCTAACCCTAACCCTAAGCATCACCCTCACCCTCACCTTAACCACAACCCTAATCCTAACCCTCAACCTATTCCTAACCCTCACCCTAACCCTAATCCTCACCCTAACACTTTCCCTCACCCTAACACCAACCCTAACCCTAACACTAAGCCTCACACTAACCGTAACAATCACCCTAAGCCTAACATTAACCTTAACCCTAACCCTCACCCTCACCCTAAACCTATCCCTAACCCTAACCCACACCCTCACCCTCACCCTCATCCTCACCCTCACCCTAAATCTAACCCTAACAATAACCCTAAACCTAACCCTAAACCTAACCCTCACCCTAATGCTAACCCTCACTCTAACCCTCATCCTCACCATCACCCTCACCTTAACCCTAAGCCTAACACTAACCCAAACCCTCATCCTCACCTTAAAACAAAAGCTAACTCTAACCCTCACCCTAACAGTAACCCTAACCCTCACCCTCACCCTAACCGTCACTCCAACTTTATCCTCACCCTATCCCTACCCCTCAAATTAACCCTAATGCTTACCCTAACCTTAACAGTACACCTCACCCGAACCCTCACCCTAACTCTAATCCTAACCCTAAACCTAACACTCATCTAAACCTAACCCTAATTTTCAACGTTACCCTAACCTTTACCATCACCCGAACCCTCACACTAACCCTAACACTCACCCACACCCTAATCCTCAAGCTCACCCTAACCCTAACCCTCACCTAATCCTCACACTAACTTAACCATTATCTAACAAAGACCCTCACCCTCAACCTCACCCTAAACTTCACCCTAATCCTCAAGCTCACCCTAACCCTAACCCTCACCTAATCCTCACACTAACCTTAACCATTATCTAACAAAGACCCTCACCCTCAACCTCACCCTAAACTTCACCCTAACCCTCACCCTCACCCTAGCCCTCACCCTAAACGTAACCCTTACTCTAAACCACACCCGCACCCTCACCCTCATGCTCAGCCTTACCTTACCCTACCCCTAATCCTAACCCTAACCCTCAACCTGATCATAACACTCACCATAACCCTTACCCTCACCCTCACAATATCCCTAACCTTAACCCTCACACTAAACCTAACCCTCACCCTAAACCTAACCCTACCCCTCACCCCAAAACTCAACCTAAACCTAAACCTAATCCTCACCCTAACGCTAACCCTCACCCTCACCATAGCCCTCACCCTAATCCTAACCCTCATCTTAAACTTCACCCTCACACCACCCTCAAACTAACCCTAACCCTAACACTCACCCTAACCCTAACCCTAACCCGCACACTAGCCCTCACCTTAAACCAAACCCTAACCCTCCCCCTCACCCAAACCCTAAACTTAACCCTAACCCTAACCCTCACCCTAACACTAACCTTAACCCTAACCCCAACCCTAACAATCACCCTCAAGCTCACCTTATCCCTAACCCTAACCCTTACCCTAACCTTCACTCCAACCCTGCTGCTAACTCTAACACTCACCCTAACCCTCACGCTATCACTTACCCACACCATAAACCTAAACCTAACCCTCACCCTGACACTCACCCTAAATCTCACCCTAAACTTAACCCTAACCCAAACACGAAACCCTAACCCTAACCTGAACCCTAACCCTCACCCGAAACCTTAAACCTAACCCTAAACCTAACCCTCAAGCTAAGTGTCACCCTATCCCTAACCCTATCCCAAACCCTAACCCACACCCTAAACCTTATACTCACCCTCACCCTAACCCTAACCCTAACGCTGACGCTTACAATAACTCTAATCCTCACCCTAAACCTAAACTTACCCCTCACCCTAACCCTCATCCTAACCCTAAATCTAACTCAAAACCTATCCCTAACACTAATTCTAACCCTAACCCTCACCCTCATCATAACTCACCCTAACCCTAACACTCTCAACCTCACCCTCAACCTCAGCCTAACCCTTACCCTCACACTAACCCTAACCATCACGCTAACCCTTAACCTAATCCTCGACACTAAACCTAACCATAACCCTTACACTAACCCTAACCCTAAACATCACCAAAATCCTCAATAACCCTAAATCTAGTCCTAACCCTAACCCTTACCCTCACCCTTACCCTAACACTCACCCTAACCCTAACCTTCACCCTAACACTAAGCCTAACCCTAACACAAACCCTCACACTAAACCTAACCCTCAGCCTAAACCTAACCCTCAACCTAAACATAACCCTAACCCAAATCCTCACCCTCAACTTTTCCCTCACACTAACCCTTTTCCTATCACTAACCCTAACCCTCACCCTTTAAGTAACCCTAACCCTCACCAAAAACCTCACCCTTACCCTCACCTTACCATCACCCTAACCCTCACTCTAACACAAAACCTCAACCTAACCTAATCAAAACACTCACACTAAACCTCACCTTAAACCTAATGCTAACCCTAACACTCACCCTCACCCTAACCCTCATCCTAAACCTGAACCTCACTCTAACCCTAACCCTAACCCACAACCTCACCCTAAACCTCACCCTAACCCTAACCCTCACCCTAATCCTTAACGTCACCCTAACCCTCACTCTACACCTAACCCTAAGCTAACCCTAAACCTCACCCTAACCCTCACCCTCACCCTAACCCTAACCTTCACCCTAACACTAAGCCTAACCCTAACACAAACCCTCACACTAACCCTAAACCTCAGCCTAAACCTAACCCTCAACCTAAACCTAACCCTAACCCAAATCCTCACCCTCATCTTATCCCTCACACTAACCCTTTTCCTATCCCTAACCCTAACCCTAACCCTAACCCTCACACTTTCTGTAACCCTCACCCTCACCAAAAACCTCACCCTTACCCTTACCTTACCCTCACACTAACCCCCACCCTAAGCCAAAACCTCAACCTCACCTAATCAAAACATTCACACTAAACCTCACCCTAACCCTAATGCTAACCCCAACACTCACCCTCACCCTAACCCTCACCTTAAACCTGAATTTGACTCTTACCGTAACCCTAACCCACAATCTCAGCCTAAACCTCACCCTAACCCTAACCCTCAAACTAATCCTTACCTTTATCCTAACCCTCACCATAAACCCAACCCTAAGCTAACCATAAACCTCACTCTAACCCTCACCCTCATCCTAACCCTAATCCAAACCCTAACCCTCAGCCTAAACCTCACCCAAACCCTAACCTTAACCTTCACACTAAACCTAACCCTCACCCTAAGCTTAACCCTACCCCTCACCCTAACCCTAACCCTCATGCTCACCCTAAACCTAACCCTAACCCTATCCCACACCCTCACCCTCACCCTCATCCTCACCCTCACCCTAAACCTAATCCTAACAATAACCCTAATCGTAAACCTAACCCTCACCTTAACCCTAACCCTCAAGCTAACCCTCATCCTCACCCTCACCCTCACCTTAACCCTAAGCCTAACCCTAACCCTCACCCTCACCCTCAACTTAACTCTAAAGCTAACCCTAACCTTCACACTAACAGTAACCCTAACCCTAACTCTCACCCGAACCGTCACTCTAACATTAACCTCACCCTAACCCTAACCCTCACATTAACCCTAATGTTCACCCTAACCTTAACAGTATCCCTCACCCAAACCCTCATCCTAACTCTAACCCTAACCCTAAACCTAACCCTCACCTAACCCTAAATCTCAACCTTACCCTAACACTCAACATCACCTGAACCCCCACCCTAAACCTACCACGCACCCACAACCTATCCCTAAAGCTCACCCTCTCCCTCACCCTCACCTAATCCTCACCCTAACTCTAACCATTATCTAACAAAGGCCCTCACCCTCACCCTCACCCTAAACTTCACCCTAACCCTCACCCTCACCACAGCCCACACCCTAAACGTAACCCTACCCTTAAACCTCACCCGCACTCTCACCTTCATGCTCAG
The DNA here is from genome assembly GCF_024711535.1 of Dipodomys merriami. Taxonomy (NCBI): domain Eukaryota; kingdom Metazoa; phylum Chordata; class Mammalia; order Rodentia; family Heteromyidae; genus Dipodomys; species Dipodomys merriami. The sequence goes on from NW_027206346.1 coordinate 3,988,937, forward strand.
CCTTACCCTAACCCTACCCCTAATACTAAACCTAACAATCAACCCCAACATAACCCTCACCATAAACCTTACCGCCACCCTCACCCTAACCCTAACCATAACACTCTCACTAAACCTAACCCTCACCCTAAATCTAACCCTACCCCTAACCCCAAACATCAACCTAAACCTAACCCTAACCCTCACCCTAACGCTAACCCTAACCCTCACCCTAGCCCTCATCCTAATCCTAACCATCATCCTATACCTCACCCTTACACCACCCACAAACTAACCCTAACCCTAAACCTCAACTTAAGCTTAACCCTCACCCTAACCCTAACCCGCACCCTAGCACTCACCCTAACCCTAACCCTAAACCTCCCCGTCACCCTAACCCTAAACCTAACCCTAACCTTCACCCTAACCCTCACCCTAACAGTAAACCTAACCCTAACCCTCACCTTTACCTTAACCCTCACCCTAACCCTTAACCTCATCCTTACTCTAAACCTCACACTAAACTAACCCTCACCCTAACTCTAACCCTAACCGTCACCCTCACCCTCACCCTCACGCTAACCCAAACCCTAACCCTCTCCCTCACCCTCACCCAAACCCTACTATTAACTGTAACACTCACTCTAACCCTCACACTATCACTTAAACACACCATAAACCTAAACATAACCCTAACCCTCACCCTCACCATAAACCTCATCCTAACCCTAACAGTAACCCAAACACGAAACCCTTAACCTAACCCTAAACTGAGCCCGAACCCTCATCCGAAACCTTAACCCTAAACCTAAACCAAACCCTCAAGCTAACGGTCACCCTAAACCTAACCCTATCCCTAACCCTAACCCTCACCCTTACCCGCACCCTAAACCATATCCTCACCCTCAACCTAACCCTAAACCTAACGCTAACCCTCACAATAAATCTAACCTCACTCTAAACCTAAATTTACCCCTCACCCTAACCATCATCCTAACCATAAACCAAACCCAAAACCTCTCCCTAACACTAATCCTAACCCTAACTCTCACCTTCACCCTCACCCTCAGCCTAACCCTAACCCTCACACACCCTAACCGTCAAGCTAACCCTCAACCTAATCCTCACAATAACCCTAACCCTAACCCTTACACTAACCCTAATACTAAACCTCAACAAAACCCTCAGTAACCCTAAACCTAGACCTTACCTTAAAACTTACCCTCACCCTAAACCTAACCCTCACCCTCACCCTAACCCTAAAACTCACCCTAATCCTCACCCTAACGCTCACTCTCACACTCACCCTCACCCTAACCCTCACCCTAACCCTCACCCTAACCCTAATGCTAACTCTAACACTCACCCTAACCCTCATGCTATCACTTGCCCACACCCCAAACCTAAGCCTAACCTTAAACCACACCCTCACATTAAACCTCACCCTAACCCTAAACCTAATCCTAACCCTCACCCTCACCCTATCCCTAACCCTAACCCTAACACTCACCTAACCCTAACCCTAACCTTCAACGTCACCCTAACCCTAACCATTACCCGAACCCGAACCCTAACCCTAACCCTCACCCACACCCTAACGCTAAAGCTCACCCTCACCCTCACCCTAAACCTAACCCTCACCCTAACCCTTAACCTCACCCTAATCCTAACACTAAGCCTAAATTAAAACTCACAATAACCCTCACCCTCACCCTAACTGTAACCCAAAACCTAACGATCAACCTAACCCTCACCCTAACCTTAACTCTAAACCTAACCCTAAACCTCACATTAACCCTAACTCTCACCCTAACCCTAACCCTACCCTTCACCCTAACCCTCATGCTAACTCTAAACCTCAACCTTAGCAGAAACCTAACCATATCCCTAACCATAAACCTCACCTTAAGGCTAACTCCAACCCTAAACCTAACCTAACCCGTACCCTAACCCTAAGTCTAACCCTTTCCCTAAACTTAAACCTTACCTTCACCCTCTCCCTCAGCATAACCCTAAACCTAACCCTAACCCTCACCCTCACCCTAGCCCTCCCACTAAACCTAATCCTAACAATAACCCTCATCTTAATCCTCACCCTAACCCTAACCCTAACCATCACCCAAAACCTATTCCTCACCCCCACCCTACCCTTCAGCCTAAACCTAAGTCTAAGCCTAACCCTAACCCTAAACCTCACCCTCAACCTAGCCCGCACCCTAACCCTAATCCAAACGATAACCCTCAACCTAACCCTCACCCTAAAGCTAACCCTAAACCTCACACTAAACCTAAACCTAACCCTCAACCTAAACCTAACCCTCAACCTAAACCTAACCCTCATCCATACAGTAACTCTAACCCTAACCCTCACCCTAACACTAAACCTAACCCGAACCCTAAACCTCACACTAAACCTAACCCTAAACTTAACCCTCAAGCTAGCCCACAACCTAACCCGAATCCTAACCCTATACCTCATCCTAACCCTCACCCTAAACCTAACCCTAAACCTCATACTAACCCTAACCCTCACCCTCACCCTCAGCCTAACCCTAAGCCTAAGCCTAACCCTAACCCTAACCCTGACCCTCACCCTCACCCTAGCCCTCACCCTAACCCTAATCCTAACCCTAACCCTAACCCTAACCCTCACCCTCACCCTAAGGCTAAACATCACCCTAAGCTTATTCCTCTCCCCAACCATCACCCTCAACCTTACCCTAAGCCTAAGCCTAATCCTTATCCTAACCCTCACACTCACCCTCACCCTAAACCTAATCCTAACCCTAAACCTAACACTAACTTCACAGTAACCCTCACCCTAACCCTAACTCTAACCCTAATCCTCACCCTCAACCTAACCCTAAACCTCACCCTCACCCTCAGCTTAAACCTAAGCCTAACTCTAACCCTAACACTAATCCTCACACTCACCCTCACCCTAACCCTAAACTTAATCCCAGCCCTAACCCTAACCCTCACCCTAACCCTAACTCTAACCCTAAACCTCACCCTCACCCTAACCCTAAACCGCACCCTCACCCTCAGCTTAAACCTAAGCCTAACTCTAACCCTAACCCTAAACCTAACACTAACGCTAACCCTAACCCTCACACTAACACTAAATCTAAACCTAAACCTCAACCTCACCCTAACCCTAACCCTAAACCTAAACCTCACCCTAACCCTAAACGTCACCCTCACACTAACCCTAATCCTAATCCTAAACCTAACAATAACCCTAAACCTAACACTAACCCTCACCCCAAACATAAACCTCACCCTAATCCTAACCCTCACCCTAACACTTACCCTCAAGCTAACACTTAACCTCACCCTAACACTAACCCTCACACAAACCCTAACCTTCACCCTAACCCTAAACCTCACCCTAACTCTAACCCTAAACTTGACCCTCACCCTAGCACTCAACCTAACCCTAATTCTAACCCTAACCCTCAACCTCAACGTCATCCTCATTCTCACCGTAACCATAACCCTAACACTAACAATTACCCTAACCTTACCCCTAAACCTCACCCTAAACAAAACCATCAACCTAACACTAAACCTCAACCTAACACTTACCTCACCCTAACACTAACCCTCACACTATCCCTGAACCTCAACATAACCCTAAACCTAAACCTATCCCTAATCCTAACCCTCACCCTAACCCTAATTCTAACCCTAAACCTAACCCTAACACAAACCCTCACCCTAAACCTCACCCTAGCCATAATCCTAAACGTCACACTCACACTATCCCACACCCTAACCCTAATCCTAAACCTAAACCTCACCCTAACACTAACCCTAACACACACCCTCACCCGAACCCTCACCCTCACCCTAACCCTAACACTAACCCTAAACCTAATTCTCACCGTAAACCTCAACCTAACACTAAATTCTAAACCTAAACCTCAAACTCAAACTGATCCTAACCCTAACCCTAACCCTAAACCTCACCCTAACACTAACCCTAAACCTCACCCTCACCCTAGCCCTCACCCTAAACCTAATCCTAACCCTAACGGTCACCCTAACCCTAAACCTCACTGTCAACCTAACCCTCAGCCTAACCATAAGCCTAACCCTAAACCTAACCCTAACCCATACACTCACCCTCACCCTAACCCTAATCTTAACCATAACCCTAACAATAAACCTCACCCTAACCTTAAACCTAAAACTAACCCTAAACCTAACCCTCATCCTAACCCTCACCTGATCCCTAACTCTAACCCTAAACCTCACCTTCACCCTAACCCTAACTCTAACCCTAAACCTAACTCTAACCCTAACCCTTACCCTAAACTTCACACTAACCCTAACCCTCAACCTCACCCTCACCATAACCCTAATCCTCACCCTAACCAAAACCTTCATTCTAACCCTAACCCTCACCCTAACCACAACCCTCACCCTAACCCTAACCCTCACCCTAACAATTACCCTCACACTAACAATAACCCTAAATCTAACACTAACCCTCACAGTAACCCTAACTCTCAACCTAACCCTAAACTGAACCCTAAACCGAACCCTAAACCTCAGCCTCGCCCTAGCCCTCACCCTAACCCTAATTCTAATCCTAACCCTCAACCTAACCCTAACCCTCATCCTCGCCCTAAACCTTAAACTAACCCTAACAATAATGCTCAACCTAACCCTCACCCTCATCCTAACCCTCACCCTAACCCTTACCCTAACCCTTACCCTAAACCAAACCCTCACCCTTAGGGGAACACTGAACCTCAGCCTAAGCCTCACCTTTATTCTTACCGAAACGCTCACCCTAATCCTCATTCTAACCCTAACCATCAACCTAACACTCACCCTAACCCAGACCCAGTCCATCACCCTAAACATAACTCTCACCCTCACCCTCAACCTCAGCCTAAACCTAAGCCTAAGCCTAATATTAACCTTAACCCTCATCCTAACCCTCACCCTAACCCTAACCCTAACCATCACCCAAAACCTATTCCTCACCCCCAACCTCACCCTCAGCCTAACCCTAAGCCTAACCCTAACCCTCTCCCTCACCCTAGCTCTCACCCTAGCCCTAATTATAACCCTCACCCTCACCCTAACCTTAATCCTCATTCTCACCTTAAAACTCACATTAACCCTAACCCTAATCCTCAATTTAACCCTCACCCTAACCATATCCCGAAACATTAGCCTAACCCTCACCCTAACCCTAACACTCACCCTTATCTTAACCCTCACCCTCAGCCTAACCCTAATCCTCATCCTCACGCTAAACCTCACACTAACCCTAACACTAATCCTCAATCTAACCCTCACCCTAACCATAACCCGAAACCTTACCCTAAACCTCACCCTAACACTAAACCTAACAGTAACTCTAACTCTAAAACTAACCCTAAACCTCGTCCTATCCCTACCCTAAACCTCACCCTCACCATCACCCTCTGCCTAACCCTCAGCCTAATGCTAACCCGAACCCTAACCCTCACACTCACCCGCACCCTCACCCTCACCATATCTCTAACCCTAAACCTCTCCCTAACCCTAACCCTAAACCTCAACCTAAACCTCACCCTCACCCTAACCCTAACACTAACCCTAACCCTAAACCTCACACTAACCATCCCCCCTAACCCTAACCCTAACAATAACACTAACCCTAACACTAACCCTAACCCTAACCCTAACTATAACCCTCACCCTCAGCCTCACCCTCACCACAACTTAACCGTAACCATAACACTAACAATCAACCTGCCCCTAACCCTAACCCTAACCCTAACCCTCAACTCACCCTCACCGTAACTCAAATCCTAAACCTAACCCTATCCCTAACACTAAACCTCACCCTAACCCTCACCCTAGCCCTCACCCTAAACCTAATCCTAACCTTAAACCTCATCCCAACACTCACCCTAACCCTAAACCTAATCCGAACCCTAACCTGAACCCTAACACTTACCCTCATGCTCGGCCTAAGCCTAAGCCTAAGCCTAATCCTACCCCTAATCCTAACCCTCTCCCTAACCCAAACCCTAACACTACCCCTAATTCTAACCCTAAATCTCACCCTCACCATAACCCTAACTCAAACCCTAACCCTAAACTGAACTTCATCCTAACCCTGACCCGAACTCTCATCCTCACACTAACCATAAACCTCACCCTAATCCTAACTCTCACCCTAAAACTTAACCTCACCCTAACACTAACGGCAATGCTAACACTAACGCTCACACTAACCCAAACATCACCCTAACCCTAAACCTCACCCTAATACTAACCCTAACCCTCAACCTCACCCTAGCCTTCACCCGGACCCTAACCCTCATCCTCACCCTAAACCTCACACTAACCCTAACTCTAATACTCAATCTAACTCTCACCCTCAACCTAACCCTAATCCTAACCCTCACCCTTACCATAACCCTCACCCTCAGCCTAATCCTCACCTTTACGCTTAGCATCACACTCACCCTAACCCTCAACCTAACCATCACTCTAAACTTAACCCTCACCCTAATCCTAACTCAACCCCTAAACCTCACCCTCACCTTAATCCTAATTCCAACCCTAACGCTAACACTAAACCTCACCCTAACGCTAAACCTAACCCTAACCTTCCCCCTAAACATAACCCTGACCCTAAACCTAACCCTCACACTAACACTTACCCTCACCCTAACCCTAACCCTAACCCTCACATTAATCCAAACCCTCACCCTAATCCTAAACCTCACCTTAACCCTAACTCTAACCCTCACCCTCACACTAGCCCTCACCCTAACGCTAATTCTAACCCTCACCCTCACCATAACCCTAACCCTCATCCTCACCATAAACCTCACACTAACCCTAACCCTAACCCTAATCCTCAATCTAACCCTAAACGTAAATATAACACTAACCCTTACCCTAACCATAAACCTAACCATAACCCTCAACATTATATTAACCCTCACCCTCAGCCTAAACCTCATCTTTACACTTAACATCATCCTCACCCTAAACCTCACCCTAAACCTAAACCTCATCCTAACACTCACCATAACCGTAAACCTAACGATCACACTAACCCTAACCCTCACCCTCAATCTCACAGTCGGCCTAACCCTAAGCCTAAGCTTAAACCTTACCCTAAACCTCACCTTCACCCTAGCACTCACCCTAACCCTAATCCTAACCCTAACCCTCATCCTAACCCTCACCCTAACCCTAACCCTAACCATAACACTAACCCTAATCCTCACCCCAAACCTCACGCTCAACCTAACCCTAAGCCTAAGCTTAACCCTAACCCTAACCCTCACACTCACCCTCAACCTAAACCTAATCCTAACTCTAAACCTAACCCCAATCCTAAACCTCAACCTAACCTGCAACCTAACCTTAACCCTAACACTAACCCTAACCCTAAACTTAACCCTGGACATAAATCTCCCCCAAACCCTAAATGTAAACCTAAAACTAAACCTCACCCTAGCCCAAATCCTAACCCTAACCCTCAACCTAACCCTAACCCTCCCCCTCACTGTAAATCTAACACTCATCCTAACCCTCACCCAAACCATAACCCTAACCCTAAACCTTACTCAATCACTAACATTAACCCTCACCCTCACCCTAGCCCTCACCATAACACTAATCCTAACCCTAATCCTCATCCTAACACTCACCCTAATCCTAACAATAACCCTCACCCTAATCCTAAGCCTAACCCTAACCCTCAACCTAAACCTAACACTCACGCTAACCGTAACCCTAACCCTAAACCTCACCTTAAACCTAAACCTAACCCGAACCCTAATTCTCACCCAGACTCTAACTCTAACTCTAACACTAACCCTAACCTTAACCCTCATCCTCAGCCTCACCCTAAACCTAACCCTAACACTAACTCTCACATTAACCCTAACCCTAAGACACACCCTAACCTTAACACTAAAAACCTCACCCTAAATCTAACACTAACCCTCAACCTCACCCTCTCAGTAACCGTAACCCTAACCCTAACCCTAACAATAACCCTAACCCTAACCCTAATCCTAACTCTCACCCTCACCCTAAACCTAATCCTCACCCTTACCATAACACTATCCCTCATCCTAACCCTCACCCTAAACCTAAACCTCACCTTAACACTAACCCTAACCCTCACCCTCAACCTAGCCCTCATCCTAACCCTAATCCTAACCCTAATCCTCATTCTAAACCTCACCCTAACCCTAACCCTAAACCTCACCCTAATCCTAAGCCTAACTCTAAACCTCAACCTAACCCTAACACTCAGCTCAACTTAACCCTAACCCTAACCCTCACCCTAACCCAAAACATAACCTGAACACTAACTCTCACCCTAATCCTAACCCTAAACCTCACCCTAACACTAAAACTCACCCTCAGTGTAACCCTAAGCCTAACCCTAAACCTTACGCTAACCATCACACTCACCCTAAACCTTACTCTAATCCTTTTCCTAACCCTAACACTAACCCTCACCCTCAGCCTCAAATTAACCCTAACTCTTACCCTAAACCTCACCCAGAAACTGACCCTAAACTTAACAATAACCTTAAACCTCACCTTAACCCTCACCCTAAACGTAACCCTCTCCCTAGCCCTCACCCTAACCCTAATCCTAACCCTACCCTCAATCTAACCCTCACCATAACCCTAAAACTAACTCTCACCCTAAACCTAACCCTCACACTCAGCCTAACCCTAAGCATAACCCTAAGCATAACCCTAAACCTAAACCTAACCCTCACACTCACCCGCACACTCACCCTAACTCTAAACTTAACCCTAACCCTAACCCATACCCTAACGCTCCCCCTAACTCTATATCTAACCCTAAACCTCACCCTCACCCTAACCCAAACCCTAACTGTAACCCTAAACCCCACCCTAACCTTAACCCTAACCATCACCTAAACCTAATCCTCACCCACACCCTCACACTCAGCCTAACCTTAAGCCTAAGCCTAACCCTAACCCTAACCCTCACACTCACCCTCACCTTAACCCTAACTCTAACCCTAACACAAACCCTAAACCTCACCCTAACCCTAACACTAACCCTGACCCTCACCCTCACAGTAACCTTAAACCTGAACCTAACCGTAAAAATAACCCTAACCCTAATCCAAACCCTCACCCTATCCATAACCCTCAACCTAACCTCACACTAACACTAACCTTAACCCTAACCCTAACCCTCAGACTAACCCTAACCCTAACCCTAAACCTCACCCTCAACCTAACCCTAACATTAACCCTAAGCCTCACCCTAACCCTAACCCTCACACTAACCTTAACTCTACCCCTAAACCTCACCCTCTACCCCTAACTCTAACCCTAACCCTAACACTGAACCTCACCCTAAACCTAACCCTAACCCTCACCCTCAGACTCATGCTTAGCCTAAGCCTAAGCCTAAGCCTAACCCTTACCCCAAAACTCACCCTCACCCTAACCTTTACCCTAATCCTGATCCTAACCCTAAGCCTAACCCTAACATTCACCCTAACCCTAAACTTCACACTCACCATCATCCTCAGTGTAATCCTAAACCTAAGCATAACCTTAACCCTAATGCTCACATTCACCCTAAACTTTACAATAATCCTAATCCTAAACCTAAGCCTAACCCTCACCCTCACCCTCACCTTCACCCTATCCCTAACACTAACCCTAACCCTAATTCTCACCCTCAGCCTCACCCTAAAACTAACTCTAACACTAAACCTTACCCTCACCCTAATCCAAAACTTAAACGTAACCCTAAACCTCACCCTAACCCTAACCCTAAACCTCACCCTCACCCTAACCCTAATCCTATCCCTAATCCTCATCCTAACCCTCCCCCTAACCCTAAACCTAACCCTCACCCTAACCCTAATTCTAATCCTAACCATAACACTAAAAACCTCACCCTAAACCTAACCATCATCCTTACACTCACCGTAACCATAACCCTAACCCCAACAATAACATTAACCCTAACACTAATCCTATCCCTCTCCGTCATCCTCACCATAACCATAACCCTAACCCTAACAATAACATTAACCCTAACCCTAATACTAACCCTTACTCTAACCCTAATCCTAACCCTAACCCTCAACTTAACCCTAACCATCACCTTTACCGTAACCCAACCCTCATCCTAACCCTCATCCTAAAACTAACCCTAACCCAAAACCTCACCCTAACACTAACCCTAACCTTCACCCTCACCCTAGCCCTCAAGCTAACCCCAATCCTAACCCTAATCCTCATCCTAACCCTCACCCTAACCCTAATCCTAAACCTCACCCTAACCCTAAACCTAACCGTAACCCTCAAACTAACCCTAACCCTAAACCTCACACGAACCCAAACCGTATACCTCACCCTAACCCTAAACTTAACCTGAACCCTAACTCTCACCCTAAAACTAACCCTAACCCTCACCCAAACCCTAAACCTCACCCTCACCCTCAACTTCAGTGTAACCCTAAGCAGAGCCCTAATCCTAACCCTAACCCTTACACTCACCCTAACACTTACCCTAATCCTAATCCTAACCCTAACTCTAACCCTCACCCTCAGCCTCACCTTAACCCAAACTCTAACTCTAAACCTCATCCTCACCCTAACCCTAACCCTAAACCTCACCCTAACCCTAACCCTAAACCTCACCCTCACCCTAGTCCTCAACCTAACCCTAATCCTAACACTAACCCTCATCTTAACCCTCCCCATACCCCTAACCCTAACCCTCACCCTAAACCTAATCCTCACCCACACCATCACCCTCAGCCTAACTCTAATCCTATCCCTAACGAAAACACTCACACTAACCCTAACCCTAAACCAAAACCTCACTCTAACCCTAAAGCTCACCCTCACCCTTACCTTCAGCCGAACTCTAAGCCTAATCCTTACCCTAACCCTAACCCTCACACTCACCCTAACCCTAACCCTAATCCTAATCCTAACCCTAACCCTAACCCTCACCCTCAACCTAACCCTCACCTTAAGCCTAACCCTAACATTAATCCTAACCCCAACCCTCGACCTAACCCTCCAACAAACCCTAAATATAACCCTAAACCTCACCCTCACCCTAACCCTAACCCTAACCCTAACCCTAAACCTCACCCTAACCCTAACCCTAACCCTCACCCTCACCGTCACCCTCACCATAACTCAAATGCTAACTCTAAAAATAACACTAATCCTAACCCTAAACCTAACCCTAACCCTAACCCTAACCCTAATGCTAACACTCACCCTCACCCTAACCCTAATCCTAACCCTAACCCTCACTTTAATGTAACCCTCAACCTCAACATAATCCTAACCCTCATCCTAACCCTCACCCTAACCCTAAACCTAACCCTAAAACTTACCCTAACACTAAACCTAATCCTCAACCTAGCCCTCACCCTAACCCTAATCATAACCCTAATCCTCATCCTAACCCTCACCCTAAACCTTAGCCTAACCCTCACCCTAAACCTAACCCTTACCCTCAGCCTAACCCTAACCCCACCCTCAGCCTAACCCTAAGCCAAACCCTAACCCTAAACTTAACCCTCACACTCACCCTAACCCTTAACCTAATCCTAATCCTAACGCTAATCCTAACCCTCACCATCACCCTAAAACCCACCCTAACCCTAACAATAACACTAAACTTAACCCTAACCCTCAATCTGAGCCTCACCCTTACCCTAACTCTAACCCTAAATCTCACCCTCAACCTAAACCTAGCCCTAACCCTAAACCTCACAATAACCCTAACCCTAAACCTCATGCTCACCCTAGGCCTCACCCTAACCCTAATCCTAACCCTCATCCTAGCCCTCACCCTAACACTCACCCTAACCCTCACCCTAACCCTAATCCTAACCCTAACCCTCACTCTACCCCTAACCCACACCCTGACCTTAACCCTAACCCTCATCCTAACCCTAACCCTAAACCTTACCCTAACACTAACCCTAACCCTCAAATTCAACCTCAGCCTCACCCTTACCCTAACTCTAAAACTAAACCTCATGCTCACCATAACACTTACCCTAATCCGAATCCTAACCCTAAGCCTAACCTTAACATTCACCCTAACCCTAAACTTCACCCTCACCTTCACCATCAGTCTAATCGTAAGCCTAAGCCTAACCCTAACACTAACCCTCACACTCACCCTAACCTTTACCATAATCCTAATCCTAAGCCTAAGCCTAACCCTCACCCTCACCTTCACTCTCAACCTAACCCTAACACTAACACTAACCCTAACCCTCACCCTCAGCCTCACCCTCACCCTAACTCTAATACTAACCCTAACCCTCACCTTAACCCTAACCATCACCCTTATCGTAACCCTAACCCTCATCCTAACCCTCACCCTAAACCTAACCCTAACCCTAAACCTCACCTTAACACTAACCCTAAACCTCACCCTCACCCTAGCCCTCATACTAACCCTAATCCTAACCCTAATCCTCATCCTAACCCTCACCATAACCCTAACCCTAAACCTCACCCTAAACCTAAACCTAACACACAACCTAACCCTAACCCTCAAGCAAATGTAACCCTAAACCTAACCCTCACCCTAACCCTAAACTTATCCTGAACCCTAACTCTCACCCTAAACGTAACCCTAACCCTCACTCAAACCCAAACCCTCACCCTCATCCTCAACCTCAGTGTAACCCTATGCTGAACCCTAAACCTAACCCTAACCCTCACACTCACCCTAACCCTTACCCTAATCCTAATCCTAACCCCAACTCTAACCCTCACCCTCAGCCTGACCTTAACCAGAACTCTAAACCTAAACCTCAACCACACCCTAACCCTAACCCTAAACCTAAACCTCACTCTAACCCTAAAACTCACCCTCACCCTCACCCTCAGCCGAACCCTAAACCTAATCCTAATCCTAACCTTAACCCTCACACTCACCCTAAACCTAACCCTAATCCTAATCCTAATCATTACCCTAACCCTCACCCTCAACCTAACCCTCACCTTAAGCCTAACCCTAACATTAATCCTAACCCCAACTCTCGACCTAACCCTCCAACTAACCCTAAATATAACCCTAAACCTTACCCTCACCCTAAACCTAATCCTAACCCTAACCCTCAACCTCACCCTAACCCTAACCCAACCCCTTCACCCTCAACGTTATCCTCACAATAACTCAAATGCTAACCCTAAAAATAACACTAATCCTAACCCTAAACCTAAACCTAGCCCTAACCCCAAACCTAATGCTAACACTCACCCTCACCCTAACCCTAACCCTCACCCTAATGTAATCCTCACCCTCACCATAACACTAACCCTCATCCTAACCCTCACCCTAACCCTAAACCTAGCCCTAAACCTTACCCTAACACTAAACCTAGTCATCACCCTAGCCCTCACCCTAACCCTAATCGAAAACCTAATCCTCATCCTAACCCTCACCCTAACCCTAACCCTAACCCTCACCCTAACGCTAACGCTAAACCTCAACCTAACCCTAACCCTCACGCTCACCGTAGCCCTAACCCTCACACTCACCCTAACCCTTACCCTAATCCTAATCCTAACCTTAAGACTAACCCTCATCATCACCCTAAACCTCACCCTAACCCTAACAATAACACTAACCTTAACCCTAACCCTCAACCTCAGCCTCACCTTTACCCTAACTCTAACCCTAAATCTCACCCTCACCCTAAACCTAACCATAACCCTAAACCTCACACTAACCCTAACCCTAAACCTCACCCTCATACTAGGCCTTACCCTAACCCTAATCCTAACCCTTATCCTAAACCTCACCCTAACACTAACCCTAACCCTCACCCTAACCCTAATCCTAACCCTAACCTTCGCTCTACCCCTAACCCTCACCTTGACTGTAATCCTAACCCTCATCCTAACCCTCACCCTAAACCTAAACCTAAACCTTACCCTAACACTAACCCTAAACCTCATCTTCAACCTCAGCCTCACCCTTAACTTAACTCTAAAACTAAACCTCACCCTCACCCTAAACCTTACCCTAATCCTAATCCTAACCCTAAGCCTAACCCTAACACTCACCCTAACCCTAAACAATACCCTCACCTTCACACTCAGTATAATCCTAAGCCTAAGCCTAACCCTAACCCTAACCCTCACACTCACCCTAACCTTTACCGTAATCCTAATCCTAAGCCTAAGCCTAAACCTCACCCTCACCCTAAACCTCACCCTCACCCTCACCCTCACCCTAACCCTAACACTAACCTTAACCCTAACCCTCACCCTCAGCCTCACCCTAAAACTAACTCTAACACTAAACCTTACCCTCACCCTAACCCAAACCCTAAACGTAACCCTAAAACTCACCCTAACCCTAACCCTAAACCTCACCCTCACCCTAGCCCTTACCCTAACCCTAACCCTAACCCTCACCCTCACCCTAACCCTAACCCTAATACTAACATTAACCCTAACCCTAATCCTAACCCTACTCTTCACCCTAACCCTCACCTTAAACTTAACCCTATCCCTAACCCTCACCCTCACGCTAGCCCTCACCCTAACCCTGATTCTAACCCTAACCCTCATCCTCAACCTAAACCTCACAGTATCCCTAACCCTAATCCTCTATCTAATCCTAACCCTAACCCTTACCCTAACCCTCACCCTAGCCCTAACCCTCACCCTTACCGTAACCCTCACCCTCAGCCTCACCCTCACCTTTGCTCTTACCCTCACTCTCATCCTAACCCTCACCCTAACCCGAACCCTCATCCTAACCCTCACCCTAACCCTAACCCTATCCATCACCATAACCTTAAGCCCCACCATCACCATCACCCTCATCCTAACCCTATGCCTAAGCCTAAACCTAACCCTAACCCTCACCCTCACACTAGATCTCACCGTAACCCTCACCCTAAACCTAAACCTCACCCTCACAGTAACCCTAACACTAACCGTTACCCTAAACCTAAACCTTTCGCTAACCCTCACCCTAATCCTTAACCTCACCCTAACCCTAAACCTAACCTTCACACTAACCCTAATCCTCACCCTAAACCTAACCATACCCCTCAGCCTAACCCTCATCCTAACCCTAAACGTTAGCCAAACCCTCAACCTAACCCTAACCTTTACTCTAACCCTAAACCTCATACTAACACTAACACTCACCCTCAACCTCACCCTCACCCTCACCCTAACCCTAACCCTCACACGAACCCTCACCCTCACATTAAACCTAACCCTAACCCACACCCTCACCCTCACGCTAATCCTAACCATAACCCTAAACCTAAACCTAACGGTAACCCTCACCCTCACCCTAAACCTAACCCTAACCCTAACCCTAACCCTAAAAATAACCCTATCCCTAACTCTAATCCTAATTCAAACCCACACCTTAACCCTAACCCTAACCCTAAACCTCACCCTAAACCTAACCCTAGACCTCACTGTAACCCTAACCGTAACCCTCACCCTCACCCTCACCCTAACCCTAACCCTAAAACTAACCCTAAAACTCACCCTCACCTTAACCCTTACCCTAAACCAAACCCTCACCATAACCCTAACTCTCACCGTCAGCGTAAACCTAACCCTAACCCTAAACCTAACTCTCAACCTAACCATAACCCTAACCTTAATCCTAAATTCCACCCTAGCCCTAGCCCTCACCCTAACCCTAACCCTAACCCTAAAGCTCACCCTAACCCTCACCCTCAACTTAACCCTAATCAAAACCCTAACACTCACCCTAACCCTCACCATAACCCTAACACTCATTCTAACCGTCACACTAACCCTAACCCTGACCCTAACCCTAACCCTAACCCTCACCATAAACTTCATATTAACACTAACCCTAACTCTAACTCTAAAACTCACCCTAACCCTAACCATAACCCTCACTTTCACCCTCACCCTAAACTGAACTGTAACCCTCACTCTAACCCTAACAATAACCCTAAACCTAATCTTAAACCTCAACCTCACCCTAACCCTCAGCCTCACCCTCAACCTCAACTTCACCCTAACCCTGACCCTCACCCTAGCCCTCACCCTCACCCTAACCCTAAACCTAAACCTCACCCGCACCCTCACTCTCACCCTCAGCCTAAACCTAACCCTATCTCTAATCATAACCCTAACCTTCACCCTCACCTGAACCCTCACCATATCCCTTACCCTCAACCTCAACCTAACCTTAACCGTAAACCTCACACTAAACCTAACCCTCACCCTAAACCTAACGCTAACCCTCATCATAACCCTAATGTTCACCCTCAACCTAGCCCTCACCCTAACCCAAAGCCTCACCCTAAACCTCACCCTCACACCACCCTCAAACTAAACCTAACCCTTACCCTCACCCTAACCCTAGCCCTCACCTTAACCCTAACCCTCACCCTAGCCCTCACCCTAAACCTAACGCTCACCCTCACCCTCATCCTCATCCTCAGCGTAACACTAACCCTATCCCTATTCCTAAACCTAAACCTCACCCTCACCATAAACATCACCATAATTCTTTCCCTCACACTAATCCTAACCCTAACCCTAACCTTTACTCTCACACTAAACGTAACCCTCACCCTAACCGTAACCTGACCCCTTACCCTAACCCTCACCTTAAGCCTAAACATAACCCTCACTCTAAACCTCACCCTAAACATCACAGTCACCCTAACCCTGACCCTAACCCTAATCCTAACCCTAAGCCTCACTCTAAACCTAACCCTCCCTCTCCCCCTAACCCTCACCCTAAACCTCACCCTAATACTAACCCTAACCCTCAGCCTAACCCAAAACCTAACCCTCACCCTAACCCTAATCCTAACCTCCAATCTAACCCTAATATTCAGCCTAACCTTAAACCTAACCTAAAACCTCACACTCACCATCACCCTCTCCTTAACCCTAAGCCTAAACCTAACCCTCACCCTCACCCTTACCTTAACACTAAACCTAACCCGAACCCTCACTCTAACAGTAACCATAAACCTCACCCTCACCCTAACCCTAACCCTTACTTTATCCTCACCCTAACCCTAACCCACACATTAACCCTAATACTCACCATAACCGAAACCCTACCCCTAACCCTAACCCTAACCCTAATTTTAACACTAACCCTAACCCTCACCCAAACCTCACCCTCTTACCACCCTCAAACTAACCCTAATCCTAACCCTAACCCTAACCCTAACCCTCAGCCTAACCCTCACCCTCACCCTAACCCTAACCCTCATCATAGCCCTCACCCTAACCCTAACCCTAAAACTCACCCTCACCCTCACCCTCACCATTACCCTCAGCGTAACACTAACGATAACCCTAATCCTAACCCTAAACCTCACCCTCACCCTAACCGTCACCCTAATTCTTAACTTCACACTAATCCTAAACCTAACCCTAAACCAAACACTCACACTAAACCTAACCCTCACCATAACCTTCACCCTAACCCTAATGCTAACTCTAACACTCACCCTAACCCTCACGCTATCACTCACCCACATGATAAACCTAATCCTAAACCTAAACCTCACCCTCACCATAACCCTCACCCTAGCCTTAACCCTAACTCTAACACTAATCCTAACCATAACCCTCACCCTAACGCTAACCCTTACCCTAACCCTAATCATAACCCTCACCGAAATCCTCAAACTAACCCTAACCATAATCCTAACCCGAAACCCTCATCCTAACCCTAACCCTAACTGTAACACTAACCCTAACCCTCACCCTAACCCTAACCCTAACCCTAACCCTCACCCTAACCTTAACCCTACCACTCATCCTAAACCTCATCCTATCCCTAACCCTAAACCTAACCCTAATCCTAAACCTCACCATAACCTTAACCCTCACCCTCAACATAACCATAAACCTAAACATAAATCTAAAAATAACCCTAACCCTAAACTTTATCCTAACCCTCACACTCACCCTAACCCTAACCCTAACTCTAACCCTCACCCTAAACCTAACCCTCTCCCTCACCGTAAACCTAAACCTAACCTTAACACTTACCCTCACCCTAACAGTAACCCTAACCCTAAACCTCACACTCACTCTAACCCTCACCCTAAACCTTACCCTCATCCTAAACGTCATCCTAACCCTCACCCTATCCCTAACCGTAACCCTCAAACTAACCCTAACCCTCACCCTAACCTTAACCATACCACTCACCCTAAACCTCATGCTAACCCTAACCCTAAAACTAACCCTAATCCTAAACCTCACCCTAACCCTAACCCTCACCCTCAACATAATCATAAGCCTAAACATAACCCTAAAAATAACCCTAACCCTAACCTTTATCCTAACCCTCACCCTCACCCTAACCATAACCCTAACCCTAACCCTCGCCCTAAACCTAAACCTCACCCTCACCGTAAACGTATACAAAACCCTAACACTTACCCTCACCCTAACACTAACCCTAACCCTAAACCTCACACTCACTCTAAACCTCACCCTAAACCTAATCCGAACCCTCAACCTTATCTTACCCTCACCCTAACCCTAACCCTTACCCTCACCCTAAACCTCAATCTCACCCTCACCCTAATCGTAAACCTCAACCTAAACCTCACCCTCATCATAACCTTCACTCTTACCGTAACTCTCAAACTCACCCTAACCCTCCCCTTTACCCTTATTCTTACCCTCAAACTAATCCTCACTCTAACCCTAACCCTCACGCTAACCTAAACTTATCCCTCACCCTAGTCCTCAACCCAACCCTAATGCTAACCCTAACCCTCACCCTAACCCTAACCCTTAACCTCACCCTAACCCTAACCCTCACTCCAACATTTACCCTCACCCTAACCCTCACCCTAACGCTAACCCTAACGCTACACCTCACCTCACCAACCTCACTGTAATCGTAACCCTAACCCTAACAATAACACTAAACCTAACCCTAAAACTAATCCCTAACCCACACTCTCACCCTCACCTTCATCCTAAATCTAACCCTAAACCACTCCATAAGCCTAACCCTATACTCACACTCACCCTAACCCTCACCCTAAAACTTACCCTCACCCTAACCCTCACCTTAACGCTAAACCTAACCCTAACCCTCACCTTAAACCTCACCCTAACCCTAACCCTAACGTTAACCCTTAATCTTACCCTAAACCTCACACTAACCCTAACCCTACCCCTCATCCTAATCATCATCCTAACCCTAACACTAAACCCTCACCCTAAGCCTAAACCTAACCCTAAACCTCACCTGCACCCTAACAGTCACGCTCACCCTCACCCTTACCCTAACTCAAAACCTCACCCTAACCATCAAACTATCCCTAACCCTCACACTAACCCTACGCCTAACACTCGCCCTAACCCTAAGCCTCACCCTCATCTAACCCTCAGCCTATCCCTAACCCTAACCCTAATGCTCACACTCACCCTCAGCTTAAACCTAATCCTAAAAATAACCCTAACCCTAACCCTCACAATCACCCTCACCCTAAGCCTAACCCTAACTCTAAACCTAACCCTCACCCTCACCCTCACCCTCACCCTAACCCAAACCCTCAACCGAAACCTCACCCTCAACCTCACCCAAACCCTCACCCTCAACCTAAACATCACCCTAAACCTAACCCTCACTCTAACCCTTAGCCTAACCCTACCGTAACCATAATCCTCACCCTAACCCTCACCCTCAGGCTCACCATAACCCTATTCCTTACCCTAACCTTAACCCTAACCCTCACCCTCAGCCTCACCCTAAAACTAATTCTAACACTAAACCTTACCCTCACCCTAACCCAAACCCTAAACGTCACCCTAAACCTCACCCTCACCCTAGCCCTTACCCTAACCCTATTCCTAAGCCTAATATTAACCTTAACCCTCATCCTAACCCTCACCCTAACCCTAACCCTAACCATCACCCAAAATCTATTCCTCACCCCCAACCTCACCCTCAACCTAACCCTAAGCCTAACCCTAACCCTCTCCCTCACCCTAGATCTCACCCTAGACCTAATTATAACCCTCACCCTCACTCTAACCGTAACCTCCAACCTAACCCTAACCTTCACCATAACCCTAACGCTAACCCTAACCCTAACCCTAAACCTCACCCTCACCCTCACCCTCAGGCTAAGACTAACTCTATCCCTAACCCTCACACTCAACCTCACCCTAAAACTAACCCTAAGCCTCACCCTCACCCTCAACCTCATCCTAACCCTAACCCAAACACTCAACCCAAACTTCACCTTCACCCTCACCCTAACCCGCACCCTCACCCTAAACATCAACCTAACCCTAACCCTCACCCTAACCCTCACCCTAAACTTAACCCTCACATTAACCCTAACCTTCACCCTAACCCTAATCCTCAACCTAACCCTTACCCTCACCCTAACACTAAGCCTAACCCTAACTTGAACCCTCACAGTAACCCTAAACCTCACCTTAATGCTAACCCTCACAGTAACCCTAACCCTCACCCTAAACTTAACCCTACCCCTCACCCTACCCCTCATTCTAACTCTAATCCCAACCCTAACACTCACCCTCACCGTCACCCTAACACTCACACTAACCCTAACCATCACCCAAACACTAACCCTCACACTCTCCAGAACCCTCATCCTCACTCTAACACTCACCCTCACACCAACCCTCACCCTTACCTTATCTTCACCCTAACCCTAACCCGCAGACTAACCCTAAACTTAACTTTAACCCTACCCCTGAACTTACCCCTCTCCCTAACTCTAACCCTAACCCTAACACTAACCCTCACCCTAATCCTAACCCTTACACTCACCCTCACCCTCACCCTAAAACTTACCCTTACATTAAATCTCACCCTAACGCTAACCCTCATTCTACACATCACCCTAACAATAACCCTCACTCTAACCCTAACCCTATCACTCACACGAAACCTAACACTCACCCTAACCCTCAACCTAACCCTAACCTCCAACCTAACACTAACCCTCACCCTAACCCTAATGCTATCCCTCACCCTATCCCTAACCCTCACCCTAACCCTTATCCTCACTCTAACCCTAACCCTCACAGTAACCCTAATCCTCACCCTAACCCTAATCTACCATTCACCCTAACCCTCACTCTAACCCTAACCCCAACCCTAAACCTCACCCTGACCGTCACCCTAACACTCAGCCTAACCCTCAACCTTATCCTCACCCTAACCCTAACCCTAACCCTCACCCTAAACCTTAACCTCACCCTCACCCTAAACCTAAACTTCACCCTAACCCTAAACCTAACCCTAAACCTCACCCTAGCCCTCACGCTAACCCTAATTCTAACCCTAACCCTCACCCTAATCCTAAACCTCACCCTAAACCTAACCCTATCTCTAACCCTCACCATCACCCTAGCCCTCACCCTAACCATAATTCTAACACTCACCTTCACCCTAACCCTAACCCTCATCCTCACCCTAAACCTCACATTAACCCTAACCCTAATAATCAATCTAACCCTTACCCTAACCCTAACCCGAAACCTTACCCTAACCCTCACCCTAACACTAAACCTCACGCTTATATTAAACCTCACCCTCAGCCTAACCCTCACCTTTACCCTTACCATCACCCTCACCCTCACTGCAAATGTAACAGTAATTATAACACTTACAACAACCCTAACCATAATCCTAACCATCACCCACTCCCTAACCCTAATCCTAACCCTAACCATCACGCTAACATTAACCGTCACCCTCACTGAAACCCTAACCCTCATCTTAACTCTCACCCTAACCCTAAGCCTAACTCTCACCATAAACCTTAACCTCACCCTAATCCTAACACTAAGCCTAACCTAAACCTTACCCTAACCCTCACCCTCAGCCTAATCCTAACCCAAACCCTAACCCTCAACCTAACCCTCACTCTAACCCTAACCCTAACCGTAAACCTCACATTAACCCTAACACTCACCCTAACCCTAACCCAAACCCTCACACTAACCCTGATGCTAACTCTAACCCTCATCATTACCAGAACCCTAAACCTAACCATAAACCTCACCTTAAGGCTAACTCTAACCCTAAACCTAACCCTAACCCGCACCCTCACCCTAACCCTCACCTTCACCCTCACCCTCAGGCTAACCCTAAGCCTAACCCTAACACTAACCCTAACCCTCACACTCACCCTCACCATAACCCTAATCCTAAACTTACCCTATCCGTAAACCTAACCCTCACCCTAAGCCTAACCCTAACAGTAACCCTAACCCTCACCCTCATCTTAACCCTCACCCTAACCCTAACTCTAAACCTAAACCTCAACTTCACCCTAACCCTAAATCTAACCCTAACCCTAACCCTAAATCATACCCTAACCCCAACTCTAAACCTCACCCTCACCCTCAACATCACCATAAACATAAACCTAACCCTAACCCTAACAATAACCCTAACCCTAACCCTAAACCACACCCTAACCATAACCCTCACCCTAACGCTAAACCTCACCCTAACATTTACCCTCACCCTAACACTAACCCTCACACTAAACCTAACTCTCAACATAACCCTAAACATCACCCTAACCCTAACCCTAACCCTAACCCTCACCCTAACCCTAATTCTAACTCTAACCCTCACCCTAACCCTAAACCTCATCCTCACCCTAACACTCACCCTAACCCTAAGCCTCACCCTTACCGTAACACTCGCCCTCAGACTAACCCTCACCTTTAACCTTAACGACACCCTCAAACTAACCCACACACTAACCATAAACTTAACCCGAACCCTAACTCTCACCCTGACCCTAACCCTAACACTCACCTAACACTAACCCTCATCTTCATCCTCACCCTCAGCCTAACCCTAAGCCTAAACCTAACCCTAACCCTAACCGTCACACTCACCCTCTCCCTAACCCTAATCCTAAACCTCACCCTCAACCTAGCCCTCACCCTAACCCTAATCCTAAACCTCACCCTCACCCTAACCCTAACACACACCCGCAGCCTAACCCTCACATTAACTCTAACCCTAACACCAGCCCTAACAGTAACCCTCAGCCTAACCCTCACCCTAACTCTATCTCTAACGCTAAACCTCAAACTCACACTGACCCTAACCCTAACCCTAAACCTCACCCTAACACTAACCCTAAACCTCACCCTCACCCTAAACCTAATCCTAAACCTAACCCTCATCCTAAACCTCACCCTCACCCTAACCCTAACCCTCACCCTAATCCTAACCCTTACCCTCAACCTAAGTCTCAGACTAACCCTAAGCCTAAACCTAAACCTAACCCTAACCCACTCACTCACCGTCAACCTAACCCTAATCCTAACCATAACCCTAACCCTAAATCTCACACTAACCCTAAACATAAGATTAACCCTAACCCTAACCCTCATCCTAACCCTCACCAGAACCCTAACTCTAACCCTAAACCTCAACCTTACTCTAACCCTAACTCTAACGGTAACCCTAAAACTCTCCCTAACCCTAACCCTCACTCAAACCCTCACCGTAACCCTGACCCTCACCCTAACCTTAACCCTCACTCTAACCCTAACCCTCAACCTAACCCTTACCCTGACCCTAAACATAACCCTCAACCTAACCCTAACCCTCAACCTAACCAAAACCCTCATCCTAATCCTAACCCTCTCCCTAACACTTACCATCACCCTAACACTATTGCTCATTATAACACTAACCATCACACTAACCCTAACTCTCACCCTAACCTTAAACCTCACCCTAACCCTAACCGTCAGCCTCACCATAGCCCTCACTCTAACCCTATTCTAACCCTAACCCTCACCCTAATCCTAAACCTCATCCTCACCCTAAACTCACACTAACCCTAACCGTAATCCTCAATCAAACCCTCACCATTACCCTAACCCTCACCCTAACCCTTACCATAACTCTCACCCTAATCCTAACCCTCACCCTTAGGGGAACACTCACCCTCAGCCTAACCCTCACCTTTACTCTTACCGTCACGCTCATCCTAACCCTAATCCTAACCCTAACACTCATCCTAACACTCACCCTAAACCTAACCCTGTCCATCACCTTAACCCTAACCCTCACCCTCACCCTCAGCCTAACCCTAGGACTAAGCCTAACCCTAAACCTAACCCTCACCCTTACCCTAGCCCTCAGCCTAAACCTAATCCAAACCCTAAACCTCATCCTAACCCTCACCCTAACCCTAACCCTAACCATCACCCAAAACCTCTTCCTCACCCCCACCCTCACCCTCAGCCTAACCCTAACCATAACCCTCACCCTCATACTCACCCTCACCGCAAACAACCCAAACCAAAACACTAACAATAACCCTAATTTTAACCCTAACCCTAACCCTAATCCTCACCCCCACCCTCACCCTCAGCCTAAACCTAAGCCTAACAATAGGCCTAAACCCTAACCCTCAACCTAACCCTAACCCTAACCCTAATCCTAAACCTAACCCTAATGCTCAGCCACACCCTCATCCTAACCCAAATCCTAACCCTAACCCTAAATCCTAACCCTAAACCTAATCCTAAACCTAACCCTAATCCTCAGCCACACCCTCATCCTAACCCAAATCCTAACCCTAACCCTCACCCTAACCCTAAGTCTAAGCCTAACCCTAACCCTAAAGCTCACACTCTCCCTCACCCTAACCCTGATCCTAAACCTAACCTTATCCCTAACACTAACCCTCACCCTAACACTAACCATAGCCCTCACCCTAACCCTAATCCTAACCCTAACCCTCACCCTCATGCTCCGCCTAAGCCTAAGCCTAAGCCTAACCCTAACCCTAACCCTCACACTTACCATAACAATAACACTAACCCTAACTCTAACCCTAAAATTAACCCTCACCCTAGCCCTAACTCTAACCCTAACTCTAACCCTAATCGTCACCCTCACCGTCACCCTCACGCTAACCCTAACCTTAACCCTCACCCTAACCCTAAACCTCACCCTAATCCTGACCTTAAACCTCACTCTCACCTGCACCCTCACCCTAACCCTAAACCTAACCCTCAGCCTAACCCTAGTGCTAACTGTAACACTCACCCTAACCCTCACGCTATCACTTACCCACACCACAAACCTAACCCTAAACTTAACCCTCACCCTCACCCTATACCTCACCCTAACCCTAAACCTAATCCTAATGCTTACCCTCACCCTAACCCTCACCCTCATCCTAACACTCACCATAACCCTTACCCTCACCCTCACCCTCACCCTAACCGTAACCCTCACACTAACCCTAACCCTCACCCTAAACCTAAACCTACAGCTCACCCTAACCCTCAACCTGAACTTAACCCTAACCCTAACCCTCAACCTCACGCTAGCCCTCAACCTTACCCTAATTCTAACCCTAACCATCACCCTAACCCTCATCATCACCCTAAACCTCACACTACCCCTAACCCTAATCCTCAATCTAACCCTAACCCTAACCCTTACACTAACCCTCAACCTAAACCTTACCCTCACCCTTACTGTAACCCTCAGGCTTTTACTAACCGTCAGCCTAACCCGAACCCTCATCCTAACACTCACCCTAAACCTAAACATATCTATCACCATAACACTAACCCTTACCCTCACCATCAACCTCAGCCTAAACCTATGCCTAAGCCTAACCCTAAACCTAACCCTCACTTTCACCCTAGTCCTCACCCTAACCCTACTCCTAAACCTACCCCTCATCCTAACCCTCACCCTAACCCTAAGGCTAACCATCACTCTAAGCCTAATACTCACCCCCACCCTCACCCTCACCCTAACCCTAAGCCTAACACTCACCCTAACCCTAACCCTCACCCTCATCTAACCCTCATCCTATCCCTAAACCTAACCCTACTGCTCACAGTCACCCTAACCCTAACCATCAAACTCACCTCAACCTCAACTTAAACCTAAGCCTAACCATAACCCTAACCCTAACCCTCACAATCACCCTCACCCTAAGCCTGACCCTAACCCTAAACCTAACCCTCACACTCACCTTCACCCTAACCTTAACCCTAACCCAAACCCTCAACCGAAACCTCACCCTCAACCTCACCCTAACCCTCACCCTCAACCTAAACATCACCCTAAACCTAACGCTCACCCTAACCCTTAGCCTAACCCTCACCCTAACCCTAAACCTCACCCTCACCCTCACCCTCAGGCTCATCCTAACACTAATCCTAACCCTAACCATCACCCTCATCCTCAACCTAAACCTATCCCTAACCCTAACCCTAACCCTAACACTCACCCTCACCCTAAGCCTAAGACTAAGCATATCCCAAACCCTCACACTAACCCTTACCCTAAAATTAACCCTAAGCCTCACCCTCATCCTCAACCTCAACCTAAACCTAACCCAAACACTCATCCGAACCGTCACCCTCACACTCACACTAACCCTCAACCTCACCCTAAACATCACCCTAACCCTAACCCTCACCATAACCCTAACCCTCACATTAACCCTAACCCTCACTCTAACCCAAACCTTCAACCTAACCCTTACCCTCATCCCAACACTAAGCCTAATCCTAACTTGAACCCTCAGAGTAACCCTAAACCTCACCCTAACCCTAACCCTCACAGTAAACCTAACCCTCACCCTAACCCTAACCCTACACCTCACCCTACCCCTCACTCTAACCCTAACCCCAACCTTAACCCTGAACCTCACCATCACCCTAACACTCACGCTAACCCTAACCCTCACCCAAACCATAACTCTCACACTCTCAAGAACACTCATCCTAACTCAAACACTCACTGTCAAAATAAACATAACCCTAACCCTAAACTTCACCATAACCGTAACCCTAACCCTCACACTAACAGTAACCCTAACCCTCACCCTCACTCCAACCCTCACACTTACCTTATCCTCACCCTAACCCTAACCCTCACACTAAACCTAACATTAACTCTAACCCTACCCCTCCCCCTACCCTCACCCTAACTCTAACCCTAACCCTCACCATAAACCTAACCCTTATCCTCACCCTCACCATAACCCTCACCATAACATTAACCTTCACCCTAACACTAACCCTCATCCATAACTTAACCTTCACTGTCACCCTCACCCTAACCCTCAACCTCATTCTACACATCACCCTAAACATAACCCTCACCCTAACCCTAACCGTATCACTTACCTTAACCCTAACACTCACCCTAACTCTCACCCTAACCCTAACTTCCAACCTAATATTAACCCTGACCCTAACCCTAATGCTAACCCTCACCCTAACCCTAAACCTCACCTGACCCTTACCCTCACTCAAACCCTAACCCTCACAATATCCTTAATCCTCACCCTAAACCTAACACTACCCCTCACCCTAACCCTCACTCTAAACCTAACCCCAACCCTAAACCTCACACTCACCGTCAACCTAACACTCACCTTAACCCTCAACCTTACCCTCACCCTAACCGTAACCCTAACCCTAAACCTCACATTAACCCTAACACTCACCCTAACCCTAACCCAAACCCTCACCCTAACCCTGATGCTAACCCTAACCCTCACCATTACCAGAACCCTAAACCTAACCATAAACCTCACCTTAAGGCTAACTCTAAACCTAAACCTAACCCTAACCCGCACCCTAACCTTAACCCTCACCTTCACCCTCAACCTCAGCCTAACCCAAAGCCTAAACCTAGCCTTCACACTCACCCTCATCCTAACCCTAAACTTAATCCTAACCCTATCACTAACCCTAACCCTAACCCTAAACCTCACCCTAACCCTAACATTAACACTAACCCTAACCTTCATCATAACCCTCATCCTAACCCTAACTGTAACCCTAAACCTCAACTTCAACCTAACCCTAAATCTAACCCTAACCATAACCCTAAATCTCACACTAATCCTAACCCTAAACATTACCCTCACCCTAACCCTCACCATAACCGTATCCCTAACCCTAACCCTAACAATAAACCTAACCCTAACCCTAAAAATCACCCTAACCATAACCCTCACCCTAACCCTAAACCTCACCCTAAAACTTACCGTCACCTTAACACTAAACCTCGCACTAAACCTAAACCTCACCATAACCCTAAACCTCACCCTAACCCTAAACTTAACAGAACCCTCCCCCTAACCCTAATTCTAACCCTAACACTCACGCTAACCCTAACCCTCATCCGCACCCTAACTCTCACCCTAACCCTAAACTTAACCCTAAACCTCACCCTAACCCTAACCCTCACCCTCAGCCTAACCCTAAACCTAACCCTAACCCACAAACTCACCCTCACCCTAACCCTAATCCTAAACCTATCCCTAACCCTAACCCTCCCCCTAAGTCTCACCCTAACCCTAAACCTAACCCTCAACCTTACCATCACCCTAACCATAACTCTAACCCTAAACTTCACCCTAACCCTAAACCTAATTCTAACCCTAACCCAAACCCTAAACCACACCCTATCCATCACCCTAACCCTAATCCTCACACCCATCCTCACACTCAGCCTAACCCTAAGACTAAGCTTAACCCTAAACCTTACCCTCACAGTCACTCTCAACCCAAGCCTAATCCTAACCCTAACCCTTAACCTCAACCTAACCCTCACCCTAACCTTAACCCTAACACTCACCCTAACCCTGACCTACGAACTAACCCTCCCCCTAACCCTAAAGCTAACCCTAAACCTCACCCTACCCATAACCCTTATCCTAACCCTAACCCTAACACTCACCCTAAACCTAACCCTCACCCTCACCATCACCCTCACCGTAACTCTAACCATTACCCTAACAATAACACTAATCCTAAAGCTAAACCTAAACCTAACCCTAACCCTAACCCTAATCCTAACCCTAACACTCAGCCTAACCCTAACCCTCGCCCTCACCATAACTCTAACCCTCATCCAAACACTCACCCTAACCCTAACCCTAACCCTAAACCTCAGCCTAACACTAAACCTAACTGTAACCCTCACCCTAAGCCTAAACTTAACCCAAACCCTAACTCTCACCCTAAACGTAACCTTAAACCTCAACCTAACCCTAACCCTAAACCTCATCCTCAACCTCAGCCTAACCCTAAGCCTAAGCCTAACCCTAACCCTCACACTCACCCTATCCCTTACCCTAATCCTAATCCTAACCCTAAGCCTAACCCTCACCCTCATTCTAACCTTCACCCTAATCCTAACTCGAACATTAACCCTAACCGTAAACCTCACAAACAGCCTCACCCTAATCCTAACTCTAACCATATAGCTCACCCTCACCCTAACCCTAACCCTAAACCTCACCCTAACCCTAACCCTAAACCTCACCCTAACCCTAATCCTCACCCTAACCCTAATCATAAACCTAACCCTCATCCTAAACCTCACCATAACACTAATCATAAACCTAACCCTTACCCTCACTGTAACCCTTACCCTAACGCTCACCCTAAACCTAAACTTAACCCGAACCCCAACTATCACCCTAACCCTAAACCTAACCCTCACCCTAACCCTCACCTTCACCCTCACCCTCAGCCTCAGCCTAATCCTAAGCCTAAACCTAAACCTAACCCTCACCCTTACCGTCACCCTCACCATAACTCTAACCCTAACCCTAACAATAACACTAATTCTAACCCTAAACCTAACCTTAACCCTAACCCTAATCCTAATCCTAAGACTCACCCTCACCCTAACCCTAATCTAACCCTAACCCTCACACTAACCCTCACCCTCACCCTCATTGTAACACTAATCTTCATCCAAAACCTCACCCTAACCCTAAACCTAACCCTAAACCAAAACCAAACCCTAACACACACACTCACCCTCGCCCTAACTCTAATCCTAACCCTAACCCTATAACCCTGAACGTCCCCCTAACTCTCACACTAACCCTAACCCTAACATTAACCCTAATCCCAACCCTCAACCTAACCCTCACCCTAACCCTAACTCTAACCCTAACCCTAACCCTCACCCTCACCTTCACTGTAACTTTAACAGTAACCCTAACCCTACAATAAACGTAACCCAAACCCTAACCCTCACCCTAACCATAACCCTCACCCTAGCCCTAAAACTCACCCTAACCCTAACCCTAAACCTAACCCTCAACCTCACCCTAGACCTAACCCTAATTCTAACCCTCACCCTCACCCTAACCCTAACCCTTACCTGAACCCTAAACCTAACCCTAACCCAAACCCTTATCTTAACCATCACCCTTAGCCTAAACCTCACCTTTAACATTAACATAATCCTCACCCTAACCCTCACAGTAACCCTAAACCTCATTCTAACCGTCAACCTAAGCATCACCCTAAACCTAACCCTCAACCTCAAACACACACTCAGCCTAAGCCTAAGCCTAATACTAAGCCTTACCCTAACCCTCACCCTAGCTTTCACCGTAACACTAACACTAACCCTAACCCACAAACGTTAGTTTGTGGTTAACCTTAACCTTAACCTTAAGGTTAACCCTAACCTTAACCATCACCCTAGCCCTAATCCTCACCCCAACCCTCACCCTCAGCCTAACCCTAGGCCTAAGCCTAAACCTATCACTAACCCTAACACTCACTCTCACCTTAACCCTAATCCTAACCCTAACCCTAACCCTAACCCTAAACCTCAACCTCACCCTCACCCTAACCCTAATCCTAACCCTAACCCTAAACCTCACCCTAACCCTAACACTCACCCTCAACTTCAACCTCACCGTAACTCTAAACCTAACCCTAATCCTAAACCTAACCCTAAGACTAACCCTAAACCTCAACATAACACTCACCCTAAGCTTAATCCTAACACTAAGCCTAACCTTAACCTTCGACCTAACCCTCCCCCTAACCCTAAATCTAACTATAAACCTCACCTCACCTTACCCTAAACATCACCCTAACCCTAACCCTAACCCTCACCCTCACCATCACCCTCACGGTAACTCTAACCCTAACCCTAACAATAACACTAATCCTAAACCTAAACCTAAACCTAACCTTAACCCTAACCCTAATCCAAAAACTCACCCTCACCCTAAACCTCACCCTAACCCTAACCCTCACCCTCACCGTAACCCTAACCCTAACCCTCACCCTCACCGTAACCCTAACCCTCACCCTCACCGTGACCGTAACCCTAATCGTAACCCTCACCCTAACCCTAACCCGAACCTTAAACCTCTTGCTAACACTAACCCTAACCCTCTCCCTCACCCTAGCCCTCACCCTAACCCTAATTTTAACCCTAATCCTCATCCTACCCCTCACCTTAACCCTAACTCTAACTCTCATCCTAACTCTAAACTAACCCTAACCCTCAACCTAACCATAACACTCATCGTCACACTAAATGTAACCCGAACCCTACCACACACCCTAACCCTAGCTCTAACCCTCACCCTAACCCTAAACCTCACCCTCAGCCTAAACCTAAGCCTAAACCTATCCCTAACACTAACCCTCACACTCACCCTAACCCTTTCCCTAATCCTAATCCTAACCCTAAGCCTAACCCTCACCCTCAACCTAACCCTCAACCTAACGCTAACTCTAATGCTAACTCTAACCCTAACCCTCACCTCACCCTCACCCTTACCCCAATTCTATCCCTAAACCTCACCCTCACACTAACCCTAAACCTCACCCTCACCCTAGCCCTCATCCTAACCCGAATCCTAACACTAACCCTCCTGCTAACCCTCACCCTAACTCTAATCCTAACACTAACCCTCACCCTCACCCAAACCCTAACCCTAACCCTAAACATAACCCCAACCGTCACCCTCACCGTAGCCCTAACCCTAACTTACAACCTAACCCTAAACTTAACCCGAACCCTAACTCTCACCTTAAACATAGCTCTAACACTCAACCTAACCCTAACCCTCACCATCACCCTCACCCTCAACCTAAGCCTAAGCCTAACCCTAACCCTCACACTCACCCTAACCCTAACCCTAATCCTAACCCTAATCCGAACCCTAACATGATCCCTCACCCGAACCCTCACCTTAACCCTAACCCTAACATTAACCCTAAACCTAACCCACACCCTCAGATTCACCCTAACCCTAACAATAAACGTCACCCTGACCCTCACCCTAACCCTAAACTTAAACCTAAACCTCACCCTAACCCTAAAATTCAACCTCACCCTCAGCCTAGCCCTCACCTTAACCCTAATCCTAACCCTAAACCTCATCCTAAACCTCCCTATAATCCTAAGCCTAACCCTCACCCTAACCCTAAATTTCTCACCCTCAACCTCACCCTCAGCCTAACCCTAAGCCTAATCCTAATCCTAACCCTCACCCTCAAACTCACCCTCAGCCTAAACCTAACTCTAACCCTAACCCTCACCCTAACACTAACCCTCATCCTCACTCTCACCCTAACTCTAAACCTAACCCTAACCCTAACCCTTACCTTCACACGCACCCTCACTTTAACCCTAATCCTAATCCTAACCCTATCACTAACCCTCACCCCCACACTAAACCTCACCCTAACCCTTACCCTAACACTAACCCTAACCCTAATCCTAACCGTCACCCTAACCCTAACTCTAACCCTTAACCTCACCCTCACCCTAACCCTAACCCTAACCATAATCCTAAACCTCACCCTAAGCCTAAACCTTACCCTAACACTTACCCTCACCCTAACACTAACACTAACCGTAACACTAACACTCACACTAATGCTAACTATCACCTTAAACCTAAACCTCACCCTAACCCTAACTCTAACCCTCAACTTCAACTTAGCCATCACCCTAACCCTAACCCTCATCCTCACAATAAACCTCACACTAACTCTAACAATAATCCTCAATCTAACCCTGTCCCTCACATTAACCATAACCCAAAACCTCACCCCTACCATAAACTTCACCCTCAGCCTAACACTCACCTTTATTCTTATTGTCACCCTCATCCTAACCCTCACACTTACCCTAACACTTATCCTAACCCTCACCCTAACCATAACCCTAACCATCACCCTAACCCTAACCCTAACCCTCACCCTCACCTTCAACCTCAGCCTAACCCTAAGTCTAAGCCTAAACCTATCCCTAAACCTCACACTCACCCTAGCCCTCACCCTAACCCTAATCCTAACCCGAACCCTCATCCTAACACTAAACCTAACCATAAACTAAACCAGGACTCTAAACCTAATCCTCATCCTAATCCTCACCCTCACCCTCAGTCTAACCCTAAGCCTAAGCATAAGCCTAACCCTATCCCTAACCCTCACACTCACCCACATCCTAAACCTAATCCTAACCCTAAACCTAAACCTCAACCTAACCCTCACCCTAAACCTAACACTAACCGTAAACCTCACCCTTACCTTAGTCCTCACCCTAACCCTCACCCCAAACCTAAGCCTCACCCTCACCCAAACCCGAACCTTAACCCTCACCTAACCCTATGCTTAACATTAACCCTAAACCTCACCCTAACCCTAACAATAACCCTCACAATCACCCTAGCCCTCACCCTAACCCTAATTATAACCCTAAACCTCATCCTAACCCTCAGCCTAACCCTAACCCTAACCCTCACCCTAACCCTAAACCTAATTCTAACCCTCAAACTAGACCTAACCCTGACCCTCACCATAACCCTAACCCTAATCCTCAGCCTAAATCTAAACCTAACCCGAACAATAAACCTCACCCTAACCCTATCCCTAATCCTCACGCTCACCCTAGCCCTCATCCTAAACCTAATCCTAACCGGAACCCTCAAGCTAACCCTCACCCTAACCCTAACACTAACCCTAACTTTAAACCAAGCCCTAATCCTATCCCTCACCCTATTCCTAAACTTAACCCTAACCCTAATCCTCACCCTCACAATAGCCCTCACACTAACCCTAATCCTAAACCTAACCCTCATCCTAACCCTCACCCTCACCTTAACCCTAACCCTCACCCTCACCCTCAGCCTAACCCTTAAGCCTAACCCTAACATTAATCGAACCCTAACCATCACACTCATCCTCACCCAAACCTTAATCCTACACCTAACCCTATCCCTAACCCTAAACCTCACCCTAAAACTCACGCTCAACCTAACCCAAACACTAACCCTAACACTAACCCTCACACTAACCCTCACCTTAACACAAACTCTAAGCCTAAACCTCACCCTCACCCTAAACCTAAACCTCACCCTTAACCTCTCCCTCAGCCTATCACTATGCCTAACCCGAACCCTAACCCTAACACTTACACTCACCCTCACCCTAACCCTCAGCCTTACCCTAAGACTAAGCTTAAGCATAACGCTTACACTAACCCTCAGCCTAACCATAACCCTCACCCTAACCCTAACACTCACTCTAAGCCTAACACTAACCCTCACCCTCACCCACACCCTCACACAAACCCTAACCCTCACCCTGACCCTAACTCTAAGCCTCAACCTCATGCTCTGCCTTAGTTTAAGTCTAAGCCTAAGCCTAACCCGAACCCTCACCTAACCCTAACCTGAACACTAATCCTAACTCTAACCCTAAACCTCACCCTCAGCCTAACCCTAACCCTAACCCTAACTGTAAACCTCATCCTAACCCTAACCCTCACCCTCACCCTAGCCTTCACCAAAACCCTAATCCTAACATTAAATCTCATCCTAACCTTGACACTAACCCTAACCCTAACCCTCACCCTAACCATAGCCCTAACCCTAACCCTAACCCTCAACTTAATCCTAACCCTCACTCTCACCGTAAACGTAACCCTAACCCTCACCCTAACCCTAAACTTAACTGGAAAGCTAACTCTCACCCTAGCCCTAAACCTAACCCTCAGCATATCCCTAACCCTCACCCTCAACATCATCCTCAGCCTAACCCTAAACCTAATCCTAATCCTCACACTCACCCTAACCCTTGCCCTAATCCTAATCCTAACCCTAAGCCTAACGCTCACACTAACCCTCACCCTAACCCTAAATCTAACGCTAACCCTAACCCAAAACCTCACAATCAGCCTCACCCTAACCCTAAATCTAAACCTAAACCTCACTCTCACCCTAATTCTAACCCTAAACCTCACCCTAACCCTAACCCTGACCCTAAACCTCATCTTCACCCTAGCCCTCACCCTCACCCTAATCCTAAGCCTAACCCTCATACTAACACTCACCCTAACCCTAACCCTAACCCAAACCCTCATCCTATGCCTATCCCTCACCATCACCCTCAGCCTCAGCCTAAGCCTAAGCCTAAGCCTAAGCCTAAAAGTAACCCTCACACTCACCCTAACACTTACTCTAATCCTAATCCTAACCCTAACCCTAACCCTCACCCTAACCCTATCCCTCACCTTAACCCTAACACTAACACTAACCCTAAACCTAAACCTCACCCTCAGCCTCAACCTAACGCTAACACTAACCATAATCTCACCCTCAACCTAAACCTAATCCTACACCTGAACCTAACCCTAAACATAAACCTCACCCTCACTCTTCCCCTAACCCTAAACCTCACCCTAACCCTAACCCTCACCCTTTCAGTAACCCTCACGCTCAGCCTAACTCTCACGTTTACCCTGACCCTCAACCCCACCCTAAACCTCACCCTAACCCTTAACCTCACCCTCATGCTCAGCCTAAGCCTAAGCCTAAGCCTAAACGTAAACCTGACCCTCATTCTAACCCTAACCCTAACACTAACTCTAACTCTAAACCTAAAACTCACCCTCACCCTCACCCTCAGCCTGAACCTAAGGCAAACCCTAACCCTAACATTAACCCTCACACTCACCCTAACCCTCACCCTAACCCTAACCCTAACACTAACACTAACCCCCTAAGCCTCACCCTCAGCCTCACCCTAACCCTAATTATAACCGTAAACCTCACCATCACCCTAACCCTAACCCTAAACCTAACCCTAAACCTAACCCTAACCCTCCCCCTAACACTCAACTTAACTCTAACACTAAACCTCACCCTAATCCTAATCCTAACCCTCACCCAAACCCTAACCCTCAACCTCACCCTCACCCTCAGCCTAACCCTAAGCCTAACAATTACCCTAACACTAACCCTCACACTAATCCTAACAATAACCCTAATCCTAATCCTAACTCTAACCCTATCCCTCACCCTCACCCTAACTCTAACCCTATCCTTCACCCTCACCCTAACCCTAACCCTAACACTAAACCTAACCCTAACCCTCACCTTCAACCTCACCCTCAGCCTAACTTTAAGCCTAACCCTAAACCTAACCCTAACACACACACTCACCCTTACCCTAAACCTAATCCTCACCCTAAACCTAACCCTAACCCTAACCCTCCCCCTAACTCTCACCCTCACCCTAACCCTAACACTAAGCCTAAACCTAACCCTCACCCTAACCCTAACTCTAACCCTAAATCTCACCTTCTCCCTAAGCCTAACTCTAACCCTAAACCAAACCCTAAACCTCACCCTATCCCTAAACCTAACCCTAACCCTAACATTCACCCTAACCGTATCTCTAATTCTAAACCTCCCCCTCCCCCTAACCCTAACCCTAAGCCTGATGTAAACGTCACCCAAAACCTAAACCTTACCCTAACACTTACCCTCACCCTAACACTAACAGTAACAATAACCCTCCACTTAACCCTAACCATCACCCTTACCGTAACCCTAACCGTCATTCTCACCCTCACCCTAAACCTAACCCTAAACCGAAACCTCACCCTAACACTAACCCTAACGCTCACCCTCACCCTAGCTCTCACCCTAACCCTATACCTAACCCTAACGCTCAAACTAAACCTAACCCTCAAGCTCAACGTAAACATAACCCTAACCCTCACCCTAACCCTAAACTTAACCTGAACACTAACTTTCACCCTAAACATAACCCTAACCCTCACTCAAAACCTAACCCTCGAGAGAGGTTCCATCCCGCCAAAGCGGCTCGGCGCGACAAAGGGTCCTGTCTGCAGACCACCCGCCCGCCCGATCACGATCGCAACAACCCGGCGGGGTCACTTGGGCCCCAGAGGTACCGAGAAGAAGCTGCCTGAGCGTGGACACTCTTGACCCAACAGCTTCGACAGAGGCAGAGACAGAAAAGAATCACACAGAGCCACCACCGCCCAACCCAGCCCGGATTGCAACAACAACTGACGACCTACACCACACAGAAACAACCAGCTCCAGGGTGAGTACCCCACAGGGGAAGTGTATCCCTCAAGGGAGACCAGAGCTGGAGGGAATCCCCAGACCCTGACCTAGACTCCCTACCCCAGCACCCGGACCACAGGACCCACTAAAACTGGGAACTGTTTGAGAGCTCCACCAGCCCGTGGAGCACACTCAGCTGGCCAGGCTAGAGCAAGAGCACCCCTGGAAGGGAGCTTAAATGCCCAAGCCAGGAACAGCGCCCCTGGGTCAAGACTACCAACAGTAGAAGAAATTTGAACTGTGTCCCCCAGGCTGTATAACCTAGGGGGTATACACATCAGCACAGGCCTAACAAGCGCGCTCCAGGCTGGGGCCGGAACCAAGCCCGGGGATCCGGCACCTGAACAACACAACCAACTCCTCCCAATTGAAGTAAAAAGCTGAGCATACGCCTCAACAGAGGGGAGAAAACCAGGAAACAACACTCCCCCGGGAAGCACGCCTGTGACAACAAAAGACCTGGAGGCCCAGGACAAGAGAAGCCCAAACCCCACCAAAACTCCACCCATATACCCTAGACTGGGAATTGGGCAACACAGGCTGCCAGCACCTGATAGTAAGCAGGAGCTCAGACTGTTAAGGCGGCTCAGCAATAGAGTGATAGTCTTGGATGTATGAGGCCCTGGATCTGATTCCTCAGCATCACAAAAGCAAAAAGGGTCAGAAGTGGTGCTGTGGCTCAAACGGTAGGGTGCCAGCCTTGAGCTGAAAAGCTGAGGGACAGCACCCAAACCTAGAGTTCAAGCCCACAACCAGCCCAAAACAAATAAACAAAAACACATCAGGAGCCCATAGCAGACTCCAGCATTTGGGAGAGTGCATCCAGAGCATCTGTTCTTCACAAGAGCACCCGTAGGAGCAAACACAAGCAGTCTAGGCTGCTCAACCCTTCCAAAGGCGGGAACTGTCAGCAATCTAC
This sequence comes from Dipodomys merriami, assembly GCF_024711535.1. NCBI lineage: Eukaryota > Metazoa > Chordata > Mammalia > Rodentia > Heteromyidae > Dipodomys > Dipodomys merriami. Next base: position 4,027,082 of record NW_027206346.1, read on the forward strand.
AGCAGAGAGCTGAGAATCCTAAGTAAGTCAGAATAGCAGCTGGAAATAGGCTCCCAACAGAACCCAGATCAGGCACAGACTCTCTCTACCAATACAGAATCAGCAACCAAGCAAAGACAGACACACCAAAACAAAATTGAAGAGCAGTCTCCTGAACCTCCATGCGAAAATCACAGAGAAAAATCACAAGGTTTACTACCACCCAGGACAGCAAGCTCACCTCAAAAGCCAGCAGCCACACAGGGGAGAGCCCCAGTGGGAGCAAAGCAGGAATGGAAGACAAAGGCTACTTCCAAGGGTTGCTGGAGGCAATGACTCAAGAAATAAAGCGAGAAATTTATCAGAAATTGAAAGAGCACAAGGATGAACTATCCAAAGAGATACAGGGTATCAAACAAGAGATGCATGCAAAAATAGAAGCTGCACAAACCTCAATAAGAAGTGAGATAAACGCCAAATTAGAGGTAATGCATACCTCATTGAGAGGTGAGATCAGTACTCTGAGAACCAACATTGAATCCATAAAGGGATCCATTTCCTCCATGCAAACCACAATAGAAGCCACTGTCAACAGAGTGAATGAAATGGAAGGTCGAGTGTCAGATACAGAAGACAGAATACACCAACTGGACCAAAAAGTGACAGATATGGAAAAATTACTCAAATTAAACCAAAGGGATATTCAAGAGCAAGCAGATAATGCTAAAAAATTTAACCTTCGCATAATTGGAGTGGACGAAGGTGAGGAATTCCAGAGCAAGGGAATGCAACACCTATTTAACAAGATAATCAATGAAAATTTTCCCCACCTCAAAAACAACCATCTTAACTACATCACAAAAGCTTATCGAACACCCAACAAGCAAGACCCCAGGAGAAACACTTCTAGACACATTATAGTAAAAATGATAGATCTGAATAATAAGGAAACAATCCTGCATGCAGCAAAAATGAAGAAGGAGCTATACTACAATGGGAAAAAAATAAGAATTACTGCAGATCTCTCCACACAAACAATGAATGCAAGAAAAGCCTGGGAAAGCACCATACGAGCCCTGAGAGCCAATAACTGCCAACCCAGACTGATCTACCCGGCAAAGCTAGCATTCACATTTGATGGAGAACTGAAAACTTTTAATAGCAAAGAAAAACTAAATGAATACATAAACATTAAGCCAGCATTACAAAGAATTCTAAGAGGGGGGACACAACCTGAAGAAAGCAGCCAGGAACTGGGGCCTGCCCCAAACAGGCATTACTCAAAGTCTAACTGAGCAAGCACAGGAGGAAAGGAAAAAAGAAAAACTTAGGAAAACGGAATGGCAGGGACAACAATGCATCTCTCTATACTTTCTCTTAATATAAATGGGCTGAATTCGCCAATTAAAAGAAAACGAACTGAGGACTGGATAAGAAAACAAGACCCATCCATCTGTTGCCTTCAGGAGACCCACCTCTCAGCCAAACATACAAACAAACTCAGAGTGAAGGGGTGGAAAAGGATCTACCAATCAAACGCCCCCAGTAAGAAAGCAGGTGTAGCTATCCTGATATCTGACAAAATAAACTTTTCATTAAAATCAGTACAGAAAGACAAGGACGGACACTACATATTAATAAAGGGAACAATCCAAGAGGAGGATATAACCATCATCAACTTATATGCCCCAAATATTGGTGCACCCAGATATGTCAAACAAATGCTCTCAAACTTACAGAATAAAATAGATCCCAATACGATAATACTAGGAGACTTTAACACACCACTCTCACCAAAGGACAGGTCTACCAACCAGAGGATTGGCAAAGAAGCTACCGAATTAAGAGAGGCCATACTTCAAGCGGAATTAACTGACATCTACCGAGTATTTCACCCTAAAACAACACAGTACACATTCTTCTCAGCAGCTCACGGAACTTTCTCCAAAATAGACCATATCATAGTTCATGCAAGGAACTTAAGCAAATACAAAGGGATCGACATAATCCCCTGTATCCTATCTGACCACAGTGGAATCAAGCTAGCTCTCAATAACAAAGCATACCGCAGAAATTTCTCCAATACATGGAAATTGAACAGCACACTCCTTAACAATGCCTGGATAACAGAAGAGATCAGAGAAGAAATAAAGCACTTCCTACAACTCAATGAAAATGAAAACACCTCACAAAGAAACTTGTGGGACACAGCAAAAGCAGTCCTGAGGGGCAAATTTATTGCCCTCAGTGCCCACATCAAGAGAATGGAGACAGACCAAGTAAATAACCTCATGTTGCAATTAAAACAGCTAGAAAAACAGGAAAAAATGGAACCTAAAGCTACTAGAAGAAGCCAGATAACCAAATTAAAAGCAGAGATTAACCAATTAGAAAATCAGAAAACCATAACCAAAATAAACCAAACAAAAAGCTGGTTCTTTGAAAAAATAAACAAAATTGATGGCCCATTGGCTAGATTAATTAAAAAAAGAAGAGAGGAAACCCATATTAATAGGATTAGGGATGCCACGGGAAACATCACCACACGTACCCAAGATATCCAAACAATTCTAACAGACTACTTTCAAAAGCTATACTCTCTAAAGGAAGAAAATCGGGCAGAAATGGATGCATTTTTAGAGAAATACAAGTTGCCCAAACTGAGCAAAGAAGAAGTTAACCAATTAAATAAGCCAATATCCTATAATGAGATACAGGAAGCTATCAAAAGTCTTCCAACAAAAAAAAGCCCAGGACCAGATGGATTCACAGCAGAATTCTATAAGACCTTTAAACAAGAACTAATACCCATACTCCTCAAGCTCTTCAGAGAAACAGAGAAGGAAGGAGCTATCCCAAACTCATTCTACGAAGCCAATATCACACTCATCCCCAAACCAGGCAAAGACCCAACCAAAAAGGAGAATTACAGGCCAATCTCCTTGATGAACACAGATGCAAAGATCCTTAACAAGATTCTAGCTAACAGAATCCAGAAACACATAAAAAAAATAATTCACTATGACCAGGTAGGCTTCATCCCAGAGACACAGGGATGGTTTAACATACGTAAGTCAATAAATGTAATCCAACATATCAACAGAGCCAAGGTCAAGAATCACATGATTATCGCTACAGATGCAGAAAAGGCCTTTGACAAAATTCAACATTCATTCATGCTAAAAGCTCTGGAGAAAATAGGAAACGAAGGAACATTTCTAAAAACAATAAAAGCCATTTATGACAGACCAATAGCCAATATTATACTTAATGGGGAAAAGCTACAACCAATTCTCCTAAAATCAGGAACAAGGCAAGGATGCCCACTGTCTCCACTCCTCTTCAATATAGTCCTAGAACCCTTAGCCAGGGCAATAAGGCAAGAAAAAGATATTAAAGGGATCCTCATAGGAAAAGAAGAAGTTAAACTATCCCTTTTTGCAGACGACATGATACTATACCTCCACGATCCCAAAAACTCCATCCCCAAACTCTTAGAAATCATAAATCACTTTGGCAAAATAGCAGGATACAAAATAAACCCACAAAAATCAGTTGCCTTCCTATACACTGATAATGTACAGGAAGAGAGGGAAATAAAGGGAGCAACCCCATTCACAATAACCTCCCGAAAAATAAAATATTTAGGAATTAACCTAACCAAAGATGTAAAAGAACTATTTAATGAGAACTATAAAAAGTTAAAGAAAGAAATTGCAGAAGACACTAGGAAATGGAAAGACCTCCCATGCTCCTGGATAGGCCGACTTAATATAGTAAAGATGGTAATACTTCCAAAACTAATATACAAATTCAACGCAATTCCTATTAAAATCCCAATGACGTACATCACTGAAATACAGAAAACAGTCCAAAAATTCATATGGAACAACAAAAGACCTAGAATAGCCAAAACAATTCTAGGGGATAAAGACAATATGGGAGGGCTATCCATGCCGAACTTCAAACTCTACTACAGAGCTATAATAACAAAGACAGCATGGTACTGGCACAAAAACAGACCCGAAGACCAATGGAACAGAATAGAAGATCCAGAAATAAATCCACAGGCCTACAGCCAGCTGATATTCGACAAAGGAGCCAAAGACATACAATGGAAGAAACACAGCCTCTTCAACCGCTGGTGCTGGGAAAACTGGGCAGCCACATGCAGAAAACTAAAAGTGGACCCCAGCCTATCACCATGCACCAACATCAACTCAAAATGGATTAAAGACCTTAACATTAAACCTGAATCTCTGAAACTACTGCAGGACAGAGTAGGAGAGACACTTGAACTAATAGGCACAGGAAGGAACTTCCTGAACAGAGTCCCAGGGTCACAACAAATTGGAGAGAGACTCGACAAATGGGACTACCTTAAAATAAAAAGCTTCTGCACAGATAAAGCTATCGCAACCAAGCTAGAAAGACAACCAACTAATTGGGAAAAAATATTTACCAGCAATATATCAGACAAGGGGTTAACATCCTGTATATACAGGGAACTCAAGAAACTAATCCCTCCCAAACCCAACACACCAATTACTAAATGGGCAAGGGAACTAAAGAGGGACTTCTCAAATGAAGAAATAAAAATGGCAAAGAAACACATGAGGAAATGTTCATCATCCCTGGTGGTGAAGGAAATGCAAATAAAGACAACCCTGAGATACTACCTTACCCCAGTCAGAATGTCCCACATCCACAAATCAGCCAACGACAAATGCTGGAGGGGATGTGGAGAATGAGGAACGCTATTACACTGCTGGTGGGAATGTACACTCATACAACCACTTTGGAAAGCAGTCTGGAGGGTCCTTAGAAAGCTAAAGATTGACCTCCCTTACGACCCAGTCATACCACTTCTAGGCATCTACCCTGAACAACAGGAACCAATATACAAGGACACGTGCACCTCCATGTTTATTGCAGCACTGTTCGCAATAGCTAGGATATGGAAACAACCTAGATGCCCCACCACAGATGAATGGATCCAAAAATTGTGGTATCTATACACAATGGAATATTATGCAGCCATTAGAAATGACAAAATAATGGCATTTGCAGGGAAATGGATGGAGCTAGAAGGAATCATGTTGAGCGAGGTAAGCCAAGAACGAAGAGACAAACAGTACATGGTCTCCCTGATAAGTGGATGATGAATCCAAAATGTTAGGTGATATGACAAAACTAACAGGACTTAAGAAACAAAGAACTCCCACTCATCTGGTTGAACCACTACTAAATATCCCCATGCTGCTGATCACATATATGGTATATAACATATGAGCACCGTTATATATTACAGACTGTGATAGACAATTTGCTCCAGGAAAGTTAGAATGAACTTGTGACTTTAAATGAGCATCATTATTCCACAATACTGTGAATTTCCGGAAATTAAGTAATCACTTAATCACGATCAAAAAAAAAAAAAAAAAAAAGAACCTTGGGGAAGGGAGGGAGGGAGGGGATGGTAGGGGGAAAACAATGGAGGGGGTAACAATGTTCAAGAGGAAGTGGAAGTGTACTCATTACCTCACTCATGTAACTGTAACCCTCTGTATAGTATCTCTACAATAAAAAAAATTAAAAAAAAAAAAAAAAACCTAACCCTCACCCTCAACCTCACCCTCAGTGTAACCCTAAGCCGAACCCTAACCCTAACCCTAACCCTCACACTCAACCTAACCCTTACCCTAATCCTAATCCTAACCCTAACTCTAACCCTAAACCTCAACCTCACCCTAACCCTAACCCTAAACCTCACCCTATCCCAAACCCTAAACCTCACCCTCAATCTAGCCCTCACCCTAACCCTATTCCTAACCCTAACCCGCATCCTTACCCTCAAACTAATGATAACCTGAACCATCACTCTAAACCTAATCCTCAACCCCACCCTCACCCTCAGCCTAACCCTCAGCCAAAGACTAACCCTAAACCTAACCCTCACACTCACCCTCACCCTAACCCTAATCCTAACCCTAACCCTAATTCTTACCCTAAACCTCAACCTAACCCTCACCCTAAGCCTAACCCTAACCCTCACGCTCACCTTAGTCCTCACCTTAACCCTCACTCCAAACCTAACCCTCACCCTCACCCAAACCCTACCCCTCACCCTCACACTCATCCTAAACCTACCCCTATCCCTAATCCTAAACCTCACCCAACCCTAACACTAACCCTCACAATCACCCTAACCCTAACCCTAACCCTACCTCTAAAATTCATCCTAACCCTAAACCTGACCCTCAACATCACGCTCATGCTCAGCCTTACCTTAACCTTAACCCTAACACTAAACCTAAGAATAACCCTAACCATAAACCTAACCCTAAACGTCACCCTAACCGTAACTCTAACCCTAACCCAAACCTTCACCCTAACCCTAACACTGACTCTAACCCTAACCCTAAACCTCATCCTAACCCTAAACCTAACCCTCACCCTAGCATATATCCTAACCCTAATCCTAACACTAACACTCACACTAACCCTCACTCTAATCCGAAACCTCACACTCAGCCTCAGACTCAGCCTAAACCTAAGGGTAACACTAACTCTAACCCTCACACTCACCATTACCTTAACCCTAATCCTAACCCTAACCCCAACCCTAAACCTAAATCTAACACTAACACTAACCCTCAACATCAACCTAACCCTAAACCTAACACTCACCCTAGCACATAGCTTAACCATAATCCTAACCCTAACACTCACCCTAACGCTAACCCTCAACCTACCCCTACCCCTACCCTCATACTAACCCTAAACCTCACCCTAACCTCACCCTAACCCTAAATCTAAACCTAAAACTCACACTCTCCCTAACCCTAACCATAACCCTAAACCTCAAACTAACACTAACCCTAAACCTCACCCTCACCCTAAACCTCACCCTCACCCTAATTCTAAACCTCACCCTCACCCTATTCCTGACCCTAAACCTAACCCTAGCCCTAACACTCACCCTAACCATAACCCTCAACATAACCCTAACACTCACACTAACCCTAACCCTAACCCTCACCCTCACCCTCACCCTAACCCTAACCCTAACCCTCCCCCTCACCCTAAACCAAACCCTAACCCTAACTCTCACCCTAACCCTAAGACTAACCCTAACACTAACCCTAACCCTCACACTCACCCTCAACCTACACCTAATCCTAAACCTAAACCTAACCCTCACAGTAACCCTCAAACTAGCGCTCACACTAACCCTAATCCTAACCCTAAAACTCATCCTAACCCTCACCCTGACCCTAACCCTAACCCTCACCCTAACCCTAACCCTAACCCTAACCCTCATGCTCGGGCCTAAGCCTAACCCTAAGCCTAAGCTTAAGCCTAAACCTAACCTTCACACTAACCCTCAACCTAACACTAACCCTAACACAAAAGCTAACTCTAACCCTAAACCACACCCTCACCCTAACCCTAACTCTAACCCTAACCCTAAACATAAACCTAACCCTCACCCTAACCCTAAACCTAACACTCAACTTAACAGTAAACCTAATCCTAATCCTAACAGTAACCCTAACCCTAACCCTCATTCTAACCATAACACTCACCCAAAACCTAACCCTCACCCTAACACATAAATTCACCCTAACACTAAACCTAACCATAACACTAGCACTCACACTAACCCTAACACTCCCCCTCACAATAAACCAAGTCCTAACCCTAACCCTCACCCTAAACCTAAGCCTAACCCTAAACCTAACCCTCACACTCACTCTCAACCTACACCTAATCCTAAACCTAACCCTAACCCTCACAGTAACCCTCAACCTAGCGCTCACCCTAACCCTAGTCCTAACCCTAAACCTCATCCTAACCCTCACCCTAACCCTAACCCTAACCCTCACACTCATGCTTGGCCTAAGTCTAACCCTAAGCCTAAGCTTAAGCCTAAACCTAACCCTCACACTAACCCTCAAACTAACCCTAACCTTAACACAAAAGCTAACTCTAACCATAAACCTCACCATCACCCTAACCCTAACACTAACCCTAACAGTAAACATAAACCTAATCCTCAACCTAACACTAAACCTCACACTCAACAGTAAAACTAATCCTAACCCTAACAGTAACCCTAACCCTAAACCTAACCCTCATTCTAAACATAACACTCACGGTAACACTAACCCTCACCCTAACACTTAAATTCACCCTAACACTAAATCTAACCCTAACACTAGCACTCACACTAACCCTAACCCTCACCCTCACCCTAGCCCTCACCCTAACCCTAACCCTCATCCTCATCCTAAACTCACACTAACCCTAAAACTAATCCTCAATATAAACCTCACCCTCAACTTAACCCTAACCCTAACCCACACCCTAACTCTAACCCTCACCCTTAACTTAATCCTCACTCTCAGCCTAACTCTCACCTTTACCCTTACCTGCACCCTCACCCTAACCCTCACCCTAAGCCTAACCCTCATCCTAACCATAACCTTGACCGTAACCCTAAGCCTAACCCTAACCCTAACTCTCACCCTAACCCTAGACATCATCCTAACCCTAATCCTAACCCTAAACCTAACCCTAACCCTCACCATCAACCTTAACCTAATCCTCAACCCCACCCTCACCCTCAGCCTAACCCTAAGCCTAAGCCTAATCCTAACCCTAACCCTCACACTCAGCCTCATCATAACCCTAATCCTAAACCCAACCCGAACACTAACCCTAAACCTCAACCTAACCCTGCCCCTAACCCTCCCTCTAACTCTAACTCTAACCCTAAACTTCACCCTCACCCTCACCCTAACCCTCACCCTAAACCTAAATCTAACCCTCACCCTCACCGTAACTCTAACCTTAACCCTAACAATAACAGTAACCCTAACCATCACCCTAACCCTAACCGTAACTCTAAACGTCACCCTAACCCTAAACCAAACCCTAAACGTCAGCCTCACCCTAACCGTAAACTTAACCTTAACCATAACACTAACAATAACCCTAACCCTAAACCTAACCCTGAAACTCACCCTAACCCTAACCCTCACACTCACCGTAATCTAACCCTAAACCTCACCCTAACCCTCACCCCCAGGTTAACTCTAAGCCTTAACCCTATCCCTAAACCTAACACAATCACTCACCCTAACATTAACCCTAATCCTAAACCTAACCCTAACCCTAAAACCCTCACCCTAACCCTAACCCTAACACTAACCCTAACCCTAACACTCAACCTAACCCTAAACCTCACCCTCACCTTCACCCTAACCCTAAACGTCACCCTTACCCTCACCCTCACTGTAACTCTAACCCTAAACCTAACAATGACACTAACCCTAACACTAACCCTCACCCTCACCCTCACCGTAACCCTAACCCTAACCCAAACCCTCACCCTAACCCTAACCTTAACCCTAACCTAAACCTCACCCTAACCCTAACCCTAACCGTCACCCTGAGCCTCACCCTCACCATAAACTTAAACTTAACCATAACACTAACAATAACCCTAACCCTAACCCTAATCTAACCCTCACTCTCACCCTAACCCTAACCCTAATCCTCACCCTAACCCTAACCCTCACCCTAACCGTAACCTTCACACTAACACTCACCCTAACCCTAAACTTAACACTAACCCTAAACGTCACCCTAACGCTAACCCTAACCCTCACCCTCACCCTAGCCCTCACCTTAGCCCTAATCCTAAACCTAAACCTCACCCTAACCCTCACCCTAACCCTTAAACTCTAACAATCACTGTAATCCTAACCCTTAACCTCACCCTCACGCTCGGGCTAAACCTAAGACTAAGGCTAACCCTAACCCTAACTTCACACTCACCCTCACCCTCATCCTCACAGTAACTCTAACCTTAACCCTAACAATAACACTAACCTTAAACCTAATCCTAACCCTCACCCTAACAGTAAACCTCAACCTAAACCAAGCCCTCACCCTAACACTAACAATAATCCTAACCATAAATCGCATCCTGACCCTAACCCTAAACTTCACCCTCAGCCTCAACCTCACTGTAAAGTTAACCTTAATGATAACACTAACAATAACCCTAACCATAACACTAATACTAACCCTCACCCTCACCCTAACACTAAACCTCCCTCTCACAGTAACCCTAACCCTAACCCTCACCCTAACACTAAACCTAACCCTAATCCTAAACCTCGCCATAATGATAACCCTAAGCTCACGCTCACCCTTGCCCTCATACTAACCCTAAACCTAACCCTAAACCTCATCCTAACCCTCACTCTTACAATAACCCTAACCATCAACCTAACCTTAACCCTAACCTTGAATCTAACCCTAACACTCACCCTCACACTCAGCCTCAGCCTAAACATAAACCTAAGTCTAACCCTAACCCTCACACTCACCCTCACCTTAACCCTAATCCTAATACTAACCCTCACCCTAACCCGCAACCTAACCGTCCTGCTAATCCTAACCCTAAACCTAAACCTCACCCTCACCCTAACCCTAACTCTAACCCTGACCCTAAACCTAAACCTCACCCTAAACCTAACCCTAACCCTCATCCTAACCTAACAGTTACCCTAACCCTAACAATAACCCAACCTTAACGCTAACACTAACTCTAAACATAAACCTCACGCTAATGCTAACCCACACCCTAAAACTAACCCTAATACTAACACTAACAGTCACACTAACCCAAAACATCACCTTCACCCTAAACCTCAACATAACCCTAAACCTAAACCTCACCCTCACCATAGCCATCACACTAACCCTAACCCTCACCTTTACCCTTACTGTCACCCTCACCCTAACCCTCACCCTACCCCTAACAATCATTCTAACCCTCACCCTAAACATAACCCTAATCACCAAGCTAACCCTAACCCTCAACCTCACACTCAGCCTCATTCTAAACCTAAGCCTAACCCTAAACCTAACCCTAAACCTCATCCTCACCCTACCCCTCACCCTAAACCTAATCCTAACCCTAACCCTAAAAATAACACTAACCCTAACCCTAACCCTCATTCTAACCCTAACCCTCACCCTAAACCTTACCCTCACCCTAACACATACCTTACCCTAACAATAACCCTAACCCTAACCTGAACCCTCATTCTAACCCTAACCCTCACTCTAACCCTTACCCTCACCCTAACACTTACCTTACCCTAACAATAACCCTAACCCAAACACTAACCCTCACACTAATCCTAACCATCACCCTACCCTAACCCTAACGCTAAACCTCACCCAAACCCTAACCCTAACCCTCACCCTCACCCTCACCCACACCATAACTCTAACCCTAACCTTAACAATAACACTAATCCTAACCCTAAATCTAACCCTAATCCTAATCCTAACCCTAATACCCACCTTCAGCCTCACCCTAACCACAAACTTAACCTGAAACATAACAATAACAATAACCCTAACCCTCACCCTAACCCTATCTCTATCACTAAACCTCAAACTCTAGCCCTCACCATAACCATAATCCTAAAACTAATCCTCTTCTTAACCCTCATCCTAACCCTAACCCTAACTCTCACCCTAACCTAATCCTAACCATAACCCTAACCCTATACCTCACCCTAACCCTAAACCTAAAACTAACCCTAACCCTAACCCTCATCCTAACCCTCACTTGAACCCTAACTGTAACCCTAAACCTCACCCTCATCCTCACCCTAACTCTAACCCTAACCCTAAACCTAAACCTCACCCTAACCCTAAACCTCACCCTCACCCTCAACGTAACCCTAACTCGAAACTTAACAATCACCCTAAACCTAACCCTAACAGTCACCCTAACCATAAAACTAACCCTAACCCTAACCCCCACCCTAACACTTACCCTCACCCTAACACTAACCCTAACTCTAACACTAACCCTCACAATAACCCTAACTCTCACCCGAACCCTAAACCTCACCTTAACCCTAACCCTAACCATAAGCCTCACCCTAGCCCTCACCCTAACCCTAATTATAACCCTAACCCTCACCCTAACCCTAACCCTCATCCTCACCTTAACCTCACACAAACCCCAACCCTGATTCTCAATCTAACCCTCACCCTCACCCTAACCCTCATCCTACCCCTTACCCTAAACCTCAACCTAATCCTAACCCTCACCCTTAGGGGAACACTCACCCTCAGCCTAACCCTCACCTTTACTCTTACCGCCACATGCATGCTAACCCTCACCCTAACCCTAACCCTCATCCTAACACTCACCCTAACCCTAACCCTATCCATCACCCTAACCCAAACCCTCAAACTCACCCTCACCCTAAGCCTAACCCTAAGCCTAAGCCTAACCCTAACCCTAAACCTCACCCTCACCCTAGCCCTCACCCTAAAATTAATCCTAACGCTAAGCCTCATCCTCACCCTCAACCCAACCTTAACCCTAACCATCACCCAAAACCTATTCCTCACCCCAATACTCACCCTCAGCCTAACCCTAAGACTAAGCCTAACCCTAACCATAACCCTCAACCTCAGGCTCGCCCTCACCGCAAACTAAACCCAAACCATAACACTAACAATAACCTGAATTTAAACCGAAACCCAAACCCTAATCCTCACCCCCACCCTCACCCTCAGCCTAATCCTAATCCTAAACCTAAACCTAAACCTAACACTAAACCTCACCCTAATCCTCAGCCTCACCCTCACCCTAACCCAAACACTAATATAAAACCTCACCCTAACCCTAAGCCTAACCCTAAGCCTTACACTAACTCTCAAACTCACCCTCAATCTAAACTTAAACCTAACCCTAAAACTCACCCTAAACCTCAACCTAAACCTAACACTCACCCTCAACCTTAACCTCACCGCAAACTTTACCCTAACCATAAAAATACCAATAAACCTAACTCTAACCCTAAACTTAACCCTAAACCTCACCCCCACCCTCACCCTCAGCCTAATCATAAGCCTAATCCTAAGCCTAACCCTAAGCCTCACCATAACCCGAAACCTAACCCTCACCCTAACCCTAACCCTAACACTAAACCTCACCTTAAGGCTAACTCTAAACCTAACCCTAACCCTAACCCACACCCTAACTCTCACACTTACACTCTACCTCAGCCTAACCCTAAGCCTAAACCTAACCCTAACCCTAGCCCTCACACTCACCCTCACCCTAACCCTAATCCTAAATCTAACACTATCCCTAACCCTAACCCTCACCCTAACGCTCACCCTAACCCTAACCCTAACACTAACCCTAAACCTAACCCTCACCCTAACCCTCCTCCTAAACCTATCTCTAAACCTGAACCTCAAACTCACCCTGACCCTAAACCTAAACCTAACCCTAAACCACACCCTAACCCTAAACCTCAACCTCACCCTAGCCCTCACCCTAACCCCAATCTTAAACCTAACCCTCATTCTAACCCTCACCTTAACCCTAAACCAAACCCTCACCCTAACCTACACCCTCACCCTAACCCTCAGCCTAACACTAAGCCTAACCTTAAACCTAACCCTAACACAAACCCTCACACTCACACTCACGCTAACCCTAATCCTAAATCTAATCTGATCAATAACCATAACATTCACCCAAACCGTCACCCTAACACTAACCTTAACACCAACCCTAACGCTAACCCTCACACTAACCGAACTCTAACCCTAAACCTCACCCTCACCCTCACCTTAACCCTCACCCCCAACCTCAGCCTAAACCTAAGCCTAACACTAACGCTAACCCTCAAAATCACACTCACCCTCACAAAAACACTTATCCTAATCCCAGGCCTGACCCTAAAACTCACCCTAATCCTAGCCCTCACCCTAACCCTAAACCTAAGACTAACCCTAACCCTAACCGTCACCCTAACCCTAATTCTAAACCTAAACTTCACCCTCACCTTAACCGTAACCCTAACCTTAACCCTAACCCTATACCTCACCCAAAACATAACCCCAAAACTCACCTTCACCCTAGCCCTCACCCAAACCCTAATCCTAACTCTAACCCTCATCCTAACCCTAACCCTAACCCTAACCATAACCATCACCCTAACCCTAACCCTCAGCCTCAACCTCACCCTCAGCCTAAATTTAACCCTAAACCTAAACCTAACCCACACACTCACCCTCACCCTAACCCTAATCTAATCCTAAACCTAAAAATAACCCTAACCCTAAACCTAACCCTCAAACTAAACATAACCCTCACCATAACCCAAACTCTCACTCTAACACTTACCCTCACTCTAACAGTAACCCTCACACTAACACTGAAGCTCACACTAACCCTAAACCTCTCCCAAACCTTAACCCTAACACTAACCTAAACCTCACCCTCACCCTAGCCCTCACCTTAACCCTAATTCTAACCCTAACCCTCAACCTAACCTTATCCCTCAACCTCACCCTAAACCTCACACTAACCCTAACCCTAATCCTCAATCTAATCCTCACCCTAACCGTAACCCGAACCCTTAACCTAATGCTCACCCTAACCCTAACCCTCACCCTTATCTTAACCCTCACCCTCAGCCTAAACCTCACATTTACCCTTACCATCACTCTCACCCTAACCCTCAATCTTAACCTAACCCTAACCAAAGCCCTCACCCTAACCCTAACCCTAAACCTCACCCTCACCCTCAGATTTACACTAATCCTATCACTATTCCTTACCCTAAACCTCACCCTCACCCTAGCCATGACCCTAATTCTTACCCTCACACTAATCCTAACCCTAACCCTAAACCTAACTCTCACAATAAACCTAACCCTCACCCAAAACCTCACTGTCACCCTAAATCTGACCTTAACCCTAATAACAACCCTAACCCTCACTCTCACACTAACCCTCACCCTAACCCTGACCCTAAACCTCACCCTAATCATAACCCTAAACCTTAGCCTAACCCTCACCCTAACCCTAAGCATAACCCTAACCCTAACCCTCACCCTAACCCTCACCCTAACCCAAATCTTAACCCTAACCCTCACCCTCACCCTAAACCTCATCCTAACACTTAGCCTCATCCTCACCCTAAACCTCTCACTTAACCGAATCCTCACCGTAACTCTAACCCTAACCTTCACCCTCACCGTCACCCTGACGCTAAGCCTAACCCTAACCCTCTCCCTAACCATAATGCTAAGTCTAACACTCACACTAACCCTAATGCTATCACTTATCCACACCACAAACCTAACCCTAACCTTAACCCTCACCCTCACCCTAAACCTCACCCTAACCCTAAACCTAATCCTAACCCTCACCCTCACCTTAACCCTAACAATAACACTCACCTAACCCTAATCCTAACCTTCTACCTCACCTGAACCCTCACCCTAACACTAACGCTCACCCACACCCTAAACCTCAAGCTCACCCTTACCCTAACCCTCAACTAATCCTCACCCTAACCCTAACCATTACCTAACTGAGAGCCTAACCCTCACTTTCACCATAACCATATCCCTAACCCTAAACCTCACCCTCACCCACACCCTCTACCTCAGCCTATCCCTAACCCTATCCCTAATCCTAACCCTAACCCTCACCTTCACCCAAACCCTCACCATAACCCTTAGCCTCACCCTCACTCTCACCCTAACCTTAACCCTCACACTAATCCTAACCCTCACACTAAACCTAAACCTACCCCTCACCCAAAACCTCACCATAAACTTAACCCTAACCCTAACCCTCACCCTCACGCTAGCCCTCAACCTAATACTAATTCTAACCCTAACCCTCACCCTAACCCTCATCCTCATCCTAAACCACACACTAACCCTAACCCTAATCCCCAATCTAACCCTAACCCTAACCCTTACCCTAACCCTAACCCTAACCCTAACCCTCACCCTCACCGTAACAGTAACCCTAACCCTAACAATAACCCAACCCTAACGCTAACACTAAACCTAAACATAAACCTCAACCTAATGCTAACCCTCACCCTGAAACTAACCCTAATACTAACGCTAACTGTCACACTAACCCTAAACATCACCTTAACCCTAAACCTCAACATAACCCTAAACCTAACCCTCACCCTCACCATAGCCCTCACACTAACCCTAACCCTCATCCTCACCCTAAACCTCACACTAACCCTAACACTGATACTCAATCTAAACCTCACCCTCACCCTAACCCTAACCCTAATCCTCACCCTAACTCGCACCCTAATCCTAACCCTCACCTTCACCCTTACTGTCACCCTCACCCTAACCCTCACCCTACCCCTAACAATCATTCTAACCCTCACCCAAAACATACCCTAACCATCACGCTAACCCTAATCCTCAACCTCATACTCAGCCTCATTCTAATCCTAAGCCTAACCCTAACCCTAACTCTAAACCTCTTCCTCAGCCTACCCCTCACCCTAACCCTAATCCTAACCCTAACCCTAAAAATAACACTAACCCTAACCCTAACCCTCATTCTAACCCTAACCCTCACCCTAACCCTTACCCTCACCCTAACACTTACCTTACCCTAACAATAAGCCTAACCCTAACCCTAACACTCATTCTAACCCTAACCCTCACCCTAACCCTTACACTCACCATAACACTTACCTTACCCTAACAATAACCCTAACCCAAACACTAACCCTCACACTAACCCTAACCATCACCCTACCCTAACCCTAACCCTAAACCTCATCCTAACCCTAACCCAAACCCTCACCCTCACCCTCACCATAACTCTAACCCTAACCTTAACAATAACACTAATCCTAACCCTAAATTTAACCCTAATCCTAATCCTAACCCTAATACCCACCTTCAGCCTCAACCTAACCACAAACTTAACCCTAACCATAACACTAACAATAACCCTAACCCTCACCCTAACCCTAACATTAACCCTCACCTTAACCCTAACCCTAATCCAAATCCTAACGCTATACCTCATCCTAACCCTCACCCTAACCCTAACCCTAAACCTCAACCTAACCGTAACCCTCACCCCACACTCAGCCTAACCCTAAACCTAACCCTAACACTAACCCTCACACTCACACTCAAGCTAACCTTAATCATAGATCTAACCCGCTCCCTAAACATAACCCTCACCCTAAACCTCACCTAACCCTAACCCTAACACCAATCCTAACACTAACCCTCACAATAACCCTAACTCTAACCCTAAACCTTACCCTCACCCTCACCTTAACCGTGACCGTCAACCTCAGCCTAAACCTAAGCCTGACCCTAACCCTAACGCTCACACTTACACTCACACTCACCCTAACACTAATCCTAATCCCAGCCCTAACCCTAACCATCACCCTAACCATAACCCTCACAATAATCCTAAACCTAACACTAACCCTAACCCTAACACTCACCCTAACTGTAACTCTAAACCTAAACCTCACCCTCAACTTAACCCTAAGCCTAACCCTAACCCTAACGCTAACCCTCACAATAATCCTAAACCTAACCCTAACCCTAACCCTAACCCTAACCCTAACCCTAACCCTAACCCTAACCCTAACCCTAACCCTAACATTTACTCTGACCCTAACACTAACCCTAACCATCACCCTAATGTTCACACTTACCCTAACCCTCACAGTAACCCTAAACCTCATCCTAACCTTAACCCTAACCCTAACTTAAACCTCACCCTCATCCTAGCCCTCACCCTAACCCTAATTCTAACCCTAACACTCACCCTCAACCTCACCCTAAACCTCACACTAGCCCTAACCCTAATCCTCAATCTTACCCTCACCCTAAATGTAACCCGAACTCTTAACCTAACCCTCACCCTAACCCTAACCCTCACCCTTATCTTAAGCCTCACCCTCAGCCTAACCCTCACCTTTACCCTTACCATCACTCTCACCCTAACCCTCAACCTTACGCTAACCCTCACCCAAGCCCTCACCCTAACCCTAACCCTAAACCTCACCCTCACCCTCAGATTTACACTAATCTTATCACTATTCCTAACCCTTAACGTCACCCTCACCTAACAGTCAGCTAATTCTTACCCTCACACTAATCCTAACCCTAACCCTAACTCTCACACTAAACCTAACCCTCACCCTAACCGTAACCCTACCCCTTACCCTAAACCTCATCTTAACCCTAACTCTAACCCTCACCCTAACCCTCACCCAAAACCTCACTGTCACCGTAAATCTGACCCTAACCCTAATAACAACCCTAACCCTCACCCGAACCCTAACCCTCACCCTCACCCTAACCCTCACCCTAATCATAACCCTAACCCTCAGCCTAACCCTCGCCCTAACCGAAACCTTAACCCTAAGCCTCACCCTCACCCTAACCCTCATCCTAACACTTAACCTCATCCTCACCTTAAACCTCACACTTAACCGAATCCTCACCGTAACTCTAAACCTAACCGTCACCCTCACCGTCACTCTCATGCTAAGCCTAACCCTAACCCTCACCCTAAACCTAAAACTCACCCTAATCCTCACTATAACTCTCATGCTAAGTCTAACACTCACCCTAACCCTCATGCTATCACTTATCCACAGAACAAACCTAACCCTAACCTTAACCCTCACCCTCACCCTAACCCTAATCCTAACCCTAACCCTAACCCTCATCCTAACCCTCACCCTAATCCTAAGGTTAACCATCACCCTAAGCCTAATCCTCACACTCACCCTCACCCTCAGACTAACCCTAAGCCTAAGACTAATCCTAACCCTAACCCTCACACTCACCCTCAACCTAAACCTAATCCTAACCCAAAACCTAACCCTAACCCTAAACCTCAACCTTACCCTCACCCTAAACCTAACGTTAACCCTAACACTAACCCTAACCCTAACACTCAGCCTTACCCTCCCCCTCAACTTAACTCTAACCCTAAACCTCTCACTCACACTATCCCTAATCCTAACCCTAACTCTAACCCTCAGCCTAACCCTAACCCTAACCCTCCCCCTCCCCCTCACCCAAACCGTATGTCTAACCCTAACCCTAACATTAACACTAATCCTAACCCTAAAACTAAACCTAACCCTAAGCCTAACCCTAATGCTAACACTCACCCTCACCATAATCCTAATCCTAACCCTAACACTCAAACTAACCCTAACCCTCAACCTCACTGTAACCCTAACCCTCATCCAAAAGCTCACCCTAACCCTAACCCTAACCCTAAAACTCACCCTAACACTAACCCTAACCCTCACCTTCACCCTAGCCCTCACCCTAACCCTAAGCATAACCCTAATCCTCATCCTAACCCTCACCCTAACCCTAACTCTAACCCTAAAACTCACACTAACCCTAACCCTAACTAAAACCCTAACCCTAACCCTAAACCTCACCCTAACCCTAACACTCACCCTCACCCTCACTGTAACCCTAACCCTAAACCTAACAATATCCCTAAACCTAACCCTAACTCTCACCCTAAACATAACACTCACCCTAACCCTAACCCTCACCCTAACACTTACCCTAAACCTTAACCTAACCCTAACTCTAACACTAACCCTCACAGTAACCCTAACTCTCACCCTAATCCTAAACCTCACCCTAACCCTAACCCTAACCCTAACCCTCACCCAAACCGTAGCCCTCACTCTCACCCTAATTCTAACCATAACCCTCACCCTAACCCTAACCATCATCCTCACCATAAACATCACCCTAACCCTAACCATAATTCTCAATCTAACCCTGACCCTCACCTTAACCCTCACCCTCACCCTAACCCTTATGCTAACCCTCACATTAATCCTTACCCTCACCCTTAAAGGAACACTCACCCTCAGCCTAAACCTCACCTTTACTGTTACCGTCATGCTCACCCTAACCCTCACCCTAACCCTTACACTCATCCTAACACTCACCCTAACCCTAACCCTATCCATCACCCTAACCCTATCATTCACACTCACCCTCACCCTCAGCCTAAACCTATGCCTAAGCTGAACCCTAACCCTAACCCTCACCCTCACCCAAGCCCTCACCCTAAAACTTATCCTGACCCCAACACTCATCTTAACCCTCACCCTAACCCTAACCTTAACCATCACCCAAAACCTATTCCTCATCCCCACCCTCATCCTCACCCTATCCCTAATCCTAATCCTAACCCTAACAATAACCCTAACACTAAACCTAACCCTCAACCGAAACATAACCCTCACCCTAAACCAAAACCTCACCCTAACACTTACCCTCAACCTAACACTAACCCTAACTCTAACCCTAATCCTCACACTAACCCTAACCCTCACAGTAACCCTAAAACTCACCCTAACCTTAACCCTAACCCTAACCTAAACCTCACCCTCATCTTAGTCCTCACCCATACCCTATTTCTAAACCTAACCCTAAACTTAACGGTAACCCTCAATCTCACCCTAAACCTCACACTAACCCTAACCATAATCCTCAATCTAACCCTCACCCTAACCCTTACCCTCACCCTTATGTTAAGCCTCACCCTCAGCCTAACACTCACCTTTACCCTTACCATCACTCTCACCCTAACCCTCAACCTTACCCTAACCCTCACCCAAGCCCTCACCCTAACCCTAACCCTAAACCTCACCCTCACCCTCAGATTTACACTAATCCTATCACTATTACTATCCCTAAACCTCAACCTCACCCTAATTCTTACTCTCAAACTAATCGTAACCCTAACCCTAACCCTAACTCTCACACTAAACCTAACCCTCACCCTAACCGTAACCCTACCCCTTACCCTAAACCTCACCTTAACCCTAACTCTAACCCTCAACCTAACCGTCACCTAAAACCTCACCGTCACCCTAAATCTGACCCTAAGCCTTATAACAACCCTAACTCTAACCCTCACCCTAACACTCACCCTAAACATAACCCTAAACCTCAGCCTAACCCAAACCTTAACCCTAACCC
The DNA here is from genome assembly GCF_024711535.1 of Dipodomys merriami. Taxonomy (NCBI): domain Eukaryota; kingdom Metazoa; phylum Chordata; class Mammalia; order Rodentia; family Heteromyidae; genus Dipodomys; species Dipodomys merriami. The sequence continues at coordinate 4,047,968 of NW_027206346.1, forward strand.
TCACCCTCACCCTAACCCTCATTCTAACAGTTAATCTCATCCTCACCCGAAACCTCACACTTAACCGAATCCTCACCGTAACTCTAACCCTAACCGTCACCCTCACGCTAAGCCTAACCGTAACCCTCACCCTAACCCTAAAACTCACCCTAATCCTCACCCTCACCCTCACCCTAACCCTAATGCTAAGTCTAACATTCACCCTAACCCTCATGCTATCACTTACCCACACCACAAACCTAACCCTAACCTTAACCCTCACCCTCACCCTAAACCTCACCCTAACCCTAAACCTAATCCTAACCCTCACCCTAATCCTATCCCTAACACTAACCCTCACCTAACCCTAACCCTAACATTCTACCTCACCCTAACCCTCACCATCACCCGAACCTTCACCCTAAACCTAACGCTCACCCACACCCTAAACCTCAAGCTCACCCTTACCATAACCCTCAACTAATCCTCACCCTAACCCTAACCATTACCTAACCAAGACCCTCACCCTCACCCTCACCTTCATCTAACACTCACCCTCACCCTAGACCTCAACCCTAAACATAACCCTAACCCTAAACCTGACCCTCACCATCACCCTCAACCTCAGCCTATCCCTAACCCTATCCCTAATCCTAACCCTAACCCTTAACCTCACCATCACTCTCACCCTAACCGTAACCCTCACACTAAATCTAACCCTCACCCTAAACCTAAACCTACCACTCACCCTAAACCTCACCATAAACCTAAGGCTAACCCTAACCCTCACCCTCACGCTAGCCCTCACCCTAACCCTAATTCTAACCCTAACCCTCAACCTAACCCACATCCTCCCCCAAAACCTCACACTAACCCTAACACTAATCCCCAATCTAACCCTAACCCTAACACTTACACTAACCCTCACCCTAACCCTAACCCTCACCCTTACCCTAACTCTCACCCTTAGCCTAACCCTCAACTTTACTCTTACCATCACGCTCATCGTAACCCTCACCCTAACCCGAACCCTCATACTAACCCTCACCCTAACCCTAACCCTATCCATCACCATGACCCTAACCCTCACCCTCACCATCATCCTCATTCTAAACCTATGCCTAAGCCTAACCCTAACCTCAACCCTCCCCTCACCATAGCCCTCACCCTAACCCTAATCCTAAACCTAACCCTCATCCTAACCCTCACCCTAACCCTAAGGTTAACCATCACCCTAAACTTAATCCTCACACCCACCCTCACCTCAGCCAAACCCTAAGCCTAAGCCTAATCCTAACCCTAACCCTAACACTAACCCTAACCCTAACCCTCACCATAAACCTCCCCCTCAACCTAAGTCTAACCCTAATCCTCAACCTCACCCTATCCCTAATCCTAACTCTAACCCGAAACCTCATCCTAACCCTAACACTAACCCTCAACCTCACCCTCACCCAAATCGTAAGTCTAACCCTAACCCTAACATTACCACTAATCCTAACCCTAAAACTAACCCTTACCCTAACCCAAACCTTCACTCTCAGCCTCACCCTCACTGCAAATGAAACCCTAACCATTACATTTACAATAACCCTAACCCTAATCCTAACCATCACCCTCACGCTAACCATAATCCTAACCCTAACCCTCGCCCTAAACTTAAGCCTCACTCTCACTGAAACCCTAACCCTCACCCTAACCTAACCTTAACCCTCACCCTAAACCTTTACCTCACCCTAATCCTAACACTAAGCCTGACCTAAACCTCCCCCTAAACCTCCCCCTCACCCTAACCCTAACTCAAACCCTAACCCTCAAACTAACACTCAACCTAACCCTAAACCTAACCCTAACCCTAAACCTCACATTAACCCTAACCCTCACCCTAACCCAAACCCTACCCCTCACTCTAACCCTCAAGCTATCTCTAACCCTCACCCTCACCAGAACCCTAAACCTAACCCTAACCCTAAACCTCACCTTAAGGCTAATTCTAACCCTAACCCTAACCTTAACCGGCAACCTAACACTAATCCTCACCTTCACCCTCACCCTCAGCCTAACCCTAAGCCTAAGCCTAACCCTAACCCTAACCCTCACACTCATCCTCACCCTAACCATAAATCTAAAACTAACCCAAGCCCTAACCCTTACCCTCAACCTAACCCTCACCCTAACCCTAACCCTAACACTAACCCTAAACCTAACACTAACAAACACCCTAAACCTCAACCTAACCCTAACCCTCACCCTCACCCTAACCCTCACCATAACCCTTAGCCTCACCCTCACTCTCACCCTAACAGTAACCCTCACACTAATCCTAACCCTCACCCTAAACCTAAACCTACCCCTCACCATAAACTTAACCCTAACCCTAACACTCACCCTCACGCTAGCCCTCAACCTAATCCTAATTCTAAACCTAACCCTCACCCTTACCCTCATCCTCACCCTAAACCTCACACTAACCCTAACCCTAATCCTCAATCTAACCCTAACCCTAACCCTTACCCTAACCCTAACCCTAACCCTCACTCTCACCCTCACCCAAATCGTAAGTCTAACCCTAACCCTAACATTACCTCTAATCCTAACCCTAAAACTAACCCTTACCCTAACCCTAAACTTTACTCTCAGCCTCACCCTCACTGGAAACGTAACCCTAAAAATAACATTTACAATAACCCTAACCCTAATCCTAACCATCACCCTCACCCTAACCATAACCCTAACCCTAACCCTCGCCCTAGCCTTAACCCTCACTCTCACTGAAACCCTAACCTTCATCTTAACCCTCACCCTAACCTAACCTTAACCCTCACCCTAACCCTTAACCTCACCCTAATCCTAACTCTAAGCCTAACCTAAACCTCCCTCTCCCCCTAAACGTAAGACAAACCCTAAGACAAACCCTAACCCTCAAACTAACCTTGAAACTAACCCTAACCCTAAACCTAACCCTAAACCTCACATTAACCCAAACACTCACCCTAACCCTAAACCTACCTCTTACCCTAACCTTCAAGCTAACTCTAACCCTCAACCTCACCAGAACCCTAAACCTAACCCTAACCCTAACCTCACCTTAAGGCTAATTCTAACCCTAACCCTAACCCTAACCAGCACCCTAACCCTAATCCTCACCTTCACCCTCACCCTCAGCCTAACCCTAAGCCTAAACCTAACCCTAACCCTAACCCTCACACTCACCCTCACACTAACCATAATCCTAAACCTAACCCTATCCCTAATCCTTACCCTCAACCTAACCCTCACCCTAAACCTAAACCTAACACTAACCCTAACCCTAACCCTCACCCTAAACATCACCCTAACCTTAACACTAATCCTAAACCTGACTTTCACCCTAACCCAAACTTTAACCCTAATCCTAACCCTAAACCTCATCCTAACCTTCACCCTAACCCTCACCCTCACCCTAACCCTAACCGACAAGCTGGGCCTAGGCCTAAGCCTAAGTCTAGTATTAACCCTAAACCTCACCCTAACCCTAACCCTAACACTAACCATAACTCTAAACCTAAACCTCACTCTCACCCTAACCCTAACTCTAACCCTAACCCTAACCCTAAACCTCATCTTAACACTAAACCTAACCTTCACCTTCACCCTCACATTAAACAGAACCTTAAACTTAATCCTAACAATAACTCTAACCCTAACCATAATCCTCACACTTACTATAAGCCTCACCCTAACATTTACCCTTAACCTAACACCCTAATCCTAACACTAACCCTCAAACTAACCCTAACCATCACCCTAACCCTAAGCCTAACCCTCACCCTAACCATAAACCTCACCCTCAACATCACCCTCAGGCTAACCCTAAGCCTAACCCTAAACCTAACCCTAACAATAACTCTAACGTTAATCCTAACACTCACCCTAACCATAAGCCTCACCCCAACCTAAACCCTTACCCTAACACTTACCCTCCCACTAACACTAACCCTAACCCTAACAATAACCCTCAAACTAACCCTAACCTAACCCTAAACCTCAACCTAACCCTCACCCTAACCCTAACCCTAACACTAACCCTAACCCTAACCCTCACCCTAACCCTCCCCCTAACCCTATATCTCACACTAAATCTCACCCTCACCCAAATCCTTACCCTAACCCTAACCCTAAACCCCACCCTAACCCTAACCCTAACCCTGACCCGCACCCTCACCCTCACCGGAAATCTAACCCTAACCCTAACAATATAACTAAACCTAAACAAAACCATCACCCTAACCCTAATCCTCACCCCCACACTTACCCTCAGCCTAACCCGAAGCCTAAGCCTAACCCTCAAACTAACCCTCACACTCACCCTCACCCTAAACCTAATCCTAAACCTAACCCTATCACTAAACCTCAACCTAACCCTCACAATCACACTAACCCTAACACTAACCCTAACCCTAAACCTCAACCTAACAGTCACCCTAACCATAACTCTAACCCTAATCCTAAGCCTAAACCTAAGCCTAACCGTCACCGTAACCCTAACCCTGACCCTCAACCTAAACCTAACCCTAAACCTAACCCTAAACCAAACCCTAATCCTCAGCCTCACCCTCACCCTAATCCAAACCCTAACCTTAACCCTCACCTTAACCCTAAGCTTAATCCTAAACCTAACCCTAACCCTCACATTCAACCTCAACCTAATCTTAATCCTAAATCTAACCCTATCCCTAACCCTAACCCTCATTCTAACCCTCACCCTAACCCTAACACTAACCCTCACCATAATCCTAAACCTAACCCTCAACCTAACCCTAACACTCACCCTAACCCTAACCCTAAACCTCACCCTAACCCTAACTCTCACCCTCACCCTCACCCTCAGCCTAAACCTAAGCCTAATCCTAAATCTAACCCTAACACACACACTCACCCTCACCCTAACCCTAATCCTATACCTAACCCTAACCCTAAACCTCCCCCTACCTCTCACCCTAAACCTAACTCTAACCCAAACACTAAACCTCACCCTAACCCTAACCATAACCCTCACACTAACCCAAACCCTCACCCTAGCACTTACCTTGACCCTAACACTAATCCTAACCCTAACACTAACCCTCACACTAACTCTAAACCTAACCCTCACCCGCAACCTCACCCTCATTGGAACTCTAACCCTATCTCTAACAATAACACTAATCCTAACCCTAACCGTCACCCTAACCCTAATCCTCAACCCCACCCTCACCCTCATCCTAACCCTAAGCCTAAGCCTAACCCTCACCCTATCCCTTACACTCACCCTCACGCTAACCTAATCCTAACCCTAAACCTATCTCTAAACCTCATCCTAACCCTCACGCTCACCCGAACCCTAACACTCACCCTAACCCTCCCGCAACCCTAACTCTAACCCTAAAACTCACCCTCACCCTAACCCTAAACCTAACCCTAAACCTCACCCTAAACCTCACCCTAACCGTAAAGCCTCACCCTCACCCTCAACCTCACAGTAACTCTAACCCTAACAATAACACTAACACTAACCCTAACCCTAACCATAACCATAACCCTCAACCTCAGCGTCACCCTCACTGAAAACTTAACCCTAACCATGACGCTAACAATAACCCTAAACCTAACCCTAACCCTAATCCTCACCCCCACCCTCACCCTCAGCCTAACCCTAAGCCTAAGCCTAACACTAACCCTAACCCTCACCATAACCCTAACCCTAACCCTAAACCTAAGCCTAAATCTAACCCTAAACCAAACCCTAATCCTCAGCCTCACCCTCACCATAACACAAACCCTAATCTTAACCCTCATCCTAACCCTAAGCCTAATCCTAACTCTAACCCTAAACCTCACACTCAACCTCACCCTAACCTTAGTACTAAACCTAACTCTCACCCTAACCCTAACCCTCAACCCAACCCTCAACCTAGCCCTAACCCTAAACCTAATCCTAAGCCTAAACCTCATCCTAAACCTCACCCTCAAGCTCATGCTCGGCCTAAGCCTAAGCCTAACCCTAACCCTCACCCTAAGCCTAAAACTAACACGAAGCCTAACTCTAAACTTAAACCTCACTCTCACCCTAACCCTAATTCTAACCCTAACATAACCCTAAACCTCATCCTTACCCTAACCCTAACCCTCACTCTCTCCCTCACTGTAACCGTAACTCTAACCCTAACCCTAACAATAACCCTAAACCTAACCCTAACCCTCACCCTAACCATAACCTCACCCTATCCCAAACCCTCAACCTAACACTTACGCTAACCTTAATACTAACCCTAACCCTAACACTAACCCTCACACTAACACTAACCCTAACCCTAACCCTTAACCTCAACCTAACCCTCACCCTTACCCTAAGCCTAATACTAACCCTAACCATAACCATCACCCTAACCTTTCCCCTAACACTACATCTAACACTAAATCCCACCCTCACCCTAACCCTAACCCTAAACCTAACCCAAAACCTCACCGTAAACCTCACCCTAACACCAATCCACACCCTTACCCTCAACCGCACCGTAACTTTAACCCTAACCCTAACAATAACATTAACCCTAACCATAACCATAACCCTCACCCGCAGCCTCACCCTCACCGCAAACTTAACCCTAACCATAACACTAACAATAACCTAAACCAAACCCTAACCCTAACCCTAATCCTCACCCTCAGCCTAACCCTAAGCCTAACCCTATCCCTAAACATAACCCTCAACATAACCCTAACCCTAACCCTAACCCTAAGTCTAAACCTAACCCTAACCCTAAACCTAACCCTAATAATAAACCTAACCCTAATCCTCAGCCTCACCCTCACCCTAACCCAAACCCTAACACTAATCCTTACCCTAACCCTAAGCCTAATCCTAACCCTAGCCCTAATGCTCACACTCACCCTCATCCTAAACCTAATCCTAAACCTAACCCTATCCCTAACACTAAACCTCACCCTAACACTCACCATAGCCCTCACCCTAACCCTAAACCTAAACCTCATCCTCACCCTAGCCCTCACCCTAACCCTAAATCTATCCCTCACCCGCACCCTAACCCTAACCCTCATCCTCACCCTAAACCTCACACTAACCCTAAACCAAATCCTCAATCTAACCCTCACCCTAACCCTAACAGTAACCCTAACCTAACACGAAAATTAACCCTAAAACTCACCCTTATCTTAACACTTACCCTCAGCCAAAAACTGTCCTTTACCCTTACCATCATAATCTCCCTAACCCACAGCCTAACCCTAAACTTCATACTAAGCCTCACCCTAACCGAAACCCTCATCCTAGCCCTCACCCTAACCCTAATCCTAACCCTAACCCTCATTCTAACCCTCACCCCAACCCTAACCCTAAACATTACCCTAACCCTAATCCTCACCCCCACCCTCACCCTCAGCCTAACCCTAAGTCTAAGCCTAACCCTAACCCTAAACCTCACACTCACACTCACCTAACCCTAATCATAACACTAACCCTAACCCTAACCCAAAATCTCAACGTAACCATCAACCTAACCTTAACCCTAACACTAAACCTAACCCTAACCTCGAACTAACACTCCCCCTAACCCTAAATCTAACACTAAACCTCACCCTCACCCTAAACCTAATCCTAACCCTAACCATAAACCTCAACCTAACCCTAACCCTAACATTCACCCTCACCCTCACCCTCACCCTCACCCTTACCATAAATCTAACCCTAACCCTAACAATAACACTAATCTTAACCCTAAACATAAGCCTAACCCTAATCCTAACACTCACCCTCACCCTAACCCTAATCCTAACCCTAACCCTCAACCTAACCCTAACCCTCACACTCACAGTAATCCTAACCCTCATTCAAACCCTCACGCTAACCCTAACCCAAAACCTAAACCTCACCATAACACTAACCCTAACCCTCAACCTCACCCTAGACCTCACCCTAACCATAATCCTACCCCTAAACCTCATCCTAACCCTAACCCTAACCATCACACTATCTCTAACTCTAACCCTCAACCTAACCCTAACCCTCACCCTAACCCTAAACTTAACCCAAACCCAAACTCTCACCCTAACCCTAAACCTAACCCTCACCCTAACCACAATCCTCACCCTCACCCTCACCGTCAGCCTAATGTTCACCCTAACCCTAACCGTAACACTCACCCTAAACCTACCCCTCACCCTCAGCCTAACCCCAAGCCGAAGCCTAACCCTAAGCCTAACCCTCACACTCACCCTAACCCTCACACTCACCCTAACCCTCACACTCACCCTAACCCTCACCCAAACCCTAAATCTAACACTAACCTTAACCCTAACCCTCACCTTCAGCCTCACCCGAGACCTAACTCTAATCCTAAAACTAACTCTCACCCTAAACCTAACCCTAACCCTAAACCTCACTCTAACCCTAAATCTCACCATCACCCTAATCCTAACCCTGAGTCCTCAGCCTAACCCTAAGCCTAATCCTAACCCTAACCCTAAGCCTAATCCTAACCGTAACCCTAAACCTAATCCTAAACCTAACCTTATCCCTAACACTAAACCTCACCCTAACACTCACCCTAGCTCTCAACCTAACCCAAAAGCTAAACCTCATCCTTACCCTAGCCCTCACCCTAACCCTAATTCTATCCCTCACCCTCACTCTAACCCTAACCCTCATCCTCACCCTAAACCTCACACTAACCCTAAACTGAATCCTCAATCTAACCCTCACCGTAACCCTAACACTAACCCTTACCCTAACCCTAAACCTAACCCTAACCCTTACCCTTAACACTCACCCTCAGCCAAAACCTCTCCTTTACCCTTACCATCATAATCACCCTAACCCAAACCCTAACCCTAAACCTCATACAAACCCTCACCCTAACCATAAACCTAACCATCACCCTAACCGAAACCCTCAACCTCAACCTCAAGTTCAGCCTAATCCTAAGCCTAAGCCTTACCTTAATCCTCACCCTCACCCGAGCCCTCACCCTAACCTTAATCCAACCCTAACCCTCATTCTAACCCTCAACCTAACCCTAACCCTAACCATCACCGTAACCCTAATCCTCACCCCCGCCCTCACCCTCAGCCTAACCCTAAGGCTAAGCCTAACCTTAACCCTAACCCTACCCAAAACCTCAACATAACCATCAACCTACCCTTGACCCTAACACTAACCCTAACCCTAAACCTCGAAATAACATCACTCTCATCCGAGCCCTCACCCTAAACTTAATCCAAACCCTAACCCTCATTCTAACCCTCAACCTAACGCTAAAACTAACAATCATTGTAACCCTAATCCTGACCCCCACCCTCACCCTCACCCTAACCCTAATCCTAACCCTAAACCTAACCCTAACCTAAACCTCAACCCTACCCTCACCCTAAACCTAACGCTAACCCTAACACTAACCCTAAACCTAACACTCACCCTTACCCTCCCCCTCAACCTAACTCTTGTCCTAAACCTCTCCCTCACCCTATCCCTAATCCTAACCCTAACTCTAAACCTCACCCTAACCCTAACCCTAACCCTCACCCTCACCCTCACCCAAACCGTAAATCTAACCCTAACCCTAATATTGACACTAATCCTAACCCTAAAACTAACCCTTACCCTAACCCTAACCTTCACCCTCAGCTTCACCCTCACTGCAAATGTAACCCTAAACATAACATTTACAATAACCCTAACCCTAATCCTAACCATCACCTTCACCCTAACCTTAATCCTAACCCTAACCCTCACCCTAACTTTAACCCTCACCCACACTGAAACCCTAAACCTCATCTTAACCATCACCCTAAAACTCACCCTCACCCTCACCGTAACTCTAACCCTAACCCAAACATTAACACTAATCCTAACCCTAAACCTAACCCTAACTCTAAGCCTAACCCTAATGCTAACACTCACCCTCACCCTAATCCTAATCCTAACCCTAACACTCAAACTAACCCTAACACTCACCCTCACTGAAACCCTAACCCTCGTCCAAAAGCTCACCCTAACCCTAACCCTAACCCTAAAACTCACCCTCACCCTAACCCTAACTAAAACCCTAACCCTAATCCTAAACCTCACCCTAACCCTAACCCTCACCCTCACCCTCCCTGTAACACTAACCCTAAACCTAACAATAACCCTAAACCTAACCCTAACCCTCACACTAAACATAACATTCACCCTAACCCTAACTCTCAACCTAACACTTACCCTAACCCTTACCCTAACCCTAACTCAAACACTAACCCTCACAGTAACCCTAACTCTCACCCTAACCCGAAACCTCACAGTCACCCTAACCCTAACCCTAACCCTCACCCTCACCCGAGCACTCACTCTAATCCTAATTCTAACCATAACCCTCACCCTAACCCTCAACTTCATCCTCAGCCTAAACCTCACCCTAACCCTTACCCTAATCCTCAATCTAACACTCACCCTCACCCTAACCCTCACCCTAAACCTGATGCTAACCCTCACCCTAATCCTACCACTCACCCTTAGGGGAACACTCACCCTCCACCTAAACCTCACCTTTACTGTTACCGTCATGCTCACCCTAATCCTCACCCTTACCCTAACACTCATCCTAACACTTGCCCTAAACCTAACACTATCCATCAGCCTAACCCTATCACTCACCCTCACCCTCACCCTCACCCTAGCCCTCACCCTAAAATTATTCTAACCCTAACCCTCATCCTAACCCTCACCCTAACCCTAACCCTATCCATCACCCAAAACCTATTCCTCACCCCCACACCCTCATCCTCAGCCTAACCCTAAGACTAAGACTAACCCTAACTCTAACCCTCACCCTCACCCTAGCCCTCACGCTAAACATAATCCTAACCCTAACCCTCATCCTAACCCTCACCCTATCCCTAACCCTAACAATCACCCAAAACCTATTCCTCACCCCCACCCTCACCCTCAGCCTAACCCTAAGACTAAGACTAACCCTAACCCTAACCCTCACCCTCACCCTAGCCCACACCCTAACACAAGTCCTAAACCTAACCCGAACCCTAATCCTCACCTTAAACCTAACCCTAACCTTAACCCTCACAATAGCCCTCCCGGTAACCTTAATCCTAACCATATACCTCATCCTAACCCTCACCCTAACCTTAACCCTAACCCTCACCCTAAACCTAACCCTCACCCTCACCCTCAGCCAAACCCTAAACCTACCCTAACAATAATCCTCACACTCACACTCAAGCTAAACTAATCCTAAATCTAACCCGATCCCTAAACATAATGCTCACCCTAACCTTCACCCTAAACTTAACCCTAACACCAATCCTAACACTAACCCTCATACTAACCGTAATTCTAATCCTAAACCTCACCCTCACCTTCACCTTAACCGTCACCCTCAACCTCAGCCTAAACCTAAGCCTAAACCTAACCCGAACCCAAAACCTCACACTCACACTCACCCACACTTTAACACTAATCCTACTCCCAGCCTTAACCCTAACCCTCACCCTAACCCTAACCCTCACCCTAACCCTAAACTGAACATTAACCCTAACCCTTACCCTCACCCTAACCCTAACTCTAAACCTAAACCTCACCCTCACCTTAACCCTAAACCTAATCCTAACCCTAACCCTAAAACTCACCCTAAACATAACCCTAAACCTCATCTTCACCCTAGCCCTCACCCAAACCCTAATCCTAACTCTAACCCTCATCCTAACCCTCACCCTAACCCTAACCCTAACCCTCACCCTAACCCTAACCCTCACCCTCACCCTCAGCCTAACCCTAACACTAATCCTCACACTCATACTCACACTAACCCTAATCCTAAACCTAACCTGATCCCTAACCATAACCCTCACACTAACCCTCACCCTAACCCTAACCCTAACACCAATCCTAACACTAACCCTCACAATAACCCTAAATCTAACCCTAAACCTCACCCTCACCCTCACCTTAACACTCACCCTCAACCTCAGCCTAAACCTAAGCCTAACCCTTAGCCTAACCCTAACCCTCACACTCACACTCACCTTCACCCTAACACTAATCCTACTCCAAGCCCTAACCCTAACCCTCATCCTAACCCTAACCCTCACCCTAAACCTAAACCGAACATTAACCCTAAGCCTAACCCTCACCCTAACCCAATCTCTAAACCTAAACCTCAGCCTCACCTTAACCCTAACCCTAACCCTAACCCTAAAACTAAACCTCACCCTAAACATAACCCTAAACCTCATCTTCACCCAAGCCCTCACCCAAACACTAATCCTAACTCTAACCCTCATCCTAACCCTCACCCTAACCCTAACCCTAAGCATCAACCTAAAGCTAACCCTCACCCTCAACCTCACCCTCAGCCTAACCTTAAGCCTAAACCTAAACCTAACCCTAACCCACACACTCAACCTCACCCTAACCCTATTCCTAATCCTAACCCTAACAATAACCCTAACCCTAAACCTAACCCTCAACCTAAACATAATCCTCACCCTAACCCAAACACTCACCCTAACACTTACCCTCACCCTAACACTAACCCTAACTCTAACACTAACCTGCACACTAACCCTAACCCTCACAGTAACCCTAAACCTTAACCCTAACCCTAACCTAAACCTCACCCTCATCCTAGCCCTCACCCTAATCCTAATTCTAACCCTCACCCTCACCCTAACCCAAACCCTCAACCTCACCCTAAACCTCACACTAACCCTAACCCTAATCCTCAATCTAACCCTCACCATAACCGTAACCCGAACCCTTAACCTAACCCTCACCGTAACCCTAAACCTTACCTTATCTTAACCCTCACCCTCAGGCTAACCCTCAACTTTACCATTACCATAACTCTCACCGTAACCCTCAACCTTACCCTAACCCTCACCCAAGCCCTCACCCTAACCCTAACCCTAAACCTCACCCTCACCCTCAGATTTACACTAATCCTATCACTATTCCTAATGCTAAACCTCACCCTCACCCTAACAGTCACCTAATTCTTACCCTCACACTAATCCTAACTCTAACCCTAACCCAAACTCTCACAATAAACCTAACCCTCACTCTAACCATAACCCTACCCCTTACCCTAACCCTCATCTTAACCATAACTCTAACCCTCAGCCTAACCCTCACTCAAAAATTCAACGTAACCCTAAATCTGACCCTAACACTAATAACAACCCTAACCCTCACCCTCACCGTAAACCTCACCCTAATCATAACCCTAACCCTCAGCATAACCCTCACCCTAACCCTAAGCATAACCCTAACCCTAACCCTCACCCTAACCCTCACCCTAACCCAAACCTTAACGCTAATCCTCACCCTCACCCTAACGCTCATCCTAACCCTTAACCTCATCCTACCCTAAACCTCACACTTAACCAAATCCTCACCGTAACTCTAACCCTAACCGTCACCCTCACCGTCACCCTCACGCTAAGCATAACCCTAACCCTCACCCTAACCCTAAAACTCACCCTAATCCTCACCCTAACCCTCACCCTAACCCTAATGCTAAGTCTAACACTCACCCTAACCCTCATGCTATCACTTATCCATACCACAAACCTAACCATAACCTTACCCCTCACCCTCACCCTTTACCTCACCCTAACCCTAAACCTAATCCTAACCCTCACCCTAACCCTAACCCTTACACTAATCCTCACCTAACCCTAACCCTAACCTTCTACCTCACCCTAACCATCACCATCACCCGAACCCTCACCCTAACCCTAACGCTCAAACACACCCTAAACTTCAAGCTCACCCTTACCCTAACCCTCAAGTAATTCTCACCCTAAACCTAACCATTACCTAACCAAGACCCTTACCCTCACCCTCACCTTCACCCTAACCCTCACCCTCACCCTAGACCTCACCCTAACCATAACCCTAACCCTAAACCTCATCCTAACCCTAACCCTTACCCTCACCCTCAACCTCAAACTAACCCTCACCCTCACCCTCACCCTCACCCAAATCGTAAGTCTAACCCTAACCCTAACATTACCACTAATCCTAACCCTAAAACTAACCCTTACCCTAACCCTAACCTTCACTCTCAGCCTCACCCTCTCTGGAAATATAACCCTAACCATAATATTTACAATAACCCTAACCCTAATCCTAAACATCACCCTACCCTAACCATAATCCTAACCCTAACACTCGCCCTAACCCTCATTTTAACCCTCACCCTAACCTAACCTTAACCCTCACCCTAACCCTTTACCTCACCCTAATCCTAACACTAAGCCTGACCTAAAGCTCCCAGTAAACCTCCCCCTCACCCTAACCCTAACACAAACCCTAACCCTCAACCTAACCCTCAACCTAACCCTCAACTTAACCCTAGCCCTAACCATAACCCTAAAACTCACATTAACCCTAACCCTCACCCTAACCCTAACCCTATCCCTCACCCTAACACTCAAGCTAACTGTAACCCTCACACTCACCAGCATCCTAATCCTAACCCTAACCATAAACCTCACCTTAAGGCTAATTCTAACCCTAACCCTAACCCTAACCGGCACCCTAACCCTAGTCCTCACCTTCACACTCACCCTCAGCCTGAACCCTATGCCTAACCCTAACCCTATCCCTAACGGTCACACTCACCCTCACACTAACCTTTATCCTAAAACAAACCCAAGCCCTAACCCTTACCATCAACCTAACACTCACCCTAACCCTAACCCTGACCCTAACCCTGACCCTAACCCTCACCCTAACCATCACCCTAACACTAACACTAACCCTAAACCTGACCTTCACCCTAACCCTAACTCTAACACCCTAACCCAAAATCTCACCCTAACCCTAGCATTAAACCTCACCCTCACCCTCACGATCACCCTCAACGTAACTGTAACCCTAACCCTAACAACAACCCTAACCCTAATCGTAAGCCTCACCCTAACCATAACCCTCACCCTAAACCTAAACCTCGCCCTAACACTTACCCTCACCCTAACACTAACGCTCACACTAATCCTACCCCTCAGCAAAACCCTAAACCTCACACTAAACCTAACACTAATCCTCAATCTAACCCTCACCCTCACCCTAAACCTAACCCTAACCCTTACCCTATCCCTCACCCTAACTCTAACCCTCCCCCTTACCGTAGCCCTCACCCTCAGCCTAAACCTCACTTTAACATTACTCACACCCTCAACCTAACCCGCACCCTAACCCCAAACTCGAACAATAACTCTCACCCTAACCCTAACCATAAGCCTCACCCTAACCCTAACACTCACCCTAACCCTAACACTCACCCTCACCCTCACCCTGAGCCTAACCCTAAGCCTAACCCTAACCCTAACCCTCACACTCACCCTCTCCCTGACCCTAATCCTAATCCTAACCCAAACCCAAACACACAACCTCACCCTAACCCTCACCCTAACCCTAACGCTAACCCTAACACTAACAATCATCCTAACCCTCAACCTAACCCTATCTCTAACACTAAACCTCAAACTCACACTGACCCTAAACTTAACCTTAACCCTAAACCTCACCCTAAACCTAACCCTAAACCTCACCCTCACCCTTGCCCTCAACATAACCATAATCCTAAAACTAAACCTCTTCTTAACCCTCATCCTAACCCTAACCCTAACCCTCACCCTAACCCTAATCCTAACCATAACCCTAACCCTAAACCTCAGCCTAACCCTAAACCTAAAACTAACCTTAACCCTAACCCTCATCCTCACCCTCACTTGAATCCTAACTGTAACCATAAAACTCATCCACACCCTCACCCTAACTCTAACCCTAAACCTAAACCTAAACCTCACCCTAACCCTAACCCTCACCCTCACCCTCAACGTAACCCTAACTCGAAACTTAACAATCACCCTAAACCTAACCCTAACCCTCACCCTAACCATCACCCTAACCCTAACCCTCACCCTAACACTTACACTCACCCTAACACTAATCCTAACTCTAACACAAACACTCACAGTAACCCTAACTCTCACCCGAAACCTAAACCTCACCTTAACCCTAACCCTAACCCTCAGCCTCACCCTAGCCCTCACTCTAACCCTAATTCTAACCCTAACCCTCACCCTAACCCAAACCCTCATCATTCACCCTAAACCTCACACAAACCCCAACCCTGATCCTCAATCTAACCCTCACCCTCACCCTAACCCTCATCCTAACCCTTACCCTAAGCTCAACCTAATCCTAACCCTCACCCTTAGGGGAACACTCACCCTCAGCCTAACCCTCAACTTTATTCTTACCGTCACATTCATGCTAACCCTCACCCTAACCCTAACCCAGATCCTAAAACTCACCCTAAACCTAACCCTATCCATCACACTAACCCAAACCCTCACCCTCACCCTCACCCTAAGCCTAACCCTAAGCCTAAGCCTAACCTTCACCCTCACCCTAGCTCTCACCCTAAACCTAATCCTAATGCTAAGCCTCATCCTCACCCTCAACCTAACCCTAACACTATCCATCACCCAAAACCTAATCCTCACCACCATACTCACCCTCAGCCTAACCCCAAGACTAAGCCTAACCCTAACCATAACCCTCGACCTCAGGCTCCCCCTCACCGCAAACTAAACCCAAATCATAACACTAACAATAACCCTAATTTTAACCCTAACCATAACCCTAATCCTCACCCCGACTCTCACCCTCAGCCTAATCCTAACCCTAAACCTAAACCTAACCCTAAAACTCACCCTATCCTCAGCCTCAACCTTACCCTAAACGAAACCCTAACATTAATCCTCACCTTAACCCTAAGACTAACCCTAACCCTAACCCTAACTCTCACACTCACCTTCAACCTAAAATTAAACCAAACCCTAAACCTCACCCTAAACCTCAACCTAAACCTAACCCTCACCCTCAACTTCAACCTCACCACAAAATTTACACTAACCATAAAACTACCAATAAACCTAACCCTAACCCTAACCCTAAACCTAATCCTCACCCCCACCCTCACCCTCAGCCTATTCATAAGCCTAATCCTAAGCCTAACCCTAAGCCTCACCGTAACCCTAAAACTAACCCTCGCCCTAACCCTAACCCTAACACGAAACCTCAATTTAAGGCTAACTCTAAACCTAAACCTAACCCTAACCCGCACCCTAACCCTAACCCTCACACTTACACTCTACCTCAGCCTAACACTAAGCCTAAATCTTATCCAAACCCTAACCCTCACACTCACACTAACCCTAAACCTAATACTAAACCTAACACTATCCCTAACCCTAACCCTCACCCTAACGCTCACCCTACCATTAACCCTAACACTAACCCTAAATCTAACCCTCACCCTAACCCTCACCCTAAACCTATCTCTAACCCTAAACCTCAAACTCACCCTGACCCTAACGCTAAACCTAACCCTAAACCACACCCTAACCCTAAACCTCAACCTCACCCTAGCCCTCATCCTAACCTCAATCCTAAACCTAACCCTCACCCTAACCCTCACCATAACCCTAACCAAACCTAACCCTCACCCTAACCCTCACCATAACCCTAAACCAAACCCTCACCCTAACCTAAACCCTCACCCTAACCCTGTGCCTAACCCTAAGCCTAATACTAAACCTAACCCTAACCCACACACTCACCCTCACTCTAACCCTAATCCTAACCATAAACCTAACCCTTACCCTCACCCTAACCCTAAACCTAAAATTAACCCTAACCCTAAACCTCATCCTAACCCTCACCCTAACCCTAACTCTAACCGTAATCCTCACCCTAAAGCTAATCCTAACCTTAAACCTCACCCTAGCCCTCACTGTAACCCTAATCCTAACCCTATACCTCATCCTAACCCTCACCCTAACCGTAACCCGAACCCTTAACCTAACCCTCACCCTAACCCTACCCCTCACCCTTATCTTAAACCTCACCCTCAGGCTAACCCTCACCTTTACGCTTACCATCACTCTCACCCTAACCCTTAACCTTACCTTAACCCTCACCCAAGCCCTCACCCTAACCCTAACCCTAAACCTCACCCTCACCCTCAGCTTTACACTAATCCTATCACTATTCCTAACCCTAAACCTCACCCTCACCCTTGCCATGAACCTAATTCTTACCCTCACACTAATCCTAACCCTAACCCCAACCCTAACTCTCACAATAAACCTAACCCTCAGCCTAAGCGTAACCCTACCCCTTACCCTAACCCTCAACTTAACCCTACCACAAACCCTCAACCTAACCCTCACCCAAAACCTCACTGTCACCCTAAATCTGACCCTAACCCTAATAACAACCCTAACCCTCACCCGAAACCTAACCCTCACCTTCACCCTAACCCTCACCCTATACATAACCCTAATCCTCAGCCTAACCCTCACCCTAACCCTAAGCATAACCTTAACCTTAACCCTCACCCTAACCCAAACCTTAACCCTAACCCTCACCCTCACCCTAACCCTCATCCTAACACTTAACATCATCCTCACAATAAACCTCACACTTAACCGAATCCTCACCGTAAATCTAACTCTAACCGTCACCCTCACGCTAAGCCTAACCCTAACCCTCACCCTAACCCTAAAACTCACCCTAATCCTCACCCTCACCCTCACCCTAACCCTAATGCTAAGTCTAACATTCACACTAACCCTCATGCTATCATTTATCCACACCACAAACCTAACCCTAACCTTTACCCTCACCCTCACCTTAAACCTCACCCTAACCGTAAACCTAATCCTAACCCTCACCCTAATCCTAACCCTAACACTAACCCTCACCTAGCCCTAACCCTAACCTTCTACCTCACCCTAACCCTCACCATCACCCGAACCTTCACCCTAAACCTAACGCTCACCCACACCCTAAACCTCAAGCTCACCCTTACCATAACCCTCAACTAATCCTCACCCTAACCCTAACCATTACCTAACCAAGACCCTCACCGTCACCCTCACCTTCACTCTAACCCTCACCCTCACCCTAGACCTCACCCTAACCATAACCCTAACCCTAACCCTGACCCTCATCCTCACCCTCAAACTCAACCTATCCCTAAACCTAACCCTAATCCTAACCCTAACCCTCACCATTACCCTAACCCTCACCATAACCCTTACCCTCAACCTCACTCTCGCCCTAACCGAAACCCTCACACTAAACCTAACCCTACCCCTAAACCTAAACCTAACCCTCAATCTAAACCTCACCATAAACTTAACCCTAACACTAAAACTCACCCTCACGCTAGCCCTCAACCTAATCCTAACTCTAACCCTAACCCTCACCCTAACCCTCATCCTCACCCTAAACCTCACACTAACCCTAACCCTAATCCCCAATCTAACCCTAACCCTAACCCTTACCCTATCCCTCACCCTAACCCTAACCCTAACCCTCACCCTCACCCAAATCGTAAGTCTAACCCTAACCCTAACATTACCACTAATCCTAACCCAAAAAGTAACCCTTACCCTAACCCTAAACTTCACTCTCAGCCTCACCCTCACTGGAATTGTAACCCTAACCATAACATTTACAATAACCCTAACCCTAATCCTAACCATCACCCTCACCCTAACCATAACCCTAACCCTAAGCCTCGCCCTAACCTTAATCCTCACTCTCACTGAAACCCTAACCCTCATCTTAACCCTCACCCTAACCTAACCTTAAACCTCACCCTAACCCTTAACCTCACCCTAATCCTAACACTAAGCCTAAACTAAACCTCCCCCTCACCCTAACACTAACCCTCACCCTCAAGCTGGGCCTAAGCCTAAGCCTAAGCCTAGTCCTAACACTAACCCTCACCCAAACCCTAACGCTAACACTAACCCTAACTCGAACCCTAAACCTCACTCTCACCCTAACCCTAACTCTAACCCTAACCCTAACCCTAAACCTCATCCTAACACTAAACCTAACCCTCATCCTCACCCTCACTTTAAACATAACCTTAAACTTAACCCTAACAATAACTCTAAACCTAACCCTAACCCTCACCCTTACCATAAGCCTCAGCCTACCATTTACCCTCAACCTATCACTCACCCTAACACTAACACTAACCCTCACACTAACCCTAAACATCACCCTAACCCTAAGCCTAACTCTCACCCTAACCATAAACCTCACCCTCAACATCACCCTCAGGCTAACCCTCAGGCTAACCCTAAACCTAACCCTAACAATAACCCTAACCTTATCCCTAACCCGCACCCTCACCCTCACCGGAAATTTAACCCTAACCCTAACAATACCACTAACCCTAAAGAAAACCATCACCCTAAACCTAATCCTCACGCCCACCCTCACCCTCAGCCTAACCCGAAGCCTAAGCCTAACCCTCAACCTAACCCTCAACTCACCCTCACCCTAACCCTAATCCTAAACCTAACCCTATCCCTAAACCTCAACCTAACCCTCACAAATCACCCTAACCCTAACCTTAACCCTAACCCTAAACCGCAACCTAACAGTCCCCCTAACCATACCTCTAACCCTAAGCCTAAGCCTAAGCCTAAACCTAACCGTCACCGCAACCCTAACCCTAAACCTAAACCTAACCCTAAACCTAACCCTAAACCAAACCCTAATCCTCAGTCTCACCCTCACCCTAACCCAAACCCTAACCTTAACCCTCACCCTAACCCTAAGCCTAATCCTAAACCTAACCCTAATCCTCACATTCAACCTCAACCTAACCTTAATCCTAAAACGAACCCTATCCCTAACTCTAACCTTAACCTAACCCTCATCCTAGCCCTAACACTAACCCTAATCCTAACCCTAAACCTCATCCTAACCCTCACCCTCAACCTCATGCTCCGCCTAAGCCTAAGCCTAAGCCTAACCCTAACCCTCACCCTAACCCTAAAACTAACACTAACCCTAAGTCTAAACCTAAACCTCACTCTCAGCCTAACCCTTATTCTAACCCTGACCCTAACCCTAAACCTTATCCTAACCGTAACCCTAAAGTTCACTCTGACCCTCACTGTAACCGTAACCGTAAACCTAACTCTAACAATAACCCTAACCCTAACCCTAACCCTCACCCTAACAGTAACCCTCACCCTAAACCAAACCCACACCCAAACACTTACCCTCACCTTAACACTAACTCTAACCCTAACACTAACACTCACACTAACCCTAACTGTAACCCTAAACCTTAACCTCAACCTAACCCTCACCCTCACCCTAACCCTAACACTGACCCTAAGCCTAACCATCCCGCTAACCCTATATCTAACCCTAAACCTCACCCTCACCCTAACCCTCACCCTCACCCTAGCCTTCACCCTAACCCTAATTCTAACCCTCACCCTCACCCTAACCCATACGCTCATCCTCACCCTAAACCTCACACTAACCCTAACCGTAATCCTCAATCTAACCCTCACCCTAAGCCTAAACCTCACCCTTATCCTAAACCTAAACCTAACCCTAACTCTCAGACTTATTTTAACCCTAACCCTCAGTGTAAACTTCACTTTTACCCTTACCATCATCCTCACCCTTACCCTCAACCTTACCCTAAACTTCACCCTAACCCTCACCCTAACCGTAAATTTAACCATCACCCTAAACCTAACCCTCACCCAAAACCTCACGCTCAGCCTAACCCTAAGCCTAAGCCTTACACTAACCCTCACCCTCACCCTAGCCCTCACCCTAACCCTAATCCTAACCATCACCATAACCCTAATCTTCACCCCCACCCTCAACCTCAGCCTAACCCTAAGCCTAAGCCTAACCCTAACCCTAACCCTCGATCTAACCTTCCCCCTAAACCTACATCTAACCTTAAACCTCACCCTCACCTTAACACTAATCCTAACCCTAAACCTAAACCTCACACTAAACCTAACTCTCACCCTCACCCTCACCCTCACTCTCACAGTAAATCTAACCCTAACCCTAAAAATAATACTAATCCTAACCCTAAACCTAACCCTAACCATAACACTAATCCTAAACCTCAGGATCACCCTAACCCTAATTCTAACCCTAAGCCCCACCCTAACACTAACCCTCATGTCACGATAACCCTAACCCTCAACCTAACCCTCACCCTTTCCCTAACCCTAACCCTAAACCTCACACTAACACTAACCCCAATACTCACCCTCACCCTAGCCCTCACCCTAACTCTAATCCTAACCCTAATCCTCAACCTAACCCTCACGCTAACCCTAACCCTAACCCTCACCATAACCCTAACCCTAACCTTCAACCTAACCCTAACACTCACCCTAACCCTAACCCTAAACCTCACCCTAACCCTAACTCTCACCTTCATGCTCACACTCAGCCTAACCCTAAACCTAACCCTAACCCTAACCCTAACCCTCAGACTTACCCGAAAGCTTACCCTAATCCTAATCCTAACCCTAAGCCTAACCCTAAGCCTAAACCTCACCCTCACCCTAACCCTAAATCTAACTCTAACCCTAAACCTAATGCTCAACCTCAGCCTCACCGTAACACCAACTCTAACGCTAAACCTCACCCTCACCCTAACCCTAACCCTTACCCTAACCCTAAACGTCACCCTAACCCTAAGCCTTAACCTCACACTCAAAATAGACCTCACTCTAACTCTAATCCTAAAAGTAACCCTCATCCTAACTCTCACCCTAACCCTAATGCTAATCTTCACCCTCACCCTAACCCTAACCTTCAAACTAATCCTAACCCTCTCCCTCACCATAACGTTTACCCTAACCCTTACCCTAAACTTAATCGTAACCCGAACCTTAATGCTCACCCCAAACCTAACCTTCATCGTCAACCTCACCCTGAGCCTAAACCTAAGCCTAATCCTAAACCTAACCCTAACACACACACTCACCCTCAACCTAACCCTAATCCTAACCCTAACCCCAACCCTAAACCTCCCCCTACCTCTCACCCTAAACCTAACTCTAACCCAAACCCTAAACCTCACCCTAACCCTAACCATAACCCTCACACTAACCCAAACCCTCACCCTAAAACATACCATGACCCTAAAACTAATCCTAACCCAAGCACTAACCCTCACACTAACCCTAAACCTAACCCTCACCCGCACCCTCACCCTCACCGGAACTCTAACCCTAACTCTAACAATAACACTAATCCTAACCCTAACCATCACCCTAACCCTAATCCTCACCCCCACCTTTAGCCTCATCCTAACCCTAAGCCTAAGCCTAACTATCACCCTAACCTTTACACTCACCCTCACCCTAACCCTAATCCTAACCCTAATCCTATCCCTAAACCTCATCATAACCCTCACCCTCACCCTAACCTTAACACTAACCATAACGCTAAACCTCACCCTAAGCTTCCCCCTAACCCTAACTCTAACCCTAAACCTCACCCTCAGAATAAACCTAACCCTAAACCTAACCCTAAACCTCACCCTAAACCTCACCCTAACTCTAAACTATCACCATCACCCTCAACCTCACAGTAACAACACTAACACTAACACTAACCCTAACCCTAACCATAACCCTCAACCTCAGCCTCACCCTCACTGCAAACTTAACCCTTACCATAACACTAACAATAACCCTAAATCTAACCCTAACCCTAACCCTAACCCTCACTCCCACCCTCACCCGCACCCTCACCCTCAGCCTAACCGTAACCCTAACACTAACCCTCACTATAACCCTAAACCTAACCCTAAACCTAACGCTAAATCTAACCCTAAACCAAACCCTAATCCTCGGCCTCACCCTCATCATAACCCAAAACCTAATCTTAACCCTCACCCTAACCCTAAGCCTAATCCTAACCCTAACCCTAACCCTCACACTCAACCTCACCCTAACCTTAATACTAAACCTAACTCTCACCCTAACCCTAACCCTCAACCTAACCCTCACCCTAGCCCTAACCCTAAACCTAATACTAACCCTAAACCTCATCCTAACCCTCACCCTCAACCTCATGCTCCGCCTAAGCCTAAGCCTAAGCCTAAGCCTAACCCTAACTCTCACACTAACCGTAAAACGAACACTAAGCCTAAATCTAAACCTAAACCAAACTCTCACCCTAACCCTAATTCTAACCCTAACATAACCCTAAACCTCATCCTAACCCTAAACCTAACCCTCACTCTCTTCCTCACTGTAACCGTAACCCTAACCCTAACCCTAACAATAACCCTAACCCTAACCCTGACCCTCACCCTAACCATTACCCTCACCCTAACCCAAACCCTCACCCTAACACTTACGCTAACCATAACACTAACCCTCACACTAACACTAACCCTAACCTTTACCCTTAACCTCAACCTAACCGTCACCCTTACCCTAAGCCTAACACTAACCCTAACCATAACCCTCACCCTAACCTTACCCCTAACTCTATATCTAACCCTAAATCTCACCGTCAACATAATCCTAACCCTAAACCTAACCTAAACCTCACCCTGATCCAAACCCTAACACTAATCCTCACCCTAACCCTAAGCCTAATCCTAACCCTAACCCAAACCCTCACACTCACCCTCACCCTAACCCTAATCCTAAACCTAACACTATCCCTAACACTAAACCTCAACCTAACACTCACCCTTGCCGTCACCCTAACCTGAAAACTAAACCTCATCCTCAACCTAGCCCTCACCCTAAACCTAATTCTATCCCTCACCTCACCCTAACCCTAACCCTCATCCTCACCCTAAACCTCACACTAACCCTAAACCGAATCCTCAATCTTACCCTCACCCTAACCCTAACACTAATCCTTACCCGAACCCGAAAAATAACACAAACCCTCACCCTTATCTTAACACTCACCCTCAGCCAAAACCTCTCCTTTAACCTTACCATCATAATCACCCTAACCCACACCCTAATCTTGACCCTAACCCTAATCCTAACCCAAAACCTCCACATAACCATCAACCTAACCTTAACCCTAACCCTAACCTTAACCCTCAAACTAACACTCCCCCTAACCCAAAATCTAACCCTAAACCTCACCCTCACCCTAACCCTAATCCTAACCCTAACCATAAACCTCACCCTAACCCTAACCCTAACCTTCACTCTCACCCTAACCCTCACCTTAACATAAATCTAACTCTAACCCGAACAATAACACTAATCCTAACCCTAATCCTAAACCTAACCCTACACCTAACCCTAATTATAACACTAACCCTCAACCTAACCCTAATCCTAACGCTAACCCTCAACCTAACCCTAATCCTCACCCTTACTGTAACCCTAACCCTCATCCAAACCCTCACCCTAACCCTAATACTAACCGTCAACCTCACCGTAGTCCTCACCCTAACCTTAATCCTAACTCTAATCCTCATCCTAACCCTAACTCTAACCCTAACTGTCACCATCAAACTATCCCTAAACCTAAATCTCAACCTAACCCTAACCCTCACCCTAACCCTAAACATAAGCGGAACCCAAACTCTCACCTAATCTTAACCCTAATCCTCACCCTAACCCTAAATCTAATCCTAAACCTCACCCTCACCCTAACCCTAATCCTAACATTAACCATAAACCTCACCCTAACCCTAACCCTAAAGATCACCCTCAACCTCACCCTCACCTTACCATGAATCTAACCCTAACTCTAACAATAACACTAATGCTAAGCCTAAACCTAAACCTAACCCTAAGCCTAACCCTAATCCTAACACTCACCCTCAACCTAACCCTAATCCTAACGCTAACCCTCAACCTAACCCTAATCCTCACCCTCACTGTAACCCTAACCCTCATCCAAACCCTCACCCTAACCCTAATACTAACCCTCAAACTCACCCTAGTCCTCACCCTAACCTTAATCCTAACTCTAATCCTCATCCTAACCCTAACCCTAACCCTAATTCTAACCATCACACTATCCCTAAACCTAACCCTAAACCTAACCCTAACCCTCACCCTGACACTAAACATAAGCAGAACCCAAACTCTCACCATAATCCTAACCCTAATCCTCACCCTAAGCCTAAATCTAACCCTAAACCTCACCCTCACTCTAACCCTAATCCTAACACTAAACATAAACCTCACCCTAACTTTAACCCTAAACTTCACCCTCACCCTCACCATAAACCTAACCCTAACCCTAACAATAACACTAATCCTAACCCTAAACCTAACCCTAAACCTAAGCCTAACCCTAATACTAACACTCACACTCACCCTAACCTTAATCCTAACCCTAACCCTATACCTAACCCTAATCCTCAACCTCACTGTAACTCTAACCCTCATCGAAACCCTCACCCTAACCCACACCCTAACCCTAAAGCTCATACTAACCCTCACCCTAACCGAAACCCTCACCCTCAAACTCAAGCTCAGCCTAACCCTAATCCTAAGCCTTACCCTAATCCTCACCCTCACCCTAGCCCTCACCCTAACCCTAATCCTAATCCTAACCCTCACTCTAACCCTCACACTAACCCTAAACCTAACCATCACCCTAACCCTAATCCTCACCCCCACCCTCACCCTCAGCCTAACCCTAAGCCTAAGCCTAAGCCTAACCCTAACTCTCACACTCACCCTCACCCTAAACCTAATCCTAACCCTAAACATAAACCTCACCCTAACCCTAACCCTAACCTTCACCCTCACCCTCAACCTCACCCTTACCATAAATCTAAACCTAACCCTAACAATAACACTAATCCTAACCCTAAACCTAAGCCTAACCCTAATCCTAACACTCACCCTCACTCTAACCCTAATCCTAACCCTAACCCTCAAACTAACCCTAAACCTCACCCTCACTGTAATCCTAACTCTCATCCAAACCCTCACCCTAACCCTAAAGCTAACCATAAACCTCACCCTAACACTAACACTATAACCCTCAACCTCACCCTAGCCCTCATCCTAACCCTAAACCTAACCCTAATCCTCATCCTAACCCTAACCCTCACCCTAACCATCACACTATCATTTACCCTAAGCCTCAACCTATCCCTAACTCTCACCCTAACCCTACAATTAATCCGAACCCAAAATCTCACCCTAACCCTAACCCAAACACTCACCCAAATCCTCACCCTCACCCTCACCCTCACCCTCAGCCTAACCCTAAGCCGAAGCCTACCCCTAATCCTAACCCTCACACTCACCATAAATCTTAACCTAATCCTAATCCTAAACCTGAGCTTAACCATCACCCTCAGACTAACCCTCACCCTAACCCTAAACTTAACACTCACCCTAAACGTAACCCTCACCCTCAGCCTAAATCTAAGCCGAAGCCTAACCCTAAAGCTAACCCTCACACTCACCCTAACCCTTAAACTCACACTAACCTTTACCCTAATCCTACTCTTAACCCTAAGCCTAACCCTCACCCTCCCATTAACCCTCAGCCTAATGCTGACTCTAACACTAACCCTAAACCTAACCCTCAATCTCAGCCTCATCCGAGACCTAACTCTAATCCTAAACCTCACCCTAACCCTAACGCTAACCCTAACCCTAAAACTCACCCTAACCCTAAACCTCACCCTCACCCTAATCCTAACCCTAACCCTCATCCTAACCCTCACCCTTACACTAACCCTAACCCTCACCCTCACCCTCACCCTCACACTCAGCCTAACCCTAAGCCTAACCCTAAGCCTAACCAAAACCCGCAAGGGAACCCTAACCCTAACCCTAAACCTTACCTTAAATCTAATCCTAAATCAAACCCTAATCCTCAGCCTCACCCTCACCACAACACAAACCCTAATCTTAACCCTCACCCTAACCCTAAGCCTAATCCTAACACTAACCCTAACCCTCACACTCAACCTCACCTTAACCTTAATCCTAAACCTGACTCTATCCCTAAACCTAACCCTCAACCTAACCCTCACCCTAGACCTAACCCTAACCCTAATATTAACCCTAAACATCATCCTAACCCTCATCCTCAACCTCATGCTCAGCCTAAGCCTAAGCCAAAGCCTAAGCCTAACCCTAACCCTCACCCTAAACCTAAAACTAACACTAAGCCTAACTGTAAACATAAAACTCAGTCTCAACCTAACCCTAATTCTAACCCTAACATAACACTAAAACTCATCCTAACCCTAACCCTAACCCTCACTCTCACCCTCACTGTAACCGTAACCCTAACCCTAACCCTAACAATAACCCTAACACGACCCCTAACCATCACTCTAAACATAACCCTCACCTAACCCAAATGCTCACTCTAACACTTACCCTAACCCTAACACTAAACCTAACCCTAATACTAATCCTCACACTAACCCTAACCCTTAACCTCAACCTAACCCTCACCCTCACCCCAAACCTAACATTAACCCTAACCCTAACCCTCACCCTAACCCTCCCCCTAACCCTATATCAAACCCTAAAACTCACCCTCACCCTAACACTAAACCTCAACCTAAACCTAAACCTCACCCTAAACATCACCCTAATCCTAACCCTCACCCTCACCCTCAACCTCACCGTAACTCTAACCCTAACCCTAATAATAACATTAACCCAAACCTTAACCCTAACCATAACCCTCACCCTCAGCCTAACCCTCACTGCAAACTTAACCCTAACCAAAACAGTAACAATAAACAAAACCAAACCCCACCCTCACCCTCACCTTCACTCAAAGCCTAACCCTATCCCTAACCCTAACCCTCACCGTAACCCTAACCCAAACCCTACCACTAGTCCGCACGCTAACCCTAAGCCTAACCCTAACCCTAACAATAACCCTCACACTCACCCTCACCCTAAACCTAATCCTAAAACTAACCCTATCCCTAGCACTAAACCTCACCCTAACACTCACCATAGCCCTCACCCTAACCCTAAACCTAAACCTCACCCTCACCCTAGCCCCCACCCTAAACCTAATTCTATCCCTCAACCTCACCCTAACCCTAACCCTTATACTCACCCTAAACCTCACATTAACCCTAAACTGAATCCTAAATCTAACCCTCACCATAACCCTAACACTAACCCTTACCCTAACCCGAAAAATAACCCTAACCCTCACCCTTATCTTAATACTCACCCTCAGCCAAAACCTCTCCTTTACCCTTACCATCATAATCACCCTAACCCACACCCTAACCCTAAACCTCATACAAACCCTCACTCTAACCGTAAACCTAACCATCACCCTAACCTAAACCCTCACCTTCAACCTCAAGCTCAGCCTAACCCTAAGCCTAAGCCTTACCCTAATCCTCACCCTCACCCAAGCCCTCACCCTAACCTTAATCCTAAACCTAACCCTCATTCTAACCCTCAACCTAACCCTAACCATAACCATCACCGTAACCCTAATCCTCAACCCCGCCCTCACCCTCAGCCTAACCCTAAGCCTAAACCTAACCCAACCCTAACCTTCACACTAACCCTCACAATAAACCTAATCCTAACACTAACCCTAATCCTAACCACAAACCTCAACATAACCATCAACCTAACCTTAACCCTAACCCTAACCCTAAACCTCGAACAAACACTCCCCCTAACCCAAAATCTAACCCTAAACCTCACCCTCACCCTAACCCTAATCCTAAACCTAACAATAAACCTCACCCTAACCCTAACCCTAAACTTCACCCTCACCCTCACACTCACCTTACCATAAATCTAACCCTAACCCGAACAATAACACTAATGCTAACCCTAAACCTAAACCTAACCCTAAGCCTAACCCTAATCCTAACACTCACCCTCAACCTAACCCTAATCCTAACGCTAACCCTCAACCTAACCCTAAACCTCACCCTTACTGTAACCCTAACCCTCATCCAAATCCTCACCCTAACCCTAACACTAACCCTCAACCTCACCCTAGTCCTCACCCTAACCTTAATCCTAACTTTAATCCTCATCCTAACCCTAACCCTAACCCTAACACTAAACATCACGCTATCCCTAAACCTAACCCTCAACCTAACCCTAACCCTAAACATAAGCGGAACCCAAAATCTCACCCTAATCCTAACCCTAATCCTCACCCTAAGCCTAAATCTAACCCTAAACCTCACCCTCACCCTAACCCTAATCCTAACACTAACCCTAACAATAACACTAATCCTAACCCTAAACCTAACCCTAATCCTAACACTCACCCTCACCCTAACCCTAATCCTAACGCTAACCCTCAACCTAACCCTAATCCTCAACCTCACTGTAACCCTAACCCTCATCCAAACAATCACCCTAACACACACCCTAACCCTAAAACTCATATTACCCCTCACCCTAACCGAAACCCTCACCCTCAACCTCAAGCTCAACCTAAACCTAAGCCTAAGCCTTACCCTAATCCTCACCCTCACCCTAGCCCTCACCCTAACCCTAATCCTAATCCTAACCCTCATTCTAACCCTCACCCTAACCCTAACCCTAACAATCACCCTAACCCTAATCCTCACCCCCACCCTCACCCTCAGCCTAACCCTAAGCCTAAGCCTAAGCCTAAACCTAACGCTCACACTCACCCTCACCCTAACCCTAATCCTAACCCTAACCATAAACCTAACCCAAAACCTCAACGTAACCATCAACCTAACCTTAACCTTAAAACTAACCGTAACCCTAACCTCGAACTACCACTCCCCCTAACCCTAAATCTAACCCTAAACCTCACCCTCACCCTAAACCTAATCCTAACCCTAACCATAAACCTCACCCTAACCCTAACCCTAAACTTCACCCTCACCCTCACCTTCACACTTACCATAAATCTAAACCTAACCCTAACAATAACACTAATCCTAACCCTAAACCTAAGCCAAACCCTAATTCTATCCCTCACCCTCACCCTAACCCTAACCCTCATCCTCACCCTAAACCTCACACTAACCCTAAACTGAAACCTCAATCTCACCCTCACCCTAACCCTAACACTAACCCTTACGTTAACCCTAAACCTAACCCTCACGGTCATTCTTATCTTAACACTCATGCTCAGCCAAAACCTCTCCTTTACCCTTACCATCATAATCACCGTAACCCTAAAAGTCATACAAACCCACACCCTAACCGTAAACCTAACCATCACCCTAACCAAAATCTCACCCTCAACCTCAAGATCAGCCTAACCCTAAGCCTAAGCCTTACCCTTATCCTCACCCTCACCCAAGCCCTCACCCTAACCTTAATCCTAACCCTAACGCTCATTATAACCCTCAACCTAACCCTAACCCTAACCATCACCCTAACCCTAATCCTTACCCCCGCCCTCATCCTCGGCCTAACCCTAAGCCTAAGCCTAAACCTAACCCTAACCCTTACCCTCACCCTCACGCTAACCCGAATCCTAACCCTAACTTCGAACTAACACTCCCCCTAACCCTAAATCTAACCCTAAACCTCACCCTCACCCTAAACCTAATCCTAACCCTAACCATAAACCTCACCCTAACCCTAACCCTAACGTTCACCCTCACCCTCACCTTCACCCTTACCATAAATCTAAACCTAAAGCTAACAATAACTCTAACCCTAACCCAAAACCTAAGCCTAACCCTAATCCTAACACTCACCCTCACCCTAACCCTAATCCTAACCCTAACCCTCAAACTAACCCTAACCCTCATCCTCACTGTAATCCTAACTCTCATCCAAACCCTCACCCTAACCCTAATGCTACCCATAAACCTCACCCTAACACTAACCCTACTCCTCAACCTCACCCTAGCCCTCATCCTAACCCTAAACCTAATCTTAATCCTAATCCTAACACTAACCCTCACCCTAGCCCTAACTCTAACACTAACCCTAACCCTAACCCTCACCCTCAGCCTCACCCTAAACCTAACTCTAATCCTAAACCTCACCCTCACCCTAACCCTAACCCTAAATCTCACCCTAAGCCTAAACCTCACCCTCACCCTAATCCTAACCCTAACTCTAATCTAATCTTAAAGCTCAACCTAAACCTAACGCTCACCCTCAAATTAACCCGTACCCTAACCCTCACCCTAAACCTAAACTTAACCGGAACCCTATCTCTCACCCTAACCCTAACCCTAAACCTCACCCTAACCCTAACTCTCAGCCTCACCCTCAGACTAACCCTAAGCCTAACACTTGCCCTAACCCAAAACCTCACACTCATTCTAACCCTAAGCCTAATCCTAATCCTAACCCTAACACTAAACCTAACCCTCAACCTAACCATCACATTAACCCTAACCCTAACAATAACCCTAACCCTAACCCTCACCCTCACCCTCAGCCTCACTCTAACCTTAACTTTAACCCTAAGCCTCACCCTCATCCTAACCCTAACCCTAACAATAACACTAAACCTCACCCAAACCATAACCTCACCCTAACCCAAACCCTCACCTTAACACTTAACCTCACCCAAACATTAACACTAACCTTAACACTAACCCTCACACTAACCCTAACCCTAACCCTAACCCTAAACCTTAACCTAACCCTCAACCTCACCCTAAAACTAACACTAAGCCTCACCTTAACCCTCCACCTAACCCTCCCCCTAACCCTATATCTAACCCTAAACCTCACCTTCACACTAACACTAACCCTAACCCTAACCCTAAACCCCACCCTAACCCTAAAACTAACCCTCACCCGCACCCTCACCCTCTCCGTAGCTCTGACCCTAACCCTAACCCTCACCCTCACCCTCAATCTCACCGTAACTTTAACGCTAACCCTAATAAAAACATTAACCCAAACCCTAACCATAACCATAACCCTCACCCTCAGCCTCACCCTCACTGCAAACTTAACCCTAACCATAACACAAACAATAACCTAAACCAAACCCACCCTCACCCTCAGCTTAACCCAAAGCCTAACCCTATCCTTAACCCTAACCCTCACCGAAACCCTAACCCAAACCCTACCCCTAGTCCGCACCCTAACCCGAAGCCTAATCCTAACCCTAACCCTAATCCTCACACTCACCCTCAATCTCAACCTAACCCTAATCCTAAACGTAACCCTATACCTTACCCTAACCCTCACCCTAGCCCTCATCCTAACCCTAATCCTAACCCTAAACCTCATCCTAACGCTCACCCTAACCCTAACCCTAACCCTCATTCTAACCCTAACCCTAAACCTCACCCTCATGCTCGGCCTAAGCCTAAGCCTAAGCCGAAGCCTAAGCCTAACCCTAACCCTCACCCTAAACCTAAAATTAACACTAAGCCTAACTATACACATAAACCTCAGTCTCACCCTAACCCTAATTCTAACCCTAACATAACACTAAACTTCATCCTAACCCTAACCCTAACCCTCACTCTCACCCTCACTGTAACCATAACCCTAAGCCTAACCCTAACAATAACCCTAACACTACCCCTAACCCTCACCCTAAACATAACCTCACCCTAACCCAAACGCTCAACCTAACCCTAACACTAACCCTAACCCTAATACTAAACCTCACACTAACCCTAACCCTTAACCTCAACCTAACCCTCACCCTAACCCTAAGACTAACATTAACCCTAAACCTAACCCTCCCCCTAACCCTCCCCCTAACCCTATATCAAACCCTAAAACTCACCCTCACCCTAACGCTAAACCTAACCCTAAACCTAAACTTCACCCTAAACATCACCCTAACACTAACCCTCACCCTCAACCTAACCATCACATTAACCCTAACCCTAACAATAACCCTAACCCTAACCCTCACCCTCACCCTCAGCCTCACTCTAACCTTAACTTTAACCCTAAGCCTCACCCTCATCCTAACCCTAACCCTAACAATAACACTAAACCTCACCAAAACCATAACCTCACCCTAACCCAAACCCTCACCTTAACACTTAACCTCACCCAAACATTAACCCTAACCTTAACACTAACCCTCACACTAACCCTAACCCTAACCCTAACCCTAAACCTTAACCTAACCCTCAACCTCACCCTAAAACTAACACTAAGCCTCACCTTAACCCTCCACCTAACCCTCCCCCTAACCCTATATCTAACCCTAAACCTCACCTTCACACTAACACTAACCCTAACCCTAACCCTAAACCCCACCCTAACCCTAAAACTAACCCTCACCCGCACCCTCACCCTCTCCGTAGCTCTGACCCTAACCCTAACCCTCACCCTCACCCTCAATCTCACCGTAACTTTAACGCTAACCCTAATAAAAACATTAACCCAAACACTAACCCTAACCATAACCCTCACCCTCAGCCTCACCCTCACTGCAAACTTAACCCTAACCATAACACTAACAATAACCTAAACCAAACCCCACCCTCACCCTCAGCTTAACCCAAAGCCTGACACTGTCCCTAACCCTTACCCTCACTGTAACCCTAACCCAAACCCTACACCTTGTTCGCACCCTAACCCTAAGCCTAATCCTAACCCTCACCCTAACCCTCACACTCACCCTCACCCTAAACCTAATCCTAAACCTAACCATATCCCTAACACTAAACCTCAACCTAACACTCACCCTAGCCCTCACCCTAACCCTAAACCTAAACCTCACCCTCACCCTAGCCCCCACCCTAACCCTAATTCTATCCCTCACCCTACGCTAACCCTAACCTTTATCCTCCCCCTAAACCTCACACTAACCCTAAACTGAATCCTAAATCTAACCCTCACCATAACCCTAACACTAACCCTTACCCTAACCCGAAAAATAACCCTAACCCTAACCCTTATCTTAACACTCACGCTCAGCCAAAATCTCTCCTTTACCCTTACCATCATAATCACCCTAACCCACACCCTGACCCTAAACCTCATACAAACACTCACCCTAACCGTAAACCTAACTATCACCCTAACGGAAACCCTCACCCTCAACCTCAAGCTCAGCCTAACCCTAAGCCTAAGCCTTACCCTAATCCTCACCCTCACCCAAGCCCTCACCCTAACCTTAATCCTAAACCTAACCCTCATTCTAACCCTCAACCTAACCCTAACCCTAACCATCACCATAACCCTAATCCTCACCCCCGCCCTCACCCTCAACCTAACCCTAAGCCTAAGCCTAAGCCTAACCCTAACCCTCACATTCACCCTCACCCTCACCCTAACCCTAACCCTAACCCTAATCCTAACCCAAAACCTCAACATAACCATCAACCTACCCTTAACCCTAACCCTAACCCTAACCCTCGAACTAATACTGCCCCTAACCCAAAATCTAACCCTAAACCTCACCCTCACCCTAACCCTAATCCTAACCCTAACCATAAACCTCACCCTAACCCTAACCCTAAACTTCACCCTCACCCTCACCCTCACCTTACCATAAATCTAACCCTAACCCTAACAATAACACTAATCCTAACCCTAAACCTAAACCTAAACCTAAGCCTAACCCTAAACCTCACACAAACCCTCAGCCTAACCCTAATCCTAACCCTAACCATAACCCTAACCCAAAACCTCAACGTATCCATCAACCTAACCTTTACCTTAACACTAACCCTAACCCTAACCTCGAACTAACACTCCCCCTAACCCTAAATCAAACCCTAAACCTCACCCTCACCCTAAGCCTAACCCTCACCCTAACCCTCACCCTACTCCTCAGCCTAACCCTAATCCTAACCCTAAACCTCATCCTAATCCTCACCCTAACCCTAACCTTAACACTCACCCTAACCCTTACCCTAACCCTCACCCACATGCTGGGCCTAAGTCTAAGCCAAAGCCTAAGCCTAACCCTAAACCTAACACTAACCCTAACTCTAACCCTAACAATCACGCTAACTCTAACTCTAAACCTCACCCTAAAACTAATCCTAACTCTAAACCGAAATGTAAACTTAAACCTCATCCTAACCCTAGCCCTAATAATAACCCTAAAAAAAACACTTACCCTAAACTTACCCTAAACCAAACCCTAACCGTAACACTAAACCTAAACCTAAACCTAGCCCAAACCCTAACCATAACCCTCACCCTAACCCTAACACTAAACCTAATCCTCACCCTCACCCTAGCCCTCACCCTAAGCCTAAACCTCATCCTCAACCTCAAACTCACACTAACCCTAACACTAATCCTCAATCTAACCATCACCCTCACACTTACCCTAACCCTAACCCTCACACTAACCTTCACCCTAACCCTAACTCTACCCCTAAACCTCACCCTCACCCTAATCCTATCTCTAACCCTAACCCTAACACTAAAAACCTCACCCTAACTCTAACCCTAACCCTCAACCTCACTGTAACCGTAACCCTAACCCTAACAATAACCCTAACCCTAACCCTTACCCTAACCCTCAACCTCACATTAACCCTAACCCTGACCCTAACCCTCAGCCTAACCATAACCCTCACCCTTACCGTAACCCTAACCCTCATCCTAACACTCACCCTAACACTAACCCTAAACCTAAAACTCACCCTAACAATAAACATACCCCTCACCCTCACCCTCACCCTCAACCTCACCTTAACTCTAACCCTAACCCTAACAATAAAACTAATCCTTACCTTGAACCTAACCCTAACCCTAACCCTAACCCTAATCCTAACACTCACCATCAACCTAAACCTAACCCTAACCCAACCCTCACACTCAGCCTCACCCTAACCTAACCTCTAAACCTAAACCTCACCCTAACCTTAACCCTAAACCTCACCCTAATGCTAGCCCTCACCCTAACCCTAATCCTAACCCTGACACTCATCCTAAACCTCATCCTAAAAATAACCTTAACACTAATCCTCACCCTCACCCTAACCCTAAACCTAATCCTAACCCTCAACCTAACCCTAACCCTCAGCCTCACTGTAACCCCTACCCTAACCCTCACCCTAACCCTAAACTTAACCCAAACCCTAACCCTCACCCTAACTCTACGCCTCACACTCACCCTCACCCTCAGCCTAAACCTAAGCCTATCCCTATCCCTAACCCTAACCCTCACACTCACCCTAACCCAAATCCCAATCAAACCCTAACCCTGACGCTCACCCTCACCCTAAGCCTCACCTTAAGCCTAACCCTAACATTAATCCTAACCCTATCCCCATCCCTAAACCTCACACTAACACTAACCCTAACCATAACCCTAACACTAACCCTCACCCTAACACTAACCCTAACCCTCACACTCACCCTACCCTCACCTTAACCCTAAGCCTCATCCTCACCCTAAACCCGACACTAAGCCTAACACTAATTCTCAATCTAAGCCTCACCCTCCCCCTAACCCTAACCCTAACCCTCAACCTAACCCTAACCCTCACCCTTACCGTAACCCTCACCCTCAGCCTAAACTTCACATTTACCCTTACCATCACCCCCACCCTAATCCTCACTCTAAACCTAACCCTCCTCCTAACCCTAACTCTACCCCTAAACCTCACCCTCACCCTAACCCGAACTCTATCCCTAACCCTAACACTAAACCTCAACAGAACCCTAAAGCTAATCCTCGCCCTCAACCACATGCTCAGCCTAAACCTAAGCCTAAGCCTAACGCTTACCCTAACAATCAACCTCACACTAGCCCTAATGCTAACCCTAATCCTAAACCTAACCCTCATCATAACACTCACTCTATCCCTAACACTAAACCTCAACCTAAACCTAACCCTAAACCTCACCCTCACCCTAGCCCACATCCTAGCCCTAATCCTAACCCTAACCCTCATACTAACCCTCCCCATAACCCTAACCCTAAACCTCACCCTAACCCTAACACTCAGCTTCACCCTCACACTCAGCCTAATCCTAAGCCTAAAACTAACCCTAACCTTAACCCTCAATCTCACCTTAACCCTCACCCTAACCCTAACCCTAACACTAAGCCTAACCCTAACCCTAACCCTCAGCCTCATCCTAACCCTAACTCTAACCCTAAACCTCACCCTCACCATAACCCTTAGCCTAACCCTAACCCTAAACATGACCCTAACCCTAACTCTAAACCTACCCTTATCCTAGCCCTTACACTAACCCTAATCCTAACCCTAACCCTCATCCTAACCCTCCCACTAATCCTAACCCTAACACTCACCCTAACCCTAACCCTTACCCTCAACTTCACCCTCAGCCTAATCCTAACACTAACCCTAATCCTCACCCTCACCCTAGCCCTCACCCTAACCCTAACCCTCACCCTAGGCCTAACCCTGACATTTAACCTTATCATGACCCCCACCTTAACCCTCAGCCTAATCTGAACCCTAACCCTAAACCCCACCCTAACCCTCACCCTAACCCTAACTCTAACCATAAATCCCACCCTCACCCTAAACTACTAAATCTCACCCTAACCCCAACCCTAATCATAACCCTAACCCTAACCATAACCATAACCATAATCCTCACCGTAACCCAAAACTTAATCCTAACAATAACCCTCACAGTAACCCGAACCTCACGCTAAATCTAACTCTAACCCTAACCATAACAATAAAAACCTCACCCTAACCCTAACCCTAAACCTCAACCTCACCATAATCGTAACCCTAACCCTATCCCTAACAATAACCCTAAACCTAACCCTAATCCTAATCCTCAAACTCACACTAACGCTAATCCTAATCCTAACCCTCAACCTAACCCTAACCCTCACACTTACTCTAACCCTAAACCTCATCCTAACCCTCACCCTAAGGCCTAAACCTAACACTAAAAGTCACCCTAACACTAAACCTAACCCTCACCCTCAACCTATACCTCATCCTAACCCTAATCCTAAACCTACTTCTCATCCTAAAACTCACCCTAACCCAAACCCTAAACCTCACCCTAAACCTAACACTCAACCTAACCCTAATCCTCACGCTCAACTTAACACTAACTCTAACCCTCACCCTAACCCTAAACTTTACCTGAACCTTAACTTTCACCTTAACCCTAACCCTAACCCTCACCCTAACCCTAACCCTCACACTCACCTTATGCTTACCTTAATCCTAATCCTAACCCTAACCCTAACCCTCGACCTCCGCCTCACCTTATCCCTAATTCTAACCCTAAACCCTACTCTCACCCTAACCCTAAGCCTAACCCTAAACCTAAACCTCACCCTAACCATAACCCTAAACCTCATCCTCACCCTAGCCCTCACCCTAACCCTACTCCTAACACTAACCCTCATCCTAACCCTCCCTATAACCCTATCCGAAACCCTCACCCTATCCCTAACCCTCACACTCACCCTCACCCTCAGCCTAACCCTAAGCCTAACCACAAGCCTTACCTGAAACCTAACCTTAACCCTCAAACTCACCCGCACCCTCACCCTCACCATAACTCTAAACCAAACCCTAACCCTAAACCTCACCCTAACCCTAACCCTAACCCTAATCCTCACCCTCACCCTAACCCTAACACAAACCCTAACCCTAACCCTCAACCTACCCCTCCCCCTAACCCTGTATCTAACCGTAAACTTCACCCTCCACCTAACCATAACCCTAACCCTAACCCTAAAACCCACCCTAACCTTAACACTAACCCTCAACCGCATCCTCACCCTCACCAAAACTCTAATGCTAACTCTAAAAATAACACTAAGCCTAACCCTAACCATCACCCTAACCCTAATCCTCACCCCCACCCTCACCATCAGCCTAACACTAAGCCTAAGCCTAACCCTCACCCTAACCCTCACCCTCATGCTCACCCTAACCCTAATCTTAAACCTAACCCTATCCCTAAACCTCAACTTAACTCTCACCCTCACCCTAGCCCTTACACTAACCCTAACCATAAACCTACCCCAAAACCTCCCCCAAACCCTAACTCTAACGCTAAACCTCACCCTCACCCTAACCCTAAAACTCACCCTAACCCTAACCCTCACCCTCACCCTCTAAATCACCCTAACTCTAATCCTGTCCCTAACAACATTAACCCTAACCCTAACGCTAAACATAACCCTCACCCTCAGCCTCACCCTCACTGAAAACTTAACCCTAACCATAGCACTAACAATAGGACTAACCCTAAACTTAACTCTAACCCTAATCCTCACCCCCAACCTCACCCTCAGCCTAACCCTAACCCTAACCCTAACCCTCCCTTTAACCCTAACTGTAACCCTAAACCTAACCCTAACCCTAACGCTAAAACAAACCTTAAACCTAACCTTAAACCTAAATCTAATCCTCAGCCTCACACTCACCCTAACACAAACCTTAACCTTAACCCTCACCCTAAACCTAAGCCTAATCCTAACCCTTAGCCTAACCCTCACACTCACACTCACCGTACCCCAAATCCTAAACCTAATCCTATCCCTAACCCCAACCCTCACCCTAACCCTCACCCGAGAACTCACTCTAAACCTAATCCTAACCATAAACCTCATCCTAAACCTCACTCTAACCCTAACACTTACCCTCCCCCTTATGCTCGGCCTAAGCCTAACCCTAAGCCTAAACCTAACCTTAAACCTAACCCAACCCTCACCTTCAGCCTCACCCTAACCCTAACTCTAACCCTAAAGCTCACCCTCACCCTAACCCTAAACCTTACCCTAACACTAAACTTCACCGTAACCTTAACCCTAAACCTCACCCTCATGCTAGCCATCACTCTAAACCTAATCCTAACCCTAACAGTCATCCTAACCCTCACCCTAACAATAACCCTAACCCTCACCCTCAATCTCACCCTAACAATAACCCTAACCCTCACACTCAACTTCACCCTAACCCTAACCTAACCCTAATGCTCAAACTATCCCTAACATTAAACCTCACCTTAACCCATACCCTAACACTCACTCTAACCCTAAACTTAACCGGAACTCTAACTCTCACCCTAACCCTAACCCTAAACCTCACACTCACCCTAACCCTAAGCCTATTCCTAATCCTAACCCAAACCCTCACCCTAATCATCACATTAACCCTAACCCTAAAAATAACCCTAGCCCTAACCCTCACCTTCAGCCTCACTCTGACCCTAAGCCTCACCCTAACCCTAACCCAACCCCTATACCTAACACGAAACCTCACCAAAACCATAACACTGACCCTAACCCAAACCCTCACCCTAACACTTACCCTCACTCAAACACTAACCCTAACCTTTACACAAAACCTCACACTTACCCTAACCCTAACCCTAAACCTCAACCTAAGCCTCACCCTCACCCTAACCCTAACACTAAGCCTCACCCTAACGCTCACCCTAACAATCCCCCTAACCCTATAACTAACCCTAACCCTCACCCTCACCATCAACCTAACCCTAACCCAAACCCTAAACCCCACCCTAACCCTAAACCTAACCCTCACCCGCACCCTCACCCTCTCTGTAGCTCTAACACTAATACTAACAATAACACAAACCCTAACCCTAACCCTAATCCTCACCCCCACCCTCACCCTCAGCCTAACCTTAAGTCTAAGCCTAACCCTCACCCTAACCCTCACACTTACCCTTACCCTACCCCTAATCCTAAACTTAATCCTAACCCTAAACCTCAAACTAACCCTCACAATCACCCTAACCCTAACACTAACCCTAACCCTAAACCTCAATCTAACCATCCCCATAACCGTAACTCTAACCCTAATCCTCACCCTTACCCTAACCCTAACCCTCACCCTAAACCTCACCCTAAAACTCACCCTTACCCTAACTCTCAACCGCACCCTCAACTTCACCATAACTCTAACACTAAATATAACAATACCACTAAACCTAACCCTAACACTAACCCTAAACATAAACCTCACCCTCAGCCTCACCCTCACCTAAAACTTAACCCTAACCATAACACTAAAAATAACCCTAACCCTAACACTAACTCTACCCTAATCCTCACTCCCACCCTCACCCTCAGTCTAAACCTAAGCCTATCCCTAACCCTAACCTAACCCTCCCTGTAACTCTAACCCTAACCCTAGCTCTAACACTAACCCTAACCCTAAACTTAACCCTAACCCAAACCCTAACCCTAACACTAATCCTCACCCCCACCCTCACACTCAGCCTAACCCTAAGCCTAAACCTACCCCTAATCCTAACCCTCACTGTAACCCTTACCCTAACCCTAACCCTAACCCTCACACTCACCCTCACCCTAAACCTAATCCTAAACATAACCCTAACCTTACCCAAACCCTCACTATAAGCCTCACCCTAGCCCTCAACCTAACCCTAATCCTAACCCTAAACCTCATCCCAACCCTCACCCTAACCCTAACCCTAACCCTCACCCTAAACCTAACCCTAACCCTCACCCTCATGCTCGGCCTAAGCCTAAGCCTAAGCCTAGCCCTAACCCTAACCCTCACCCTAACCCTAACCCTTACACTAACCCTAACTCTAATCCTAAACCTCACTCTCACCCTAACCCTAACTCTAACCCTAACCCTTAACCTAAACCTCATCCTAACACTAAATCTAAACCTCACCCTTAACTTAACCATAACCCTAAACCTAACCCTAACAATAACCCTAACCTTAACTCTAAAACTAACCCTTATCTTAAGCCTTACCCTAACATTTACCCTCAACCGAACACTCACACTAATCCTAACACTAACCCTCACACTAACCCTAACCATCACCCTAACCCTAAACCTCACCTTAACCCTAACCCTAACACTCACCCTCACCCTAGCCCTCACCCTAACCCTAACACTCATCCTCACCCTAAACCTCACACTAACCCTAACACTAATACTCAATCAAACCCTCACCCTCACCCTACCCCTAACCCTAATTCTCACCCTAACCCTAACCCTCACCCTTACGATAACCCACAACCTCAGCCTAACCCTCACGTTTACCCGTACCGTCACTCCCACCCTAACCCTTACCCTAACCCAAACCCTCAACTTAAACCTCACCCTAACCCTGACTCTACCCCTAAACCTCATCCTCACCCTAACCCTAACCCTAACCCTCACCCTCAACCTAACACTCACAATAAACCTATAAACCTAACCCTCATCCTCACCCTAAACTTCACAATAACTCTAACACTAATCCTCAATCTAACCCACACCCTCAACCTACCCCTAAACCAAACCCTCACCCTAACCCTCACCCTAACCCTCAGCTTAACCCTAACTCTACACCTAAACCTCACCCTAACCCTCTCCCTCACGCTCACCCTCTCCCTCAGTGTAACCCTAAGCCTAAACCTAACCCTAACCCTAACCCTCACACTAATTCTAACCCTTACCCTCACCCTAACCCTCAACCTAACCCTAGCCCTCACGCTCACTGTAACCCAGCACTTACCCTCACCCTAACCCTAACCTTCACCATCACACGCACACTTAGCTTAACCCTAAGCTTATGCCCAACCCTAACCCTAACCCTCACCCTCACCCTAACACTCACCCTAACCCTAACTCTAACACTAAACCTAAC
Source organism: Dipodomys merriami (assembly GCF_024711535.1). Lineage (NCBI taxonomy): Eukaryota > Metazoa > Chordata > Mammalia > Rodentia > Heteromyidae > Dipodomys > Dipodomys merriami. The sequence continues at coordinate 4,091,306 of NW_027206346.1, forward strand.
CCTCATCCTCAGCCTCAACCTAACCCTAACTCTAACCCTAAACCTCACCCTCACCCTAACTCTAACCCTAAGCCTAACCCTAAATCTCACGCTCATCCTAGCCCTCAACCTAACCTTAATCCTTACCGTAATGCTCATCCTAACCCTCCCCTAACCCTAACCCTAACCCCCACCCTAATCCTCAACCACACCCTCACACTCAGCCTAACCCTAAGCCTAACCCTATCCCTAATGCTAACCCTAACCCTCACCGTAAACCTAACCCTATCCCTAACGCTAACCCTAAACCTAAACCTAAACCTAAACCTAACCCTAATCCTCAGCATCACCCTCACCCTAACCCAAACCCTAAACCTAACCCTCACCCTAACCCTAAGCCTAAGCCTAACATAACCATAACCCTCACACTAACCCTCACCCTAACCCTAACCCTAAGCCTAACTTAACCCTAAAACTAAACCTCACCCTAGCCCTAACTCTAACATTAACCCTAAACCTATCCCTCACCCTCAGCCTCACCCTAACCCTAACTCTATTCCTAACCCTAACACTAAACCTCACCCTAAGCCTAAGCCTAACTCTAACCCTCACCCTCACCCTCACCGTAACCATAACCCTAACCCTAACCCTAAAAATAACCCTAACCCTATCCCTATCCCTCACCCTAACCATAACCCTCACCGTAAGGCTAACCCTCACCATAACACTTACCCTCACTCTAACACTAACCCTAACCCTAACACTAACCCTCACACTAAACCTAACCCTCAACCTAATCCTAAACCTCACCCAAACCCTAACCCAAACCCTCACCCTCACCTTAGCCCTCACCCTAACCCTGATTCTAACCCTCATCCTCACCCTAAACCTAACCCTCATCCTCACACTAAACCTCACACTGACCCTAACCGTAATCCTCAATCTAACCCTCACCCTACCTCTAAGCCTAACCCTTACCCTAACCCTAAACTGAACTTTAACCCTCACCCTTATCTTAACCTTCACCCTCAGCCTAAACCATACCTTTACCCTTAGCATCTTCCTCACCCTAAACCTCACCCTAACCCTAAACCTTATCCTAACCCTCACCCTCACCCTAAACCTAACCGCATCCTCACACTAAACCTCACACTGACCCTAACCGTAATCCTCAATCTAACACTCACCCTATCTCTAACCCTAACCCTTACCATAACCCTAAACTGAACTTTAACCCTCACCCTTATCTTAACCTTCACCCTCAGCCTAAACCATACCTTTACCCTTAGCATCTTCCTCACCCTAAACCTCACCCTAACCCTAAACCTCATCCTAAACCTCACCCTAACCATAAACCTAACCATCCCCCTAAAACTAGCCCTCACCCTCAACCTCAAGCTCAGCCTATCCCTAAGCATAAGCCTAAGCCTAAGCCTAACCCTCACCCTAACTGTAACTCTAACCCTAACCCAAACAATAAAACTAATCCTAAGCATAAACCTAACCCTAACCCTAACCCTACCCTAATCCTCACACTCACCCTCACCCTCACCCTAACCCTAATCCTAACCCAACCCTCACCCTAATGCTAAACCTCACCCTTACAATAAACCTAACCCTCATCCTAACACTCACCCTGACCCTCACCCTAATACTAAACCACACCCTAAGCCTAACCCTAACACTCACCCTCACCCAAGCCCTCACCCTAACACTAATTCTAACCCTAACCCTCACCCTAACCCTAACCCTCATCCTCAACCTAAACCTCACACTAACCATAACCCTAATCCTCAATCTAATCCTCACCCTAACCCAAAACCTAACCCTAACTCTAAACCTAAACCTCACCCTTACCCTCACCCTAACGTTAACCCTATCCCTAAACGTCACCCTAACCCTAACCCTCACCCTCACCCTCAAATTCACCGTAACTCTAACCCTAACAATAACACTAACCCTAACCCCAACCATAACCCTATCCATAACCCTAAACCTCATTGTAAGCCTAACCCTAACACTAACCCTAACCCTAACCCTAAACCTAAACCGAAACCTAAAACTAATCCTCAGCCTCACCCTCACCCTAACCAAACCCTAACCCTAATCCTCACACTCACCCTCATCCTAAATCTTATCCTAAACCTAACCCTATCCCTAAGCTTAACCCTTAACCTAACCCTCAACCTAGCCCCTACCCTAACCCTATTCCTAACCGTAAATCTCATCCTAACCCTCAGCCTAACCCTAACCTTAACCCTCACCCTAAACCTAAACCTATCGCTCACCCACATGCTGGGCCTAAGCCTAAGCCAAAGCCTAATCCTAACCCTAACCCTAAGCCTCGGCCTAACCCTAAACCTAACATTAACTCTAACTCTAAACCTAAACCTCACCCTCATCCAAACCCTAACTCTAACCCTAACCCTAAACCTAAACCTCATCCTAACCCTAAAACTAAAAATAACCGTAACCCTAACCCTAACCCTACCCTAAATCTAACCCTAAAACTAACCCTAACCCTAACCCTAACCTTAACCCAAACCCTAACCCTAACCCTAACACTCACACTAACCCTAACACTCACCCTAATACTAAACCACACCCTAAGCCTAACCCTAACACTCACCCTCACCCAAACCCTAACCCTAACCCTCACCCTAATCCTAATTTTAACCGTAACCCTCACCCTAACCCTAAACTTAACCAAACCCTAACTCTCACGCTAACACTAACCCTAACCCTCACCAAAACCCTAACATTCACTCTCACCCTCACTCTCAGCCTAACCCTAAGCCTAATCCTAAACTTAACTCTCACACTCACCCTAACCCTTACCCTAATCTTAAACCTAACCCTAAGCCTAAGCCTCACCCTCACCCTCACCCTCACCCTAAACCTAATTCTAACACTAACCCTAAACCTAAACCTCAACCTAAGCCTCACAATTACCCTAACTTTAATCCTAAACCTCACCCGAACCCTAACCATAATTCTAACCCTAACCCTAACACTAAACCTCAAATTGACCCTAAACCTAACCCTCACCCTCACCTTAACCTTAACCCTAAGCCTAACCCTAACAATAAACCTCACCCTCACCGTAACACTAATCATAACCCTAACCCTAACCCTAACCCTAAAACTCACACTCACCATAACTCTAACCCTCATCCTAACCCTCACCCTAACCCTAACCCTAAACCTCACCCAAACACTAACCCTAACCCTCACCCTCACCCTAACCCTAATCCTAACCGTAATCCTCATCCTAACCCTCACCCTAAACTTAACCCTAACCCTCACCCTCACCCTCAACCGAAACCTAAGCCTAACTCTCACCCTAACCCTATTCCTAACATTGCCCCTCACCCTAACCCTAAATCTAAACCTAACCCTCACCCTAACCCTAACCCTCACCCTCACTGTAACCCTAACCCTCAAGCTAACCCTCACCCTAACCATAACCCTAAACCTAAACCTTAATCTAACACTAACCCTAAACCTAACCCTCAACCTAAACCTCACCATAACCCTAAATCTATCCCTAAATATCACCCTCACCCTTACCCTAACCTTACCCTTAAACCTAAACTTAAACCTCAACTTAAACCTAACAGTAAACCTCACCCTCACCACAGCCCTCACCCTAACCCTAATCCTAACCCTCAAGCTAACCCTAACCCTCAGCCTCACTGTAAACCTTACTCTAACCCTCACCCTAACCCTTAACCCGAACCTTAACTCTCACCCTAACTGTAACCCTAACCCTCACCCAAACCCTAACTCTCCTCCCTCACTCTCACTTTCAGCCAAAAACTAGGCCTAACCCTAACCCTAACCCTAAACCTGACACTAACCCTCACCATAACCGTAATCCTAATCCTAACACTAACCCTAAACCCCACCCTCACCTAACCCTCACCTTAAGCCTAACCCTAACATTAAGCCTAACACTAACCCTAACCCTAAACCTCATCATCACCCTAAACCTCACACTAACCCTAACACTAATCCTCAATCTAACCCACACCTTCACCCTAACCCTAACCCGAAATATCACCCCAAACCTAACCCTCACCCTTACCATAACTCTCACATTCAGCCTAACCCTCAGCTTTATCCTTACCGTCACCCCCACCCTAAAACTCACCCTAAACCTACCCCTCACCCTGACCTTAATCCTACCCGTAAACCTCACCCTCACCCTAACCCTAACTCTAACCCTAACCCTAACACTAAACCTCAACCTAAACCTAACCCTAACCCTCACACTCACCCTCACTGTAATCGTAACCCTAACGCTAACCCTAACAATAACCGTAACCATAACCCTAACACTCACCCTAACCATAACCCTCACCCTAACCCTAACCCTCACCCTCAACCTCATGCTAAGCATAACCCTAAGACTAAGCCTAACCCTTACAATAACCCTCATCCTCACCCTAGCCCTCACCCTAACCCTAATCCTAATGCTAACCCTCAACCTAACCCTAACCCTAACCATCACCCTAACCCTAATCCTCACCTCCACCCTCACCCTCAGCTTAACCCTAAGCCTAAGGCTAACCTTAACCCTAAACCTAACACTAAACCTAACCTGAACCCTAATCCTAACCCTAAAACTAATCCTAACCCTAAACCTCAACCTAACCCTCACCCTAACCTTAACCCTAAGAGTAACCCTAAATCTCTAATCCTAATCCTAACCCTAATCCTAAACCTCACCCTAAGCCTCAACTTAACCCTAACCCTAACACTAACAATCACCCTCACACTAGCCATCACCCTAACCCTAATCCTAAACCTAACGCTCATCCTAACCCTCCCCATAACCCTAACCCTAACCCTCACCCTAACCCTAACCCGCACCATCACCCTCCCTTCAGCCTAACCCTAAGCCTAACCCTAAGCCTAACCCTAAACTTAACCCTTTCCCTCACACTCACCCGCACCCTCACCCTCTCCATAATTCTAACCCTAACCCTAAGCTAACCCTAAACGTCACGCTCACCCTAACCCTAAACCTAACCCTCACCCTCACCCTATCCCTAACACTAACCCTAACACTAACCCTCACCCTAAGCCTCCCCCTAACCCTATATCTAAACCTAAACCTCACCCTCACCCTAAACCTTACCCTAACCCTTAACCCCACCCTAAACCTAACCCTAAACCTCAACCACACCATCACCTTAACCATAACTCGAACCTTAACCCTAACAATAACACTAACCCTAACCCTAACCATCACCCTAACCCTATCCCTACCCCTAAACCTCACCCTCACCCTAACCCTAACTCTAACCCTAACCCTAACACTAAACCTCACCCTAAACTTAAACCTAACCCTCACCCTCACCGTAATCGTAACCCTAACCCTAACCCTAACAATAACCCTCACCCTAACATTAACCCTCACCCTAACACTTACATTCATCCTAACACTAACCCTAAACCTAACACTAACCCTCGCACTAACCCTAACACTCACTCTAATCCTAAACCCCACCCTAAACCTAACACTAACTCTAACACTCACCCTCACCCTAGCCCTCACCCTAACCCTAATCCTAACACTCACCATCACCCTAACCATAATCGTAACTCTAACCCTCAACCTAACCCTAACCCTCAACCTAACCCTAACCCTCACCCTCACCGTAAACCTAACCCTCATCCTAACCCTAACCCTAACCCTCACCTTCACCCTAGCACTCACCCTAATACTAATCCTAACCCTAACCCTCAACCTAACCCTAAAATTAATCGAACCCTAACTCTCCCCCTCAACCTAACCCTAACCCTCACCCTAACCCTTACCCTCACACTCACCCTCACTCTCAGCCTAACCCTAAGCCTAAGCCTAACCCTAACTCTAACCCTCACACTCACCCTAACACTTACCCTAATCTTAATCCTAACCCTAAGCCTAACCCTCACCCTCATCCTAAAGATCACCTTAACCCTAACTCTAACACTAACCCTAAACCTAACCCTCACCCTCAGCCTCAACATTACCCTAACTCTAACCCTAAACCTCACCCTCACCCTAAACCTAACCCTAACCCTAACCTTCAACCTCACCGTATCCCTAACACTAAACCTCACCCTCACCCTAGCCCTCACCCTAACACTAATCTTAACCCTAACATTCATCCTAAACCTCCCCATAACCCTAAACCTAACTCTCACCCTAACCCTAACCCTCAACCTAACCCTGACTCTCAGCCTAAACTTAATCCTAACCCTAAACCTAACCCTAACCCTCAGACTCACCCTAACCCTAAACCTAATCTTAAACCTAACCCTAACCCTAACCCTCACCCTCACTCTAACCCTCAACTAACCCTAACCCTAACCCTAACACTAACCCTAAACCTAACCCTCACCCTCAGCCTCACCCTAACACTAACTTTAACCCTAAAATTCACCCTCACCCTAACCCTAACCCTAACCCTAACCCAAAACCTCAACCGAAACCTAACCCTAAACCTCACCCTCACCCTAGCCCTTACCTTAACCCTAATCCTAACCCTAACCCTCATCCTAACACTCCCCCTAACACTAACACTAACACAAAACTTAACCCTAACCCTAACCCTCGACCTATCCCTAATCCTATCCCTAAACCAAACCCTAACCCAAACCCTCCCCCTAACTCTCACTCTAAAGCTAACCCTAACCCTAACCCTAACCCTCACCCTAAGCTTAATTCTAACCCTAAACTTCACCCTCACACTAACACTAACTCTAACCCTAACCCAAACCCTAAACTTCACCCTAAATCGAACCCTCACCCTCACCCTCAATCTCACCGTAACTATAACCCTAACCCTAACAATAACACTAACCCTAACACTAACCATAACCATAACCCTCACCCTCAACCTCACCCTCACCGCAAACTTATCCCTAACCATAACACTCACAATAACCCTAACCCTAACCCTAATCCTAATCCTCACTCTCACCCCAACCTCACCTAAGCCTAACCCTAACCCTAACGTTAACCCTAGCCTTCACCGTAACCCTAACCCTAACCCTAACAATAACCCTAACCCTACCCCTAATCCTAACCCTCACCCTCACCCTAACCCTCACCCTTACTGTAACCCTAACCCTCACCCTGACCCTCACTCTCAGCCTAACCCTAAGCCTAAGCCTAACCCTAAACCTAACCTTTACACTCACCCTTACCTTACCCTAATCCTAATCCGAACTCTAGGCCTAACCCTCACCCTCACCCTAACCCTCACCCTAATTCTAACTGTAACACTAACCCTAACACTAACCCTGAACTTCAGCCTCAACCTTACCATGAATCTAACCCTAAACCTCACCCTCACCCTCACCCTAACCCTAACCATAAACCTCACCCTAACCCTAACCCTAAACCTCACCCTCACCTTAACCCTAATCCTAACCCTAAACCTCATCCTAAACATCCCCATAACCTTAACCCTAACCCTCACCCTAACCCTAACCCTCACCCTCACCCTCAGCTTAACCTTAAGCCTAAACCTAAACTTAAACCTAACCCTCACACTACCCTAACACTAAACGTAATCCTAACCATAACCCTAACCCTCACCCTCACCCTAACCCTGACCCTAACCCTCACGATAACCCTGACTCTAACACTAACTCAAACCCTAAACCTAACCCTCACCCTCAGCCTCACCCTAACCCTAACTCTAACCCTATACCTCAAACTCACCCTATCCCTCACCCTAACCCTAAAGCTAAACCTAAGCCTAAACCTAACCCTAAACCTCATCCTCACCCTAGCCCTTACCTTAACCCTAATCCTAAACCTGACACTCATCCTAACCCTGCCAGTAAACCTAACCCTAACCCTCACCCTAACCCTAACCCTCACCCTCAACCTCACCCTCAGCCTCACCCTAAGCCTAACCCTAAACCTAACCCTAAAACACACACTCACCCTCACCCTAACAATAATTCTATCCGTAACCCAAACCCTAAACCATACCCTTCCCCTAACACTCACTCTAAACCTAACCATAACACTAACCCTAACACTAAACCTAAACCTAACCCTCACCCTAAACCTAGCTCTAACACTAAACCTCACCCTCACCCTAACACTAACTCTAACCCTAAACTTCAACATAACCGTAACCCTAATCCTCACCTTCACCCTCACCGTAACCCTAACCCTAACTCAAACACTAAACCTAACCCTAACCCTAATCTGAACCCTCACCCTCACCCTAACCCTAATCCTAACACTAACCCTCACCCTAACCCTAACTCTCACCCTTAATGTAACCCAAACACTCACCCTAGCCCTAACCCTAACCCTAATCCTAACCCTAATACTCATCATAAGCCTCACACTAACCCTAAACCTAAACCTCATCCTAACCTTAACCCTAACCAACAACCTAACCCTAAACCTCACTCTCAATGTAACCCTAACCTTCAGCCTAACCCAAAACTTAACCTGAACCCTAACTCTCACCCTAACCCTAAACCTAACCCTCACCCTAACCCTAACACTCACCATCACCCTCAGTGTATCCCTAAGCCTAACCCTAACCAAAACCCTAACACTCACACTCAACCTAATCCTTACAGTAATCCTAATCCTAACCCTAATCCTAAACCTCACTCTAAGCCTCACCTTAACCCTAAGTCTAACCCTAAACCTCACCCTCACCCTAACACTAACCCTAACCCTTACCCTCACCCTAACCCTACCCCTAACCCTATATTTAACACTAAACCTCACCCTCACCCTAAACCTAACCCTAACCCTAAACCCCACCCTAACCCTAAAACTAACTCTCACCCGAACCCTCACCCTCACCGAAACTCACACCCTAACCCTAACAATAACACTAACCCTAAACCTAACCATCACCTTAACCTTAATCCTCACAACCACCATCACCCTCAGCCTAAAACTAAGCCTAAGCCTCACCCTAACCCTCATACTCATGCTCACCCTAACTCTAATCCTAACCCTAAACCTCTCCCTAAACCTCAAACTAACCCTCACCCTGACCCTAACACTGACACTAACCCTAACCTTAAACCTCACCCTAACCCTCCCCCAAAACCTAACTCTAACCCTAAAACTCACCCTCACCCTAACAATAACCCTAACCCTAACCCTAATCCTCACCCCCAGCCTCACCCTAATCCTAACCCTCAACCTAGCCCTCACCCTAACCCTAATTCTAACCCTCATCCTCACCCTAACCCTAACCATCTTCACACTAAACTTAACACAAAACCTAACCAGAAACCTCAACCTCAATCGAACCCTCACCCTATCATTAACCCTAACCCTAAACCTAACCCTAAACCTCACCCTAATCCTAACCCTAAACCTCACCCTAACCCTCAACCTAACCCTAACCCTCATCCTCACACTGAACTTAACCCGAACACTAACCCTCACCCTAAACCTAACCCTAACACTCACCCTTACCCTAACACTCACCCTCACCTTCAGCCTAACACTAACCCTCACCCTAACCCTAAATCTAACCCTCACACTCACACTAACCCTAACCCTAATTCTAACCATAACTCTAACCCTAAACCTCCCCCTCACCCTAACCGTCACCTTAAACCTAACCCTAACATTAATCCTAAACCTAACCCTAACCCTAAACCTCATCCTCACCCTAAACCTCACACTAACCCTAACACTAATCCTCAATCTAACCCTCACCCTAACCCTAACCCTAACCCTCACCCTGAACCTAAGCCTACGCTTAAACCTCACCCTCAACCTAACCCTAACTCTAACCCTAACCATAACACTAAACCTCACCCTATCCCTAACAATAATCCTCACACTCAACTTTATGCTCAGCCTAACACTAAGGCTAACACTAACCCTAAAACTAACCCACACCAGCACTCACACCTTCACTGAAATTCGAACCCTAACCCTAACAATAACACTAACCCTAACTCTAACCATCACCCTCACCCTAATCCTCAACCCCACCCTCACCCTCAGCCTAATCCTAAGCCTAAGCCTCACCCTAACCCTCATACTCATGCTCACCCTAACTCTAATCCTAACCCTAAACCTATCCCTAAACCTCAACCTAACCCTCACCCTCACCCTAACCTTAACACTAACCCTAACCCTAAACGTGACCCTAACCCTCCCCCTAAACTAACTCTAACCCTAAGCCACACCCTCACTCTCACCCTAACCCTAACCCTAACTATAATCTTAAACTTCACCCTAAACCTAACCCTGACCCTCAACCTCAACCTCACTGTAACTCTAACCCTAACACTAACAATAACACTAACCCTAACCCTAATCCTAAACCTAACCATAACCCTCAACCTCAGCCTCACCCTCACCCCAAACTTAACACTAACCATAACACTAACAATAACCCTAACCCTAACCCTAACCCTAATCCTCACTCCCACCTCATCCTTAGTGTAACCCTAACCCTAACCCTAAACCTAACCCTCAAAGTAACCCTAACCATAACATTAACACTAACACTAATCCTAAACCTAATTTAAACACTAAACCTAAACCTAAACCTAACCCTAATCCTCAGCCTCACCCTAACCCTAATCCAAACCCTCACCCTAACCCTAAGCCTCACCCTAACCCTAACCCTAACACTCACACTCACCCTCACCCTAACCCAAATCCTAAACCTAAACCTATCCCTAAACCTCACCCTAACCATCACCCTAGTCCTCACCCTAAACCTAATCCTAACCCTAAACCTCATCCTAAACCTCACCCTAACCCTAACCCTAACCCTAACCCTAAACCTAACCCTAACCCTCACCCTCCTGCTCGGCCTCAGCCTAAGCCTAAGCCTAAGCCTAACCCTAACCCTCATCCTATTCCTAACCCTAACACTATCCCTAACTCTAACCCTAAATCTAACCCTCACCCTAACCCTAACTCTAACCCTAAAACTAAACCTCATCCTAAACCTAACCCTAACCCTCACCCTCACTGTAACAGTAACCCTTAACCTTACCCTAACAATAACCCTAACCCTAAACCTCACCTCAACCATTACCCACACCCTAACCCTCACCCTCACCCTAACATTTACCCTCACCCTAACTCTAACCCTAACGTAACACTAATGCTCACACTAACCCTAACCATCACCCTAACACTAAACCTTACCCTAACACTAACCCTATCCCTCACCCTCACCCTAGCCCTCATCCTAAACCTAATCCTCATCCTCACCCTAAACCTCACACTAACCCTAACACTAATCCTCAATCTAACCCTCACCCTCACCTTGACCCTAAACCTAACCCTCACCCTAACCCTAACCCTCACTCTTCACGTAACCCTCACCCTCAGCCTAACCCTCAACTTTACCCTTACCATCACCCCCACGCTAAAACTCACCCTAACCCTAACATTCACCCTAGCCCTAACTCTACCCCTAAACCTCACCCTCACCCTAATCCTAACTCTAACCTTAAACCAAACACTAAACCTCACCTTAACCCTAAGCCTAACCCTCACCCTCACCCTCACCGTAAACGTAACCCTAACACTAACCCTAACAATAAACCTAAACCTATCTCTAAACCTCGCCCTAACCATAACCCTCACCCTAACATTAACCGTCATCCTAACACTTACCCTCACCTAACACTAACCCTAACCCAACCCTGACCCTCACACTAACCCAAACCCTCACCCTAATCCTAAACCTCACCCTAACCCTAACCCTATCTCTAACCCTCACCCTCACCCTAGCCCTCACCCTACCCCTAATTCTAACACTCACCCTTATCCTAACCCTAACCCTCATCCTCACCCTAAACCTCACACTAACCCTAAACCTAACCCTAATGTTCAATCAAATCTCACCCTAACCCTAACCCTAATCCTAAATCTAATGCTAACCCTCACCTTTATCTTAATCCACACCCTCAGCATAAACCTCAGCTTTACCCTTACCATCATCCTCACCCTAACCCTAAACCTTATCCTAACCCTCACCCTAACTGTAAACCTAAGCATCACCCTAACCCTAACCCTCACCCTCAAACTCATGCTCAGCCAAAACCTAAGCCTAAGCCTAACCCTTATCCTTACCCTCACCCTCATCTTAACCCTCCCCCTAACAATAATCCTAACCCTATCCCTCATTATAATCCTCACCCTAACGCTAACGCTAACCATCACCCTAACTCTAACACTCACACCCAACCTCACCCTCAGCATAACCCTAACCCTAGGCCTAAGCCTAACCCTAACCCTCACATACCCTATCGCTAATACTAATCCTAACCCTAACCCTAACCCTAAACCTCAACCTAACCCTCACCGTAACCTTAACCCTAATACTAACCCTAACCCTAACACTTGACCTAATCCTCCCCCTAACCCTAAATATAATCCTAAATCTCACCCTCACCCTAACCCAAATACTAACCCTAAACCTTACCCTAACCCTAACACTCATGCTCACTGTAAGCCTAACCCATGTCCTAACCCTCATCCTAACCCTAACCCTAAACCTCACCAAAACACTAATCCCAACCCTCACCCTCAACCTAGCCCTCACCCGAAACCTAATCCTAACCCTAACCCTGACCCTAACAATAACCCTAACCCTCATCCTAATCCTAAGCCTAACCTGAACCCTCACTGTAACCCTAAACCTAACCCTCACCCTAACCCTAAACTTAACCTGAACCCAAACTCTCACCCTAAACCTACTCCTAACTCTCACCCTAACCCTAACCCTCACCCTCACCCTCACCCTAAGCGTAAACCTAAGCCTAAACCTAATCCTAACCCTAAACCTCACACTCACCCCAACACTTACCCTAATCCTAAACCTAACACAAAACCTTCCCCTCACCCTCACACTAATCCTCACTGTAACCCTCTCTAACACTAACCCTAACCATCACCCTAACCCTCAGCCTCACCCTAACACTAACTCTAACCCTAAACCTCAACCTCACCCTAACCCTAGCCATAAACCTAACCAAAAACCTCACCCTAACCCTAACCCTAACCCTCACCCTAACCCTAACCCTAAACCTCACCCTCAACCTAGCCCTCACCCTAACCCTAATCCTAACCCTAAACCTCATCCTAAACCTCACCCTAACAATAACACTAACCATCACCCTCACCCTCACCTTAAGACTAACACTAACGCTAACCCTAACCCTCAAACTAACCCTAACCCTCACCCTCACTGTAACCCTTACCCTAACCATCACCCTAACCCTAAACTTAACCTGAACTCTATCACCCTAACCCTAACCCTAACACTCACCCAAACCATAAACCTCAACCTCACCCTCACCTTCAGCCTAACACTAAGCCTAACCCTAAACATAACCCTCACACTCACCCTAACCCTAACTCTAATCCTAGTACTAACACTAAACCTAAACCTCACCCTTACCTTAACCCTCACCTAACGCCTAACCCTAACATTAAACCTAACCCTAAACCTAAACCTAAATCTTAACCTCACCCTAAACCTCACACTAACCGTAACACTAATCCTCCATCTAACACTCACCCTCAATCTCAACCTAACCCTCACCCTAACCCTAACCCTCATTCTCACCCTAAACCTCACACTAACCCTAACACTAATCCTCAATCTAACCTTCACCCTCATCCTAAACCTAACACTAAACCTCACCCTTAAACAAACCCTCACCCTTATCATAACCCTCACCCTCAGCCTAAACCTCACCTTTACCCTTACCGTCACCCCCACACTTACCCTCACCCTAACCCTACACCTCACCCTGACCCTAACCCAACCCCTAAACCTCACCGTCACCCTAACCCTAACTCTAACCCTACCCCTAACACTAAACCTCACCCTATCCATAACCCTAACCCTCACCCTCAACCTCATGCTCAACCTAACCCTAAGCCTAAGCCTAAACCTTTCCCTAACCCTCACCCTCACCCTAGCCCTCACCCTAACCCTAATCCTAACCCTAAACCGCATCCTAACCCTCACCCTAACCCTAAACCTAACCATCAACCTAACCCTAATCCTCACCCCCACCCTAACCCTCATCCTAACCCTCACCCTAACCCTAACCCTAACCATCACCCTAACCCTAATCCTCACACCCACCCTCACCCTCAGCCTAAACCTAAGCCTAAGCCTAACCTTAACCCTCACTCACCCTCACCCTAACTCGCATCCTAACCCTACACCTAACCCTAAACATCAACCTAAACCTCACCTTAACCTTAACCCTAACACTAACCCTAACATTAACGCTCGACCTAACCCTTCAACTAACCCTAAATCTAACCTTAAACTTAACCCTCACCCTAACTCTAATGCTAACCCTAACCCTAAACCTCACCCTAAAGCTAACCCTAAAGCTCACCCTCACCCTCACCCTCATCCTCACCATAACTCTAACTCTAACCCTAACAATAACACTAATCCTAACCCTGAACATAACCCTAACCCTAACCCTAATCCTAACATTCACCCTCACCGTAACCATAATCTTAACCCTAACCCTCATCCTAATCCCTAACCCAAACCCTAACCCTAACCCTAAACTTTACCCTAACACTAACCCTGAACCTCACCCTCACCCTAGCCCTCACCCTTACCCTAACCCTAACCCTAACCCTAAACTTAAGCGAAACCTAACACTCACCATAACCCTAACCCTAACCCTCAACTTAACCCTAACCCTCACCCTCACCATCACTCTCAGCCTAACCCTAAGCCTAAGCCTAAGCCTAACCCTAACCCTCACACTCACCCTAACACTTACCCTAATCCTAATCCTAAACTTAAGCCTAACCCTCACCCTCACTCCCACCCTAACCCTCACTCTAAACCTAACTCTAACACTAACCCTAAACCCAACCCTCAACCTCAGCCTCACACTTACCCTAAATCTAACTTAAACCTCACCCTCACCCTAACCCTAACTCTAACACTAAACCTCACCCTAACCCTAACCCTAACCCTCACCCACACTGTAATCATAATCCTAACCTTAACCCTAACAATAACCTTCACCCTAACCGTAACCCTAATCCAAACCCTAACCCTCACCCTAAACCTCACGCTAACTCTAACCCTAAACCTCACCCTAACCCTAACCCTAACTCTCACTCTCACCCTAGCCCTCACCTTAACCCTAATCCTAACCCTAATCCTCATCTAACCCTCACCCTAACCCTAACACTAACACTAACCCTAATCCTAAACCCAACCGAAACCCTCAAACTAACCCTAACCCTCACCCTCACTGTAACCCTAACATAACCTTCACCCTAACCATAAACTTAACATGAACCCTAACTCATACCCTAACCCTACACCTAACTCTCACTCTAACCCTAATCATCACCCTCACCCTCACCCTAAGCCTAACCCTAAGCCTAACCCTAACCTGTATCCTAACACTCACACTAACCCTAACCCTTTCCGTAATCCTAATCTAACACTAAGCCTTACCCTCACCCTCACCCTAACCCTCACCGTAATGCTAACTCTAAGATTAACCCTAACCCTAACCCTCACCCTCAGTCTCACCCTAACCCTAAATCTAACCCCAAACCTCAGCCTCACCCTAATCCTAACCCTAAACCTAACCCTAAACCTCAAACTACCCCTAACCCTAACCTCACCCTCACCCTAGCCCTCACCCTAACCCTAATCCTAACGCTAACCTTCATCCTAACCCTCACCCTAACACTAACCCTAACCCTAACCCTCGACCTAACCCTAACCCTCACCCTCACTGTAACCCTTATCCTAACCCTCAACCTAACCCTAAACTTAACCCGAACCCTAACTCTCACCCTAACCCTAAGCCTAAAACTCACCAAAACCCTAACCCTCACCCTCACCCTCAACTTCAGCCTAACAATAAGCCTAACCCTAAACCTCACACTTACCCTAACCCTACCCCTAATCCTAATCCTTACACTAACCCTAAATCTCACCCTCACCCTAACCCTCACTTGAAACCTAACCCTAACATTAATCCTAACACTAACCCTAAGCCTAAAACTCATCCTCACACTAAACCTCACACTAACCCTAGCACTAATCCTCAATCTAACCCTCACCTTCACCCTCACCTTCAGCCTAACATTAAGCCTAACACTAACCCTAACTGTAATCCTCACATTCACCCTAACCCTAACCCTAATCCTAATCCTAGCACTAACCCTAAACCTCAGCCTCACCCTAACCCTCACCTTAAGCCTAACCCTAACATTAATCCTAACCCTAACCCTAACCCTAAACATCAACCTCACCCTAAACCTCACACTAACCCTAACACTAATCCTCAATCTACCCCTTACCCTCACCTTCACCTTAGCCCTCACCCTACCCTAACACTGATGCTCACCCTAAATCTCACACTAACCCTAAAACTAATCCTCAAACTAATCCTCACACTCACCTTAACCCTAACCCTAATCCTCAGCCTAAACATAACCCTCACCCTTACCATAACCCTCAAACTCAGCCTAACCCTCACCTTTACCCTTACCGTCACCCCCACCCTAAACCTCAACCTAACCCTACCCCTCACTCTGACCCTAACCCTACCCCTAAACCTCACCCTCGACCTAACCCTAACTCTAACCCTAAGCCTAGCACTAAACCTCACCCTATCCCTAACCCTAAAACTCACCATAACCCTAACCCTCACCCTCTCCCTCACCTTCAGCCTAACACTAAGCCTAATACTCACCCTCAACCTCATGCTCAGCCTAATCCTAAGCCTAAGCCTAATCCTTACCCTAAACCTCAACCTTACCCTAGCCCTCACCCTAAGCCTAATCCTAACCCTAACCCTCATCCTAACCCTCACCCTAACCCTAACCCTAACCATCACCCTAACCTTAATCCTCACCCCCACCCTCACCCACAGCCTAGCCCTAAGCCTAACCCTAACCTTCACACTCACCCTAACACCCTAATCCTAACCCTAACACTAAGCCTTACCCTCACCCTCACCTTAACCCTCACTGTAACCCTAACTCTAACCCTAACCCTAACCCTAACGCTCACCCTAAGCCTCACCCTAAGCCTAACTCTAACCCTAAACCTCACCCTCACCCGACCCCTAACCCTAAACCTCCCACTCACCCTAGCCCTCACCCTAACCCTAATCCTAACCCTAATCCTCATCCTAACCCTCAGCCTAACACTAACCCTAACCCTAACACTCAACCTAACCCTAAACTTAACCTGAACCCTAACTCTCACCCTAACCCTAAACCTAACACTCACCCTAACCCTAACCCTCACACTCACCCTCACTTTCAGCCTAAAACTAAGCCTAAACCTAACCCTAACCCTAACCCTCACACTCACCCTAACACTAACCCTAATCCTAATCCTAACACTAATCCTAAACCTCACCCTCACCCTAACCCTCACCTTAAGCCTAACCCTAACATTAATCATAACCCTAAACCTAACCCTAAACCTCATCCTCACCCTAAACCTCACACTAACCCTAACACTAATCCTCAATCTAACCCTCACCCTCACCCTCACCCTAGCCCTCACCCTAACCCTAACACTCATTCTCATCCTAAACCTCATACTAACCCTAACCCTAAACCTAAACCTAACCCTCACCCTTACCATAACCCTCACCCTCAGCCTAAACCTCACCTTTACCCTTGCCGTCACCCCCACCCTAACCCTCACCCTTACCCTACCCCTCACCCGGACCCTAACCCTATCGCCTAAACCTCAACCTCAACCAAACCCCAACTCTAACCCTAGCCCTAACCCTCACCCTCAACTTCATACTCAGCCTAACCCTAAGCCTAACCCTAAACCTAACCCTCACACTCACCCTAACCCTTACCCTAATCCTAATTCTAACACTAAGCCTTACCATCACCCTCAACCTAACCCTCACCATAACCCTAAATCTAACACTAACCCTAACCCTAACCCTCATCCACACCCTAACCCTAACTCTAGCCCTAAACCTCACACTCACCCGCACCATCACCCTCACCGTAATTCTAACTCTAACCCTCACCCTAACCCTAAACCTCACCCTAACCCTAACCATAACCCTAAGCCTCACCATCACAGTAACTCTAACCCTAACCCTAACCCTAACTTTAAACCTCACCCTAACTATAAACCAAACCCTAAGCTAACCCTAACCCTCCCCCAAATCCTATATCTGAACCTAAACCTCACCCTCACCGTGACCCTAACTCTAAACCTAACCGTAATCCTCCCCCTAACCCTATATCTAACCCTAAACCTCACACTGACCCTAAACCTAACCCTCACCCGCACCCTCACCTTCACTGTAACTCGAACCCTAACCCTAACAATAACACTAAACCTAACCTTAACCATCACCCTATCCCTAATCCTCACCCCCACCCTCACCCTCAGGCTAACCATAAGCCTAAGCCTAAGCCTCACCCTTATCATCATACTTATGCTCACCCTAACCCTAATTCTAACCCTAACCCTATCCCTAAACCTCAGCCTAACCCTCACCCACACCCTAACCCTAACACTAACCTTTACCCTAAACCTCAACCTAACCCTCCCCCTAACTCTAACCATAAACCTCACCGGAACCCTAACCCAAATCCTAACCCTAACCCTAAACCTCACCCTAAACCTAACCTTCACCCTCAACCTCAACCTCACTGTAACTCTAAACCTAACCCTAACAATAACACTAACCCTAACCCTAATCCTAACCCTAACCATAACCCTCACCCTGAGCCTCACCCTCACTGCAATCTTAACCCTAACCATAACACTAAAAATAACCCTAACCCTAAACCGAAACCTAATCCTCACACCCACCCTCACCTTCAGCCTAACCCTAACCCTAACCCTAACCCTCAAGGTAACCCTAACCCTAACCCTAAACCTCACACTCACCCTCACCATAAACCAAATCCTAAACCTATACCTATCCCTAAACCTCACTCTAAACCTCACCCTAGTCCTCACCCTAAACCTAATCCTAACCCTAAACCTCATCCTAAATCTCACACTAACCCTAACCCTAACCCTCACCCTAACCCTAACCCTCACCCTCATGCTCCGCCTCAGCCTAAGCCTAAGCCTAAGACTAAGCCTAACCCTAACACTATCCCTAACTCTAACCCTAAACCTCATCCTCAACCTAACCCTAACTCTGACCCTAACCCTAAACCTAAACCTCATCCTAACCCTAACCCTAACCCTAACCCTCACCCTCAGTGTAACTTTAACCCTAACACTAACAATAAACCTAACCTTAAACCTAAACCTCACCCTACCCATAACCCTCACCCTAACCCTCACTCTCACCCTAACATTTACCCTCACCCTAACACTAACTCTCATCCTCACCATAACCCTAATCCTTAACATAACCCTAACCTGAAACCTCAAACTAACCCTAACCCTCCCCCTAACCCTAACACTAACCCTTACTCTAAACCTGACCCTAACCCTCCCCCTAACCCTAACACTAAACCTAACCCTAACACTAACATTCACACTAACCCTAATACTCACCCTAACCATAAACCTCAATCTAACCCTAACCCTAAATCTCACCCTCATCCTAATCCTAACCCTAAGCCTAAGCCTAAGCCTTAACCTAACCCTAACCCTCACATTCACCAACATTGTAAGCCTAATCCTAACCCTAACCCTATCCCTAAACCTCAACCTAACCCTCACCCTCACCCTAAGACTAACATTAAACCTAAACCTAACCATCACCCAAACCCTCCCACTAACACTCACTCTAAACCTAAACCTCACCATCAACCTAACCCTAACCCTAAACGTCACCCCAAACCTCACCCTAACCCTAACCCTCACCCTCACGCTCACCTCAGCATAACTCTAACACTAACAATAACACTAACACTAACACTAACACTAACCCTAACCCTAACCATATACCTCACCCTCAGCCTCACTCTCACTGCAAACTTAACCCTAAACATAACACTAACAATAACCCTAACCCTAACCCAAACCCTAACTCTACCCTTAACCCTAACCCTAATCCTCACCCCCACTCTCACACTCAGCCTAACCCAAAGCCCACACTAAACCTAACTCTAATTATAAACATCACCCTCACCCTAACCCTATCTCCAAACCTAACTCTAAACCTCAGCCTAACCCTAACCCTCACACTCAACCTCAGCCTCAGCCTAACCCTAAGCCTAACTCTAAACCTAACCCTAACCCACACACTCACACTCACCCTAACCCTAATCCTAAACCTAAACCTCAACCTAACCCTCATCCTAACCCTAAACCTAACCCTCACCTAACCCTAACCCTCACCTTCAACCTCAGCCTCAGCCTAACCCTAACCCTCCCTCTAACCCTAACCCTTACACTAACCCACACCGTAATTCTAACTTAACACTAACCCTAACCCTAATCCTAACACTAACCCTCACCCTAAGCCTAACCCTAACCCTAAACCTCACCCTCACCCTAACCCTAACTCTACCCCTAATCCTAAACCTAAATTTCATCCTAACTCTAACCCTAACCCTCACACTCACCCGCAATGTAATCCTAATCCTAACAATTACAATAACCCTAACACTAACCCTCAAACTAACTATAACCCTCACCCTAACCCGAACCTTCACCCTAACACTTACCCTCACCCTAACACTAAACCTAACCCTAACACTAACCCTCACACTAACCCTAACCCTCACCCTAACCCTAAAACTCACCCTAACCCTAACCTAACCCTGACCTTCACCCTCACCGTAGCCCTCATCTTAACCCTAATTCTAACCCTAACCCTCACCCTAACGCTAACCCTCATCCTCACCCTAAACCTCACACTAATCCTAACCCTAATCCTCAATCTAACCCTCACCCTCAGCCTTACCCCTAACCCTCACACTTACCCTAACCCTCACCCTAACCCTAACCCTCACCCTTATCTGTACCCTGACCCTCAGCATAACCCTCAACTTTACCCTTACCATCACCCTCACACTAACCCTCACCCTATCCCTAAACCTCATGCTAAACTTCAACCTAACCGTAACCTTAACCATCACCTTAAACCTAACCCTCACCCTAACACTTACCCTCAACCTAACCCTAACCCTAACCCTCACACTCACCCTAAACTTTACCCTAATCCTAATGCTAATCCTAAGCCTAACCCTCACACTCACACTCACCCTAACCCTAACCCTAACCATAACCCTCAACCTAACCCTAAACTTCACCCTCACCATAACCCTTACCCTAACCCTCAACCTAATTCTAAACTAAACCTGAATCCTAACTCTCAACCTAACCCTAACCCTAACACTCACCCTAACCCTAACCCTCACCACACCCTCAACCTAACCCTAACACTAACCCTAACCCTAACCCTCAACCTAACTCTCACCCTAACCCTAACTCTAACCTTAAACCTCACCTTCACCCTAAACCTAACGCTACCCCTAACCCAAACCCTAAACCTCACCCTAACGATAACCCTAACCCTTACACTCAACCTCACAGTTACTGTAACCCTAAACCTAAACCTAACAATAACCCTAACCCTAATCCTAACCCTCACGCTAACCATAACCCTCACCCTAACCCAAACCCTCACCCTAACACTTACCCTCACCCAAACACAAACCCTAACCCTAAAGCTAACCCTCACACTAACCCTAACCCTAATGCTAAACCTAAACCTCAACCTAGCCCTCACCCTCACCCTAAGCCTAACACTAACCCTAAGCCTAAACCTCACCCTCCCTCTTCCCATAACCCTATATCTAACCATAAACCTCACCCTCACCCTAACCCTAACCTTAACCCTAAACACCACCCTAACCCTAACCCTAATCCTCACCCGTACTCTCAACTTCACCATATCTATAACCCTAACCCTAACAGTAACCCTAACCCTAACCCTAACCATCACCTTAAACATAATCCTCACCTCCACCCTCACCCTCAGCCTAACCCTAAGCCTAAGCCTAACCCTCACCCTAACCATCACACTTAACCTCACCCTAAACCTAAAACTAACCTTTACCATATCCCTAAAGCTCAACCTAACCCTCACCCTAACCCTAACCCTAACCTTAACCCTAAATCTCAACCTAACCCTCACCCTAACCCTATCTCTAACCCTAAACCTCAACCTCACCCTAACCCTAACCCTCACCCTAACCCTAACACTAACCCTAACGCTAAACCTCACCCTAACATCCCCCTAACAATAACTCTAACCATAAATCTCACCCTCACCCTAACACTAACCCTAACTTTAAACCTCACCCTAACCATAACCCTCACCCTTACCCACCACCTCAAAGTAACTCTAACCATCACCCTAATAATAACACTAACCATAACCCTTACACTAACCCTAAACCTAACCATAACCCTCACTCTCAGCCTCACCATCACCGCAATCTTAACCCTAACCATAACACTAACAATAACCATAACCCTAAGCCTCACCCTAATCGTCACCACCACCCTCATCTTCAGCCTAACCCTAAGCCTAACTATAACCCTAACTCTAACGCTCACAGTAAGCCTAACCCTAACCCTAACCCTATACCTAAATCTAAACTTAAACCTAAACCTAACACTAATCCTAAGCTTTACCCTCACCCTAATCCAAACCCAAACCCAAACCCTCAACCTAACCCTAAGCCTAAGCCTAAGCCTAACCCTAACCTTCACACTGACTCTACCCTAACCCTAATCCTAAACCTAACCATATCTCTAAACATCACCCTAACCGTAACCCTCACCATAGCCCTCACCCTAACCTTAATCCTTACCCTAAACCTCATCCTAACACTCACCCTAACCCTAAACCTAACCCTCACCCTCATGTTCGGCCAAAGCCTAAGCCCAAGCCTAAGCCTAACCGTACACCTGACCCTCACCCTAACCTAACCCTAACACTAACCCGAACTCTAAACCTAAACCTCACACTCACCCTAAGCCTGACTCTACCCTAAACCTAAACCTAAACCTCATCCTACCCTAACCGTAACATTCACCCTCACCCTCACCGTAACCCTCACCCTAAACCTAACCCTCAACCTAAGACTTACCCTCACCCTAAACAAAAACCTAAAACTAACACTGACCCTCACACTAAGCTAAACATTACCCTAACCCTAACACTAACCCTAATTCAAACCTAAACCGCACCCTAACCCTCACCCTCACCATAAACTTAAGGCTAACCCTAACCCTAAAACTAACCCTCACACTCACCATAACCCTAACCCTAATCCTAATCCTAACCCTAACCCTAACCCTCACCCTCACCCTAAAACTCACCCTAACCCTAAACCTAAAACTAACCCTAACCCTAACCCTCACCCTCAGTCTCACACTAACCCTAATTCTAACCCTAAACCTCACCCTCACCCTAACCCTAATGCTAAACCTAACCCTAAACCTAACCCAAACCCTAACCCTCCCCCTAACTCTCACCCTAACCCTAACACTAACACTAACCTTAACTCTAACCCTAACCCTAAAACTAAACCTCACCCTAAACCTAACCCTAACTCTCACCATAACCCTAACCCTCACCCTCACCCTCACCCTCAGCCTAACCCTAAGCCTAACCCTAACCCTAAACCTAACCCTCACCCTAACCCTAGCCCTAACCATCACCCTAACTCTAATCCTCACCCCCACCCTCACCCTCACCCTAACCCTAAGCCTAAGCCTAAGCCTAACCCTAACCCTAACACTCACCCTCAGCCTAACCCTAATCTTAACCCTAAATCTAAAATTTACCCTAAAACTCAACCTAAGCCTCACCCTAACCTTAACCCTAAAACTAACCTTAACCCTCTACCTAACGCTCCAACTAACCTGAAACCTAACCCTAAACCTCACACTCACCCTAACCCTAATCCAAACCCTAAACTGAAACCTCACCCTAACCCTAAACCTAACCCTCACCCTCACCCCACCCTCACCCTCACCTTAACTCTAACCCTAACCCTAACAATAACACTAATCCTAACCCTAAAACTAACCCTAACCCTAACCCTAATGCTAAAACTCACCCTCACCATAACCCTAAACCTAACCCTAACCCTCACCCTAACCCTAACCTTCACCCTCACCGTAACCTTAACCCTTATACTAACCCTCACTGTAAACCTCAACTTAACCTTAAACCTTAGCCTAACACTAACCCTAATCCTCACCCTCACCCTAGCCCTCATCCTAACCCTAATTGTAACCCTAATCCTAATCCTAACCCTCACACTAACTCTAATCCTAACCCTCACCCTAACCCTAAACCTAACCCTCAACCTAACCCTAAACATAACCCTCACTGTAACCCTAACCCTAACCCTAAACATAACTTGAACCCTAACTCTCAAGCTAACCCTAACCCTAACCCTCAACCTAAAGCCAACCCTCACACTCACCCTCTCCCTCAGCCTAACCCTAAGCCTAAGCCTATCCCTAACCCTCACACTCACCCTAACCATTACCCTAATCCTAATTATAACCCTAAGCCTAACCCTCACCCTCACCTTAATCCTCAACCTAACCCTTACTCTAACACTAACCCTAAACCTAACCCTCAACCTCAGCCTCACATTTAACCTAATTCTCACCCTAAACCTCACCCTCACCCTACCCCTAACCATAACCCTAACCCTAAACCTCAAAAACCCCTAATCCTAAACCTCAACCTCAGCCTACCCTCACACTAACCCTAATCCTAAACCTCATCTTAACCCTCACCCTAACACTAACCCTAACCCTCACACTCACCCTAACCCTAATCCTAACCCTAACTCTCAACCTAACCCTAACCCTCAACCTCACCGTAACCCTTATCCTAACCCTCACCCTAAACATTAACCTAACCCAAATCCTAACTCTCACCCTAATCCTAACCCTAACCCTCATTCTAACCCTACCCCAAACCCTTAGCCTAAACCTCACCCTAACCCTAACCCTCACCCTGAACCTCACCGTCACCCTAACCCTAAGCCTAACCCTAAAACTAACCCAAACACACACAGTCACGCTCACCCTAACCCTAATCCTAACCCTTACCCTCACCCTCACCCTAAACATCAGTGTAACCATAAACCTAATCCTACCCTAACCTTAACACTCACACTCACCCTAACCCTTACCCTAATCCTAATCCTCACCCTAACCCTCACCCTCACACTCAGGCTTAACTAAAGCCTAACTCTAACCCTAAACCTCACCCTCACCCTTACCTTAACCCTAACCCTATCCCTAAACCTCACCCTCACCCTACCCCTCATCCTAACCCTAATACTAACCCTAACAGTCATCCTAACCCTCCCCATAATCCTAACCTTAACCCTCACCCTAACCTTAACCCTCACACTCACCCCCACCCTCAGGCTAACCCTAAGCCTAACCCTAATCCTAACAATAACCCTAGACCTCACACTCACCCTAACCCTGACACTAATCCTAATCCTAACCTTAACTCTAAACCTCACCCTCACCATAACCCTCACCCTAACCCTAACCCTAAAGCTAACACTAACCCTAACCCTAACCCTCACCCTCAGCCTCACCCTAACCCTAATTCTAACCCTAAACCTCGCCTTTACCATAACCCCAAACCTAACCTTAACCCGAAACCTCACCCTAACCCTAACACTAAGAATAACTCTAACCCTAAACCTCACCCTCACCCTAACACTAACCCTAACCCTAAAACTCACCCTAACCCTAACCTTCAACCTCACCCTCAACCTCACCGTAACTCTAGCCCTAACCCTAACAATAACCCTAACCCTAACCCTAACCCTAAACCTCACCCTCACCCTCAGCCTCACCCTCACTGCAAACTTAACCCTAACCATAACACTAACAATAAACCTAATCCTAAGACAAACCCTAACCTAACCCTGACCCTCACGGTAACCCTAACCCTAACCCTAACCCAAACCCTAACCAAAACCCTCACCCTAACTCTAAGCCTAACCCTAACTCTAACCCTAAGCCTCACCCTCACCCTCACCCTAACCTTAATCCTAAACCTAACCCAATCCCTAACCCTAACCCTCAGCCTAGCCCTCACCCTAACCCTAATCTTAACCCTAAACCTCATCCTAAACCTGACACTAACCATAACCCTAACGCGAACCCTAACCCTCACCCTCATGCTCAGCCTAAGCCTAAGCCTAAGCCTAAACCTAACCCTAACCCTCACCCTAACAATAACCCTAACAATAACCCTAAAACTAATCCTCACTCTAACCCTAAATCTCACCCTCACCGTAACCCTAAATCTAAACCTAACCCTAACAATAACCCTAACCCTCACCCTAAACATAATCCTCACCCTAACCCTAAACCTCACCCTAACACTTACCCCCACCCTACCCCTAACCTTAACCCTAAGACTAGCACTCACAATAACCCTAACCCTAAACTCACCCTAACCCTAACCCTAACACTAACCCTCAACATAACCCTAACCCTCACGCTCAAAGTAACCCTAAACCTAACCTTGACCGTCACCCTAACCATAACCCTCACCCTAACCCTATCACTCACGGTAAAACTTACCCTCACCCTAACACTAACCCTAATCCTAACCCTAACCCTAAACCTCACCCTCACCTTAACCTGAACCCTAACCCTCACACTAACAACAACCCTAACCCTAAACCTAACAAAAACCCTAACCCTAACCCTAAACCTCACCCTAATCAAGACCCTCACCCTAAACCTAACCCTCATCCTAACACTTACTCTCACCTTAACACTAAACTTAACCCGAACACTAAGCCTCACACTAAATCTAACAATCACCCTAACCCTAAACCTCATGCTAACACTAACCCTAAACCTCAACCTAACCCTAGCCCTAAACCTAATATTCATCCTCACGGTAAACCTCACACTAAAGCTAACACTAATCATCAATATATCCCTCACCCTCACCCTAACCCTAACCCTAACCCTCGCTCTAACCCTAACTCTCACCCTTACCGTGACCCTCGCCCTCAGCCTAACCCTCACCTTACCCTTACAGTCACCCACAACCCAACCCTCACCCTAAGCCTAACCTCACCCTAACACTAACTCTACCCCTAAACCTCACCCTAATGCTAACTCTAACCCTAACCCTAACACTAAACCTCACACTTACACTAACACTAACACTCACCCTCAACCTCACGCTCAGCTTAAACCTAAGCCTAAGCCAAACTTTAACCTAACCCTCAGCCTCACCCTAGCCCTCACCCTAACACAAATCCTAACTCTAACCCTAACTCTAACCCTCAACCTCACCGTAAACCTTACCCTAACCCTCACCCTAACACTAAATCTAATCTTAACCCTAAATCTCAACCTAACCCTAACCCTCAACCTCACCGTAACCCTTACCATAACCCACACTCTAACCCTAAACTTAACTTGAATCCTTCTCTCACCCTAACCCTACCCTAACTCTCACACTATTCCTAACATTAAACCTCACCCTCACCCTAAAACTCACCCTTGCCCTAACCCTAACCGTAACCCTAAAACTCACCCTAACCCTAACATTCACCCTCACCCTCAACCTCAACGTAACTCTAACCCTAACCCTAACAATAACACGAACCCTAGCCCTAACCCTAACCCTCACCCTTTCCCTCAGCCTCACCCTCACTGCAAACTTAAACCTAACCATAGCACTAACAATAAACCTAACCCTAAGCCTAACCCTAACCCTAGCTCTAATTCTCTCCCCCACAGACACCCTCAGCCTAACCCTAAGCCTAACCTTAACCCTTACCCTAACCCTCACCGTAACCCTAAACCTAACACTAACACTAACCCTAAACCTAACCCTAAATCTAACCCTAAACCTAAACCTAATCCTCGGCCTCGCCTGCACCCTAACCCAAACGCTAACCCTAACCCTCACCCTAACTCTAAGCCTAATCGTAACCCTAACCCTATGCCTCACAATCACCCTCACCCTAACCCTAATCCTAAACCTAACCCTATCCCTAACCTTAACCCTCACCCTAACCCTCAACCTAGCCCTCACCCTAACCCTAACCCTAACCCTAAACCTCATCCAAACCTGACACTAACCATAAGCCTAACCCTAACCCTAACACGCACCCTAACCCTCACCCTCATGCTCGGCCTAAGCCTAAGCCTAAGCCTAACCCTAACCCTAAACCTCACTCTAACCCTAACACTCACCCTAACTATAACCCTTAATATCACCCTCACCCTAACTAACTCTAACCCTAAACCTACCCCTAACAATAACCCTAACTCTCACCCTAACCATAATCCTCAGCATAACCCTAAACCTCACACTAACACTTACCCTCACCCTACCAGTAACCCTGACCCTAACAATAACCCTCACACTAACCCTAACCCTAACCCTCAATGTAACCCTAACCCTAACCCTGACCCTCACCCTAATCATAAACCTCACCCTAACCCTAACCCTCACCCTAACACTTACCCTTACCCTAACACTAACCCTAATACTAATCCTAACCCTATCCCTAACACTCACCCTCACAGTAACCGTAACCCTAACCATAAACCTAACAAAAACCCTAACCCTAACCCTCATCCAAACCATTAACCTCACCCTAAACCTAACCCTCACCCTAACACTTACCCTCACCATAACTCTAACCGTAACCCGAACACTAAGCCTCACACTAACACTAACCATCACCCTAACCCTAAATCTCACCCTAACACTAACCCTAAACCTCAACCTAACCCTAGCACTAACCCTAACCGCAACACTAATCCTCACGGTAAAACTCAAACTAACCCTAACACTAATCCTCAATCTAACCCTCACCCTCACCCTAACACTAACATTAAAGCCCACATTATCCCTAACACGAAACCTCACCTGCACCCTCACCTTCACCATAACCCTAACCCTGACCCTAAAAATAACACTAACACTAACCCTAACCATCAACCTAACCCCTATCCTCACCCCAACCCTCACCCTCAGCCTAACCCTAAGTCTAAGCCTAACCCTCACCCTCACCCTCACCCTAACCTTAACACTACCCCAAAACTTAAACCTCACCCTAACACTCCACCTAACCCTAACTCAAACCTAAACCTCATCCATACCCTAACCCTTACCCTTACCCTCACCCTAAACCTAACCCTAACCCTAAACCTCACCTTAACCCTAACGCTCACCCTCACCCTCAACCTAAACATAACTCTAACCCTAACCCTAACAATAATATTAAAACCTAACCCTAACCATAACCATAACTCTCACCCTCAGCCTCAACCTCACGGCAAACTTAACCCTAACCATACCACTAACGATAACCCTAAAACTAACCCTAACCCTAATCCTCACCCCCACCCTCACCTTCAGCCTAACCCTAAGCCTAACCATATCCCTAACACTAAGCCTCACCGTAACCCTGACCCTATCCCCAACCCTAACCCTAAACCTAACCCTACCACTAACCCTAAAACTCACCCTAACAATCACCCTAGCCCTCAGCTTAACCCTAACCCTAACCCTCACCCTCACCCTAGCCCTCACCCTAAACTTAATTCTAATGCTCACCGTCACCCTAACCCTAACCCTCATCCTCACCCTAAACCTCAAACTAACCCTAAACCGAATCCTCAATCTAACCCTCACACTAACCCTAACCCTAAACCTTAACCTAACCCTAAACTTTACCCTAACCCTCACCCTTCTTTTAAACCTCAAACTCAGCCCAAACCTCACCATTACTCTTACCATCATAATTACCCTAAACCTCACCCTAACCCTAAATCTCATCCTTACAATCACCCTAACCTAAAACCTACACAGCACCCTAACACTAACCCTCACTCTCAACCTCATGCTCAGCCTAACCCTAAGCCTAAGCCTTACCCTAAACCTCAACCTATGCCTAACCCTCACCCTCACCGTAACTCTAACCCTCACCTTAACCCTCACCTGAACCCTAATCCTAACCGTAAACCTTACCCTAAAACTAACCCTAAACCTCACCATCCCCCTAGCCCCCACCCTAAACCTAATCCTAACCCTAATCCTCACCCTAAACCTAAAGTTAACTGAACCATAACTCTCACCCTAACCCTAACCCTAACCCTCACCCTAACCCTATCCCTAACCCTCACACTCAGGCTAACCCTAAACATAATCCTAAACCTAACCCTAACACTAACCCTAACCCTAACCCTAAACCTAACCCTACACTCACCTTAACCCTAACCCTAAGCCTAACCCTAACCCTAAACCTCACCCTCACCCTAAACCTCACCCTAATCCTAATCCTAAACCTCAGCCTCACACTAACCCTAACCCTAAACCTCACCCTCATCCTCACCCTAACACTAAATCTAACCCTAAACCTCACACTCACCCTAACCCTAAATCTAACCCTACCCCAAAACCTCACCCTAACTCTAACCCTAAACCTCTCCCTAGCCCTCACCCTAACCCTAACCATAAATCTAAACCTAACCCTAACCCTCACTGTAACTGTAACTCCTAACTGTAACACGAACCCTAAACCTCAACCTAACCCTCACTCTAACCTTAACCCTAAAAGTAACCCTAACCCTAACCCTCGACCTAACCCTCCAACTAACCCTAACCTTCACCCTCACCCTAACACTCATGCTAACCTTAACCCTCAACCTCACCTCAGCTTCACCCTCACCCTAACCCTAAATCTAACACTAACCCTCACCCTAACCCTCACCCTCAGACTCACCCTAAATCTAACTCTAACCCTAACACTCATCCTAACCCTCACCCTAACCCTAACCCTCACCCTAACTCTAACCCTCACCCTCACACGCATCCTAACCCTAACCCTAACATTCAATCTAACGCTAAACCTCGCCCTCACCATAACCCTTACCCAAACCCTCACCCTAACCCTAAACTTAACCCGAACCCTAACCCTCATCCTAACCCTAACCCTCAACCTCAAACTCACCCTCAGCCTAATCCTAAGCCTAACCCTAAACCTAACCCTAACACACACGTTCACCCTCACTCTAAACCTAATCCTAACCCTAAACCTAACCCTCACCCTCACCCTAACGCTAAAACTAACCCTAACCATAACCCTCACCCTAACCACCCCCCTAACCCTATATCTAAACTTAAACCTCACCCTCACCCAAACCCTTACCCTAAACCTAACCCTAAACCCCACCCTAATTTTAACCCTAAATCTCACCCTCATCCTCACTCTCAGCCTAACCCTAAGCCTAAGCCTAACCCTTACACACTAACCCTTACACTCACCCACACCCTAACCCTAATCCTAACCCTAAACCTATCCCTAATCCACATCCTAACCCTGCCGCTCTCCCTAACCCTAACACTAACCCTAACCTTAAACTTCACCCTAACCCTCCCCCTAAAACTAACTCTAACCCTAAACCTCACACTCAACCTAACCCTAACCCTAAACCTAACCCCAAATCTCACCCTAAACCTCATCCTAACCCTAACTCTCACCCTCACCCTCAAGCTCACCGTAACTCTAAACCTAACCCTAACAATAACACTAACCCTAACCATAACCCAATGTCTAACCATAACACTCAAACTCAAACTCAACCTCACTGCAAAATTAACCCTAACCATAACACTAACAATAACCAGAACCGTAAACCTAACCCTAATCCTCACCACCACCCTCAACCTCAGCCAAAACCTAACGCTAAACCTAACCCTACCCCTAAAACTAACACTAACCCTAACCCTAAACCAAACCCTAATCCTCAGCATCAACCTCACCCTAACCCAAACCCTAACCCTAACCCTCACCCTAACCCTAAGCCTAATCCTAACAATAAACCTAACCCTAACCCTCACACTCACCCTCACCCTAATCCTAATCCCAAACCTAACCCTATCCATAACCCTAACCCTAACCCTTACCCTAGCCCTAACCCTAACCCTAATCCTAACCCTAAACCTCATCCTAACCCTCACCCTATCCCTAAACCTAAGCCTCACCCTAGCCCTCACTCTAACCCTAACACTAACCCTAACTCTAACCTTAAACCTCTCTCTCACCCTAACCCTAATTGTAACACTAACCCTAAACCTAAACCTCATCCTAACCCCAACCCTAATCCTCACCCTCAACGTAACCTTAACCCTAACCCTAACCCTAACAATAAACCTAACTCTAACCCTCACCCTAAACAGAACCCTCACCCTAACCCAAACCCTCACACTAACACTTACCGTAACCCAAACACTAACTCTAACCCTAACCCTAACCCTCACACCAATCCAAACTCTGACACTAAACCTAACACTAAACGTCACCCTAACCCGAACCCTAACCCTATCCCTAACCCTAGCACATACCCTAACCCTAATCTTAACCCTAACCCTCACTCTAACCCTCACTCTAAACATAAACCATACCCTAACCCTAAATCTAACGCTGAACTTCACCCTCAGCCTCAGCCTAACACTAACCCTAACCCTAAGCTTCACACTCACAGTCACAGTAACCCGAATCCTAACACGAACCCCAAACCTAACCCTAAAACTAACCCTAACCCTAACCCTCACCCTAAACCTCACTCTAAACCTAACCCTAACCCTAAAACTCACCCTCACTCTAACCCTAATCCTAACCCTAACAATAACACTAACCCTCACACTCACCCTCACCTTAAACTTAATACTAATCCTAACCCTAGACCTAACTGTAACCCTAACTATAACCCTAACCCTAACACTAACACTAACCCTAATCCTCAACCCCACCCTCACCCTCAGCCTAACCCTAAGCCTGTCCCTATCACTAACCCTAATTCTAACCCTAAACCTCACCCTCACCCTAACCCTATCTCTAAACCTAACCCAAAACCTCACCCTGACCCTAACCCTAAACCTCACCTGCACCCTCAGCCTCACCGTAACTCGAATATTAACCCTAACAATAACACTAACCCTAAACCTAACGATCACCCTAAACCAAATCCTCACCCCCACCCTCACCCTCAGCCTAACCCTAAGCCTAAGCCTAACCCTAACATTAACCCTCACCCTCACTCTCACCCTAAACCTAATCCTAACCCTAACCCTATCCCTAAACCTCAACCTAACCTTCACCCTCACCCTAATGCTAGCACTAAACCTAACCCTAACCCTCACCCTAACCCTACCCCTAACCTGAACTCAAACCCTAAACCTCACCAGCACCCTTACACTAAACCTAACCCTAACCCTAAACCTCACCGTAAACCTCACCCTAATGTCACCCTCACCCTCACTCTCAATGTGAACGTAACTCTAACCCTAAAACTAACAATAACAGTAACCCTAACCCTAACAATAACCATAACCCTCACCCTGTGCCTCATCCTCACCGCAAACTTAACACTAACCATAACACTAAAAATAACAGTAAACCTAACCCTAAGCCTAAGCCTAAGCCTAACCCTAACCCTAACCCTCACCCTAACCCTAACCCTAACCCTAAAACTAACCCTAACCCTAACACAAAACCTAACCCTAGCCCTAACCCTAACCCTAAACCTCATCCTAACCCTCACCCTAAACCTAACCCTAATCCTCACCCTAACCCTAACCCTAACCCTCACCCTGACTCTCGGCCAAAGTCTAAGCCGAAGCCTAACCCGAAATCTAAACCTCACCCTAACCCTCACCTTATACCTAACCCTAACACTAACCCTAACTCTAACCCTAAACCTCACCATCACCCTAACCCTAACTCTAAACCTAAACCTAAAACTAAACCTCACCCTAAACCTAAACCTAACCCTCACCCTCAAACTCACCTTAAACCTAACCCTAACCCTAACAATAACCCTAACACTAAACCTAACCCTCACCCTAACCATAACCCTGAACATAACCCTAATCCTCAATCGAACCCTCACCCTCACCCTAACCCTAACCCTAACCCTCACCCTAACCCTAACCCTAAACGTAAAACTTACCCTCACCTTAACCCTCAGCCTAACTCTAAGCCTAAACCTAACCCTAACCCTCACACTCATCCTCATCATAACAGTAATCCTAATCCTAAGCATAACCCTAACCATAAACCTCAACCTAACCCTCACCCTAATCCTAACCCTAACAATAACCCTAGCCCTAACCTTCAACCTAACCCTCCCCCTTACCCTAAGTCGAACTCTAAACCTCACCCTCACCCTAACCCTCACACTAACCCTAAACCTCACCCTAACCCTCACCTTCACCGTAACCCTAAACATAACCCAAACCCTCACGCTACCCCTAACCCTAACCCTAACCCGAACCCGAACCCTAAACATTACCCTAACCCTAAACCTAACCCTCAACCTCAAACTCACCCTAACCGTAAATTTTACCTTAATCATAACACTAACAATTACCCTAACACCAACCCGAATACTAACCCTCACCCTCACCCAAAACTTAACCCTCACCCAAACACAAACCCTGACCCTAACACTTACCCTCATCCTAACACTAACCCTAACCCAAACCCTAACCCTAACCCTAAACCTCGACCGAACCCTAACCCTCACCCTATCCCTAACACTAACCCTAAACCTAACCCTCACCGTAACCCTCCCCCTAAACCTATATCTAACCCTAAACCTCACCCTCACCCTAACCCTAACCCTAAACCCCACCCTAACCCTAACCCTAACCCTCACCCACACCCTCACCCTCACCATAACTCTAACCCTAACCCTAACAATAACCCTAACCCTAAACCTAACCATCACTCTAACCCTAATACTCACCCCCATCCTCACCCTCAGCCTAAACCTAAGTCTCAGCCTAACCCTCAACCTAACCCTCACACTCACCCTCACCCTAACCCTAGTCCTAAAGTTAACCCTATCTCTAAACCTCAACCTAACCCTCACCCTCAAACTAACCCTAACACTAACCCTAACCCTAAACCTCACCGTAACCCTCCCACAAACCTAACTCTAACCCTAAACCTCACCCTCACCCTAACCCTAACCCTAACCTTAATCCTAAAACTAACCCTAACACAAACCCTCAACCTCACTGTAACTCTAACCCTAACCCTAACAATAACAGTAACCCTAACCCTAACCCACACACTAACCATAACCCTCACCCTCACCCTCAGCCTCACCCTCACTGCAAATTTCACCCTAACCATAACCCTAACAATAACCCTAACCATACCCTAATCCTCAGCCCCACCATCACCCTCAGCCTAACCCTAACTTAACCCTAACCCTAACCCTAAACCTAACGTTCACCATAACCCTAACCCTAACCCTAACACAAAACCTAACCTCAGTGTAACCATAACCGTAACCCTAACACTAACACAAACCCTAACCCTAAACCAAACCCTAAACCTAAACCTAATCCTCAGCCTCACCCTCACCCTAACCCAAAACATAACCCTAACCCTCACCCTACCCCTAAGCCTAACCCAAACCTAACCCTCACACTCACCCTCACCCTAACCCAAATCCTATACATAACCCTATCCTAACCCTAACCCTGACCCTAACCCTCATCCTAGCCCTCACCCTAAACCTAATCTTAACCCTAAACCTCATCCTAACACTCACGCTAATCCTAACCCAAAACCTCACCCTAACCCGAAACCTAACCCTCCCCCTCATGCTCGGCCTAAGCCTAAGCCTAAGCCAAAGCCTAACCCTAAACCTCACCCTATCCCTAACCCTAACACTAACCTTAACTCTAACCCTAAACCTCACCCTCATCCTAAGCCTAACTCTAACAGGAACCGAAACCTAAACCTCATCCTAACCCTAATTCTAACCCACACCCTCACCCTCAACGGACCCGTATAAACCTAACCCTAACAATAACCCAAACCCTAACCCTAACCCTCACCCTAACCCTATCCCTCAGCCCAATATTTACCCTCACCCTAACACTAACCCTAACGCTAACACTACCGCTCACTCTAACCCTAAAAATCACCCTAAACCTCACCCTAACCCTAATTCTACCCCTAAACCTCACCCTCATTCTAACCCTAACTCTAACTCTAACCCTAACACTAAACCACACCCTAAACTAACCCTAACCCTCACCCTCAACCTCACCGTAACCATAAACCTAACCCTAAACCTAACAATAACCATAACCCTAACCCTAACCCTCAGCATAACCATAACCCTCACGCTAATCCTAACCCTCAAGCTAACACTTACCCTCACCCTAACACTAACCCTAACCCTAACACTAACCCTCACACTAACCCTAACCCTCACCCTCAACCTAAATCTCATCCTAAACCTAACCCTAACTCTAACCCTAAACCTCACCCTCACCCTAACCCTAACTCTAACCCTAAACTGAAACCTAAACCTCAACCTAACCCTAACCCTCACCCTCACCCTCACCCTCAACATAACCCTAACCCTAACCCTAACCCTAAAAATAACCCTAACCCTAACCCTAACCCTAACCCTCATCCTATCCATAACCTTCACCCTAACCCTAACCCTCACCCTGACACTAACCCTAACCATAACACTAACCCTCACACTCACCCTAACAATCACCCTAACCCTAAACCAAACCCTAACCCTAACTCTCACCCTCACCCTAGCCCTCAACCTAACCCTAACCCTAATCCTCACCCTTAACCTCACACTAACCCTAACACTAATCCTGAATCTAACCCTCACCCTCACCTTAATCCTAACCCTCACCAGTACCATAACCCTCACCCTCAGCAGAAACCTCACTTTTACCCTTACGGTCACCCTCACCCTAACCCTCACCATAGAATAAATCCTCATCCTAACCCTCACCCTAACGGCAACCCCAACCACCACCCTAACCCTAACCCTTACCCTCACCCTCAGCCTAAGCCTAACGCTAAGCCTAAGCCTAAACCTAAACCTAACCCTCACCCTCAAACTTGCCCTCACCCTAACCCTAATCCTAACCCTAACCCTCATCCTAACCCTTAACCGAACCATAGCCCTAACCATCATACTAAACCTAATCCTCATCCCCAACCATACCCTCAGCCTAACCGTAAGCCTAAGCCAAACCCTAACCCTAACCCTCACATTCACCCTCACCTTCAACGTAATCCTAAACCTAACTCTAACCCTAACATTAAACCTCAACCTAACCCTCACCCTAACCCTATCACTAACCCTAACCATAACACTCAACCTAACCCTCCCCCTCACCTTAAATTTAACCCTAAACCTCACCCTCACCCTAACCATAATCCTAATCTTAAACCTCACCCTAACCCTGATCCTAACCCTCACCCTCACCCTCAATCTTACTGTAATTCTAACCCTAACCTTAACTATAACTCTAACCCTAAACCTAACCCAAACCCTGAACCTCACCCTAACTCTAAACCTAACATAAACCCTCACCCTAATCCTAATCCTAACCCTCAGCCTCACCTTAACCTTAACCCTAAACCTCACTCTAAACCTAACCCTAAAACTCACCCTAACTCTAGTCCTCCCCCTAACCCTAATGCTAAACCTAAAACTCATCCTAACACTCACCCTAACCCTAAAACACTAACACTAACACTCACCCTCACCCTCATGCTCTGCCTAAGCCTCCACCTCAGCCTAAGACTAACCCTGACCCTCACACTCACCCTCACCCTAACCCTAAACCTAACACTAACCCTAACCCTAACCCTCACACTAACCCTCACCCTAACTATAACCCTAAACCTCACCCTCACCCTAACCCTAAATCTCACCCTGACCCTCACCCTCTGCCTAACATTAAGCCTAACCCTAACCCCAACTCTAACCCTAACACTAAACCTAATCCTCACCCTACACCTCACCCTAAACCTAACCCTAAACCTCACACTCACCATAGCCCATACACAAACCCTAAGCATAAGCCTAACCATCACACTAACCCTCATTCTAACCCTAACCCCAACACTCACCCTAACTGTAACCCTCACCCTCAACCTCACCCTAACTCTAACCCTAAACCTAACCCTTATCCTAACCCTCACACTCACCCTAACCCTAACCCTAACCCTAATCCTAAACCTCACCCTAAAACCTAAACCTTACCCTAACATTTATCTTCACCGTAACATTAACACTAACCCTAACACTAACCCTCACACTAACGCTAACAATCACCCTAAACCTAAACCTCACCCTATCCCTAAAGCTAACCCTCACCTTCACCCTAGCCCTCAACCTAACCCTAACACTCATCCTCACCTAAACCTCACACTAACCCAAACACTAATCCTCAACCTAAACCTCACCCTTACCCTAAACCTAACCCCGATCATCACCCTAACCATAACCCTCACCTCAATCTCACCCTCAGCCTAAAACTAAGCCTAACCCAAACCCTAACCCTAACCCTCACACTCACCCTCACCCTAACACTAATCTTAACCCTAACCCTCACCCTAACCCTAAGCCTAAAACTAACCCTAACCGTAACCCTCACGCGAACCCTCCACCTAACACTAACTCTAACCCTAAACCTCACACTCACCCTAACCCAAATCCTAACCCTGACCCTAAACCTCACCCTAACCCTAATCCTAACCCTAACCCTTACCCTCACCTTCACCCTCACCGTAACTCTAACCTTAAACCTCACAATAACACTAATCCTAAACCTAAACCAAACCCTAACCCTAATCCTATACCTAACCCTCACCCTCAGTCTCACCGTCTCTGCCAAGGTAGCCAGAACAAAAAAACTTACAATAATCCTAACTCTAACCATAATCCTAACCCTCACCCTCACCCTAACCTTCATCCTAACCCTAACCCTCACCCTAAACCTAAGCCTCACCCTTACCATAACCATGACCCTCACCCTACACTAACTCTAACCCTAAATCTCACCCTCACCCTCACCCTATCCCTCACCCTCACCCTCACCCTCATCTTAACCCAAAGCCAAAGCCTAACGCTAACCTTAACCCTCACCCACACACTAGCCCTCACCATAACCCTAACTGTAACACTAACCTAACCCTAACACTAACTCTAACCCTAAACCTCACCCTGAACCTAACCCTAACCCTAACCCTAACTGAAAATCTCATCCTAACCCTAACCCTAACCCTCAACATTACCCTCAACCTCACCCTTACCTTAACCTTAACCCTAACCCTAACCCTAAGAATAACCCTAACCCTAAACCTAAACCTAAACCTCACCCTCACCGTAACTCTAACCATAACCCTAACCCTAACTCTGACACTAAAACTAACGCTAAACATCAACCTAACCCTAAACCTAACCCTAACCCTCATGCTAGCACATACCCTAACCCTAATCCTAACCCTAACCCTAACTCTAACCCTCACACTCACCCTCAACTTAACCTTAATCCTAATCCTAACCCTAACCCTTACCATAACCCTAACTCTAACCCTAACCCGAACCCTAAACCTAACCCTAATCCTCAACCCCACCCTCACCCTCAGCCTAAACCTAAGCCTATCCCTAACATTAACCCTAATTCTAACCCTAAACCTCACCCTCACCCTAACCCTATCTCTAAACCTAACCCTAAACCTCACCCTGACCCTAATCCTAACCCTCACCCCCAAACTCCGCCTCACTGTAACTCTAACCCTAACCCTAACAATAACACTAACCCTAAACCTAAGGATCATCCTAACCCTAACCCTCACTCCAACCCTCACCCTCAGCCTAAGCCTAACCCTAACACTAACCCTCACCCTCACTCTCACCCTAACCCTAACCCTAACCCTAAACCTCACGGGAAACCTCACCCTAATCCTCACCCTCACCCTCACTCTCACAGTGACCGTAACTCTAACCCTATCCCTAACAATAACATTAAACCTAACCCTAACCCTAACAATAACCATAAACCTCACCCTGTGCCTCACCCTCACCGCAAACGTAACACTAAACAAAACACTAACAATAACCCTAAACATAACACTAAGCCTAAGCCTAAGCCTAACCCTAACCCTAACCCTAACCCTCACCCTAAACCTAACCCTAACCCTAACCCACACCCTATCCCTAACCCTAACCCTAACACTAAACCTAAACCTAACCTTAACCCTAACCATAAACCTCATCCTAGGACTCATCCTAAACCTAACCCTAACCCTAACCCTCACTCTCGGCCTAAGCCTAAGCCTAAGCTTAAGCCTAACCCGAACTCTAACCTTCACCCTAACCATCACCTTAACCTAACCCTAACACTAACCCTAAATCTAACCCTAAACCTCACCATCACCCTAACCCTAACTCTAACCCTAACACTAAAACTAAACCTCACCCTAACCCTAAACCTAACCCTCATCCTCAACCTCACCGTAACCCTAACCCTAACCCTAACAATAACTCTAAAACTAAACCTAACCCTCACCCTAACCACAACCCTCAACATAACCCTAACCCTCAATCTAACCCTCACCCTCACCCTAATCCTAACCCTAACCCTCCCTCTCACCCTAACCCTAAACGTAACCCTAACCCTCACCGTAACCCTCACCCTAACCCTAATCCTAACCCTAACCCTAATTCTAAACCTAAACCTAACACTAACACTAACCCTAACTCTAACCCTAAACCTCACCCTCACCCTAACCCTAACTCTAACCCTAACCTGAAACCTAAACCTCATCCTAACCCTAACGCTCACCCTCACCCTCAACATAACCCTAACCCTAACCCTAACAATAACCCTAAACCTAACCCTAACCCTCATCATAACCATAGCCTTCACCCTAACCCTAACACTCACTCTAACACTTACCCTCACCCTAACACTAACCCTCACCATAACACTAAACCTCACACTAACCCTAATCATCAACCTAACCCTAAACCTCACCCTAACCCTAACTCTCAACCTCAACCTATCCTTCAACCTAACCATAACCCTCATCCTCACCCTTAACCTCACACTAACCATATCACTAATCCTGAATCTAACCCTCAACCTCACCCTAACCCTAACCTTCACCTTACCATAAGCCTCACCCTCAGCCTAACCCTCACCTTTACACTTACAGTCACCCTAACACTAACCCTCACCCTCACCCTCAGCCTCAGCCTAACCCTAAGCCTAAGCCTAAGCCTAACCCTAACCCTAACCCTCACCCTCACCCTAATCCTAACCCTAACCCTCATCCTAACCCATAACCTACCATAACCCTAACCATCATTCTAAACCTAATCCTCTTCAACACCCATACCCTCAGCCTAACCGTAAGCCTAAGCCAAACCCTAACCCTAACCCTCACACTCACCCTACAGTCAACCTAATCCTAAACCTAACCCTAACCCTAACATTAAACCTCAACCTAACCCTCACCCTAACCCTAACACTAACCCTAACACTCAACCTAACCCTCCCCCTAAACCTAACTCTAACCCTAAACCTCACCCTCACCATAACCATAATCCTAAAACTAAACCTCACCCTAACCCTGATCCTAACCCTCACCCTCACCCTCACCCTTACTGTAACTCTAACGCTAACCTTAACTATAACACTAACCCTAAACCTAACCCAAACCCTGAACCTCATCGTAACTTTAACCCTAACACAAACCCTCACCCTAATCCTAATCCTAACCCTCAGCCTCACCTTAACCCTAACCCTCACCCTAACCCTAACACTCACCCTCACCATAACCCTAACCTTAACCCTAAACATCACACTAACGCTAACCCTAACCCTCACGCTAACTCTAGCCCTCCCCCTAATCCTAATGCTAACCCTAAACATCATCCTAATACTCACCCTAACTCTAAAACCCTAACACTAACACTCACCCTCACCCTCATGCTCCGCCTAAGCCTCCGCCTCAGCCTAAGACTAACCCTGACCCTCACACACCCTCACCCTAACCCTAACCATAACACTAACCCTAACCTTAACCTTCACACAAACCCTCCCCCTAACCCTAACTCTAACCCTAAACCTCACACTCACCCTAACCCTAATCCTAAACCTGACACTAAATCTCACCCTAACCCTAACCCTAACCCTCAGCCTTACCCTCACCCTCACCCTCACTGTAACTCTAACCCTAACCTTAACAATAACACTAATCTTAACTCGAAACCTAAACCTAACCCTAATCCTATCCATAACCATCACCCTCAGCCTCACCATCACTGCAAAAGTCACCAGAACCATAACACTAATACTCCTAACCCTAACACTAATCCTAACAATCACCCTCACCCTAACCCTAATCCTAACCCTAATCCTCACTCACCCTAACCCTAACCTCACCGTAACCCTAACCCTCATCCTAACCCTAACCCTCACTCTAACCCTAACCCTAACCCTCACCATAACCCTCACACTCACCCTAACCCTCATCCTCACCCTAACCCGCACCGTAACACTAACCCTCACCCTCACTATAAACCTAACCCTCATCCTAAACCTAAACCTAACCCTAAACCTAAACCTAAACCTCACTCTAACAATAACCCTAACACTCACCCTCACCCTAGCCCTCACCCTAAACCTAATCCTAACCCTAATCCTCATCCTAAACCTCACCCTAACCCTAACCCTAAACCTCACCCTAACCCTAATGCAAACCCTAACCCTCAACCTAACCCTAACCCTCACCCTCACTGTAACCTGAACCCTAAACCTCATCCAACCCTAAACTAAACCCGAACCCTAACTCTCACCCTAACACTAACCCTAACCCAAACCCTTACCCTCATCATATCTCAAACCCTAATCCTAACCCTCAGCCTCACCTTAACCCTTACCATAACCCTAACCCTAAATCTCACCCTAAAGCTAACCCTAACCCTCACCCTAACTCTAGCCCTCACCCTAACTCTAATGCTAAACCTAAACCTCATCCTAACACTCACCGTAACCCTAAAACCCTAACCCTAACCCTCACCCTCACCCTCACGCTCTGCCTAAGCCTCCGCCTCAGTCTAAGACTAACCCTGACCCTCTCACTCACCCTCATCCTAACCCTAACAGTAACACTAACCCTAATCCTAACCCTCACTCTAACCCTTACCCTAATGCTAACTCTAACCCTAAACCTCACCCTCACCCTAACCCTAAACCTCACCCACACCCTCCCCATCTGCCTAACATTAAGCCTAACCCTAACCCCAACACTAACCCTAACACTAACCCTACCCCTCAACCTACCCCTCACCCCAACCCTAACCCTCACCCTCACCCTAGGCCATACCTAAACCCTAAGCCTAAGCCAAACCCTCATCCTAACCCTCACTTTAACCCTAACCCCAACACTCACCCTAACTGTAACCCTCACCCTCACCCTCACCCTAACTCTAAACCTAACCTTAACCCTAACCCTAACCCTCACACTCACCCTCACCTTAACCCTAACCCTAATCCAAACTAACACCAACCCTCAAACCCACACTAAAACTCACCCTATCCCCAACCTTAACCCTAACACTAACCCTAACCCTCACCATACCCCTCACACTAACCCAAACCCTAACCCTCACCCCAACCTAGCCCATACCCAAACCCTAAGCCTAAGCCTAACCCTCATTCTAACCCTAACCCCAACATTCACCCTAACCGTAACCCTCACCCTCACACTCACCCAAATTCTAAACCTAACCCTAACCTTAACCCTAACCCTCACACTCACCCACACTTTAACCCTAACCCTAACACTAACCCTCACACCCACAATAAACCTCCCCCTAACTCTAACCCTAACACTAACCCTAACCCTAACCTTAAACCTCAGCCTCACCCCAACCCTAACTCTAACCCTAAACCTCACCCTCACCCTAACCCTAACCCTAACCCTAATCCTAAACCTCACCCTAAACCTAAACTTTACCCTAACACTTACCCTCACCCTAACACTTACACTAACCTTAACACTAACACTCACACTAACGCTAAAAATCAC
Organism: Dipodomys merriami; assembly: GCF_024711535.1. NCBI lineage: Eukaryota > Metazoa > Chordata > Mammalia > Rodentia > Heteromyidae > Dipodomys > Dipodomys merriami. The sequence goes on from NW_027206346.1 coordinate 4,135,215, forward strand.
CCTAAACCTAAACCTCACCCTAACCCAAACGCTAACCCTCAAATTCACCCTACCCCCACCCTAAACCTAACACGCATCCTCACCCTAAACCTCACACTAACCCTAACACTAATCCGCAATCTAACCCTCACCTCACCCTAACCCTAACCAGAACCCTCACCCTTACAATAACCCTCACCCTCAGCCTAACCCTCACCTTTACTCTGTCACCCTCATCCTAACCCTCACCCCAAAGCTAACCCTCATCCTAACCCTCACACTAACCGTAACCCTAACCATCACCCTAACCCTAACCCTCACCCTCGACTTCAGCCTCAGCCTAAACCTAAGCCTAAGCCTAACCCTAACCCTCATCCTAACTCTCAACCTAACCATTACCGGAACCATCAATCTAAACCTAATCCTCATCCCAACCATCACCCTCAGCCTAACCCTAAGCCTAAGCTTAACCCAAACAGTAACCCTCACACTCACCCTCAGCATAACCCTAATCCTAACCCTAACCCTAACCCTAAACCTAAACCTCAATCTAACCCTCACCCTCACCCTAACCCTAACCCTCACCCTCACATTAGTCCTCAACATAACCCTCACCTCAAACCTAACCCTCACCCTCAATGTAAACCGAAACTTAACCCTCCCCCTAACCCTACGCCTAAATCTAAACCTCACACTAACCCTAACACTAAACTTCACCCTCACCCTAGCCCTCACCCTAACCCTAATTGTAACCCTAAACCTCATTGTAACCCAAACCCTAACCCTATCCCTAAACCTCACCCTATTCCTAAACCTAATTGTAACCCTCAAACTAATGCTAAACCTGACACTCAATGTAATACTAACCCTAAACCTCAAACGAACACCAACCCTCACACTCACAATCGCCCTCAGCCTAAACCAAAGCCTAAACCTAACCCTAACCCTAACCCTCATACTCAGCCTCACCCTAACCCTAATCCTAACCCTGACACTAAACCTCACCCTAACCCTAACCCTAACCCTAACGCTTACCCTCACCCTCACCTTCACCTTAACTCTAACCCTAACCCTAACAATAACACCAATCCTAACTTGAAACTTAACCTAACCCTAATCCTATCCCTAACCCTCACCCTCAGCCTCACCATCACTGCCAAGGTAACCAGAACCATACCACTAACAATAATCCTAACCCTAACCCTAATCCTAACCCTCACACTCACCCTAACCCTCATCCTCACCCTAACTCTAACCCTAACCCTAACCCTCTCCCTCACCATAACCCTAACCCTCATTCTAACCCTCACCCTTACCCTAACACTAACCCTTAACCTCACCCTAAAAATAACCCTAACCCTTACCCTCAACCTAGCCCTCGCCCTAACCCTAATCCTAAACCTAATCCTCATCCTAACTCTCCCCCTAATCCTTAACTGAAAACCTAACTCAAAAACTTCACCCTAACCCTAAACATAACCCGAACCATTACTGTCACCCAAATGCTAACGCTAACCTGAACCCTAACCCTAACCCTCAACCTCACTCTCAGCTTAATGCTAAGACTAATCCTAACCCTAAGCCTAACCCAAGCACTCACCCTAACACTACCCCTAATCGTAATCCTAAACCTAACCCTAACACTCACCCTCATCCTAACCCTCATCCTAACCCCAACCCTAACACTAACCCTAACCCTAACCCTCACCCTAACCCCAACCCTAACACTAACCCTAACCCTAACCCTAACCCTCACCCTAACCCTAACACTAACATTAACCCCAACCCTACACCTCACCCTAACCCTAACCCTAACCCTCAAGCTCACCCTAACCCTAACCCTAACACTAACCTTCACACTCACCCTCAATTTAATCCTAATCCTAATCCTAACCCTAATCCTCACCTTCACCCTAACCCTCACCCTAACCCTACCCCTAATAGCAACACTAACCCTAACCCTAACCCTAACTCTCACCCTAACCCTAAGCCTACCCCTACCCCTAACTGTAACCCTCACACTCAAATTCAATCTAATCCTGACCCTAAACCTAAGCCTCACCTTTACCCTTACTGTCACCCTCACCCTAACCCTACCTCTAACACTATCACTAACCCTAAACCTAACCCTCACCGTAACCCTAAACCTAAACCTCACTCTAACCCTAATCCTAACCCTCATACTCACGCTCAGTCTAAGCCTAAGCCTAACCCTAAGCTTAAGCCTAACCCTAACCCTCACACTGACACTCACCCTAAACCTAACACTATCACTAACGCTAACTCTAACCCTAAACTTCACCCTCACCCTAACCCTAACTCTAACCCTAACCCTAAACATAAACCACACCCTAAACCTAACCCTAACACTCACCCTCACCGTAAATGTAACACTAACCCTAACCTAACAATAACCCTACCCCTAACCCTAACCCTCATTCTAACCATAACCTTCACCCTAAACCTAACCCTCAAACTAACACTTACCCTCACCCTAACACTAACCCTAACCCTAACCCTAACACTAACACTCACACTAACCCTAACCATCACCCTAACATCAAACCTCACCCTAAGCCTAACCCTAACGCTCACCCTCAACCTAGCCCTCACCCTAACCCTAACCCTCATCCTCACTCTAAACCTCACACTAACCCTAAACCTAATCATCAATCTTAACCTCACCCTCACCCTAACCCTAACCCTAACCCTAGACCTTACCTTAATCCTCACTCTCAGCCTAACCCTCAGATTTTCCCTTACCGTCACCTTCACCCAAATCCCTCACCCTAACCATAACCCTCTTCCAAACCTTCACCCTGACCATAATCCTAAGCATCACCCTAACCCTAACACTGACCCTCAACCTCACCATCAGCCTAACCCTAAAGCCTAAGCGTAATCCTAACACTAACCCTCACCCTCACCCTAGCCCTCACCCTAACGCTAATGCTAACCCTAACCTTAATCATAACCCTAAACCTAACACTAACCCTAACCATCACCCAAAACCTAATCCTCATCCCCACTCTCACCCACAGCCTAACCCTAAGTCTAAGCCTAAACCTAACCCTAACCCTCACACTCACCCTCACCATAACCCTAATCCTAAACCTAACCCTAACCCTAACCCTAAACCTCAACGTAACCCTCACCCTAACCCTAACCCTAACACTAAACCTAACCCTAACCCTCACCCTAAGTATCTCCCTAACCCTTACTGTAACCCTAAACCTCACGCTAACCCTAACCCTAAACCTCAGCCTCACCCTCACCCTCACCATAACTCTAACCCTAACCCTAACAATAACCCTAACCCTAACATTAACCTTAACGCTCATCCTCACCGTAACCCTAAACCTAACCCAAGCCCTCACCCTAACCCTAACCCTAACCCTAACTCTCACCCTCAGCCTCACCATCACCGAAAACTTAACCATAACACTAACAATAACCCTAATCCTAACCCTAATCCTAACCATCACCCTCACCCTAAAACTAACCATAAACTTCACCCTAATCCTAAACCTCAACCTCATCGTAACCCTAACCCTAACACTCACCCTAACCCTAAAACTAACCCTAATCCTAAACCTTGCCATAATGTTAACCCTAAACCTCACACTCAACCTTGCCCTCATCCTAACCCTAAACCTTATCCAATCCCTCACCCTAATCCTAACCCTAAACCTGACCCTAACCCTAACCCTCACCCTCATCCTCAGCCTAACCCTAAGCCTAAGCCTAACCCGAACCCTAACCCTCACACTCAACCCCATCCTAACCCTAATCCTAATCCTAACACTAACACTAACCTTAACACTAACCCTCAACCTAACCCTCCCCCAACCCTAACTCTAAACCTAAACCTCACCCTCACCCTAACCCTAACCCTCACCATCACCCTCACCCTCAGCCTAAACCTAAGCCTAACCCTAACCCTCACCCTAGCCCTCACCCTAACCCACCCACTAACCCTAACTCTAAACCTAATCCACACCCTCAACCTAACCCTAAACCTAAACCTCAGCCTAAATCTCACTGTAAGCCTAACCCGCACCCTCACCCTCACCCTCACCGTAACTCTAACCCTAACCCTCACAATAACACTAACCATAACCCTAACCCTAAACATAAATCTCACCCTCATCCTCACCCTCACTGCAAACTTAAACCTATCCATAACACTAATATTAACCCTTACCCTAACCCTAACCCTAACCCTTACCCTAACCCTATCCCTAATCCTAACCCCACCCTCACCCTCAGCCTAACCCTAAGCCTAACCCTAACCCTAACCCTAACTTTAACCCTAAACCTCACCCTCACCCTAACCCTATCTCTAAACCTAACCGTAAACCTCAGCCTAACCCTAACCCTAACCCTACCCGCACACTCACCCTCATGGTAACTCTAACCCTAACCCTAACAATAACACTAACCCTAACCCTAACCATCACCCTAAACCTAATCCTCACCCCCAGTCTCAACCTCAGCCTAACTGTAAGCCTAAGCCTAACCATAACCCTCACCCTCACCCTCACCCTAACCCTAATCGTAACCCTAAATCTATCCCTAACCCTCACCCTCCCCCTCACCCTCACCCAAATTCTAACCCTAAACCTCACCAGCACCCTAACCCTAAACCTAACCCTAACCCTAAACCTCACCCTAAAACTCACCCTAACCCTCACCCTCACTCTCAACATGACCATAACTCAAACCCTCACCCTAACAATAATACTAACCCTAACCCTAACCCTAACCGTAATACTAACCATAAACCTCACCCAGAGCCTCACCCTCACCGCAAACTTAACACTAACCATAACACTAACAATAACCCTAACCCTAACCCTAAACCTAAACCTCACCCTAACCCTAAAACTTACACTTACCCTCACACTCACCGCAACATTAACCCTAACCCTAAACCTAACAAAAACCCTAAACCTAACACTAACCTTAACCATAACCATAACCCTCACCCTAAAGCTAACCCTCACCCTAAAACTAACCCTAGTCCTAACACTAACCCTCACACTAACCTTAACACTAATCCTCAATCTAATTCTCACCCTCACCTTAACCCTAACCCTAATACTCACCTTAACCCTCAACTTGACCCTTACTGTCACCCTTACCCTAACCCTCACCCTAAAACTAATCCTCATCCTAACCCTCACCCTAACCATGACCCTAACCATCATGCTAACCCTAACCCTCAACCTCACCCTCAGCCTCAGCCTAACCCTAAGCCTATGCCTAACTCTACCCTAACCCTCACCCTCACCCTAGACCTCACCCTAACCCTAATCCTAACCCTGACCTTCATCCTAACCCTAACCCTAACCCTAAAAATAACCCTAAACCTAACCCTAACCCTCATTCTCACCATAACACTAACCCTAACCTTAAACCTCACCCTAACAATTACCCTCACCCTAACACTAACCCTAAGCCTAAAACTAACCCTCACACTAACCCTAACGATCACCCTAACCCTAACACTCACCCTAACCCTAAATCTAACCCTTATCCTCACCCTACACCTCAACCTAATACTAATCCTCATCCTCACTCTAAACCTCACACTAACCCCAAAAACTAATCCTCAATCTAAACCACACCCTAACCCTAACCCTAAACCTCACCCTAACCCTAACCCTCACACTGTAATCCTAATTCTCAGCCTAACCCTCAACATTACCTTTACTGTCACCCTCAACCTAACCCTCACACTAACCCTAACCCTCATCCTAACCCTCACCGTGACCATAAACCTAAGCAAGCATAACCCTAAACCTAACCCTCACCCACAACCTAACCCTAACACTCACTCTCACACTAACCCTCACACTAACACTAACTCTATCCCTAAACCTCACCCTCACCCTAACCCTAACCCTCAACCTCACCCTAAACCTCAGCCTAACCCTAAGCCTAACCCTAACCCTCACCCTAACCCTCACACTCAACCTCACAGTAACCCTAATCCTAATCCTAACCATAACCCTAACCCTCACCCTAACCCTAACACTAACCCTAACATTAACCCTAACACTAACCCTAACCCTAACACTCACCAAAACCCTAACTCTAAAATTAAACCTCACCCTCAAACTAACCTTAACCATAAACCTCACCCTAAACCTAACCCTAAAAGTCACCCTCATCCTAGCCTTCAGACTAACCTTAATCCTAACACTAACCCTCAACCTAACCTTCACCCTAACCCTAATCCTAACACTCACCCTAAACCTAACCCTCACCCTCAACCACACCCTCAGCCTAACCCTAAGCCTAACCCTTAACCTAACCCTAACACACACACTCACCCTCACCCTAACCCTAATACTAAACCTAACCCTAACCCTAACCCTCACACTAACCCTCATCCTAATCCTTCCCTAACACTAACCTTAACCCTAACCGTCAACCTAACCCTCACACTAAGCCTATCGAACCCTAAACCTCACCCTACCCCTAACCCTAACTCTAACTCTAATCCTAACCCTAAACCTCACCCTAACCCTAACCCTAACCCTCACCCTCACCCTCATCCTCAACGTAACCCTAAACCTAAAATTAAAAATAACCCTTACACGAACCCTAACCCTCAACCTAAATATAAACCTCACCCTAAACCTAACCATCACCCTAACACTAACCGTAACCCTAACACTAACCCTCACACTAACCCTAAACCTCACCCTAACCCTAACCCTAACCCTAACCATCAACCTCACCCTAGCCCTCACCCTAACCCTAATTCTAACTCTTACCATTACCTAACCCTCAACCCTTATCCTCACCCTAAACCTCACACTAACCCTAACCCTAATCCTCAATCTAACCCTCCCCCTCCCCCTAACCCCTAACCGTCACACTTACCCTAACCCTCACTGTAACCCTAACCCTCACCCTTATCTTAACCCTCACCTACAGCCTAACCCTCTAATTTACCCTTACCTTCACCCTCACCTTAACACTCAGTCTATCCCTAAACCTCATCCTAAACTTCAAGCTAACCAAAACACTAACCATCACCCTAACCCTAACCCTCACCCTAACCCTAATCCTAACACTAACCCTCACCCTCAGCCTCATGCTCACTCCAAAAGTAACCTTAACCATAACACTAACAATAAACCTAACCCTAACCTCAATCCTAACCCGCCACCTCACCCTAACCCTAATCCTAACCCTAACCCTCAACCTCAGCCTCACCCTCACTCCAAAAGTAACCTTAACCATAACACTAACAATAAACCTAACCCTAACCCCAATCCTAACCCTCAACTTCACCCAAACCCTAATCCTAACCCTAACCCTCACCCTCAGCCTCACCCTCACTCCAAAAGTAACCTTAACCATAACACTAACAATAAACCTAACCCTAACCCCAATCCTAACCCTCAACCACACCATAACCCTAATCCTAACCCTAACCCTCACCCTAACCCTAACCCTCACCCTCACTGTAACCCTAACCCTCATCCTAACCCTCACCCTAACCCTAATCCTCACCCTCACTGTAAAACTAACCCTCACCCCCAACATCACCCTCAGCCTAACCCTAAGCCTAAGCCTAACCCTAAATATAACCCTCACACTCACCCTCAACCTAACCCTAATCCTAAACCTAACCCTATCCCTAAAAATCAACCTAACCCTAACCCTAACCCTAACCCTCCAAAAAACCCTAACTCTAAACCTAATCCTCACCCTCAACCTAACATTAAAACTAAACCTTACCCTAAATCTCACCGTAACCCTAACCCTCACCCTCACCCTCAACGAAACTCTAAAAATAACCTTAACAATAACACTAACCCTAACCCTAACCCTAACCATAAACCTTACCCTAAGCCTCACTCTGACTGCAAACTTAAACCTAAACGTAACACTACCATTAACCCTTACCCTAACCCTAACCCTAACTCTAACCCTAACACTAACCCTAGTCCTCACCCCCACCCTCACCCTCATCCTAATCCTAAGCCTAACCCTAACATTAACCCTAACTTTAACCCTAAACCTCACCCTCACCCTAACACTATCTCTAAACCTAACCCTAAACCTCAGCCTAACCCTAACCCTAACCCTACCCGCACCCTCACAGTCACAGTAACTCTAACCCTAACCCTAAAAATAACCCTAACCGTAACCCTAATCCTCACCCCCAGCCTCACCCTCAGCTTCACCCTAAGCCTAAGCCTAACCATAACCCTCACCCTCACCCTCACCCTCACCCTAACCCTAATCCTAACCCTAACCCTATCCCTAAACCACAACCTAACCCTCACCCTCACACTAATACTAACACTAAACCTAACAACCCTCACCCTAACCCTCCCCTCACCCTAACTCTAAACCTAAACCTCACCAGTACCCTAAACCTAACCCTAACCCTAACCCTAAACCTCACCCTAAACCTCAACCTAACCTTCACCCTCACACTCACCGTGACCGAAACTCTAACCCTAACCCTAATAATAATACTAAACCTAACCCAAACACTAACACTAACCATAACCCTCACCCTGAGCCTCACCCTCACCGCAAACTTAACACTAACCATAACACTAACAATAACCCTAACCCTAACCCTAAGCCAAACCCTAACTCTTACCCTAACCCTAACCCTAACCCTAATCCTAACCGTAAAACTAACCCTAACCCTCAACCTAACCCTAAACCTCATCCTAAACCTCACCCTAAACATAGCCCTAACCCTCATCCTAAACCTAACCCTAAACCTAACTCTAACCCTCACCCTAACCCTCACAATAACCTTAAACCTAACACTAACCCTAACTCTAACCCTAAATCTCACCATCACCCTAAACCTAACTCTAAACCTAACCCTAAATCTAAACCTCACCCTAACCCTAACCTAACCCTCACCCTCACCCTCAGCTTAACCGTTACCCAAACCCTAGAATAACCCTAACCCAAACCCTAACCCTAACCCTCACCCTCACCCTAACCCTAAGCCTAACCCAAGCCCTCACCCTAAACCTAACCTTAACACTAACCCTAAACCTCACCATAACCCTAAACCTAAAACTCACCCTCAGCCTCACCCTCACCTTAAATTTAACATTAATCATAACACTAACAATAACCCTAACCCTAAACCTAATCCTAACCCTCACCCTCACCCTAACACTAACCCAAACCCTAACACTCACCCTAACCCTAAACCTAACCCTAATCCTAAATCTCGCCATAATTCTAACCCTAACCCTCCCCCTAACCCTTGCCCTCATCCTAACCCTAATCCTTACACTAAACCTCATCCTAACCCTCACCTTAATCCTAACCCTAACCCAATCCCTCACCCTAACCCTAACACTCAACCTCAAACTCAGCCTAACCCTAACGCTAACCCTCACACTTAAACTCACCCTAACCCTAAACCTAACACTAAACCTAACCCTAACCCTAACCCTTACAATCACCCTAACCCTCACCCTAACCCTAACTCTAAACCTAAACCTCACCCTCAACCTAACCCTAACTCTAACCCTAACCCTAAACCTAAGCCTCACCCTAAACCTAACCCTTAGCCTCACCCTCACCTTCACCATAACCTTAACGCTAACCCTAACCCTAACAATTACCTAAACCTAACACTAAACCTAACCCTAACCATAACCCTCACCATAACGCTATAACTCACCCTAACACTAACCCTCACCCTAAAACTAACCCTAGTCTTAACACTAACCCTCACATTAACCCTAACCATCAGCTTAACCCTGAAACTAAACCTATCCCTATCCCTAACCCTCACCCTCACCCTAGCTCTCACACTAACCCTAACCCTCATTATCACCCTAAAACTCACTCTAACCTTAACACTAATCCTCAATCTTAACCTCACCCTCACCCTAACCCTAACCCTAATCCTCACCCTAACCCTCACCATGACACTTACTGTCACCCTCACCATAAACTTCACCCTAACCCTAACCCTTATCCTAACCCTCACCGTAACCATGACTCTAAACATCATGCTAACCCTAACCCTCAACCTCACCCTAAGCCTCAGCCTAAACCTAAGCCTAACCCTAACCCTAATCCTCACCCTCAACCTAGCCCTCACCCTAACCCTAATCCTAACCGTGACCCTCATCCTAACCCTAACCCTAAACCTCACCCTAACACTTACCCTCACCCCAACACTAACCCTAACCCTAACACTAACCCTCACATTAACCCTAACGATCACACAAAACCTAACACTCACCCTAACCCTAACCCTAATCGTCACCCTCAACCTAGCCCTCAACCTAACCCTAACCCTCATCCTCACCCTAAACCTCACACTAACCCTAAGACTAATCCTCAATCTAAACCAAACCCTCACCCTAAACCTAAACCTAACACTCACCCTAACAATAACCCTCACCTTTACCGTAATCCTCACTCTCAGATAACCCTCCACTTTACCCTTACTGTCCTGTCAACCTCACCCTAACCCTCATACTAACCCTAACCCTCATCCTAACCTGACCCTGACCGTAACCCTAAGCTTCACCCTAATCCTAACCCTCACCCTCAACCTAACCCTAACATTAACCCTCACACTAACACCTACTCTAACCTTAAACCTCACCCTCACCTTAAGCCTCACCATCACCCTCACCCTCAGCCTAACACTAAATCTAACCCTAAACCTAACCCTCACACTCACCCTCACCCTCACCCTAAAACTAATCCTAACCCTAACCCTAACCCTCAACCTAACCCTAACACTAACCCTAACCCTAACCCAAACACTAACCCTAACCCTAACCCTCACCCTAACCCTAACTCTAAAATGAAACGTCACCCTCACCCTAACCCTAACCCTAAACCTCAGCCTAACCCTAACCCTAACACTCACAGTCATCCTAGCCCTCACCCTAACACTAATCCTAACCCTAATCCTCACCCTAACACTCACATTAACCCTAACACTTACCCTCAACCGCACTCTCAGCATCACCATAAGTCTAACCCTAACCCTAACAATGACACTAACCCTAAACCTAACGATCACCCTAACAATAATCCTCACCTCCACCCTCACCCTCAGCCTAACCCTTAGCCTAAACCTAACCCTAACACTAACCCTCACCCTCACTCTCACCCTAACCCTAATCCAAACCCTAAACCTATCCCTAAACCTCAACCTAACCCTCACACTCACTGTAATGCTAACACTAAACCTAAACCTAACCCTCACCCTAAACCATCACCCTAACCTGAACTCTAACCCTAAACTTCACCAGCACCCTAAAACTAACCCTAACTCTAAACCTCACCGTAAACCTCACCCCAACCCTCACCCTCAACCTCACTCTCACAGTGACCGTAACTCTAACCCTAACCCTAACAATAACAGTATCCCTAACCCTAACCCTAACAATAACCATAAACCTCACCCTGTGCCTCACCCTCACCGCAAAATTAACACTAAATATAACATTAACAATAATCCTAAACCTAACCCTAAGCCTAAGCCTAACCCTAACACTAACCCTAACACTCACCTAAACCCTAACCCTAACCCTAAACCTAATCCTAACCCTAACACTAAACCTAACACTAACCCTAAACCTAAACCTAAACCTCATCCTAACACTCACGCTAAACCTAACCCTTACCCTCACCCTAACCCTCACCCTAACCCACACCTTAACCCTAACCCTAACAATAACTCTAACACTAAACCTAAACCTCACCATCACCCTAAACCTAACTCTAACCCTAACCCTAAAACTAAACCTCACCTTAACTCTAAACCTAACCCTCACCCTCAACTTCACTGTAACCCTAACCCTAACCCTAACAACAACCCTAACACTAAACCTAACCCTCACCCTAACCATAACGCTCAACATAACCCTAACCCTCAATCTAACCCTCAACCTCAACCTAACCCTAACCCTAACCGTAACCCTAACCCTAACCCTAAACCTAACCCTAACCCTAACCATCAAGTTACACCTATTCCTCATCCCCACCCTCACCCTGAGCCTAACCCTAAGCCTAAACCGAACCCTAACCTTAACCCTCAAACTTAGCCTCACCCTAATCGTAACACTAACACTAACCCTTACTCTAACCCTAAACTTCACCCTCACCCTAACCCTAACTCTAACCCTAATCTGAAACCTAAACCTCATCCTAACCCTAACCCTCACTCTCACACTCACTCTCAACATAACCCTAACCCTAACCCTAACCCTAACAATAAACCTAACCCTAACCCTAACCTTCATCCTAACCATAACCTTCACCCTAACCCTAACCATCACCCTAACACTTTCCCTCACCCTAACCCTAACCCTAACCATAAGACTAACCGTCACACTAACCCTAACCATCACCCTAACCCTTAACTTCACCCTAACCCTAACTCTCACCCTCAACCTAGCCCTCAACCTAACCCTAAACCTCATCCTCACCCTTAACCTCACACTAACATTAACACTAATCCTGAATCTAAACCTCAACCTCACCCTAATCCTAACCCTCACCTTACCGTAACGATCACCCTCACCCTAACCCTCACCGTAACATAAATCCTCATCCTAACCCTCACCCTAACGGCAACCTCAACCATCAACCTAACCCTAACCCTCACCCTCACCCTCAGCCTCAGCTTAAACTTAAGCCTAAGCCTAACCCTAACCCTAACCCTCACCATCACCCTAGCCCTCACGATAACCCTAATCCTAACACTAACACTTATCCTAACCCTTAACCTAACCATAACCCTAACCATCATTCTAAACCTAATCCTCATCCCCACCCATACCTTAGCCTAACACTAAGCCTAAGCCAAACCCTAACCCTAACCCACAAACTCACCCTGACTTTCCCCCTAATCCTAAACCTAACACTAACCCTAACATTAAACCTCAACCTAACCCTCACCCTAACCCTAACACTAACCCTAACCCTAACACTCAACCTAACCCTCCCCTAACCCTAACTCTAACCCTAAACCTCACCCTCACTCTAACCATAATCCTAACACTAAACCTCACCCTAACCCTGATCCTAACCCTCACCCTCACCCTCTCACTTAAAGTAATTCTAAGCCTAAACTTAACTTATAACACTAACCTTAAACCTAACCCAAACCCTGACCCTCACGGTAACTCTAACCCTAAAACAAACCCTCACCATAATCCTAATCCTAACCCTCAGCCTCACCCTAACCCTAACCCTAACCCTAACCTTCACCCTCACCATAACCCTAACCCTAACCCTAAACCTTACCCTAACGCTAACCCTAACCCTCACCCTAAATCTAGCCCTCCCCCTAACCCTAATGCTAACCCTAAACCTCATCCTAACACTCACCCTAACCCTAAAACCCTAACCCTAACACTCACCCTCACCCTCACGCTCCGCCTAAGCCTCCGCCTCAGCCTAAGACTAATCCTGAACCATACACTCAACCTCACCCTAACCCTAACCGTAACACTAAACCTAACCCTAACCTTCACACTAACCCTCCCCCTAACCCTAATTCTTACCCTAATCCTCACCCTCACCCAACCCTAAACCTCACCCTCACCCTCACCCTCCGCCTAACATTAAGCCTAACCCTAACTGCAACCCTAACCCTAACACTAACCCTAACCCTCACCCTACCGCTCACCCTAAACCTAACCCTAACCCTCACCCTCACCGTAGCCCATACCCAAACCCTAAGCCTAGGCCTAAAACTCACACTAACCCTCACTCTAAACTTAATCCCAACACTCACCCTAACCCTAACCCTCACCCTTATCTTAACCCTCACCCACAGCCTAACCCTCAACTTTCCCCTTACCATCACCCTCACCCTAACACTCACCCTATCCCTAAACCTCATTCTAACCTTCAAGCTAACCGTAACCCTAACCATCAACCTAACCCTAACACTCACCCTCAATCTCACCCTCAGCCTAACCCTAACCCCAACACTAACCCTCACCCTCACCCTAGCCCTCACCCTAATCGTAACCCTAAACCTCATCCTAACCGTCACTCTAATTCTAAACCTAACTATCACCAAACACTAATCCTCACCCCCACCCTCACCCTCAGCCTAAGCCAAAGCGTAACCCTAACCCTCACACTGACCCTCACCCAAACCTAATCCTAAACCTAAGCCTAACCCTAAACCTCAAACTAACCCTCACCCTAACCCTAACCCTAACACTAACCCTAACCCTAACCCTGAACCTAACACTAACCCTGACCCTAACCCTAACCATAACCCTAACACTAACCCTCACACTAACCCTAACCCTCACCCTAACCCTAAACCTCACCCTAACCCTAACCCTAACCCTCAACCTCACCCTAACCCTAATCCTCACCCTAAACCTCACCCTCAGCCTCACCATCACTGCAAAGGTAAACTTAACCATAACACTAAAAATAACCCTAATCCTAACCCTAACCCTATCACCCTAATCCTAACCCAAACCCTCACCCTAAATCTAAACCTTACCCTCACCATAACACTAACCCTCATCCTAACCAACACCCAAACCCTAATCCTCACCCTCAACATAACACTAACCCTCACCCCCACCCTCACCCTCAGCCTAACCCTAAACCTAAGCCTAAACCTAACCCTAACCCTCACACTCACCCTTACCCTAACCCTAATCCTAACCCTACCCCGAACCATAAACCTCACACTCAGCATCACTCTCACTGCAAACTTAACCCTAACCATAACTCTAAAAATAACCCAAACCCTAAACCTAAACCTAACCCTAACCCTAAATCTAACCCTAACCCTAACCCTAATCCTCACCCCCACCCTCAGGCTCAGCCTAACCCTAAGCCTAACCCTAACACTAACACTAACTCTAACCCTAAACCTCACCCTCACCCTAATTCTATCTTTTAACCTAACCCTAAACCTTTCCTTAACCCTAACCCTAAACTTCACACGCACCCTCAACCTCACCGTAACTCTAACCCTAACCCTAACAATAACACTAACCTAAGCCTAACCATCACCCTAAGCCTAATAATCACTCCCATCCTCACCCATAGCCTAAGCTTAAGCCTAAGCCTAAGCCTAACCCTAACCCTCACCCTCACACTGACTCTAACCTAACCCTAACCATAACCCTATCCCTGAACCTCAACCTAACCCTCACCCACACCCTAATGCTAACACTAAACCTAAACCTAACCCTCACCCTAACCCTCCCCTTAACCCTAACTCTAAACCTAAACCTCACCAGCACCCTAACTCTAACCTTAAACCTAAACCTCACCCTAAACCTCACCCTAATCCTTACCCTCACCCTCACTCTCACCGTGACCGTAACTCTAACCCTAACCCTAACAATAACACTAACCTTAACACTAACCCTTACCCTAACACTAACCATCACTGCCAACCTGAGCCTCACCCTCACTGCAAACTTAACACTAACCATAACACTAACAATAACCCTAACATTAAGCCTAAGCCTAACCCTAAACCTAACCCTCACCTTAACCCTAACCATAATCCTAACCCTAACCCGAACTCTAAAAGTAACACTAACCCTAACCATAACCAAAAACCTCATCCAAACACTCACCCTAAACCTAACGCTAACCCTCACCCTAACCCTAAACCTCACCCTCAAAATCCGCCTAAGCCTAACCCGAACTCTAACTCTCACCCTAACCCTCACCTTAAAACTAACCCTAACACTAACCCTAACTCTAACCCTAAACCTCACGATCAACCTAACCCTAACTCTAACCCTAACCCTATACCTATACCTCAACCAAAACCTAACCCTAACCCTCACACTAACCCTCACCCTAACCCTAACCTAACACTAATCCTAACCCTAACCCTCTCACTAACCCTCACCCTAAGCCTAACTCTAACCTTAAACCTCACCCTAACCCTAACCCTAACTCTAACCCTAATCCTAACCTTAACCCTCACCCTAACCCTAACCCTAACCCTCACCCTCACCCTCACCCTCAACGTAACCCTAAATTTAAAATTGAAAATAACCCTAGCAGGAACCCTAACCCTCAACCTATCTATAAAACTAACCCTAAATCTAACCCTCACCCTATCCTTCCCCTTAACCCTAAATATAAACCTAAAGCTCACCAGCACCCTAACCCTAACCTTAAACCTAAACCTCACCCTAAACCTCACCCTAACCCTCACCCTCACCCTCACTCTCACCGTGACCATAACTCTAACCCTAACCCTAACAATAACACTACCCTTAACCCTAACCCTAACACTAACACTAACCATAACCCTCAACCTGAGCTTCACCCTCACTGCAAACTTAACACTGACCATAACACTAACAATAACCATAACCTTAACCCTAAGCCTAACCCTAAACCTAACCCTCACCTTAACCCTAACCATAAACCTAATCTTAACCATAACCCTAACCCTAAAAGTAACACTAACCCTAACCATAACCAAATACCTCATCCAAACCCTCACCCTAAACCTAACGCTAACCCTCACCCTAACCCTAACCCTCACACTCACAATCCGCCTAAGCCTAACCCGAAAACTAAAACTCACCCTAACCCTCACCCTAAACCTAACCCTAACACTAACTCTAACTCTAACCCTAAACCTCACGATCAGCTTAACCCTAACTCTAACCCTAACCCTATACCTAAACCTCAACCTAAACCTAACCTTAACCCTCAAACTAACCCTCACCCTAACCCTAACCTAACACTAACCCTAACCCTAACCCTCACCCTAAGCCTAACTCTAAACCTAAACCTCAACCTAACCCTAACCCTAACTCTAACCCTAATCCTAACCTTAAACCTCACCCTAACCCTAACCCTAAACTTCACCCTCACCCTCAACCTCAAGGTAACAATAAACTTAAAATTAAAATTAACACTAGCAGGAAACCTAACCCTCAACCTATCTGTAAACTTAACCCTAAACCTAACCCTCACCCTAACACTTACCCTCACCCTAACCCTAACCCTAACTCTAACCCTAATCCTAAACCTAAATCTCACCCTAAACCTAACCCTAACCCTCAACCTCATCCTCAATCTCACCCTCACCCTAACCCTAATCCTAACCCTAACCCTAATCCTAACCCTAACCCTCACACTAAGCCTCACCCTCACTCCAAAAGTAACCTTAACCATAACACTAACAATAAACCTAACTCTAACTCTAATCCTAACCCTCACCCTAACTCTAATCCTCACCCTCACTGTAATACAAACGCTCACTCCCACCCTCATCCTCAGCCTAACCCTAAGCCTAAGCCTAAACCTAACACTAACCCTCACCCTCACCCTCACCCTAACCCTAATCCTAACCCTAACCCTATCCCTAAAAAACAACCTAAACCTAACCCTCACCCTAACCCTCCCACTAACGCTAACTCTAAACATAATCCTCACCCTCAACCTAACCCTAACCCTAAACCTGACCCATCTCACCTAAGCCTTACCCTCACCCTCACCCTCACCGTAACTCTAACCCTAACCCTAACAATAACACTAACCATAAACCTAACCCTAACCATAAACCTCACCCTCAGCCTCACCTTCACTGCAAACTTAAACCTAACACTAACCATAACACTAACATTAACCCTTAGCCTAACCCTAACCCTAAACCTAACCCTAACTCTAACCAGAACCCTAACCCTAAACCTAATCCTCAGGCCCAAGCTCAGCCTCATTCTAACCCTAAGCCTAACCCTAACATTAACCCTAACTTTAACTCTAAACCTCACACTCACACTAAACCTATCTCTAAAACTAACCCAAAACCTCAGCTTAACCCTAACCCTAACCCTACGTACAACCTCACCCTCACCTTAACTGTAACCCTAACCCTAACAATAACACTAACCCTAACCCTAACCATCACCTTAACACTAATACTCACCCCCAGCCTCACCCTCAGCCTAACCCTAAGCCTAAGCCTAACCCTAACCCCTAACCCTCACCTTCACACTCACCCTAATCCTAACCCTAAACCTATCCCTAAACCTCAACCTAACCCTCACCCACACCCTAATGCTAACACTAAACCTAACCCTAACCCTCACCCTAACCCTCCCACTCACCCTAACTCTAACCCTAAACCTCACCAGCACCCTAACCCTAACCCTAACCCTAAACCTCACCCTAAACCTCACCCTAACCCTCACCCTCACTCTCACCATGACCGCAACTCTAACCCTAACCCTAACAATAAAACTAACCCTAACCCAAACCCTAACACTAACCATAACCCTCACCCTGAGCCTCACCCTCACCGCAAACTTAACACTAACCATAACACTAACAATAACCCTTACCCTAACCCTAATCCTAAACTTAACCCTAACCCTAAACCAAACCCTAACCCTAACCCTTACCCTAAACCTAACCCTAATCATAACCCTAAAACTAACCATAACCCTAACCATAACAACAAACCTCATCCTAACAGTCACCCTAAACCTAACCCTAACCCTCACTCTAACCCTAACCCTAAACATCACTACCACGCTCGGCCTAAGCCTAAGCCTAACCCTAAATCTAAACCTCACCCTAACCCTCACCCTAACACTCACCCTAACCCTAACCCTAACAATAACCCTAACTCTAACCCTAAATCTCACCCTCACTGTAACCCTAACCCTAACCCTCACCCTAACCATAAACCTAACCCTAATCCTAAACCTCACCATAATGCTAACCCTAACCCTCACCCTCACACTTGCCCTCATCCTAACCCTAATCCTAACCTTCACCTCATCCTAAACCTCACCCTAATCCTAAACCGAACCCTTACCCTCACCCTCAGACTAACCCTAACCCTAACCCTCACACTCAACCTCATCCTAACCCTAATCCTAACACTAACCCTAACCCTAACCCTAACCCTAACCGTCACCATAACCCTCCCCCTAACACTAACTCTAAACCTAAACCTCACCCTCACCCTAACCCAAACTCTAACCCTAACCCTAACCCTAAACCTCAACCTAAACCTAAACCTTACCTTCACCCTCACCCTCACCGTAACCTTAACCCTATCCCTAACCCTAAAAATAACCCTAAACCTAACACTTAACCCTAACCCTAACCATAACCCTCACCCTAACGTTAACCCTCACCCTAATACTTACCCTCACCCTCACCCTCAACGTGAGCTTAACCCTAACCCAAACAATAACCCTAAAGCTAACACTAACCCTAACCCTAACCATAACCCTCACCCTAACCCTATAACTCACCCTAACACTAACCCTCACCCTAAAACTAACCCTAGTCCTAACACTAACCCTCACACTAACCCTCTAACCATCACCTTAACCCTAAACCTCAACCTAACCCTATCCCTAATCCTCAACCTCTCCCTAGCCCTCACCCTAACCCTAACCCTCATTATCACCGTAAAAGTCACTGTAACCTTAACACTATCCTCAATCTTATCCTCACCCTCATCCTAACCCTAGTCCTCACGCTAACCCTCATCTTGACCCTTACTGTCACCCTCACCCTAAACCTCACCCTAAACCTAACCCTCATTTTAACCCTCACTCTAACCATGACCCTAACCATCATGCTAACCCTCACCCTCAACCTCACACTCAGCCTCAGCCTAACCCTAAGCCTAAGCCTAACCCTAACCCTAATTCTCACCCTCACCCTAGCCCTCACCCTAACCCTAATCCTAAACCTGACCCTCATCCTAACCCTAACAATAACCCTAAAAATAACCCTAAACTTAACCCTAACACTCATTCTAACCATAATTCTCACCCTAACCCTAAACCTCACCCTAACACTTACCCTCACCCCAACACTAACCCTAACCCTAACACTAACCATCACATTAACCCTAACGATCACACAAAACCTAACACTCACCCTAACCCTAACCCTAACCCTCATCCTCACCCTAGCGCTCAACCCAACCCTAAACCTCATCCTCACCCTAAATCTCACACTAACCCCAAAAATGAATCCTCAATCTAAACCACACCCTAACCCTAACCCTAAACCTAACCCTCACCCTAGCCCTAACCCTCACCCTTACAGTAATCCTCACTCTCAGCCTAACCCTCAACTTTACCCTTACTGTCACCCTCACCCTAACCCTCACACTAACCCTAACCCTCATCCTAACCGTCACCCTGACCATAACCCTTAACATCAACCTAATCCTAACCCTCACCCACAACCTAACCCTAACACTCACTCTCACACTAACCCTCACACTAACACTAACTCTAACCTTAAACCTCACCCTCACCCTAACCCTAACCCTAACCCTCACCATCACCCTCAGCCTAACCCTAAGCCCAACCTAACCCTCACCCTAACCCTCACACTCACCCTCACAGTAACCCTAATCCTAATCCTAACCATAAAACTAACCCTCAACCTAACCCTAACAATAACCCTAACATTAACACTAACACTAACGATAACACTCACACTCACCCTAACACTAACTCTAAAATTAAACCTCATCCTCAACCTAACCCTAACCTTAAACCTCCCCCTAACCATAAACCTAAACCTCACCCTCACCCTAGCCCTCAGACTAACCCTAATCCTAACCCTAACCCTCACATTTACCCTCACCCTAACCGTAATCCTAACACTCACCCTAAACCTAACCCTCACCTTCAAACTCACCCTCACCCTAACCCTAAGCCTTACCCTAAACCTAACCCTAACCCACACACTCACCCTCACCCTAACCCAAATCCTAAACCTAACCCTAACTCTAACCCTAACCCTCAAACTAACCCTCACCCTAACCCTAAACTA
Organism: Dipodomys merriami; assembly: GCF_024711535.1. Lineage (NCBI taxonomy): Eukaryota > Metazoa > Chordata > Mammalia > Rodentia > Heteromyidae > Dipodomys > Dipodomys merriami. The sequence goes on from NW_027206346.1 coordinate 4,156,005, forward strand.
ACACTAACCCTAACCCGAACCGTCAACCTAACCCTCAACCTAAGCCTAACTCTAACCCTAAACCTCACCCTAACCCTAACCCTAACTCTAACATAAATCCTAACCATAAACCTCACAATAACCCTAACCCTCACCCTCACCCTCACCCTGAACATAACCCTAAACCTAAAATTAAAAATAACCCTAACACGAACCCTAACCCTCAACCTAACTGTAACCCTCACCCTAAACTTAACCATCACCCTAACACTTACCCCCACCCTAACACTAACCATAACCCTAACACTAACCCTCACACTAACCCTAATATTCATCCTAACCCTAAACCGCACCCTAACCCTAACCCTAACCCTAAGCCCAGCCTCACCCTAGCCCTCATCCTAACCCTAATTCTAACTCTTATCCTCACCTAAACCTAAACCCTTATCCTCACCCTAAACCTCACACTAACCCTAACCCTAATCCTCAATCTAACCCTCACCCTCACCCTAAACCCTAACCCTCACACTTACCCCAACCCTCACCCTAACCTTAACACTCACCCTTATCTTAACCCTCACCCATAGCCTAACCCTCAATTTACCCTTACCTTCACCCTCACCCTAACACTCAATCTATCCCTAACCCTCATCCTAAACTTCAAGCTAACCGTAACACTAACCATCACCCTAACCCTAACCTTCACCCTCAAACTCACCCTCACCCTAACCCTAATACTAACCCTAACCCTAATCCTAACCCTAACCCTCACACTAAGCCTCACCCTCACTCCAGAAGTAACCTTAACCATAACATTAACAATAAACTTAACTCTAACCCTAATCCTAACCCTCACCCTCACCCTAAACCTAATCCTAACCCTAACCCTCACCCTAACCCTAAGCTTCACCCTCACTGTAACCCTAACCCTCATCCTAACCCTCACCCTAACTCTAATCCTCACCCTCACTGTAACTCAAATGCTCGCTCTCACCCTCACCCTCAGCCTAACCCTAAACCTAAGCCTAACCCTATCCCTAACACTCACACTCACCCTCACCCTAACCCTAATCCTAAACCTAAACCTATCCCTAAAAATCAAACTAACCCTAACCTTCACCCTAACCCTCCCACTAACCCTAACTCTAAACATAATCCTCACCCTCAACCTAACGCCAACACCAAACCTCACCATAAATCTCACCTAACCCTAACCCTCACCCTCACCCTAACCGTAACTCTAACCCTAAACCTAACAATAACACTAACCATAACCCTAACCCTAACCATAAACCTCACCCTCAGCCTCACCCTCACTGCAAACTTAAACCTAACACTAACCATAACACTAATATTAACCCTTAGCCTAACCCTAACCATAACCCTAACCCTAACTCTAACCCTAACCCTAACCCTAATGCTCATCCCCAACTCAGCCTCATTCTAACCCTAAGCCTAACCTTAACATTAACCCTAATTTTAAACCTAAACCTCACCCTCACCCTAACCCTATCTCTAAACCTAACCCTAAACCTCAGCTTAACCCTAACCCAAACACTACCCGCAACCTCACCCTCAGGTTAACTCTAACGCTAACCCTAACAATAACACTAAACCTAACCCTAACCATCACCCTAACTCTAATCCTCACCCTCAGCCTAGCCCTAATCCTAAGCCTAACCCTAACCCTCACCCTCACCCTAACCCTAATCCTAACCCTAACCTTATCCCTAAACCTCAACCTAACCCTCACCCTCATCCTAATGGTAACACTAAACCTAACCCTAACCCTCACCCTAACCCTCCCACTCACCCTAACTCTAACCCTAAACCTCACCAGCACCCTAAACCTAACCCTAACCCTAACCCTAAACCTCACCCTAAACCTCAACCTAACCCTCACCCTCACTCTCACCATGACCGTAACTCTAACCCTAACCCTAACAATAATACTAACCCTAACCCAAACCCTAACACTAACCATAACCCTCACCCTGAGCTTCACCCTCACCGCAAACTTAACACTAACCATAACACTAACAATAACCCTAACCCTAAACCTAATCCTAAACTTAACCCTAACCCTAACCCAAACCCTCAACCTAAACCTAAACCTAAACCTAACCCTAATTTTAACCCTAAAACTAACCCTAACCATAACCATAACCACAAACCTCATCCTAAACCTCACCCTAAACCTAACCCTAACCATCACCCTAACCCTAACCCTAACCCTCACCACCACAATCGGCCTAAGCCTAAGCCTAACCCGAACTCTAACCCTCACCCTAACCCTAACACTAAACCTCACTCTAAACCTAAACCTCACCCTCACCCTAACCCTAACACTAACCCTCACCCTAACCCTAAACCTACCCTCACTGTAACCTTAACCCTAAACCTCACCCTAACCATAAACCTCACAGTAATCCTAAACCTCACCATAATGCTAACCCTAACCCTCACCCTCATACTTGCCCTCATCCTTACCCTAATCCTAACCTTAACCTCATCCTAAACATCACCCTAATCCTAAACCTAACCCTCACCCTCACCTTCAGACTAACCCTAACCTTAACCCTCACACTCAACCTCACCCTAATCCTAATCCTAACACTAACCCTAACCCTAACTCTAACCCTCACCCTCACCATAACCCTCCCCCTAACACTAACTCTAAACCTAAACCTCACACTCACTCTAACCCTAACTCTAACCCTAACCCTAAACCTAAACCTCAACCTAACCCTAAACCTTACCCTCAACCTCACCATCACCGTAACCTTAACCCTAACCCTAACCCTAACAATAACCCCAAACCTAACACTAAACCTAACCCTAACCATAACCCTCACCCTAACGGTAACCCTCACCCTAACATTTACCCTCACCCTCACCATCAACGTAAGCTTAACCCTAACCCAAACAATAACCCTAAAGCTAACACTAACCCTAGCCCTAACCATAACCCTCACCCTAACCCTATAACTCACCCTAACACTAACCCTCACCCTAAAACTAACCCTAGTCCTAACAAACCCTCACAGTAACCCTAACCATCACCTTAACACTAAACCTCAACCTAACCCTATCCCTAACTCTCACCCTCACCCTAGCCCTCACCCTAACCCTTATCGTCATCCTAAACCTAAACCTAACCCTCACACTAACCTTAACGCTAAACCTCAAATTAACCTTAACCCTAATCCTCAACATCAACATCAGCTTAACCCTAACCCTAACCCTAATCCAAACGCTAACCCTCACCTTCACCCTCACCCTAACTCTAAACCTAACCCTAAACAAAACCCTCACTCTAATCCAAACCCTATCCCTGACCTTCACCCTAACCCAAACCCTAAACCTAACCCTAACCCTAACCTACGCTCACCGTAAAACTTACCCTCACACTAACCCTAAACCTAACCCTCATCCTAACACTAACCATAACCCTAACCCTCACCCTAACCTTAACTAACCCTATCCCTCACACAAACCTTAACCCTGCACCTCACTCTCAACCTCAACCTCACCCTCACCCTAACCCTCACCCTCACACTCACCCTAAAAATAACCATAACCATAACCCTCACACTAAACCTAACTCTGACACTCAACCTCAGCTTCACCCTAAGCCTAACCCTACACCTAAGCCTAATCCTAAACCTAACTCTCACTCTCACCCTCACCCTAAACCTAAACCTTACCCTAACCCTAACCGTAACCCTAGTACTCACCCTAACCTTTACCCTCACCGTCACCCTAACCCTAAACCTAACCCTCACACTAACCCTAACCCTAACCCTAACCCTCACCATCACCGTAACCCTAACACTTACCCTAACCCTCACCCTAAACCTATCCTTAACCTTAATGTTATCCCTAACCCTCACCCTTCCCCTAAGCCTCCCTCTAACCCTTACCCTCACCCTATCCTTCACCCTAACCCTCACCCAAACACTAAACCTAAACCCTATCCTCACCCTAAACCTAACCCTAAGTCTCACCCTCTCCCTCAACCTCACCCTAACCCTAACCCAAACCCTCAACTGAACCCTCACCCTAACACTCACCCTAACACGCAACTTAACCTTAACCCTCACCCTCACCCTAACGCTCACCTTAAACCTTACCCTCACCCTAAACCTAACCCTAAGCCTAACGATAACCCTCACCCTCACCTAACCTAACCTGGATCCTAACCGTTACCTTAAACCTCAACCTAACTCTAACGCTATCCCTAAACCTCACCCTCACCCTAAACCTCATCCTAACCCTTACCCTGACTATAACCCTAACACTAACCCTAATCCTCACCATAACCCTAACCCTCACAGGAACCCTAACACTCACCCACACCCTAAAACTCTCCCGAACCCGAACCAGAAACCTAATCCGACCCTAAACCTCACCCTAAACCTAACCCTCACCGTAAACATAACTATAACCCTCACCCTCATACTAACACTAAACCTCACCTTAACCCTCATCCTAAATCTCACCGTAACCCTAACCCTAACACTAAACCTCAATCTCATCCTAAGCCTCACACTTATCCTTATCCTGACACTAACCCTAACCCTAACCCTAATCCTCACATTAACCCTAACCCTCACACTAACCCTAACCCTACACCTCACCCTACCCCTCACCCTAACCCTAACCCTAGCCCTAAACATCACCCTAACTCTAATGCTATCCCTAAACCTCACCCTCACCCTAAAACTCATCCTAACCCTTACCCTCACTATAACCCTAACCCTAACCCTAATCATCACCGTAACCCTAACCCTCACCCTAACCTAAACCGTCACCCACACTCTAAAACTCACCCGAACCTGAACCCGAACCCTTACCCTAACCCGACCCTAAACCTCACCCTAACCCTAACCCTCAATCTAAACCTAACTCTAACCCTCACCCTCATACTAGCCCAAACCCTCACCTTAACCTTCACACTAACCCTCACCCTAACCCTAACTTTAACCCTAAACCTCACTCTCACCCTAACCCTCACTCTTATCCTTACCCTCACACTAACCTTAACTCTAACCCTAATCCTCACATTAACATTATACCTCAACCTAACTCTAACCCTACCCCTCAACTTGAACTTCACACTAACCCTAACCCTAAGCCTAACTCTGACAGTAACCCTATCCCAAACCCTAAACTTCACCCTAACCCTTACCGTCACCGTCACCCTAAACCTCACTCTAACCCTAACCCTCAACTACACCTCACCCTAACGCTAACCCTAACCCTAACCCTCACCCTCATCCTAACCCTATTCCTAACCCTCACCCTAACCCTAAACCTAACCCTAAACCTAACCCTCACCCTCACCCAAACCCTTACCCTCACCCTTACACTAACCCTAACAATCAGCCTAACCATCATCCTAACCCTCACACTAAACCTAAACCTCACCCTAACCATAACCTTAACTCTCAGCCAAACCCACTTCCTAACCCTAACACTAACCCTCAACCCAACCCTAACCCTAACGCTAACTCTAACCCTCATCCTAAACCTAAAACTCACCCTCACCCTCACCCTCAGCCTAACCCTAACCCTAAACCTAAACCTAACCCTAACCCTCACACTCATCGTCACCCTAACTCTAACGCTAACCCTAACCTTGACCCTGACACTAACCCCAACCCTATCACTAACCCTCAACCTCACCCTAACCCTAAACCTCATTCTCACTCTAACCCTAACCCTAACCCTCACCCTAAACCTAAGCCTTAACCTAACCCTCACCCTCACCCTAAACCTCAACCTAACCCTTACCCTCACCCGAACCCTAAACCTAACCCTCAGCCTAACCCTCATCCTAACCCTAACCCTAAACCTAACCCTCACAATAACCTTAACGCTAATCCTAACCCTAACCCTCACATAAACCCTAACCCTCAACCTCACCCTCAACCTCACCCTAAGCCTAACCCTAACCCTCACTCTAATCCAAACACTAACCCTAAACCCTCAACCTAACCCTAACCCTAATCCAAAACCTAACCCTCACCCTCACTGTAACCCTTACCCTCACTCTAAACCTTACCCTCACCCTAAACCTAAACTTAACCCTCAGTCTAACCCACATCCTAACCCTAAACCTAACCCTAACCATCACCCTAACCTTAACCCTAACCGTAAACCTGACCCTCTCCTAAAACCTAACCCTCACCCTCACCCTTAACCTCACCCTCATGCTCACACTAACCCTCACACTAACCTTCACTCTAACACTAACCCTAACCCTAACCCTCACCCTAAACCTAACTCTAACCCTCACCCTCATATTAACCCTAAACCTCACCTTAACCCTCATCCTAAACCTACCCCTAACCCTAATGCTAACCCTAATCCTCACTCTCACCCTAACCCTTATCCTCACAGTAACCCTAACCCTAACCCTAACCCTCACCCTAACCCTAAGCGAACCCTCACCGTCAACTTTACCCTAACCCTCACCGTCACCCCAACCATCAGCACCACCCTAACACTCACCTACACCCTCACCCTCACTCTCAGCCTCACCCCCACCCTAACCATCACCCTCACCCTAAACATCACCCTAACCCTAACCCAAACACAAACGTTAACCCTAATCCTCACCCTAACCCTAATCCTCAAATTAAACCTCACCCTCACCCTAATCCTCACCCTAACCCTAACCCTAATCCTTTCCTAACCAAATCCCTCACCCTCACCCTAACCGTAACCCTAACCCTAAGGCTAACACTAGCCCTCACCCTCACCCTAACCCTAATAATAACCCTAACCCTAATCCTAAACCTAACCCTAATGCTAACCTTAAACCTCAACCTCACCATAACCCTAACCATAACCCTTACCCTCACACTAAACATAATCCTAATCCTAACCCTCACACTCACCCTAACCGTAATACTCACCCTAACCCTAATCCTCAGCCGAAACCTCACCGTCAGCCTAAACATCACCCTAACTCTAACCCTCAGCCTAAACCTAACTCTAACCCTCACCCTAACCCTAACGCTAACCCTAACACTCACTCTCACCCTAAACCTCACCCTAACACTTACCCTCAACATAACCCTAACCCTAACACTAATCCTCACACATAAACTCACCCTAACCATAACACTAAAGCTCACCGTAACCGTAACCCTCACCCTCACCCTCACCCTAACCCTAACCCTAAACCTCACCCTAACCCAAACCCTGTCCCTAACCCTAACTCTAACCCTCACCCTCACCCTAACATTAACCCTAACCCTAATCCTCACCTAAACCTCCACCTTCACCCTAACCCTCATCCTCATCCTAACCCTCACCCTCACCCTAAACATAAACCTAAAGCTCACCCTAACCCTAACCCTAATCCTCCCCCTTACACTAATCCTCACCCTAAACATCACCCTAAACTTAACCCTCACCCTAACCCTAACCCTCACCCTCACTCTAACCCTCACCATTACCTTAAGCCTCACCCTAACCCTAACCGTAACATCCACCCTAAAACTCACCCTCATCCTAACCCTCACCCTCACCCTAACCCTAATCCTAACCCTAAACCAAACCCTGACCCTAACCCTAATGCTAACACTCAACCTCAACCTCACCATAACCCTCACCCTAACCCTTACCCTCACCCTCAACCTCACCCTAACCCTAACCCCTAAGCCTCACCGTAATCCTAAACCTAAACCTAACCCTAATCCTCACCCTATCCCTAACCCTAACCCTTACCTTCACCCTAACCCTCACCCTCACCGTACCCCTAATGCTACATTAACACTCAGCCTCACTTTATGCCTCGCCGTAACCCTTAACCTCACCTTAATCCTATCCCTCACCATCATCCTAAAACTCACCCTTACCCTTACCCACACCCTCACGCTCAATCTAACCCTAACGCTAACCCTAAAACTAAACCTCACCCTAAACGTCACCCTAACCCTAAACCTAGCCCTAACCCTCACTCTCACCCGAACCCTTAGCCTTACCCGAAACCTAACCTAACCCTCAGCCTAACCCTCATCCTAACATTAACCCAAACCCTAACATTCACCCTAACCGTCACCCTCACCCTCAACCTCACACTCAGCCTAACCCTAAACCTAATCCAAAACCAAACCCTAATTTTCAACCTCACCCTAACTCTAAACCTCACCCTAACCAAAACCCTCTGCCTAACCCTCACCCTAAAACTAACCCTTATCCTAATCCTAACCCTCACCCTCACCCTAACCCTTACCATCACCCTAACCCTAAACCTAACCCTCAGGATAACCCTCATCCTAACCCTAACCCTAACCCTCAACCTAACATTAACCCAAACCCTAAACTTAACCTTCACCCAAATCCTAACCCTCACCCTCACCCTCAACTTCACCATCACGCTCACCATAACCCACACACTCACACTCACCCTATCCGTAACCATAACCCTATCCCTCACCCTAAACCTAACCCTCACCCTCACCCTCACCCTCACCCTCACCCTAACCCTCATTCTCACCCTAACACTATCCATAAACCTAACCCTCACCCTAAACTCACTCTGACCCTCAGCCTCACCCTCACACTAAATCTAAACCTCACCCTAACCCTAAACATAACCTTAGCCCTCACCCTAACACTAACCCTCACATAAACCCTAACCCTCACCCTCACTCTCACCGTAACTGTAACCCTAACCCTAACCCTAACAATAACCCTGAACCTAACACTAACACTAACCCTATCTATAACCCTCACCCTAACGCTAACCCTCACCCTAACATTTACACTCACCCTAAAAATAAACCTAGTCCTAACACTAACCCTCACACTAACCCTAACCTTCATCTTAACCCTCAACCTCAACCTAACCCTATACCTATCCCTCACCCTCACCCTAGCCCTCACCCTTACCCTAACCCTCATCCTCACCCTAAACCTCACTCTAAACTTAAAACTAATCCTCAATCTAATCCTCACCCTCACCTTAACCCTAACCCTAATCCTCATCCTAACCCTCTCCTTTACCCTTACTGTCACCCTCACTCTAAACCTCACCCTAACTGTAACCCTAACCCTACCCCTCACCGGAAACCTAACCCTAACCCTAATCCTCACCATATCCCTAACCATAACCCTAACTCTCACCCTAACCCTCACACTCACCATAACCCTAATTCTAACATTAACCCTCAACCTCACCCGAAACCTCGACCCTAACACTTCCCCTGACCTTAAGCCTATACCTCACCCTCACCCAAAACTTCACCCTAACCCTTACCCTCACCCTATCCCTCACCCTAACCCTAACCCTAACACTAACCCTCACCCTAAACCTCACCCTAACCCTAAGCCTAACCCTAACCCTCACCCTCACCCTTACCCTAACGCTTACCCTCATCCTAACCCTAACCCTAACCTTAAAGATAACCCTAACTCTAAGCCTCACATTAACCCTAACCCTCACGCTCAACATCAACCTCAGCCTAACCCTAACCCTAATCCAAACGCTAACAGTCACCCTCAAATTCACCCTAACTCTAAACCTAACCCTAAACAAAACCTTCACCCTAATCCTAACCCTATCCCTAACACTCATCCTAAACCTAACCCTAATCCTAAACCTAACCCTCACCCTCACCCTAACACTTACCCTCACCCTAAACCTAAACCTAACCCACAGCCTAATCCTCATCCTAACACTAACACTAACCCAAACCCTCACCCTAAACTTAACCCTAACCCTAACCCTCACCCAAACACTAACCCTCACCTTCACCTTCACCCTAAAAATAACCATAACCCTAACCCTCACCCTAAACCTAACTCTCACACTCACCCTCTCCCTCACCCTAAGCCGAACCCTACACATAAGCCTCATCCTAAACCAAACCCTCAAACTCACACTCACCCTAAACCTAAACATGAACCTAACCCTAAACCTTAACCTAGCCCTCACCCTGAACTTTACCCTCACCGTCACCCTAACCCTAACTCTCACCCTCACCGTAATCCTAACACTAACCCTAACACTCACCCTAAACCTAACTCTGACACTCACCCTCACCCTCACCTTAAGCTGAACCCTACATCTAAGCCTAATCCTAAACCTAACTCTCACTCTCACCCTCACCCTAAACCTTACCATAACCCTAACACTAACCCTAGTCCTCACCCTATCCCTTACCCTCACCGTCACCCTAACCCTAACCCTAACCCTCACCCTAACACTAACCCTAACCCTCACCCTCACCGTAACCCTAACACTAACCCTAACCCTCACCCTAAACCTATCCTTAACCCTAATGCTATCCCTAACCCTCACCTTCCCTGAATACCTCACTCTAACCCTTACCATCACCCTAACCCTCACCCTCACCCTAACCCTAACAGAAACACTAAACCTCAACCTAAACCTCATCCTCACCCTAAATCTAACCCTAAGTCTCACCCTCACCCTCAACCTCACCCTAACCCTAACCCAAACCCTCAACTGAAATCTCACCCTAACGCTCACCCTAACCCTCAATTTAACCCTAACCCTCACCCTCACCCTAACGCTCACCCTAAACCTAACCCTAAACCTAACGATAACCCTCACCCTCACCTAACCTAACCTGGATACTAACCCTCACCCTAACCCTCACCCTAACACTAACGCTATTCCTAAAACTCACCCTCACCCTAAACCTCATCCTAACCCTTACCCTCACTATAACCCTAACCCTAACCCTAACACTAATCCTCACCGTAACCCTAACCCTCACCCTAACCCTAACCGTCAACCAAACCCTAAAACTCACCTGAACCCGAACCCGAACCCAAACCCTAACCAGAACCTAAACCTCACCCTAACCCTACCCCGCAATCTAAACCTAACTCTAACCCTCACCCTCATACTAAACCTAACCCTCACCTTACCTTTCACACTAACCCTCTCCCTAACCCTAACGCTAACCCTTAAACCTCACTCTCACCCTAAACCTCACGCTTATCCTTATCCTCACACTAACCCTAACCGTAACCCTAATCCTCACATTAACCCTATCCCTCACCCTAACCCTAACCCTACACCTCACCCTACCCCTCACCCTACCCCTAACCCTAATCCTAACCCGCACACTAACCCTATCCCAAACCCTCAAATTCACCCTAACCCTCACAGTCACCATCACCCTAACCCTCACCCTAACCCTAACCCTCAACTACACCTCCACCATCACCCTCACACTAAACCTCACCCTCACCCTAAGTATCACCCTAATCATAAACCTCACCCTAACAATAACCCTAGTCATCATCCTAACCCTAACCCTCACCTTAAACCTCACCCTCATCCTAATCCTCACCCTAACCCTAACACTAACACTCAGCCTAACCTTCATCCTAACCCTCACACTAACCCTAAACCTCACCCTAACCCTAACCCTAAACCTCACCCTCACCCTAGGCCTCAACCTAATCCTAACTCTCATCCTCACCCTAAACCTCAAACTAACCCTAACACTAATCCTCAATGTAAGCCTCACCCTCACCCTAAACCTAACCCTAAACCTCACCCTAACCCTCACTCTAACCCTAACCTTCACCATTACCATAACACTCACCCTCAGCCTAACTCTCACCCTTACTCTTACTGTCCCCCTCACCCTAACCCTCACCCTTACCCTAATCCACATCCTAAAGCTCACCCTAACTGTAACTCTAACTATCACCCTAACCCTAACCCTCACCCTCACCTTCAGCCTCAGCCTAACCCTAAACCTAAGCATAACCCTAACCTAAACATCACCCTCATCCTAGCCCTCACCCTAACCCTAATCCTAACCCTAACCCTCCTCCTAACCCTCAACCTAACCATAAACCTAACCATCAATCAAAAGCTAATCCTCATCCCCACTATCACTCTCAGCCTAATCCTAAACTTACGCCTAATCCCAAACCTAATCCACACACTCACCCTCACTCTAAACCTAATCCTAAACCAAACCCTAACCCTTACTCTAACCCTAATTCTAACCCTAAAACTCACCCTCACCCTAACCCTAACCCTAACCCTAAACCTCAGCCTAACCCTAACCCTAACCCTCACCCTCACCGTGACCCTAACCTTAATCCAAACCCTCACCCTCACCCTAACCCTAAGCCTAACCCTAAACCTCAACCTAACCCTAACCATAACGTTCACCCTCAGCCTCACCTTCACTGTAAACTTAACCCTAACCATAAAACTAACAATAACCCTAACCCAAAACCTAATCCTAACCCTCAACCCCACCCTAACCGTAACCCTAACACTAACCCTCACCCTCAATGTAACCCTAACCCTAACCCTAAACCTCATCCTAACGCTAACCCTAACCCTCACCCTCACTCTTGGCCTCACCCTAACCCTAATCCTAAACCTAAACCTCATCCTAACCCTCACCCTCACCCTAAAACCCTAAACGTTATCCTAACCCTAACCCTCTCCCTCACACTCATGCTCGGCCTAAGCCTAAGCCTAAGCCTAAGACTAACCATAACCCTCACACTCACCCTAACCCCCACCCTACACCTAATACTAACCCTCACCCTCACCCTAGCCTATACTCTAACTCTAACCCTAACCCTCACCCTCACCCTCTGCCTAACACTAAGACTATCCCTAACCCCAACCCTAACCCTAACCCTAAACCTAACCCTCACCCTAACCCTCACCCTAACCCTCACCCTCACCCTAGCCCATACACTAACTATAAACCTAATCCTAACACTCACCCTAAACCTCATTCTAACCCTAACCCCAACCCTCACCCTAACCCTAACCCTCACCCTCACCAACACCATAACTCTAATCCTAACCCTAACTCTAATCATCACCTTAAACCTCACCCTAACCCTAACCCTAACACTAAACCTAACAGTAAACCTAACCATAAACCTAACCCTCAGCCTCACCCTCACCGCAAACTTAACCCTGAAAATAACACTGACAATAACCCTAACCCTAAACCTAAACCTAACCTACACTGTAACCCTAATCTTAACCCTAACCCTAACTGTAAACCTAAAACTTACACTAACCTTAACCCTAACCCTAACCCTAATTCTCACCCTTACCCTCACCTTAACCCAAACCCTAACACTAATCCTCACCATAAACCTAAATCTAAACCTTATCTTAACCCTAACCTTAACCCTAACCCTATGCCTACCCTAAACCTAAACCTCAGCCTAACCCTCACCCTAACCCTAACCCTAACACTCACACTAACCCTAACCCTAACCCTCACCCTCATGCTCAGCCTAAGCCTAAGCCTAATCCTAAGCCTAACCCTAACCCTCACCCTAACACTAACACTAACAATAACCCTATCTCTAACCCTAAACCTCACCATTTCCTTAACCCTAACTCTAACCCTAAACCTAAACCTAAACCTCAACTAACCCTAACCCTAACCATCACCCTCACATTAACTTTAAATTTAACCCTAATCCTAACAATCACCCTAAGCCTAACACTAACCCTCACCCTGTCCATAACCCTCACTCTAACCCTAAACCTCACCCTAACCCTAACTATCACCCTCACACTTAGGCTCGGACTAAGCCTAACCTAAGACTAAGATTAACCCTTACCCTCACAATCAACCTCACCCTAACCCAAAAAGTAACACTAACCCTAACCCTAACCCTCAAACTAAGCCTCACACTCACTCTCACCCACAACCTAAGCCTCACTGTCACCCTCACGCTCACCCTCACCGTAAATCTCACCCTAACCCTAATGCTAACTCTAACCCTCACACTTACCTTAAACCTCACGCTAAACCTTACTCTCAACATAAAGCTACCCCTAACCCTAACCCTCAACCTGACCCTAACCCTCACCCTAACCCTAAATCTAAAAATAACCTTCACCCGAACCCTGACTCTAACCCTAACCCTAACCCTAACCCTCATCCTAAACCTCACCCAACCTTAACCCTATCCCTAACCCTAACACTAACCCTAACGCTCATCCTAACCGTAACCGTACCCCTTAAAGTAACTCTCATCCTAAACTTAACCCTAACCCAAACCCTCACCCTAAGCCTAACCCTAACACTCAACCTAACCCTAATCCTCACCCACACTCTCAGCCTCATCCTCAGCCTAAACCTAACCCTAATCCTAAAACTAATCCTCACCGTCATCCTACCTCTAACCCTAAACTTCAATCTCACCCTCAACCCCACCCTCACCCTAACCCTAACCCGAACCATAACCCGAATCCTCACCCTCACCCTCATCCTAAACCTCTCCCTAACCCTAATCCTAAACCTAAACCTAAACCTTATCATAACCCTAAACCTCAACCTCACCCTAACCCTAACCCTAACCCTCACCCTCACACTCACCATAACCCTCACCCTCAACCTTACACTCACCCTAAACCTCATCCCAACCCTCACCCTACCCCTAAACCTAACCCTCAACCGAACCCTTACACTCAATCTACCACTAAGTCTAACCCTAACACTAACTCTCACACTAAACCTCACCCTAAATATCACCCTACCATTAACCCAAACCCTAACTCTCACCCTAACCCTAACCCTCACCCTCACCCTCAGCCTAACCCTCAGCCAAAAGCCTAACCCTAACCATAACCCTCAGAGTCACCCTCACCCTAACCCTAACCCAAAGCCTCACCCTCACCCTAAACCTCACCCTAAACCTAACACAAACCCTTAAACCAACCCTCACCCTCATAAATGTCATAAATATCATAAATAAATAAATATCATAAATATCACCATAACCCTAACACTCACCCTAATCCGCACCATAACCCTAACACTAAGCCTCACACTAAAGCTAAACCTCACCCTCACTCTAACCCTAACCCTAAACGTAAACCTAACCCTCACCCTCATCTAACCCTCACTCTAACCCAAACCCTAACCCTCACACTAACCCTCAACCACAGCCTCACCCTAAATCTAACCGTAATGCTCACACTCAACATAACTCTAAACCTCACACTCACCCTCAACCTCAGCTTAAACCTAAGCCTAACAATAAAGCAAATCCTAAACCTCACACTCACCCTCAACCTAAATCTAATCCTAACCCTAAACCTAACCCTCTCACTCACCCTCACCCTCAACCTAACACTAACCCAAACCATCAACCGAAACTTCACCCTCACCCTAACCCTAACCCTCACCCTCAACCTAAACATCAACCTAAACCTAACCCTCACCCTCACGCTAAACCTAACCCCAAGTCTCAACCTTACCCTAACCATAACCCAAACCCTCTACTGAACCTTGACACTCACCCTCACCCTAATCCTCACTCTCACCCTAAACATCACCCTAAACCTAACCCTCACCCTTACCGTCATCTTATCCCTAACCCTCATAATAACCCTAAACCTCAGCTAACCTAACCCTCAACCTAACCCTTACCCTCACCCTAACACTAAGCCTAAACCTAACATGAACCCTCACAGTAACCCTAAACCTCACCTTAACCCTAACCCTCACACTATCCCTAACCCTCAACCTAAACCTAACCCTAAACCTCACCCTAACCCTAATCATCACCCTCACCCTCACCCTCAGCCTAACCCTCAGCCTAAAGCCTAACCCTAACCCTAACCCTCACAGTCACCCTCACCCTAACCCTAAACCTAAGCCTCACCCTCACACTCAACCTCACCCTAAACCTAAAGCAAACCCTCAAACCAACCTTCAGCCTCACCCTAAACATCACCCTTACCCTAACTCTCACCCTAATCCATACCAAAACCCTAACCCTCACCCTAACACTAACCCTCACCCTCACCCTAACCCTAACCCTCACCCTAATCCTAACCCTCACCCTCATCTAACCCTCAGCCTAACCCACATCCTAAACCTCACCCTAACCCTCAACCTCACCCTCAACCTAAACCTAATCCTAATGCTCACACACAACCTAACCCTAACCCTCACACTCACCCTCTCCCTCAGCTTAAACCTAAGCCTAACAATAACCCTAACCCTAAACCTCACACTCACCCTCATCCTAAAACTAACCCTAACCTAATCCTAACCCTCTCACTCACCCTCACACTCCCCCTAACCCTAACCCAAACCCTCAACCTAAACATCACCCTAAACCTAACCCTCACCCTAACCCTTAGCCTAACCCTCACCCTAAACCTAACCCTCATCCTCACCCTCACCAACAGGCTCACCCTAAACCTAATCCTAACAATAACCCTCACCTTCACCCTCAACATAACCCTACCCCTAACGCTAACCCTCACCCTAAACCTAAACTCCAACCTAACACTAAACCTCACCATAAACCTAATCCTCAACCTAAAATAACCCTCACCCTAACCCTAACCCTCATGCTCACAGTCACCCTCAGCCTAAACCTAAACCTAAGCCTAACCCTATACCTAATCCTCACACTAACCATCACCCTAAACCTAACCCTAAGTCTCATCCTCACCCTCAACCTCACCCTAACCCTAACCCAAACCTTCAACTGAACTCTCACCCTCGATCTCACCCTAACCCTCACCCTCACCCTAAACATCACCCTAACCCTAACTCTCACCCTTAACCTCACCATATCCCTAAACCTCATACTAACCCTAAACCTACCCTAAACCTAACCCTCAACCTAACCCTTACCCTCACCCTAACACTAAGCCTAAACCTAACATGAACCCTCACAGTAACCCTAAACCTCACCCTAACCTTAACCCTCACCCTAACCCTAACTCTCACTCTAACCCTAACCGTAACCCAAACCCTCACCCTCATAATAACTTTACACCTAAACCTAATCCTAACAATAACCCTAACGCTAACCCTAACCCTCACCCTCTGCATAACCCTCACCCTAAACCTAACAATCACCCTAACCCTCACCCTCACCCTTAGGCTCGGTCTAAGCCTAAGACAAAGACTAAGACTAAACCTTACCCTACCACACACCCTCACCCTAACCCTAAAAGTAACACTCACCTTAACCCTAACCCTCACACTAACCCTCACCCTTACACTAACACTAACCATAAACCTCTCCCAAACCCTAACCCTAAACCTCACCCTAACCCTCACCCTTCGCCTAACACAAAGAATATACCTAACCCCAACCCTAACCCTAAAACTAACCCTAAACCTAAACCTCACCCTAACCCTCACTCTAACCATGACCCTAACCATCACCCTCACCCTAGCCCATACCCTAACCCTAAGCCTAATTCTAACCCTCACCTTAACCCTCACTCTAACCCTAACCCCAACCCTCACCCTAACCCTAACCCTCAGTTCACCCTCACCATAACTCTAATCCTAAACCTAACCCTAAACATAACCCTCACACTCACCCTCACCTTAACCCTAATCCTAATCCTAACCTTAACCCTAACACTCACCCCCAGCCTAAACCTCACCCTAAACCTAACCCTAACCCTAACCCTAACACGCACCCTAACACTAACTCTAAACCTAAATGTCACCCTAACCCTAAACTTCACCCTAACACTTACCTTCACACTAAAACTAAAGTTAACCCGAACACTAACCCTCACACTAACCCTAACCAACACCCTAAACTTAAAACTCACCCTAAGCCTAACCCTAACCCTAAACCTTGCTCTAACTCTAACTATTACCCTAACCCTAACCTTCACCCTAACCGTAACCCCCACCCTCATCATCAAGCTGGGCCTTAGTCTAAGAATAAGCCTAAGACTAACCCTACCCTCACAATCACCCTCACCCTCACCCTAACCGTAACCCTAACCCTAACCCTAACCCTCACACTAACCCGCACCCTAACGCTAACCCTAAACCTAAACCAAACCCTCACCCTTACCGTCACCCTAACCCTAACGTTCAACATTACCATAACACTCACCCTCAGCATAACCCTCATCTTAACCTTTACTGTCCCCCTCACCCTAACCCTCACCCTAACTGTAACCCTAACCATCACCCTAACCCTAACCCTCACCCTCACCTTCAGCCTCAGCCTAACCCTAAGCCTAAGCCTAACCTTAACCCTAAACATCAACCTCATCCTAGCCCTCACCCTAACCCTAATCCTAACCCTAACCCTCATCCTAACCCTCAACTTAACACTGTCTCAACCTCACCCTAACTCTAACCCAAACCCTCAACTGAACCCTCACCCTCACACTCACCATAACACTCACCCTCACCCTAAACATCACCCTAACCCTAACACTCACACTTACCCTCACACTAGCCCTAACCCTCAAACTAACCCTAAACCTCACCCTAACCTAACCCTCAACCTAACCCTTACCCTCACCATAACACTAAGCCTAAACCTAACATGAAACCTCAGAGTAACCCTAAACCTCACCCTAACCCTAACCCTCACACCATCCCTAACCCTCACCCTAACCCTAACCCTAAACCTCACCCTAACCCTGACATTCACCCTCATCCTAGCCCTCACCCTAACCCTAATCCCAACCCTAACCCTCATCCTAACCCTCAACCTAACCATAACCCTAACCATCACTCAAAAGCTAATCCTCATCCCCAAACTCACCCTCAGCCTAACTCTAACCCTCAGCCTAACCCACACCCTAAACCTAACCCTAATCCTAACCCTCACCCTCAGCCTCACCCTCACTGTAAACTTAACCCTAACCATAAAACTAACAATAACCCTAACCCTAAAACTAATCCTAACCCTCACCCTCACCCTAACCCTAAAACTAACCCTCACACTAATCGTAACCCTCACCCTCAAAGTAACTCTAACCCTAACCGTAAACCTCAACCTAACGCTAACCCTAACACTCACCCTCATCCTAACCCACACCCTAACCCTAAAACCCTAATCCTCATCCTAAACCTAACCCTCTCCCTCAAACTCATGCTCGGCCTAAGCGTAAGCCTAAGACTAAGTCTAACCTTAAACTTCACACTCACCTTAACCCTCACCCTAACCCTAACACTAACCCTCACCCTCACCCTAGCCTATAATCTAACCCTAAGTCTAAGCCTAACCCTCACCCTAAGTCTAAACATAAACCTAACCCTCACACTCACCCTCACCATAACCCTAACTGTAACACTAACCCTAACCCTAAAACTAACCCTCACCGTAATTCTAACTCTAACCCTAAACCTCATCCTCACCCTAACCGTAACCTTCACCCTCACCCTCACCCTCCACCTAACACTAAGACTATCCCTAAACCCAAACCTAACCCTAACACTAACCCTAAACCTAACCCTCACACTAACCCTCACCCTAACCATGACCCTAAACCTCACCCTCACCCTAGCCCATAACTTAACCATAAGCCTAATCCTAACCCTCACCCTGACCCTTTCTAACCCTAACCACAACGCTCACCCTAACCCTAACCCTCACCCTGACCCTCACCCTCAACCTTAACCTAAGCCCAACCCTAACCCTAACCCTAAACATCACACTCACCCTAACCCTAATCCTAACCCTAAACTTAACACTCACCCTCACCCTAACCCTATCTCTAACACTAAGCCTAACCATAACCCTCACCCTCAGCCTCACCCTAACCCTAACCCTCACCCTCAACCTCACCCTCAGCCTAACTCTAAGCCTAACTCCAAACCTAACCCTAAACCACACCCTCACCCTCACCCTAACCCCAAAACTAACCCTAACCCTAACCCTAACCCTCCTCCTAACTCTCAGCATAACCATAAACCTAACACTAATAGGAACACTAACCCTTAACCTCATCCTAAACCTAACCGTACTCCTCACGCTCACCGTTATTCTAACCCTAACCCTAATGATAACACTAACCCTAACCCTCACCCTCAGCTTCAAACTAACCCTAACCCTCACCCTCAACCTCACCCTCAGCCTAACCCTAAGCCTAACCTCAACCCTAACCCTTAACCACACCCTCACACTCACCCTAACCCTAATCCTAACCCTAACCCTAACCCTAACCCTCCTCCTAACTCTCACCCTAACCCTAACCCTAACTCTAACCCTAACCCTAACCCTAACCCTAACCCTAATCCTCACCCTCACGGTTATTCTAACCCTAACCCTAACCATAACACTAACCCTAACCCTAACCCTAACCCTCACCTTCACCGTAACCCAAACCCTCTTCCAAACCCTAACCCTAACCCTAAACGTCACCCTAAGAATAAGCCTAACCCTCACCCGCAGCCTCACCCTCAACATAAGATTAACGCTAAACATAACACTAACAATAACCCTAACCATATCCTTAATCCTAACCCTCACCATAACCCTAACCCTAACCCTAACCCTCAACCTAACCCTAAACCTCACCTTCAATGTAACACTAACCCTAACCCTAACTTCACCCTAATGCTAACCCTAACCCTCACCCTCACTCTAGCCCTCACAGTAACCCTAATCCTAACCATAAACCTCATCCTAACCCTCACCCAAACCCTAACACCCTAACCCTCACCCTTACCCTAACCCTCACCCACTCCCTTAAGCTCGGCCTAAGCCTAAGCCTAAACCTAAGACTAAACCTAACCCTCACACTCACCTTCACCCTAACCCTAACCATAACACTAACCCTAACTCTAACACTCACACTAACCCTAACCGTAAAACTCACCCTCATGCTCGGCCTAAGCCTAAGCCTAAGACTAAGTCTAACCCTAACCCTCACACTAACCCTCACCCTAACCCTAACACTAACCCTAACTCTAACCCTAAACCTCACCCTTACCCAAACACTAACTCTAACCCTATTCCTAACGCTAAGCCTCACCCTATCCCTAACCCTAACCCTCACCCTCACAGTAACTTTCAACCTAACCCTAATCCTTAACCCTAACCCTAACGCTAACCTTCACCCTGTCCATAACCCTAAACCTAACCCTAATCCTAAACCTCACACTTAGGCTCAGCCTAAACCTAAGCCTAAGCCTAAGACTAACGCTTACCCTCACACTCACCCTCACCCTAACCCTAAGAGTAACACTCACCCTAAACCTAACCCTCACACTAACCCTCACCCTAATGCTAACACTAACCCTAAACCTAACCCACACCCTAACAATAACCCTCACCCGCATCCCTAACCCTAACCGTAACCCTCACCCTCACCCTCCGCCTAACACTAATCCTATCCCTAACTCCAACCCTAAACATAACACTAACCCGAAACCTAACTCTCATCCTAACGCTCAACCTCACCCTAGCCCATACCCTAACCCTAAGCCTAATCCTAACCCTAACCCTAACCCTAACACTAAACCTAACCCTAAACCTAACCATAAACCTCACCCTCAGCCTCACCCTCACTGTAAACTTAACACTAACCTAACACTAACAATAACCTAAACCCTAACCCTAACCCTCACTGTAACCCTAACCTTAACCTTTAGTCTTACCCTCACCATAACCCTCACAATAACCGTAACCCTCAACTTAACCCTAACCCTAACCGTAACTCTCACCCTGACGCTCACCCTCAGCCTAACTTTAAACCTAACGCTACTCCTAACACTAACCCTCAACTTCACCCTCACACTAACCCTAACCCTAAACCTAAGCCTAACCCTCACATTCACCCTCACCCACACCCTAAGCCTCACTGTCACCCTCACACTCATCCTCACCCTAACCCTAACCCTAACACTAAACCTAACTCTAACCCTAAACCTCACCCTTACCCTAACCCTAACTCTAACCCTATCCCTAAACCTAAACTTCACCCTAACCCTAACCCTAACCCTCACCCTCACAGTAACTTTCAACCTAACCCTAATCCTACCAATAACCCTAACCCTAACGCTAAACCTCACGCTGTCCATACCCCTCACCCTAACCCTCACGCTCACCCTTAGGCTCAGCCTAAACCTAAGCCTAAGCCTAAGACTAAACCTTACCCTCACACTCACCCTCACCCTAACCCTAACAGTAACACTATCCCTAACCCTAACCCTCACCATCACCTTCACCCTCCGTCTAACACTAACCCCAACCCTAAACTTAACACTAACCCGAAACCTAACCCTCACCCTAACCCTCACCTTCACCCTAGCCCATAACTTAACCCTAAGCCTAATCCTAACCCTAACCCTAACCCTAACCCTAAACCTAACCATAAACCTCACCCTTAGCCTCACCCTCACCGCAAAATTAACACTAACCTAACACTAACAATAACCCTAACCCTAAACCTAACCCTCACTGTAACCCTAACCTTAACCTTTAGACTTACCCTCACCATAACCCTCATAATAACACTAACCCTCAACCTAACCCTAACCCTAACCGTCACCCTCACCCTCATGCTCACCCTCAGTCTAAATTTAAACCTAACGCTACTCCAAACACTAACCCTCAACTTCACCCTCACACTAACCCTAAACCTAACCCTAATCCTAACCCTCACACTCACCCTAACCCTAACCCTAACCCTCACCCTCACCTTAAACCTATCTCTCACCCTAACCATAAACCTCACAATCACCCTCACCCTCACCTCACCCTAACCATAAACCTAACACTAACCCTCACCCTGAACCTCACCCTAACCCTAATGCTAACTGTAAACCTCACACTCATCTTAAATCTCATGTTAATCCTTACTCTCACCATAAATCTAACACTAACCCTAACCCTCACCCTGACCCTAAACCTCACCCTAACCCTAACTCTAACCATAACCTTCACCTGAACCCTGAACCTAACCCTAACCCTAACCCTAACCCTCATCCTAAACCTCACCCTAACCCTAACCCTATCCCTATCCCTAACGTTAACCCTAACGCTCATCTTAACCATACCATACCCCTCAAACTAACACTCATCCTAAAGTTAACCCTAACAAAAACCCTCACCCTAACCCTAACCATAAAACTCAAACTAACCCTAATCCTCACCCAAATCCTCAGACTCATCCTAAGCCTAAACCTAACCCTAACCCTAATCTTAAACTAATCCTCACCCTCATCCTAACTCTAACCCTAACCTTCACTCTCAACCTCACCCTCACCCTCACCCGAACCATAACCCTCACCCTAACCCGAACCCTCACCCTAACCCTCATCCTAACCCTCTCCCAAACACTCATCCTTACCCTAAACCTAACCCTTACCATAACCCTAAACCTCACACTCACCCTAAACCTAACCCTAACCCTAAATCTCACACTCACAATAACCCTCATCATAAAACTTACTCTCACCCTAACCCTCATCCCAACCCTCAACATATCCCTAACCCTAACCCTCAACCTAACCCTTACACTCACTCTAACAATAAGCCTAACCCTACCACTAACTCTCACACTAACCCTCACCTTAAATATCACCTTATCATTAAGCCTAATTCTAACACTCACCCTAACCCTAACCCTCACCCTCACCCTCAGCCTAAAACTCAGCCTAAAGCATAACCCTAACCCTAAGCCTCAGAGTCACCCTCACCCTAACCCTAACCCTAAGCCTCACCCTCACCCTCAACCTCACCCTAAACCTAACACAAACACTCAAACTAACCCTCACCCTCACCATAAACATCACCGTAAACCTAACACTCACCCTAATCTGCACCATAACCCGAACCCTCACCCGAACGCTAACCCTCACCCTCACCCTAACCCTAACCCTCACTCTAAACCTAATCCTAACCCTCATCTAACACTCACCCTAAACCAAACCCTAACACTCACCCTAACCGTCAACCACACCCTCACCCTAAACCTAACCCTAATGCTCACACTCAACATAACCCTAAACCTCACACTCACCCCCACCCTCAGCTTAAATCTAAGCCGAACAATAAACCTAATCCTAACCCTCACACTCACGCTCACCCTAAACCTAATACTAACCCTAAACCTAACACTCTCACTCACCCTCACCCTCAACCTAACCCTAACGCAAACCCTCAACCGAAACTTCACCCTCACCCTAACCCTAACCCTCACCCTCAACATAAACATCACCCTAAACCTAACACTCACCCTAACCCTTAGCTTAACCCTCACCCTAAACCTAACCCTCACACTCACCCTCACTCTCAGGCTCACCTTAATCCTAATCCTAACCCTAACCCTCACCCTCACCCTCAACCTAACCCTACCCCTAACGCTAACCCTCACCCTAACACTAACCTCCAAACTAACACTAACCCTAAACCGAAACCTAACCCTAACCCAAACCCTAACACTCACCCCAACCCTTACGCTCACCCTTACCTCAAACCTAATTCTCACCATAACCCTAAACCTCAAGCTCACAGTCACCCTCAGCCTTACCCTAAACCTAAGCCTAACCCTATCCCTAAACCTCACAGTCACCCTCAGCCTAACCTTAATCGTAAACCTATCCCTAACCCTAACCCTCCTCCTAACTCTCACCCTAACTCTAACCCTAATACTATCACTAACATTATCCTAAAACTCACCCTAACCCTAACCTAATCCTCACCCTCACCCTGATTCTAACTCTAACCCTAACGATAACACTAACCCTCACCCTAACCCTAAACCTCACCCTCACCCTAAACCTATCCCTAAGTTTCAAGCTCACCCTAACCCTAAACCAAACCCTCAACTGAACCCTCACACTCACCGTCACCCTAACGCTCACCCTCACACTAAACATCACCCTAACCCTAACCCTCACCCTTACCCTCACCCTAGCCCTAACCCTCATACTAACCCTAAACCTCACCCTAACCTAATCCTCAACCTAACGCTTACCCTCACCCTAACACTAAGGCTAAACATAACATGAAGCCTCAGAGTAAACCTAAACCTCACCCTAACCCTAACTCTCACCCTCTTCTAACCCTCACCCTAACCCTCACCCTAACCCTCACCCTAACCCTCAACCACACCCTCACCCTAAACCTAAGGCTCCCACTCAACATAACCCTAAACCTCACACTCACCCTCACCCTCAGCTTAAACCTAAGCCTAACAATAAACCTAAATCTAACTCTCACACTCACCCTCACCCTAAACCTAATCCTGACCCTAAACCTAACCCTCTCACTCACCCTCAACCTAAACCTAACCCAAACCCTCAACCGAACCTTCAACCTCACCCTAACCCTAACCCTCACCCTCAACCTAAACATCACCCTATACCTAACACTCACCCTAACCCTTAGCCTAACCCACCCCCTAAACCTAACCATCACCCTCAGCCTCACCCTCAGGCTCACCTTAAACCTAATCCTAACCCTAACTTCAACCTCACCCTCAACCTAACCATACCCCTAATGCTAACCCTCACCCTAACACTAACCTCCTACCTAAACCTAACCCTAAACCTAACGCTAATCCTCACCCAAACCCTAACACTCACCCCAACCCTTACCCTCACCCTAACCCCAAACTTAATGCTCACCATAAGCCTAACACTCAAGCTCACAGTCACCCTAAGCCTAACCCTAAACCTAATCCTAACCCTATCCCTAAAACTCACACTCACCCTCACCCTAACCCTAATCGTAACCCTAACCCTAACCCTAACCCTCCTCCTAACTCTCACCCTAACCCTAACCCTAACACAATCACTAACATTAAGCCTAAACCTCACCCTAACCCTAACCCTAATCCTCAACGTCACCATTATTCTAACCCTAACCCTAACGATAACACTAACCCTAACCTTTACCCTAACCCTCACCCTCACCCTAACCCTAATGCTAAGTCTCAACCTCACCCTAACCCTAACCCAAACCCACAACTGAACCCTCACCCTAACCCTAACCCTAAACCTCAACCTCACCCTAAACCTAACCCTAAGTCTCAAGCTCACCCTAACCCTAACCCAAACCCACAACTGAACCCTCACCCTCACCGTCACCCTAACCCTCACCCTCACCCTAAACATCACCATAACCATGACCCTCACCCTTACCCTCAACCTAACCCTAACCCTCATACTAACCCTAAACCTCACCCTAACCTAACCCTCAACGTAACCCCTACCCTCACCCTAACTTTAAGCGTAAACCTAACATGAACCCTCACATTAACCCTAAAACTCACCCTAACCCTAACCCTCACCCTCAACCTCACCCTCCGCCTAACACTAAGACTATCCCTAATCCCAACCCTAACCTTAACACTAACCCTAAACCTAAGCCTCACACTAACCCTCACCCTAAACCTGACCCTAACCCTCACCCTCACCCTAGCCCATACCTTAAACCTAAACCTAATCCTAAACCTCACCCTAACCCTCACCCTCAGCCTAAACTTAAGCCTAACCCTAACACTAACCCTAAACCTCAACTCACCCTAACCCTTATCCTAACCCTAATCTTAACCCTCACCCTCACCCTAACTCTAACTCTAACACTAAGCCTAACCCTATCCCTCACCCTCAGCCTCAACCTAACCCTAACCGTCACCCTCAACCTCACCCTCAGCCTAACCCTAAGCCTAACCACAATCCTAACCCTAAACCACACCCTCACCCTCACCCTAACCCTAATCCTAACCCTAACCCTCCTCCTAACTCTCACCCTAACCCTAACCCTAACCCTAACACTAACACTAACCCTTAACCTCATCCTAACCCTAACCCTAATCCTCACCCTCACTGTTATTCTAACCCTAATCCTAACGATAACACTAACCCTAACCCTAACCCTAACCCTAACCCTCACCCTCACCTTAAACCAAACTCTCCTCCTAACTCTAACCCTAACCCTAACCCTAAACGTCACCCTAACCCTAACCCTAATGCTCACCCTCAGCCTCACCCTCAGCATAAGCTTAACCCTAACCATAACACTAACAATAACCCTAACCATATCCCTAATTCTAACCCTCACCATCACCCTAACCCTAAACCTAACCCTCACCCTAACCCTAAAACTCATCCTCAATGTAACCCTAACCCTAACCCTAACTTCACCCTAATGCTAACCCTAATCCTCATCCTCACACTAGCCCTCACCCGAACCTTAATCCTAACCCTTAACCTCATCCTAACCCTCACCCAAATCCTAACACCCAAACCCTAACCCTAACCCTAACTCTCACCCTCACCCTCACCCTCCGCTTAACACTAAGACTATCCCTAACCCCAACCTTAACCCTAACACTAACCTTAAACCTAAACCTCACCCTAACCCTGACCCTAACCCTAACCCTCACCCTCACCCATATGCTCGGCCTAAGCCTAAGCCTAAGACTGACCCTAACCCTCACACTCAATTTCACCCTAACCATAACCCTCACACTAACCCTAACCCTAAAATTCTCCCTCATGCTAGGCCTAAGCCTAAGCCTAAGCCTAAGCCTAAGCCTAACCCTAAAACTCACACTAACCCTCACCCTAAACCTAACCCTAACACTAACCCTAAATCTAACCCCAAACCTCACCCTTACCCTAACCCTAACTCTAACCCTATCCCTAAACCTAAACCTCACACTATCCCTATCCCTAACCCTCACTGTCACAGTAACTTTAAACCTAAACCTAATCCTACCAATAACCCTAACCCTAACGCTAACCCTCACCTTGTCTATATCCCTCACCCTAACCCTAACCCTCACCCTCACTCTTAGGCTCAGCTTAATCCTAAGCTTTAGCCTAAAACTAACCCTTACCCTTACACTCACCCTCACCCTAACCCTAAGAGTAACACTCACCCTAACCCTAACCCTTACACTAACCCTCACCCTAATGCTAACACTAACCCTAAACCTCACCCGCACCCTAACCCTAACCCTCACCTTCAACCTCACCCACCGCTTAACACTCAGCCTATCCCTCACACCAACCCTAAACCTAACACTAACCCTAAACCTAACCCTCACCCTAACCCTCACCCTCACCCTAGCCCATACCCTAACCCTAAGCCTAATCCTAACCCTCACCCTAACGCTAACTCTAACCCTAACCCCAACACTCACCCTAAAATTAACCCTCACCCTCACCCGCACCATAACACTAATCTTAACCCTAACCCTAAACCTCACCATAACCTTAACCCTAACAATAACCCTAACCCTAAACCTAACCATAAACTTCACCCTCAGCCTCACCCTCAACGAAAATGTAACACTAACCCTAACCCTAACCCTCACTGTAACCCTAACCTTAACCTTTAGCCTTACCCTCACCATAACACTCACACTAACCCTAACCCTCAACCTAGCCCGAACCCTAACCCTAACCGTCACCCTCACCCTCACGCCCAACCTCAGCCTAAATTTAAACCTAACGCTACTCCTAAAACTAACACTCAAGTTCACCCTCACACTAACCCTAACCCTAACCCTAACCCTCACACTCACCCTCACCCACACCCTAAGCCTCACTGTCACCCTCACGCTCACTCTCACTGTAACCCTAACCCTAACCCTCACGCTAAACCTATCTCTCACCCTAACCATAAACGTAACAATCACCCTCAACTTCACCTCACCCTAACCCTAAACCTCACCCTAACCCTCACCCTAAACCTCACCCTAAGCCTAATGCTAACTCTAACCCTCACACTCTCCCTGAACCTCACGCTAACCCTTACTCTCACAATAAAGCTAACACTAACGCCAACCCTCACACTGACCCTAAGCCTCACCCTAAACCTAACCCTAACCATAACCCTAACGCTAACCCTAACGTTCACCTTAACCATAACCATACCCCTCAAACTAACTCTCATCCTAAACTTAACCCTAACCCAAACCCTCACCCTAACCCTAACCCTAACTTTCAACCTAACCCTAATCTTCACCCTCACGCTAACTCTCATCCTAACCCTCTCCCTAACCCTCATCCTAACCCTAACCTTAGCCCTTACATGACCCTAAACCTCACCCTCACCCTAACCCTAACCCTAACCCTCACACTCACCATAATCCTCACCCTAAACCTTACCCTCACCCTAACCCTCATCCCAACCCTCACACTATCCCTAACCCGAACCCTCAAGCTAACCCTTACACTCACTCTAACACTAAGCCTAACCCTAACAATAACTCTCACACCAACCCTCACCCTAAATATCACCCTATCATTAACCCTAACCCTAAAACTCACCCTAACCCTAACCCTCACCCTCACCCTCAGCCTAACCCTCAGCCTAAAGCCTAACCCTAACCCTAACCCTCAGAGTCACCCTCACCCTAACCCTAACCCTAAGCCTCACCCTCACCCTCAACCTCACCCTAAACCTAACGCAAACCCTCAAACCAACCCTCACCCTCACCATAAACATCACCGTAACCCTAACACTCACCCTAATCCGCACCATAACCCGAACCCTCACCCTAACGCTAACCCTCACCCTGACCCTAACCCTAACCCTTACCCTAACCCTAACCCTCACCCTCATCTAACCCTCACCCTAACCCAAACCCTACCCTCACCCTTACCCTCAACCACACCCTCACCATAATCCTAACCCTAATTCTCACACTCAACATAACACTAAACCTCACACTCACCCTCACCCTCAGCTTAAACCTAAGCCTAACAATAAACCTAACCCTAACACTCACACTCAACCTCACCCTAAACCGAATCCTAACGCTAAACCTATCCCACTCACTCACCCTCACCCTCAACCTAACCCTAACCCAAACCATCAACTGAAACTTCACCCTAAACCTAACCCTAACCCTCACGCTCAACCTAAACATCACCCTAAACCTAACCCTCACCCTAAACCTTAGCCTAACCCTCACCCTAACCCTAACCCTCACCCTCACCCTCACCCTCAGGCTCACCTTAAACCTAATCCTAACCCTAATCTTCACCCTCACCCTCAACTTAAACCTACCCCTAACGCTAACCCTCACCCTAACACTAACCACCAAACTAACCCTAACCCTAAACCTAACGCTAACCCTCACCCAAACCCTAACACTCACACCAACCCTTACCCTCACCCTAATCCCAAACCTAATGCTCACCATAACCCTAACACTCAAGCTCACAGTCACCCTCAGCATAACCCTAAACCTAAGCCTATCCCTAAACCTCACACTCACCCTCATCCTAAACCTAATCCTAACCCTAACCCTAACCCTCCTCCTAACTCTCACCCTAACCCTAACCCTAACACAATCACTAACATTAAGCCTAAACCTCACCCTAACCCTAACCCTAATCCTCACCCTCAACGTTATTCTAACCCTAACCCTAACGATAACACTAACCCTAACCCTAACCCTAACCCTCACCCTCACCCTCAACCTAACCATAAGCCTCAACCTCACCCTAACCCTAACCCAAATATTCAACTAAACGCTCACCCTCACCTTCTCCCTCACCCTAACCCTCACCCTCACCGTAAACATCACCCTAACCCTAAACCTCAACCTTACCCTCACCCTAGCCCTAACCCTCATACTAACCCTAAACCTCACCCTAACGTAACCCTCAACCTAACCCTTACCTTCACCCTAACACTAAGCCTAAACCTAACATGAGCCCTTAAAGTAACCCTAAACCTCACCCTAACCTTAACCATCACACTATGCCTAACCCTCACCCTAACCCTAACCTAACCCTCACCCTAACCCTAATCATCACCCTCACCCTAACCCTAACCCTAAGCGTCACCCTCACACTCAACCTCACCCTAAACCTAACGCAAACCCTCAAACCAACCCTCACCCTCACCATAAACATCACCGTAAACCTAACACTCACCCTAATCGGCACCAAAACCCTAACCCTCACCCTAACGATAACCCTCACCCTCACCCTAACCCTAACCCTCACCCTAATCCTAACCCTCACCGTCATCTAATCCTCACCCTAACCCAAACCCTAAACCTCTCCCTAACCCTCAACCTCAACCTCACCATAAAACTAACCGTAATGCTCACACTCAACATAACCTTAACCCTCACACTCACCCTAACGCTAAGCTTAAACCTAAGCCAAACAATAACCCTAACCCTAACCCTCACACTCACCCACACCCTCAAACTAACCCTAACCCTAATCCTAACCCTCTCACTCACCATCAGACTCACCCTAACCCAAACCCAAACCCTCAACCTAAACATCACCCTAAACCTAACCCTCACCCTAACCCTTAGCCTAACCCTCACCCTAACCCTAACCCTCACCCTCACCCTCACCAACAGGCTCATACTAAACCTATTCCTAACTCTAAAACTCACTCTCATCCTCAACCTAACCCTACCCCTAATGCTAACCCTCACTCTAAACCTAACCCTAAACCTCACCCTTAACCTAACCCTCAACCTAACCCTAAACCTCACCCTAACCCTAAACCTCATGCTCACAGTCACACTCCACCTAACACTAAACCTAAACCTAAACCTATCCCTAATCCTCACACTCACCCTCACCCTGAACCCAACCCTAAGTCTCACCCTCACCCTCAACCTCACCCTAACCCTAACGCAAACCCTCAACTTAACCCTCACCCTCACACTCACCATAACCCTCACCCTCACCCTAACATCACCCTAACCCTAACCCTCACCCATACCCTCACCCTAGCCCTAACCCTCATACTAACCCTAAACCTCACCCTAAACCTAACACTCAACCTAACACTTACCCTCACCCTAACACTAAGCCTAAACTTAACATGAACCCTCACACTATCCCTAAAACTCACCCTAACCCTAAACCTCATATTAACCCTAACCCTCAGCCTAACCCTAACCCTATCCCTCACCCTAACCCTCACTCTAACCCTAACCCTGACCCTAACCCTCACCCTGTCCATAACCCTCATCCTAACCCTAACCCTGACCCTAACCCTAACCCTCACCCTCTCCCTTAGGCTCGGACTAAGCCTAAGCCTAAGACTAAAACTAACCCTTACACTCACACTGACCCTCACCCTATCCCTAAAAGTAACAGTCACCCTAACCCTAACCCTCACACTAACCCTCACCGTAACACTAACACTAACCATAAACCTCACCCAAACTCCAAACCTAACCCTCACCCTCACCCTCACCCTCCGCCTAACACTAAGACTATCCCTGACCCCAACCCTAACCCTAAAACTAACCCTAAACCTAACCCTCACCCTAACCCTCACTCTAACCCTGACCGTAACCCTCACCCTCACCTTAGCCAATACCCTAACCCTAACCCTAAACCCAACCCTCACCATAACCCTAACCCTCACTTCACCCTCACCATAACTCTAATCCTAACCTTAACCCTAACCCTAACCCTCACACTCACCCTCACCTTAACCCTAATCCTAATCCTAACCCTAACCCTAACACTCACCCCCACCCTAAACCTCACGCTAACCCTAACCCTAACACTAACCATAACCCTAACCCTCACCCTACACTAACTCTAATCCTAAACCTCACCTTAACCCTAAACCTCACCCTAACACTTACCTTCACACTAAAACTCACCTTAACTCGAACACTAACCCTCACACTAAACCTAACCATCACCCTAAACTTAAAACTCACCCTAACCCTAACCCTAAACTTCAACCTTGCCCTAACCCTAACCATTACCCTAACCCTATCACTCACCTTAACCGTAACCCCCACCCTCAACCTCAAGCTGGGCCTAAGCCTAAGCATAAGCCTAAGACTAACCCGAACCCTCACACTCACCCTCACCCTAACCCTAATCGTAACCGTAACCCTAACCGTAACCCTCACACTAACCCTCACCCTAACGCTAACACTAACCCCATCCCTAACCCTCACCTAACCCTCACCCTAACCCTTAACCTTCACCATTACCATAACACTCACCCTCAGACTAACCCTCACCTTTACCCTTACTGTCACCCTCACCCTAACCCTCACCCTAACCATAATCATCATTCTAACACTCACCCTAACTGTAACCCTAACCATCACCCTAACCGTAACCCTCACCCTCAACTTCAGCCTCAGACTATCCCTAAGCCTAAGCCTAACCCTAACCTAAACATCACCCTCATCCTAGCCCTCACCCTAACCCTAATCCTAACCCTAACCCTCATCATAACCCTCAACCTAACCATAACCTTAACCATCATTCAAAAGCGAATTCTCATCCCCATTATCACCCTCAGCCTAATCCTAAGCCTAAGCCTAACCCTAACCCTAATCCACACACTCACCCTCACTGTAACCCTAATCCTAAACCTAACCCTAACCCTAAACCTAATCCTAAACCTCACCCTCACCCTAACCCTAACCCTAATGCTCACCCTAACCCTAACCCTCACCCTCAAAGTAACCCTAACCCTAAACCCCATCCTAACGCTAACCCTAACCCTCACCCTCATTGTAGCCCTCACTTAACCCTAATCCTAACCCTAAACCTCATCCTAACCCCCACCCTAACCCTAAAACCCTAACCCTCATCCTAACCCTAACACTCTCCCCCTCACACTCATGTTCGGCCTAAGCCTAAGCCTAAGACTAAGACTAACCGTAACCCTCACACTCACCCTAACCCTCACCCCAACCCTAACACTAACCCTCACCCTCACCTTAGCCCATACTCGAACCCTAAGCCTAAACCTAACCCTCACCCTTACCCTCACTCTCACCCTCACCGTAAGTCTAATCCTAACCCTAACCCTCACACTCACCCTCTTCCTAAACCTAATTGTAACACTAACCCTAACCCTAACACTAACCCTCACCCTAATGCTAACTCTAACCCTAAACCTCATCCTCACCCAAAACCTAACCCTCACCCTCACCTTCACCTTCTGCCTAACACTAAGCCTATCCCTAACCCCAGCCCTAACACTAACACTAACCCTAAACCTAACTCTCACACTAACCCTCAAACTAAACCTCACCCTAACCCTCAACCTCAACCTCACCCTAAACCTAACCCTAATTCTCACACTCAACATAACCATAACGGTCACACTCACACTCACCCTCAGCTTAAACATAAGCCTAAAAATAACCCTAACCCTAAACCTCACACTCACCCTCACCCTAAACCTAAACCTAACCATAAACTTAACCCTCACACTCACCCTCACCCTCACTCTAACCCTAACCGAAACCCTCAACCGAACCCTCACCCTCACCCTCAATCTAACCCTAACCCTCACCCTAACCCTCAAACTAACCCTACCCTTAACGCTAACACACATCCTAACCCTAATCTCCAACCTAATCCGATCCCTAACCCTAACACTAAGACTAAACCTAACATAAACCCTCAAAGTAACCCTAAAACTCACCCTAACCCTAACCCTCACACTAACCCTAAACCTAACCCTAACCCTAACACTAAACCTACCCTTCACCCTACCCCTCACTCTAACCCTAAACCCAACCCTAACCCTCACACTCACCGTCACCCTAACACTCACCCAACCCTAACACTCAACCAAACCCTAACCCTCATACTCTCCCGAACCCTAAGCCTCACACTATCACTCACACTCATCCTCAACCTAAACCACACCCTAACCCTAACCCTCACCCTAACCTCACCCTTACCCTCAACCTAACCCTCACCCTCAACCTAACACAAACCATAACCGTAACCCTAAACCTCCCCCTAATCCTCACCCTAACCCTATGCCTAACCCTCACCATCACGCTAACCTTTAACATTACCCTCAGCCTAACCCTCACACAAACCCTAACCCTCAACCTAACCCTAACTCTAACCGTCACCCTCACCCTCAGCCTAACTGTAAACCTAACCCTACTCCTAACACTAACATTCACCTTCACCCTCACACTAACCCTAATCCTAAACCTAACCCTAAGTCTAAGCCTCACACTCACCCTCACCGTCACCCTGACCCTAAGCCTCACTGTCACACTCACACTCACCCTCACCCTAACACTAACCATAACTCTAACCCTAAACCTCACCCTAACCCTAAACCTAACACTCACCCTCAATCTAAACTTTAACCTTACCCTCACCCTAACCCTCACCCTAACCCTAACCCTCACCCTAACCCTAACCCTCACGCTCACCATACACCTCACCCTAACCCTAATCCTAACCCTAACCCTCACCCTAAACCTAACCCTCAACTTAACCCTAACCTTCACCCTCATCTAAACCTCACCCTAACCCAACCCTAACCCTCACTCTAACCCTCACCTTAACCCTAACCCTAACACTAAACAAACCCTAACACTCACCCTAACCATCACACTAACCCTAATGCTAACCCTAATCCTAACCATAACCCTCACCCTAAACCTAAACCTCAACCTAACCCTAACCCTCACACTCATCTAACCCTCACCCTAACCCAACCCTAACCCTCACCCTAACCCTCACCCTAACCCTAACCCTCACCCTAACCTAACCCTAACACTCACCCTAACCCTCACACTAGCCCTAATGCTAACCCTAACCCTCACCCTCACACTAACCCATCAAACTAACCCTTAAACTCACACTAACCCTAACCTTAACACTAACCCTCAACCTCAACCTAAACCTCAGCCAAACCCTAACCCTCACCCCAACACTTACCCTCACCCTAACTCTCATCCTAACGCTAACCCTAACGCTAAACCTCACTGCACCCGCATCCTCACCTTAAACGTAACCCTAACACTAACCCTAACAATACCCTCACACTAACCATAACCCTGACACTAACCTTCACCCTCAACCTCACCCTAACCCTCACCCTCATCTTAACGCTAACCATAACCCTAACCCTGAACCTCACCCTAACCCTCACCCTAACCCTAAACCTAACCCTCACCCTCTCCCTAACCTTTAGCCTTATCCTCACCCTAACCCTCACACTAAACCTAACCCTCACCCTAACCCTAACCCTAACCGTCACCCTCATCCTCACGCTCAACCTCAGCCTAACTTTAAACCTAAAGCTACTCCTAACACTAACCCTCAACTTCACCCTCACACTAACCCTAACCCTAACCCTAAGCCTAACCCTCACACTCACCCTCACACACAACCTAAGCCTCACTGTCACCCTCACGCTCACCCTCACCCTAACCCTAACCCTAACCCTCACGCTAAGCCTATCTCTCACCCTAACCATAAACCTCACAATTACCCTCACCCTCACCTCACCCTAACCCTAAACCTAAACCTAACCCTTACCCTAAACGTCACCCTAACCCTAATGCTAACTCT
Organism: Dipodomys merriami; assembly: GCF_024711535.1. Lineage (NCBI taxonomy): Eukaryota > Metazoa > Chordata > Mammalia > Rodentia > Heteromyidae > Dipodomys > Dipodomys merriami. The sequence continues at coordinate 4,192,031 of NW_027206346.1, forward strand.
AAACCTCACACTCACCCTAAACCTCACGCTAACCCTTACTCTCACCGTAAATCTAAACCTAACCCTAACCCTCACTCTGACCGTAACCCTCACCCTAAACATAATCCTAACCCTAGCCCTCACCCTCACCCTCAACCTAACCCTACCCCTAACGCTAACCCTCACCCTAAACCTAAACTCCAACCTAACCCTAACCCTAACCCTACCACTAAGCCTCACCCTAAACCTAACCCTCATCTTAACCCTAACCCTCAACCTCACAGTCACCGTCAGCCTAACCCTAAAGCTAAGCCTAACCCTATCCCTAATCCTCACACTCACCATCACCCTAAACCTAACCCTAAGTCTCACCCTCACCCTCAACCTCACCCTAAACCTAACCCAATCCCTCAACTGAACCCTCACCCTCACCCTAACACTCACCCTAACCCTAACTCTCACACTCACCATAACCCTCAAATTAAACCTTACCCTCACCCTAACCCTGATCCCAACCCTCACCCTATCCCTAATCCTAACCCTCAACCTAAAACTTACACTCACTCTAACACTAAGCCTAACCCTAACACTAACTCTCACACTAACCCTCACCCTAAATATCACCCTATCATTAACCCTAACCCTATCCCTAACCCTCACCCTCACCCTCAGCCTAACACTCAGCCGAAAGCCTATCCCTAACCCTGACCCTCAGAGTCACCCTCACCCTAACCCTAACCCTAAGCCTCACCCTCACCCTAAACCTCACCCTAAACCTAACGCAAACCCTCAAACCAACCCTCACCCTCACCATAAACATCACCGTAACCCTAACACTCACCCTAATCCGCACCATAAACCTCACCCTCACCCTAACGCTAACCGTCACCTTCACCCTAACACTAACCCTCAAACTAACCCTCAACCTCACCCTCACCCTAAACCTAACCCTAATGCTCACACTCAACATAACCCTAACCCTCACTCTCACCCTCACCATCAGCTTAAACCTAAGCCTAACAATAACCCAAACCCTAACCCTCACACTCACCCTCACCCTAAAGCTAACCCTAACCCTAATCCTAACCCTCTCACTCACCCTCACACTCACCCTAACCCTAACCCAAACTCTCAACCTAAACATCACCCTAAACCTAACCTTCACCCTAACCCTTAGCCTAACCCTCAACTTAACCCTAACCCTCATCCTCACCCTCACCCACAGGCTCACCCTAAACCTAATCCTAACCCTAGCCCTCCCTCTCCCCCTCAACATAACCCTACCCCTAACGCTAACCCTCACCCTAAACCTAACCTCCAACCTAACCCTAACCCTAACCCTAACGCTAACCCTCAACCTAACCCTAACCCTAACCCTCACGCTCACAGTCACCTTCAGCCTAATTCTAAACCTAAGCCTAACCCTATCCCTAATCCTCACACTCACCATCACCCTAAACCTAACCCTGAGTCTCACCCTCACCCTCACCCTCACCCTAACCCTAACCCTAACCCTCACACTCACCATAACCCTCACCATAAACCTTACCCTCACCCTAACCGTCATCACAACCTTCACCCAATCCCTAACCCTAACCCTCAACCTAACCCTTACACTCACTCTAACACTAAGCCTAACCCTAACACTAACTCTCACACTAATCCTCACCCTAAATATCACACTATCATTAACCCTAATCCTAAAACTAACCCTCACCCTCACCCTCAACCTAACCAACAGCTTAAGCCTAACCCTAACCTTAACCCTCAGCGTCACCCTCACCCTAACCCTAACCCTAAGCCTCACCCTCACCCCCAACCTCAACCTAAAACTAATGCAAACCCTCAAACCAACCCTCACCCTCACCATAAACATCAGGGTAACCCTAACACTCACCCTAATCTGCACCATAACCCTAACCCTCACCCTAACGCTAACCCTCACCGTCACCCTAACCCGAACAGTCACCCTAACCCTAACTCTCACCCTCATCTAAGCTTCACCCTAACCCAAACCCTAACCCTCAAACACACCCTCACCCTAAACCTAACGCTAACCCTCACCTAAACCCTAAGACTCACCCCAACACTTACCTCACCCTAACCCCAACCCTAATACTAACCCTCAAGCTCACAGTCACCCTCAGCCTAACCCGAAAACTAAGCCTAACCCTATCCCTAAACCTCACACTCAACCTCACCCTAACACTAACACAAACCCTCAACTGAACCCTCACCCTCACCCTCACCATAAGCCTCACCCTCACCCTAAACATCACCCTAAACCTAACCCTCACCCTTATCCTCACCTTAGCTCTAAACCTCATACTAACCCTAAACCTCACCCTAAACCTGACCTTCAACCTAACCCTTACCCCCACCCTAACACTAAGTGTAAACCTAACATGAACCCTCACAGTAACCCTAAACCTCACCCTAAACCTAACCCTCACACTATCCCTAACCCTCACCCTAACCCTAATCCTAACCCTGACCCGAACTCTAAACATCACCCTCACCCTCACACTCAGCCTAACCCTCAGCCTAAAGCCTAACCCTAACCCTAACCCTCACAATCACCCTCACCCTAACCCTAACTCTAAGCCTCACCCTCACCCTCAACCTCACCCTAAACCTAATGCAAACCCTCAAACCAACCTCACGCTTACCCTAAACATCACCCTCACCTTAACCCTCACCCTAATCCGCACCAGAACCCTAACCCTCACCATAACGCTAATCCTCACCCTCACCCTAACCCTAACCCTCACCCTAACCCTAACCCTCACCCTCATCTAACCCTCACCCTAACCCAAACCCTAACCCTCACCCTAACCCTCAACCTCACCCTCACCCTAAACCTAACCCTAATGCTCACACTCAACATAACACTAACCCTCACACTCACCCTCACCCTCAGCTTAAACCTAAGCCTAAAAATAACCTGAAACCTAACCCTCACACTCACCCTCACCCTAAACCTATCCCTGGCACTAATCCTAACCCTCTCACTCACCCTCACACTCACCCTAACCCTAACCCAAACCCTCAACCTAAACATCACACTAAACTTAACCCTCACCCTAACCCTTAGCTTAACCCTCACCCTAACCCTAACCCTCACCCTCACCCTCACCCTCAGGCTCACCTTAAACCTAATCCTAACCCTCACCCTCACGCTCAACCTAACCCTTATCCTAACGCTAACCCTCACCCTAACCCTAACCTCCAACCTAACCCTAACCCTAAACCTAACGCTAACACTCACCCAAACCCTAATACTCACCCGAACACTTACCCTCACCCAAACCCCAACCCTAATGCTCACCATAACCCTAAACCTCAGGCTTATAGTCACCCTCAGCCTAACCCTAAACCTAAGCCTAACCCTATCCCTAAACCTCACACTCACCCTCACACTAAACCTAACCCTAAGTCTCAATCTCACCCTAACCTTAACAAAAACCCTCAACCTAAACATCACCCTAAACCTAACCCTAACCCTAAACCTTAGCCTAACCATCACCCTAACCCTAACCCTCAACCTCACCCTCACCCACAGGCTCACCCTCAACGTAATCCTAACCCTAACCCTCACCCTCAACCTAACCCTCACCCTAACTCTAACCCTCACCCTAAACCTAACCCTCACGCTCACAGTCACCCTCAGCCTAACCTTAAACCTAAGCCTAACCCTATCCCTAATCCTCACATTCACCATCACCCTAAACCTAACCCTAAGTCTCACCTTCACCCTCAACCTCACCCTAACCCTAACCCAAACCCACAACTGAACCCTCACCTTCACCCTCACCCTAATACTCACTCTCACCCTAAACATCACCCTAACCCTAACCCTCACCATTGCCCTCACCCTAGCCCTAAACCACATACTACCTCTAAACCTCACCATAAACCTAACCCTCAACCTAACCCTTAATCTTACCCTAACACTAAGCCTAAACCTAACATGAAACCTCACAGTAACAGTAAACCTCACCCTAACCCTAACCCTCACCCTAAACCTAACACTACCCCTCACCCTAACCCTCACTCTGACCCTAAACCCAACCCTAACCCTAAACCTCACCATCATCCTAACACTCACCCAACCCTAACCCTCACCCCAGCCCTAACCCTCACACTCTACCGAACCCTCAGCCTCACTCTAACAGTTACCATCATCCTCACCCTAACCCTCACCCTAACCCTAACCCTATCAGTCACGCTCACCCTCACCCTCACACTCAGCCTAACTCTAAACATATACCTCACCCAAACCCTCAACTTAACCCTAAACCTAACCCTCACCTTCACCCTAACCTTAACCCTCACTGACAACCTAGCATTCACCCTAAACCTAGTCCAAACCCTAACCCTCACCCTAACACTCACCCTTACCCTCACCCTAACCCTCACCCTCACCCTAACCCTAACCGTAACCCTACCCCTAATCCTCACCCTAACCCTAACCCTAACCCTCACCCTAAACTTTAACCTTACCCCCACCCTAACCCTCACATTAACTCTAACCCTCAACCTAACCCTAACCCTAACCATCACCCTCATGCTCACCCTCAGTCTAACTTTAAACATAACCCTACTCCTAACACTAACCTTCACCTTTACCCTCACACTAACCCTAACCCTAAACCTAAACCTAATCCTAACCCTCACACTCACACTCTCCCTCACCCTAAGCCTCACTGTCACCCTCACGCTCACCTTCACCCTAAACCTAACCCTCACCTAAAACCTATCCCTCACCCTAACAATAAACCTCACAATCACCCTCACTCTCACCTCACCCTAACCCTAAACCTAACCCTAACCCTCACCCTAAACCTACCCTAAACCTTATGTAACTCTAACCCTCTCACGCTAAACCTCACGCTAACACTTACTCTCAGCATAATTCTAACCCTACCCCTAACCCTCGCACTGACCCTATCCCTTAACCTAACCCTAACCCTAACCATAACCTTCACCCTAACCCTCACCCTAACCCTCACCCTAACCCTAAACCTCATCCTAAACCTCACCCTAACCCTAAATCTATCCCTAACCCTAAAGCTAACCCTAATGCTCAATCTAACTGTAACCGTACCCCTCAAACTAACTCTCATCTTTTTTTTTTTTTTTTGTCGGTCGTGGGGCTTGAACTCTGGGCCTGGGCGCTGTCCCTCTGCTCTTCAGCTCAAGGCGAGCGCTCTACCACTTGAGCTATAGCGCCACTTCCGGTTTTCTGGTGGTTTATTGGAGATAGGAGTCTCACGGTCTCTCCTGCCCGGGCTGGCTTTGAACCGCGATCCTCAGATCTCAGCCTCCTGATTAGCTAGGATTACAGGCGTGAGCCACCAGCGCCCGGCCTAACTCTCATCTTAAACTTAACCCTAACCCAAACCCTTACATTAACACTAACCCTAACACTCAACCTAACCCTAATCCTCACCCACACCCTCAGCCACATCCTCAGCCTAAACCTAACCCTAACCCTAACCCTAACCTCAATCCTCACCCGCATCCTAACTCTAACCCTAACCTTCACTCTCACCCTCACCCCACCCTCACCATAACCCTAACCCGAACCCTAAACCGAACCCTCACCCTAACCCTCATCCTAACCTTCTCCCTAACCCTCATCCTAACCCTAACACTAACCCTCACCCTAAACCTAAACCTCAATGTAAACATTACCCTCAACCTAACACTAAGCCTAACCCTAACACTAACCCTCACTAACCCTTAACCTCACCCTAACCCTAACCCTCACCCTAACTTAACCCTAACACTCAACCTAACCCTCAACCTATCCCTTAATCGCACCCTAAACCTAACCCTAACACTAACCCTCAACCTCACCCTAAACCTCACCTTAACCCTAACCCTAACACTAACTCTCAACCTCACCCTCAACCTCACCCTAACCCTAACCCTCACCCCAACACTTACCGTCACCAAAACCCTCACTCTAATGCTAACCGTAACGCTAAACCTCACCTCACCCGCAACCTCACCTTAACCGTAAACCTAACCCTAACCCTAACAATAAACCTAACCCTAACCCTAAACCTAATCCTTACCCTAACCCACACCATCACCCTCACCTTCACCCTAAACCGAACCCTAATCCTCTCCATAACCCTAAACCTCTCCCTAAACCTAACCCTCACACTCACCCTAACCCTCACCCTAAAACTTACCCTCACCCTAACCCTCAGCCTAACCCTAAACCTAACTCTAACCCTCACCTTAACCTTCAACCTAAACCCAAACGTAACTTTAACCCTCAAACTAACCCTGAACCTCACCATAACCCTAACCCTGTCCTTCATCGTAACCATCATCCTAACCCTCACCCTAACCCTAAATCTAACCCTAAAACTTACCCGCACCCTAACACTCACCCTCACACTCACCCTAAGCCTCACCCTCACACCCACCCTAACCATCACCCTATCCCTAACCCTCACCCTAACCCTAAGATTAACACTCACCCTAATCATAACCCTCACCCTCACCCTCACCCTCAGCCTAAACCTAACCCTAATCCTAACTCTAACTCTAACTCTCACCCTAACACTTACCCTAACAATCACCCTAACACTAACCCTTATGCTCACACTCAACATAACGCTAAGCCTCATACTCACCCTCACCCTCAGCTTAAACCTAAGCCTAACAATAAAGCTAACCCTAACCCTTACACTCACCCTCACCCTAAACCTAATCCTAACCCTAAACCTAACCCTTAACCTCACCCCCACCATAACACTCACCCTAACCCTCAACCTAACACTCACCCTCACCCTAACCATCAACCTATCCCTAACGGTCACCCTCACCCTAAGTCTAAGCCTCACAGTAACCCTAACCCTCACCCTCACCCTCAAGCTCAGCCTAACCCGAACCCTAATCCTAACCCTAACCCTCACCTTAACCCTCACCCTAACTCTAATCCTAAAACTCACACTCACCCTAACCATAACTCTCACACTCATCCTTACCCTCAGCATAAACCTAAGCCTAATATTAACACTAACAATAACCCTCACACTCACCCTCACCCTGAACCTAAACCAAACCCTCAACCAAAACCTCACCCTCACTCTCACCCTAAACATCACCCTCACCCTAAACATCACACTAAAACTAAGCCTCACCGTAAGCCTTACCCTAACCCTCACCCTAACCCTCACCCTCACCCTCAGGCTCACCCTAACCCCAATCCTAATCCTAACCCTCACACTCAACCTTATCCTCACCCTCACCCTAACTTTAACCCTAACAATAACCCTAACCCTAACCCTGAACCTAACCCTCAACCTAACCCTAAACCTCACGCTAACCCTCGCCCTCACCCTCACCCTCATCTTAAACCTAAGCCTAACCCTAACCCTCACCCTTACAGTCACCTTAACACAAGTCCTAACCCTAAACCTCACCCTAACAGTAACCCTAACCCTCACCCTTTCTTTATCCTCAACCTAAACCTACCCTCACATTAACCTTTATGCTCACCCTAACCCTAACCCTACCCTTCACCCTAACCCTCACCCTAATTCTAACCTTAACCACTAACCTAACCCTCTCTCAAACCCTAACCCTAACCCTCACCCTCACCCTAACTCTCACCTAATCCTCACCCTAACCCTAACCTCTACCTAACCGAGACACTCACCCTCAACCTCGCCCTCAACTTTAACCTAACACTCACCCTCACACTACCCCTCACCCTAACCCTACCCCTAATCCTAAACCTCAAACTCACCCTCACCCTCACCCTCAGCCTAACCCTAACTCTAAAGCTAATCCTAAACATAACCCTCAGCATAACCCTAACCATCACCCTAAACCCTTACCCTCACCCTCACCCTAACCCTAACTGTAAACCTCACACTAAACCTAACCCTCACCCTAAACCTAACCCTAACCCTCACCGTATCCCTCACCCTAAACCTAACCCTAACCCTCACCCTAACCCTAATCATCATCCTAATCTAGCCATCACCCTAACCCTCACCCACACCCTAAACCTGACCCTCACCCCACCCTCAAATTAACACTAAGGCTAACTCTCACCCTAACCCTAACTCTTACCCTAAAATTAACCCTCACCCTATCCCTCAACCTAACCCTAACCCTAAGCATCACCCTCACTCTCACCTTAACCAGAACCCTAATCCTAACCCTCAACCTAAACCTAACCCTCACCCTAACCCTAACCCTCACCCTAAAAGTTACAATCACTCTAACAGTAACCCTAACCCTAACACTAAGCCTCACAGTAACCCTAACAATTACCCTAAGCCTAACATTAACCCTGACCCTAACCCTCAACCTCACCCGAAACCTAACCCTAACCCTAACCCACACCCTCACCCTCACCATCATCCTCACCCTCACCCTATATCTGACCCTAACAATAACCCTAACCCTAACCCTAAACCTAACCCTCAACCTAACCCTCACCCTCACTCTAACCCTCATCCTCACCATCACCCTAACCTTAACCATAAGCCTAACACTAACCCTCACCCTCACCCTCACCTTAACACTAAAGCTAACTCTAACCCTCACCCTAACAGTAACCCTAACCCTCACCCAAACCCTAACCGTCACCCGACCTTTATCCTCACCCTATCCCTAACCTTCAAATTAATCCTAATGCTCACCCTAACCTTAACAGTACACCTCACGCGAACCCTCACCCTAACTCTAATCCTAACCCTAAACCTAACACTCATTTAAACTTAACCCTAATTGTCAACGTTACCCTAACCCTCACCATCACCCGAACTTTCACCCTAACCCTAACACTCACCCATACCCTAACCGTCAAGCTCACCCTAACCCTAACCCTCACCTAATCCTCACCCTAACCTTAACCATTATCTAACAAAGACCCTCACCCTCACCCTCACCCTAACCTTCACCCTAAGCCTCACCCTCACCCTATCCCTCACCCTAAATGTAACCTTAACTCTAAACCTCACCCTCATGCTCAGCCTTACACTAACCCTACCCGTAATCCTAAACCAAACCCTCAACCTGATCATAACACTCACCATAACCCTTACCCTCACCCTCACAATATCCCTAACCTTAACCCTCACACTAAACCTAACCCTCACCCTAAACCTAACCCTACCCCTCACCCCAAACCTCAACCTAAACCTAACCCTAACCCTTACCCTAATGCTAACCCTCACCCTCACCCTAGCCCTCACCCTAATCCTAACCCTCATCTTAAACTTCACCCTCACACCACCCTCAAACTAACCGTAACCCTAACCCTCTCCCTAACCCTAACCCTAACCCGCACACTAGCCCTCACCTTAAACCTAACCCTAACCCTCCCCCTCACCCTAACCCTAACCTTAATCCTAACCCTAACGCTCACCCTAACACTAACCCTAACCCTAACCCTCACACTTACCTTAACCCTCACCCTAACCCTTAACCTCATCCTCACACTAAACCTCACACTAAACCTAAACCTCACCCAAACTCTAACCCCAACCGTCACCCTGACCCTCACCCTCATGCTAACCCTAACCCTAACCCTCACCCTAACCCTAAAACTCACCCTAACCCTAAGCCTAACCCTCACCCTCACCCAAACCTACTGCTACCTCTAACACTCACCCTAACCCTCACGCTATCACTTACCCACACCATAAACCTAAACATAACCCTCACCCTCACCCTCACCCTAAATCTCACCCTAAAATTAACACTAACCGAATTACGAAACCCTAACCCTAACCTAAACCCTAACCCTCATCCGAAACCTTAACCCTAACCCTAAACCTAACCCTCAAGCTAAGTGTCACCCTATCCCTAACCCTATCCCAAACCCTAACCCTCACCCTAACCCTCACCCTAAACCTTATACTCACCCTCACCCTAACCCTAACCCTAACCCTAACGCTGACGCTTACAATAATTCTAACCCTCACCCTAAACCTCTTACCCCTCACCCTAACCCTCATCCTAACCCTAAACCTACCCAAAATCTATCCCTAACCCTAATCCTAACCCTAAACCTCACCCTCATCATAACTAACCCTAACCCTAACATTAACTCTCACCCTCACCCTAACCCTGACCCTCACACTAACCCTAACCATCACGCTAACCCTCAACCTAATCCTCAACACTAACCCTAACCGTAACCCTTACATTAACCCTAACCCTAAACATCACCAAAATCCTCAATAACCCTAAACCTAGTCCTAACCCTAACCCTTACCCTCACCCTAACCCTTACACTAACCCTAACCCTAAACATCACCAAAATCCTCAATAACCCTAAAATTAGTCCTAACCCTAACCCTTACCCTCACCCTAACCCTAACACTCACCCAACCCTAACCTTCACCCTAACACTAAGCCTAACCCTAACACAAACCCTCACACTAACCCTAACCCTCAGCCTAAACCTAACCCTCAACCTAAACCTAACCCTAACCCAAATCCTCACCCTCAACTTATCCCTCACACTAACCCTTTTTCTATCCCTAACCCTAACCCTAACCCTCACCCTTTCCGTAAATCTCACCATCACCAAAAACCTGACCCTTACCCTTACCTTAACCTCACCCTAACCCTCACACTTACACAAAACCTCAACCTAACCTAATAAAAACACTCACACTAAACCTCCCCCTAACCCTAATACTAACCCTAACACTCACCCTCACCCTAACCCTCACCCTAAACCTGAAACTCACTCTAACCCTAACGCCAAACCCACAACTTCACCCTAAACCTCAACCTAACCCTAACCCTCACCCTAATGCTTACCCTCACCCTAACCCTCACCCTAAACCTAACCCTAAGCTAACCATAAACCTCATCCTAACCCTCACCCTCAACCTATCCCTAATCCACACCCTAACCCTCAGCCTAAACCTCACCCTAACCCTAACCTTAACCTTCAAACTAACCCTAACCCTCACCCTAAACTTAACCTTACCGCTCACCCTAACCCTAACCCTCATGCTCACCCTAAACCTAACCCTAACCCTATCCCACACCCTCAACCTCATCCTCATCCTCACCCTCACCCTAAACCTAATCCTAACAATAACCCTAATCGTAAACCTAACCCTCACCTTAACCCTAAACCTCAAGCTAACCCTCATCCTCACCCTCAACATCACCCTCACCTTAACCTTAAGCATAACCCTAACCCTCACCCTCACCCTCAACTTAACACTAAAGCTAACCCTAACCCTCACCCTAACAGTAACCCTAACCCTCACTCTCACCCTAACCGTCACCCTAACATTATCCTCACCCTATCCATAACCCTCACATTAACCCTAATTCTCACCCTAACCTTAATAGTACCCCTCACTCAAACCCTCATCCTAAATCTAACCCTAACCCTAAACCTAATCCTCACCTAATGCTAAATCTCAACCTTACCCTAACACTCACCATCACCTGAACCCTCACCCTAAACCTAACACTCACTCACACCCTAACCCTAAAGCTCACCCTCACCCTCACCCTCACCTAATCCTTACCCTAACCCTAACCATTATCTAAAAAGACCCTCACCCTCACCTTCACCCTAACCCTCACCCTCACCCTAGCACTCACCCTAAACGTAACCCTACCGTAAACCTCACCCGCATTCTCACCTTCTTGCTCAGCCTTACCCTTAACCCTACCCCTAATCCTAACCCTAACCATCAACCCATCATAACCCTCACCATAACCCTTACCCCCACCCTCACACTATTCCTAACTGTAACGCTCTCACTAAAACTAAACCTCACTCTAAACCTAACCCTACCCCTCACCCCAAACCTCAACCTAAACCTAACCCTGACCCTCACCCTAATGCTAACCCTAACCCTCACCTTAGCCCTCACCCTAATCCTAACCATCATCCTAAACCTCACGCTCACACCACCCACAAACTAACCCTAACCTTAAGCCTAACCCTCACCCTAACCCTAACCCGCACCCTAGCACTCACCCTAACCCTAACCCTAACCATCCCAGTCACCCTAACCCTAAACCTAACCCTAACCCTCACCCTAACCCTCACCCTAACACTAACCCTAACCCTAACCCTCACCTTTACCTTAACCCTCACCCTAATCCTTAACTTCATCCTCACCCTAAACTTCACACTAAACCTAACCCTCACCCTAATTCTAACCCAAACCATCACCCTCACCCTCACCCTCTCGCTAACCCTAACCCTAACCCTCGCCCTCACCATCACCCAAACCCTACTAATAACTCTAACACTCACCCTAACCCTCACGCTATCACTTAAACACACCATAAACATAAACCTAACCCTAACCCTCACCCTCACCATAAACCTCACCTTAACCCTAACCCTAATCATCACCCTAACCATAATCCTCAACCCCACCCTCACCCTAAGCCTAACCCTAAGACTAAGACTAACCCTAACCCTACCCCTCAGCCTAATGCTCACCCTAACCCTAATCCTAACTCTAATACTCACCCTTTCCCTAACCCTAACCGTAACCCTCACCTTCACCCTAGACCTGACCCTAACCCCAAACCTAACCCTCACCATAACCCTAACACTAATGCTAACCATAAACCTCACCATCAATCTAACCCTCACCCTGACCCTTACTGTCCGCCTAACCCTAACACTCACCCTCACCCTAACCCTCACACTAATCCTTACCCTCACCCTAACCCTAAACCTAACCCTCACACTAACCCTAACCCTCACCTAACCCTACACTTACCCCTCAGCCTAACCCTCTCCCTCACCCTTAACCTAATCCTCACCCTAATCCTCACCCTAACCCTAACACTAAAACTCTCACTCACCCTCACCCTCACCATCACCCTCAGCATAACACTAACCATAACCCTAATCCTAACCCTAAACCTCACCCTCACCCTAAAAGTCACCCTAATTCTTACCTTCACACTAATCCTAACCCTAACCCTAACCCTAACACTCACACTAAACCTAACCCTCACCCTAATCATAACCCTATCCCTTACCCTAACCCTCACCCTAAACCTAACCCTATCCCTAACCCTAACCTTCACCCTAACCCTCACCCTGACGCTAACCCTAACCCTAACACTCAACCTTACCCTAAAGCTCACCCTAAGCCTTAACCTCATCCTCACCCTAAACCTCACACAAAACCAAACCCTCACCCTTACTCTAACCCTAACAGTTACCCTCAGACTTACCCTCACACGAACACTAACCCTAACCCTCACCCTAACCCTAAAACCAACCCTAACCCTAACCCTAAACCTCACCCTCAAGATCACCTTAAACGTAACCCTAAACTTCACCCTAAACTTCACTCTAACCCTAATGCGAAATCTAACACTCACCCTAACACTCACACTATCACTTACCAACACGATAAACCTAAACCTAATCCTAACCCTCACCCTCACCGTAACCCTCAACCTAACCCTAACCCTAACCCGAAACCCTCACCCTAACCCTCACCCTAACTCTAACACTAATCCTAACCCTAACCCTAACGCAAACCCTTACCTTAACCCTAACCCTAACCCTCACCTAACCCTCAGCCTACCCCTAAATCTAACCCTGACCCTCACCCTAACCCTAATCTTCACCCTAACCCTAACCCTCACCCTAAGCCTTACCCTCACCCTAACACTAAGCCTAACCCTAACACCAACCCTCCCAATAACCCTACCCTCAGCCTAATCCTAAGCCTCACCCTAAACCTAACCCTACCCCTAAACCTCACCTTCACCTTAGCCCTCACACTAACCCTATTGCTAACACTAACCCTCACCCTAACACTAACCCTCACCCTATACTTCCTCCTAACACTAACCCTAACCCTAACACTAAGCCTCATCCTAACCATAACCCTAACACTAATCCTAAACTCCACCCTAACCCTAACCCTCACTCTAAACCTAACCCTAACCCTAAACCTCACCCTAACCCTCACCCTCACCTTAACCCTAACCAAAACCCTAACACTCACCCAAACCCTAAAACCAACCCTAACCCTAACCCTAACCCTCAACCTCAAGCTCACCTTAACCCTAACCATATTCCTCACCCTAAACTTCACTCTAACCCTAATGCTAACTCTAACACTCAACCTAACCCTCACACTATCACTTACCCACACGATAAACCTAAAACTAACCCTAAACGTCACTCTCACCTTAACCTTCAACCTAACCCTAACCCTAACCCTAACCCGAAAGCCTCACCCTAACCCTAACCATAACTCTTACACTAATCCTAAACCTAACCCTCACCCTAACGCTAACCCTTACCCTAACCCTAACCCTAACTCTCACCTAACCCTCAGCCTAACCATAACCCTAACCCTGACCCTCACCCTAACCCTAACCCTCACCTGAAACCTAACCCTCACTCTAACCCTTATCCTCAACCTAACACTAAGCCTAACCCGAACACCAACCCTCCCACTAACCCTAACCCTCAGCCTAAGCCTAAACCTCACCCTAAACCTAACCCTAACCCTAACCCTCACCCTCACCTTAGCCCTCACACTAATCCTGTTGCTAAACCTAACCCTCACCCTAACACTAACCTTAACCCTAAACCTCACCCTAAGCCGAACCCTCACCTTAACCCTAACCAAAACCCTAACCCTCACCTTATCCCTAACCCTACCCCTCACCCTAAACTTCCTCCTAACACTAACCTAACCCTAGCCCTGAACCTCACCCTAACCGTAACCATAGCCCTCACCTACACCCTCACCCTAAACTGAACTGTAACCCTCACTCTAACCCTAACAATAACTCTAACCCTAACCCTAATCTTAACCCTCACCCTCACCCTAACACTAACCCTAACCCAAACCCTCACCCTCACCCTAACCCTCAGCCTCACCCTCAAACTCACCTTCAACCTAAACCTCACCCTCACACTAGCGCTCATCCTAACCCTAACCCTAACACTAAACCTCACCTGCACCCTCACCCTTACCCTCAGCCTAAACCTAACCCTATCTCTAATCATAACCCTAACCCTCACCCTCACCGTAACCCTCACCATAACAATTACCCTAACACTCACCCTAACCTTAACCGTAAACCTTACACTAAAGGTAACCCTCACCCTAACCCTCACCCTAAACATAACCCTAACCCTCATCATAACCCTAAAGTTCACCCTCAACCTAGCCCTCACTCTAACCACAAGCCTCACCCTAAACCTCACCCTCACACCAGCCCCAAACTAAACCTAACCCTAACCCTCACCCTAACCCTAACTCTAAACCTAACTCTCACCCTCACCCTCATCCTCACCCTCAGGGTAACTCTAATCCTATCCATATTCCTAAACCTAAACCTCACCCTCACCCTAAACATCACCCTAATTCTTACCCTCACACTAATCCTAACCCTAACCCTAACCATAACTCCCACACTAAACCTAACCCTCAACCTAACTGTAACCCTACCCCTTACCCTAACCCTCACCTTAACCCTAAAGCTAATCCTCACCCTAAACCTCACAGTCACCCTAAACCTGACCCTAACCCTAATCCTAACGCTAACCCTCACCCTAACCCTAACCCTCACTCTGACCCTAACCCTCACCCTAAACCTCATCCTAATCCTAACACTATCCCTCAGCCTATCCCAAACCCTAACACTAACCCTAAACCTAACCCTCACCCTAAACCTCACCCTTACCCTAATCCTAACCCTCACCCTAAACCTAACCCTAACACTCACCCAAAAACTCAACCTCACCCTCAATCTAACCCTAACCCTCACCCTAACCCTCACCATCACCATAACCTTCACTCTTACCGTAACCCTCAATCTCACCCTAACATTCGCCCTTACCCTTATTGTTCCTCTCACCCTAACCCTCACCCTAACCCTAACCCTCACCCTAACCTAACCTGAACTCTCACCTTAGCCCTCAACCTAAAGCTAATGCTAACCCTAACACTCACCCTAACCCTAACCCTTAACCTCACCCTAAACCTAACCCTAAAACTAACCCTCACTCTCACCCTAAACCTCACCCTAAGCCTAACCCTCACCCAAACACTTACCCTCACCCTAACAGTAACCCTGATGCTAAACCTCACCCCACCCGCAACCTCACCGTAACCGTAACCCTAAACCTAACCCTAACAATAACACTAACCCTAACCCTAACCCTAACCCTAACCCTAACCCTAACCCTAACCCTCACCCTAACTCTAAACCTAACCCTAAACCTCACCCTAACCCAAACACTAACCGTAACCCTTAAACTAACCCTGAATTTCACCCTAAACCTAACCCTGCCCCTCATCTTAACCATCATCCTAACCCTAACTCTAAACCCTCACCCTGACCCTAAACCTAATCCTAAACCTCACCTGCACCCTAAGAGTCACGCTCACCGTCACCCTCACCCTAACCCTCAATCTCACCCTAAACATCAACCTATACCTAACCCTCACCCTAACCCTAAGCCTAACACTCATCCTAACCCTAACCCTCACCCGCATCTAATCCTCAGCCTATCCCTAACCCTAACCCTAACGCTCACACTCACACTAACCCTAACCCTCAAACTCACCCTCACCCTCAGCTTAAACCTAAGCCTAACAATAACCCTAACCATAACCCTCACAATCACCCTCATCCTAAGCCTAAGCCTAACCCTAAACGTAACACTCAAACTCACCCTCACCCTAACCCTAACCCAAACCCTCAACCGAACCCTCACCCTCAACCTAAACATCAACCTAAACCTAACCCTCAAACTAACCTTTAGCTTAACCCTCAATCTAACCTTAACCCTCACACTCACCCTCACCCTCAGGCTCACCCTAACCCTAATCCTAACCCTAACCCTAACCCTCACCCTCACCCTCAACCTAAACCTATTTCTAACCCTCACCCTCCTCCTATCCCTAACCCTAACCCTAACCCTCACATAACCCTAACCCTAACCTTCAACGTCATCCTAACCCTCACCATTACCCGAACCCTCACCCTAACCCTAACCCTCACCCACACCCTAACGCTCAAGCTCACCCTCACCCTAAACCTCAACTAATCATCACACTAACCCTCACCCTAATCCTAACCCTAAACCTCACCATAACCCTAAGCATAACCATAAACCTAACACTCACCCTAACACTCACCCTAAACCTAAACCTCTCCCTAACCCTAAAACTCACCCTAATCCTCACCCTAACCCTCACTCTCACACTCACCCTCACCCTAACCCTCACCCTAACCCTAATGCTAACTCTAACACTCACCCTAACCCTCATGCTATCACTTACCCACACCCCAAACCTAAGCCTAACCTTAAACCTCACCCTCACACTAAACCTCACCCTAACCCTTAACCTAACCCTAACCGTCACCCTCACCCTATCCCTAACGCTAACCCTAACCCTCACATAAACCTAACCCTAAACTTCAACGTCACCCTAACCCTCACCATTACCCGAACCCTCACCCTAACCCTAACTCTCACCCACACCCTAACGCTCAAGCTCACCCTCACCCTAAACCTCAACTAATCGTCACCCTAACCCTAACCATTACCTCAACCAAGACCCTCAGCCTAACCCTCAACTTCACCCTAACCCTCACCCTCACCCTAGACCTCACCCTAACCCTAAACCTTACCCTCACCCTCAGGCTCACACTCAGCTTAAACCTAACCCTATCCCTAATCGTATCCCTACCCTCACCCTCAATCTAAGCCTCACCATAACCTTTACCCCACCCTCACCCTCACCCTAAACGTAACCCTCAAACTAAACCTAACCCTCATCCTAAACTTAACCCTCCCCCTTCCCCTAAACATAACCCTAACCCTAAAGCTCACCCTCACGCTAGCCCTCACCCTAACCCTAATTCTAACCCTAACCCTTATCCTCACCCTAAACCTCACACTAGCCCTAACCCAAATCCTCAGTCTAACCCTAACCCTAACCATTACCATAACCCTCAACTTCAGGCTAACCCTCACCGTTACTCTTACCATCATGCTCATCCTAACCCTCACCCTAAACCTAACCTAATCCATCACTATAACCCTAACCCCCACCCTCACCATCACCCTCATTGTAACCCTATGCCTAAGCCTAACACTAACCCTTTCCCTCACCCTCACCCTAGCCCTCACCCTAAACCTAATCCTAACCCTAACCCTAACCCTAACTCTCACCCTAACCCTAAGGCTAAACATCACCCTAAGCCTAATCCTTTCCCCAACCATCACCCTCAACCTTACCCTAAGCCTAAGCCTAATACTAATCCTAACCCTCACACTCACCCTCACCCTAAACCTAATCCTAACCCTAACCCTAACCCTAAACCTCAACCTAACCCTCACCCTAAACCTAACGCTAACCCTAACACTGGCACTAACCCTAACAGTCACCATATCCCTCAGCCTCAACCTAACTCTAACTCTAAAGCTCACCCTCACCCTATCCCTAATCCTAACCTTATCCTTAAACCTCACACTAACCCTAACCCTAAATCTCACCCTCACCCTCACCGAAACCGTAACTCTAACCCTAACCCTAACATTAACACTAATCCTAACCCTAAAACTAACCCTAACCCTAACGCTAAACTTCACCCTGAGCCTCACCCTAATTGCAAATGTAACCTAACCATAACACTTACAATGATCCTAACCCTAATCCTAACCATCACCCTCACCATAACCCTAATCATCACACTAACCCAGACCCTAACCCTAACCCTGACCCTCACTGTAACCCTCACCATCATCTTAAGCCTCACCCTCACCCTAACCCTAACCCTCACCCTAACCCTTTACCTCACCCTAACACTAAGCCTAAACAAAAACTCACCCTAACCCTCACCCTCAACTTAACTGTAAACCAAAACCTAACAATCAACCTGACCCTCACCCTAACCCTAACCCTAAACCTAACCCTAAACCTCACATTAACCCTAACTCTCACCCTAACCCTAAACCTACCCCTCATCCTAACCCTCATGCTAACTCTAAACCTCACCTTTACCAGGACCCTAACCCTATCCCTAACCATAAACCTCACATTAAGACTAACTCCAAAACTATCCCTAAGCCTAACCCGTACCCTAACCCTAAGTCTAACACTTTCCCTAACCTTAAACCTTACCTAAACCCTCTCCCTCAGCCTAACCCTAACCCTAACCCTAACCCTGACCCTCACCTTAGCCCTAACCATAAACCTAATCCTAACCCTAACCCTCATCCTAATCTTCACCCTAATCCTAACCCTAACCATCACAAAAAACCTATTCCTCACCCCACCCTACCCCTCAGCCTAACCCTAAGCCTAAGCCTAACCCTAACCCTAAACCTCACCCTCAACCTAGCCCCCACCCTAACCCTAATCCAAACGATAACCCTCAACCTAACCATCACCCTAAACCTAACACTAAACCTCACACTAAACCTAACCCTAACCCTCAACCTAAACATAACACTCATCCATACAGTAACTCTAACCCTAACCCTCACCCTAACCCTAACCCTAACCCGAACCCTAAACCTCACACTAAACCTAACCCTAAACTTAACCCTCACCCTAGCTCTCAACCTAACCCGAATCCTAACCCTATACCTCATCCTAAACCGCACCCTAAACCTAACCCTAAAACTCATCCTAACCCTAACCCTCACCCTCACCCTCAACCTAACCCTAAGCATAAACCTAACCCTAACCCTGACCCTCACCTTAGCCCTAACCCTAAACCTAATCCTAACCCTAACCCTCATCCTAATCTTCAAACTCACCCTCACCCTAACCACAATCCTAATTGTAACCCTGTCCCTAACCCTAACCCTCACACTAACCCTAACCCAAACCCTAACCCTAACACTAATCCTAACACTAACCCTCACAGAAACCCTCACCCTAACACTAACTCTAACACTAAACCTCACCCTCACCCTAACCCTAAACCTCACCCTCACCCTCAGCTTAAACCTAAGCTTAACTCCAACCCTAACACTAATCCTCACACTCACCCTCACCCTAACCCTAAACTTAATCCCAGCCCTAACCCTAACCCTCACCCTAATACTCACCCTAGCCCTCACCCTAACCTTTATCCTAACCCTAAACCTCATCCTGACCCTCAACCTAACCCTAACCCTAACCCTCACCATAACCATAACCCTAACACTCACTCTCTTGCTAGGCCAAAGCCTAAGCCTAAGCCTAACCCTAACCCTCACCCTAACTCTAAACATAACACTTACCCTAAATCTAACCCTAAAACTCACCCTCACCCTAACCCTAACCCTAAATCTAACCCTAACCCTAAACCTAAAGCTCATCCTAACCCCAAACCTAACCCTCACCCTTACCCTCACCTCAACCGTAAACCTAACCCTAACCCTAACAATAACCCTAACCCTAACCCTAACACTCACCCTATCCCTAACCCTAACACTCACCCTAACCATAACCCTCACCCTAACCCAAACCCTCACCCTAACCCTAACCCTAACACTAACCCTAACCCTAAACCTCACCCTAACCCTCATCCTAACTCTAACACTAACCCTCACCCTAACCCACACCCTAAACATAACTCTACCGCTAAACCTGACCCTCACACTGACCCTAACTCTAACCACAACCCTAACACTAAACCTCAACCTAACCCTTACCCTCACACTCACCCTCACAGTAACCGTAACCCTAACTCTAACCCTAACAATAACCCTAACCCTAACCCTCAACCTAACACTTACCCTCACCCTAACACTAACCCTAACCCTAAAACTAACCCTCACACTCACCCTAACCCTCACCCTAATCCTAAACCTCATCCTAACCCTAATCCTAACCCTAACCCTCTCCCTCACCCTAGCCCTCACCCTAATCCTAATTCTAACCCTCACCCTCACCATAATCTTAATCCTCATTCTCACCCTAAAACTCACATTAACCCTAACCCTAATTCTCAATTTAACCCTCACCCTAACCATATCCCTAACCATTATCCTAACCCTCACCCTAACCCTAACCCTGACACTTATCTTAACCCTCACCCTCAGCCTAACCCTAATCCTCATCCTCACCCTAAACCTCACACTAACCCTAACGCTAATCTTCAATCTAACCCTCACCCTGACCATAACCCGAAACCTTACCCTAAACCTCACCCTAACCCTAACCCTAACCCTAACTCTAACTCTAAACCTAACCCTAAATCTAAACCTCATCCTAACACTAACCCTAACACTCACCCTCACCATCACCCTCTGCCTAACCCTCAGCCTAATGCTAACCCTAACCCTAACCCTCATAATCACCCGCACCCTCACCCTCACCATAACTCTAAACCTAACCCTCTCCCTAAACCTAACCCTAAACCTCAACCTAAACCTCACCTTCACCCTAACGCTAACACTAACCCTAACCCTAAACCTCACACTAACCATCCCCCCTAACCCTAACCCTAACAATAACACTAACCCCAACACTAACCCTAATCCTAACCCTAACCATAACTTAACTGTAACCATAACACTAACAATCACCCTGACCCTAACCCTAACCCTAAACCTAACCCTCAACTCACCCTCACCGTAACCCAAATCCTAAACCTAACCCTATCCCTAACACTAAACCTCAACCTAACCCTCAGCCTAGCCCTCACCCTAAACCTAATCCTAACCCTAAACCTCATCCTAACACTCACACTAACCCTAACCCTAATCCGAACCCTAACCTGAACCCTAACACTGACCCTCATGCTCGGCCTAAGCCCAAGCCTAAGCCTAATCCTACCCCTAAACCTAACCCTCACCCTAACCCAAACCCTAACATTACCCCTAATCTCACCCTCAACATAACCCTAACTCAAACCCTAACCCTAAACTGAACCTCATCCTAACCCTAACCCTAACACTCAACCTCACACTAACCATAAAAATCACCCTAACCCTAACTCTCACCCTAACACTTAACCTCACCCTAACACTAACGGAAACGCTAACACTAACGCTCACACTAACCCAAACATCACCCTAATCCTAAACCTCACCCTAACACTAAACCTAACCCTCAACCTCACCCTAGCCCTCACCCGGACCCTAACCCTAATTCTCACCTTAAACCTCACACTAACCCTAACTCTAATACTCAATCTAACTCTCACCCTCAACCTAACCCTAATCCTAAACCTCACCCTTACCGTAACCCTCACCCTCAGCCTAATCCTCACCTTTACCCTTAGCATCACACCCACCATAACCCTCAACCTAACCCTCACCCTAAACTTAACCCTCATCCTAACCCTAACTCAACCCCTAAACCTCACCCTCACCTTAATCCTAATTCCAACCCTAACCCTAACGCTAAACCTAACCCTCACCTTCCCCCTAAACAGAACCCTCACCCTAAACTTAACCCTCACCCTAACACTTACCCTCACCCTAACCCTAACCCTCACACTAATCCAAACCCTCACCCTAATCCTAAACCTCACCCTAACCATTACTCTAACCCTCAACTTCACACTAGCCCTCACCCTAACCCTAATTCTAACCCTCACCCTCACCATAACCATAAACCTCATCCTCACCATAAACCTCACACTAACTCTAACCCAAACCCTAATCCTCAATCTAACCCTAAACCTAAATCTAACACTAACACTTACCCTAACCCTAAACCTAAACATAACCCTCACCCTTATCTTAACCCTCACCCTCAGCCTAAACCTCACCTATACACTTACCATCATCCTCACCCAAACCCTCTCCCTAAACATAAACCTCATCCTAACACTCACCCTAACCGAAAACCTAACGATCACACTAACCCTAACCCTCACCCTCAACCTCACAGTCAGCCAAAACCCTAAGCCTAAGCTGAAACCTCACCCTAAATCTCACCCTCACCCTAGCCCTCACCCTAACCCTAATCCTAACCCTAACCTTCATCCTAACCCTCACCCTAACCCTAACCATAACCATAACCCTAACCCTAATCTTCACCCCCACCCTCACTTTCAACCTAAACCTAAGCCTACGCTTAACACTAACCCTAACCCTCACACTCACCCTCACCCTAAACCTAATCCTAACTCTTACCCTAACCCTAATCATAAACCTCAAACTAATCTGCACCCTAATCTTAACCCTAACAATAACCCTAACCCCAACCCTAACCCTGGACATAAATCTCCCCCAAACCCTAAATCTAACCCTAAAACTAACCATCACCCTAACCCAAATCCTAAGCCTAACCCTCAACCTAACCCTAACCCTCACCCTCACTTTAAATATAACACTCATCCTAACCCTCACCCAAACCCTAACTGTAACCCTAAACCTCACCCAAACACTAACAATACCCCTCACCCTCACCCTAGCTCTCACAATAACACTAATCCTAACATTAATCCTCATCCTAACCCTGACCCTAATCCTAAACCTAACCCTCACCCTAATCCTAAGCCTAACCCTAACCCTCAACCAAAACCTAACACTCATGCTCACCATAACCCTAACCCTAAAACTCACCTTAACCCTAAACCTAACCCGAACCCTAATTCCCACCCATACCCTAACCCTAACCCTAAACCTAACCCTAATCCTAACCCTAACCCTAACCCTAACACTAACCCTAACCTTAACCCTCATCTTCAGCCTCACCATAAAACTAACCCTAACACTAACTCTTACACTAACCCTAACCCTACGTCTCACCATAACCCTAACACTAAAAACCTCACCCTAAATCTAACACTAACCCTCACCCTCACCCTCTCAGTAACCGTAACCCTAACCCTAACAATAACCTTAACCCTAACCCTATTCCTAACTCTCACCCTCACCCTAAACCTAATCCTAACACTAACCCTCACCCTAACCCTAATCCTCACCCTTACCATAACACTGACCCTTATCCTAACCCTCACCCTAAACATAAACCTCACCCTAACACTAACCCTGACCTTCAACCTAAGCCTAGGCCTCACCCTAACCCTCACCCTAACCCTAACCCTAAACCTCACCCTAATCCTAAGCCTAACCCTAACCCTCAACCTAACCCTAACCCTCAGCTCAACTTAACCCTAACCCTAACCCTAAATTTAACCTGAACACTAACTCTCACCCTAATCCTAACCCTAACCCTCACCCTAACCCTAAAACTCACCTCAGTGTAACCCTAAGCCTAACCCTAAACCTTACGCTAATCATCACACTCACCCTAAACCTTACCCTAATACTATTTCTAAAGATAACCCTAACCCTCACCCTCAGCCTCAAATTAACCCTAACTCTTACCCTAAACCTCACCCACACCCTAACACTAAACCTAACCCTAACCGTAAACCACACCCTAAACCTCACCCTAAACATAACCCTCAACCTAGCCCTCACCCTAACCCTAATCCTAACCCTAAACTCAATCTAACCCTCACCATAACCCTAACACTAAACCTCACCCTAACCCTAACCCTCACCCTCAGCCTAAACCTAAGCCTAACCCTAAACCTAAACCTAACCCTCACACTCACCCGCACACTCACCCTAAATCTAAACTTAACCCTAACCCTAACCCTCACCCTAAAGCTCCCCCTAAACCTATATCTAACCCTAAACCTCACCCTCACCCTAAACCAAACCCTAACCGTAACCCTAAACCCCACCCTAACCCTAACCCTGACCCTAAACCTAACCATCACCCTAAACCTAATCCTCACCCCACCCTCACCCTCAGCCTAACCCTAAGCCTAAGCCTAACCCTAACACTAACCCTCACACTCACCCTGACCTTAACCCTAACACTAACCCTAACACAAACCCTAAACCTCACCCTAACCCTAACCCTAACCCTCACCCTCACACTAACAGTAACCTTAACCCTGAACCTAACCGTAAAAATAAGCCTAACACTAATCCAAACCCTCACCCTAACCATAACATTCAACCTAAACCATTCCCTCACCCTAACACTTACCCTCACACTAACACTAACCCTAACACTAACCCTCACACTAACCCTAACCCTAACCCTAAACCTCAACCTAAACCTCACTCTCAACCTAACACTAACACTAACCCTAAGCCTCACCCTAAACCTAACCCTCACCCTAACCTTAACTCTACTCCTAAACCTCACCCTCAGTCTACCCCTAACTCTAACCCTAAACCTAACACTGAACCTCACCCTAAACCTAACCCTAACCCTCACCCTGAAACTCATGCTCAGCCTAAGCCTAAGCCTAAGCCTAACACTTACCCCACCCCTCACCCTCACCCTAGCCCTCACCCTAACACTAATCCTAACCCTAAACCTCATCCTATACCTCTCTGTAACCCTAACCCTAACCATCAGCCTAACCATAACCCTCACACTCACCCTCTCCTAACCCTAATCCTAATCCTAAGCCTAACCCTAACCTTAAACCTCAACCTAAACGTCATCCTAACCTTAACCCTAACACTAACTCTAAACCTAACCCTCTACCTAACCCTCTAAATAACCCTAAATCGAACCCTAAACCTCACCCTCACCCTAACCCTAATCCTAACCTGAACCCTAAATTTCACCATAACCCTAATCCTAACCCTCACACTCACCCTCACCATAACTCTAAACCTAACCCTAAAAATAACGCTAATCCTAACCCTAAACTTAACCCTAACCCTAACCCTAAAACTAATGCTAGCACTCACCCTCACCCTAACACTAACCCTAACCCTCACCCTCACTCTACCACTAACCCTCACCGTGACCATAACCCTAACCCTCATCCTAACCCTCACCCTAACCCTAACCCTAAACCTTACCCTAACACTAACCCTAATCCTCAACTTCAACCTCAGCCTCACCCTTACCCTAACTCTAAAACTAAACCTCACCCTCACCCTAAACCTTACCCTAATCCTAATCCTAACCCTAAGCCTAACCCTAACATTCACCCTAACCCTAAACTTCACCCTCACCTTCATGCTCAGTGTAATCCTAATCCTAAACCTATCCCTTACCCTAACCCTCACACTCACCCTAACCTTTACAGTAATCCTAAGCCTAAACAAAAGCCTAAACCTCACCCACACCCTAACCCTCACCCTCACCCTCACCCTAACCCTAACCCTAACACTAATCCTAACCCTAATCCTCACCCTCAGCCTCACCCTAAAACTAACTCTAACACTAAACCTTAACCTCTCCCTAACCCAAACCTTAAACGTAAACCTAAACCTCACCCTAACACTAACCCTAAACCTCACCCTCAACCTAGCCCTTACCCTAACCCTAATCCTATTCCTAATACTCATCCTAACCCTCCCCCTAACCCTAACCCTAACACTCACCCTAACCCTAATTCTAACCCTAACCATAACACTAAAAACCTCACCCTAACCCTAACCATCATCCTCACCCTCACTGTAACCCTAACCCTAACCCTAACAATAACATTAACACTAACCCTAATCCTATCACTCTCCTTCACCCTCACCGTAACCATAACCCTAACCCTAACAATAACATTAACCCGAATCCTAATCCTAAACCTCACTCTCACCCTAAACCTAATCATAACCCTAACCCTCAACTTAACCCTAACCATAACCCTTACCGTAACCCTAACCCTCATCCGAACCCTCATGCTAAACCTAACCCTAACCTGAAACCTCACCCTATCACTAACCCTAACCCTCACCCTCACCCTAGCCCTCACCCTAACTCCAATCCTAACCCTCACCCTAACCCTAACCCTCACCCTAACCCTAATCCTAAACCTCACCCTAACCCTAAACCTAACCCTAACCCTCAACCTAACCCTAACCCTAAACCTCACCCTAAACCTAACCCTATACCTCACCCTAACACTAAACTTAAACTGAACCCTAACTCTCACCCTAAAACTAACCCTAACCCTCACCCAAACCCTAACTCACACCCTCACCCACACCTTCAGTGTAAACCTAAGCCAAGCCCTAATCTTAACCCTAACCCTCACACTCAACCTAACCCTTACCCTAATCCTAATCCTAACCCTAACTCTAACCCTCACCCTCAGCCTCACTTAACCCTAACTCTAAACCTATACCTCAACCTCACCCTAACCCTAACCCTAAACCTCACCCTAACCCTAAGCCTAAACCTCACTCTCACCCTAGCCCTCACCCTAACCCTAATCCTAACACTAACCCTCATCTTAACCCTCCCCATAACCCTAACCCTAACCCTCACCATAAACCTAATCCTCACCCACACCATTACCCTCAGACTAACTCTAATTCTATCCCTAACCATAACATTCACACTAACAATAAACCTAAACCTCACTCTAACCCTAAACCTCACACTCACCTTCACCCTCAGCCGAACTCTAAGCCTAATCCTTACTCAAACCCTAACCCTCACACTCACCCTAAGCCTAACCCTAACCATAACCCTAACCCTAACCCTAAACCTTACCCTAACACTAACCCTAACCCTCACCTTAAACCTCAGCCTCACCCTTACCCTAATTCTAAAACTAAACCTCACGCTAACAATAAGCCTTACCCTAATCCTAATCCTAACCTTAAGCCTAAGCATAACATTCACCCTAACCCTAAACTTCACCCTCACCTTCACCATCAGTCTAATCCTAAGCCTAAGCCTAACCCTAACACTAACCCTCACACTCACCCTAACCTTTACCGTAATCCTAATCCTAATCCTAAGCCTAACCCTCACCCTCACCCTAACCCTCTCCCTCACCCTCACTCTCACCCTAACCCTAACACTAACACTAACCATAACCCTCACCCTCAGCCTCACCCTAACCCTAACTCTAACACTAAACCTTAACCTCACCCTATCCCAAACCCTAAACATAACCCTAAACCTCACCCTAACCCTATCCCTAAACCTCACCCTCACCCTAGCCCTTACCCTAACACTAATCCTATCCCTAATCCTCATCCTTAACCTCCCCCTAACCCTAACGCTAACCCTCACTCTAACCCTAATTCTAACACTAAACCTAACACTAAAAACCTCACCCTAACCCTAACCTTAACCCTCATCCTCACCCTCACCATAACTGTAACCTTAACTCTAACAATAACATTAACCCTAACCCTAATCCTAACACTCACACTCACCCTCACCTTAACCGTTACCCTAACCCTAACAATAACATTAACCCTAACCCACATCCTAAACCTCACCGTCAACCTAACTCTAATCCTAACCCTAACCCTAACCCTCACCCTCAACCTAACCCTCACCTTAAGCCTAACACCAACTTTAATCCTAACCCCAACCCTCGACCTAACCCTCCAACAAACCCTAAATATAACCCTAAACCTCACCCTCACCCTAACCCTAACCCTAACCCTAACCCTAAACCTCACCCTAAACCTAACCCTAACCCTCACCCTCACCGTCACCCTCACCATAACTCAAAAGCTAACCCTAAAAATACCACTAATCCTAACCCTAAACCTAACCCTAAACCTAACCCTAACCCTAATGCTAACACTCACCCTCACCCTAACCCTAATCCTAACCCTAACCCTCACCTTAATGTAACCCTCAACCTCACCATAACCCTAACCCTCATCCTAAGCCTCACCCTAAACCTAAACCTAATCCTAAACCTTACCCTAACCCTAAACCAAATCCTCACCCTAGCACTCACCCTAACCCTAATCTTAAACCTAATCCTCATCCTAACTCTCACCCTAACCCTAATGCTAAACCTCAACCTAACCCTCACCCTAACGCTCACCATGACCCTAACCGTAACTTTCACCCAAACCCTAAACTTAACAGAACCCTAACTCTCACACTAACCCTATCACTTACCCTCACCCTAACCCTAACCCTCACCCTCAGCCTAACCGTAAGCAGATCCCTAACCCTAACCCTAACCCTCACACTCACCCTAACCCTTACCCTAATCCTAATCCTAACCCTAAGCCTAACCCTCACCATCACCATAAATCTCATCCTAACCCTTACAATAACACTAACCTTAACCCTAACTCTCAACCTCAGCCTCACCCTTACCCTAACTCTAAGCCTAAATCTCACCCTCACCCTAACCCTAACCCTAACCCTAAACCTCACAATAACCCTAACCCTAAACCTCACCCTCACCCTAGACCTCACCCTAACCCTAATCCTAACCCTCATCCTAAACCTCACCCTAACACTAACCCTAACCCTCACCCTAACCCTAATCCTAACCCTATCATTCACTCTACCCATAACCCTCACCCTGACCGTAATCCTAACCCTCATCCTAACCCTCACCCTAAACCTAACCCTAAACCTTACCCTAACACTAACCCTAAACCTCACCTCCAACCTTAGCCTCCCCCTTAACTTAATTCTAAAACTAAACCTCACGCTCACCATAACCCTTTCCCTAATCCTAACCCTAACCCTAAGCCTAACCCTAACACTCATCCTAACCCCAAACTACAACCTCACCTTCAACCTCAGTCTAATCCTAAGCCTAAGCCCAACCCTAACCCTAACCCTCACACTCACCCTAACCTTTACCGTAATCCTAATCCTAACCCTAAGCCTAAAACTCAACCTCACCCTAAACCTCACCCTCACCCTAACCCTAACACTAACCTTAACCTTAACCCTCACCCTCAGCCTCACGCTAAAACTAACTCTAACACTAAACCTTACCCTCACCCTAACCCAAACCCTAAACGTAAACCTAAACCTCACCTTAACCCTCACCCTAAACCTCACCCTCACCCTAGCCCTTACCCTAACCCTATTCCTAATCCTCATCCTATCCCTCCCCCTAACCTTAACCCTAACCCTCACCCTAACCCTAATTCTAACCCTATCCCTAACATTAAAAACCTCACCCTAACCCTAACCCTAACCCTCATCCTCACCCTCACCGTAACCGTAACCCTAACCTTAACAATAACATTAACCCTTACCCTAACCCTAACCCTCACCCGCACCGTAACCGTAACCCTAACCCAAACAATAACACTAACCCTAACCCTAATCCTAACCCTATTCTTCACCCTAACACTCACCTTAAACTTAACCCTAACCCTAACCCTCACCCTCACGCTAGCCCTCACCCTAACCCTAATTCTAACCCTAACCCTCATTCTCAACCTAAACCTCACACTATCCCTAAACCTAATCCTCAATCTAACCCTAACCCTAACCCTTACCCTAACACTCAGCCTAGCCCTAAGCCTAACCCTTACCATAACCCTCACCCTCAGTCTCACCCTCACCTTTGCTCTTACCGTCAATCTCATCCTAACCCTCACCCTAACTCGAACCCTCATCCTAAACCTCACCCTAACCCTAACCCTATCCATCACCATAACCTTAAGCCCCACCCTCAGCATCACCCTAATCCTTACCATATGCCTAAGCCTAACCCTAACCCTAACCCTCACCCTAAACCTAACCCTCACCATCACAGTAACCCTAACCCTAACCCTAAGCCTCACCCTAAACCTAAACCTAACGTTAACCCTCACCCTAACACTCACCCTAATCCTTAACCTCACCCTAACCCTAAGCCTAACCTTCACACTAAACCTCATCCTCACCCTAAACGTAACCATACCCCTCAGCCTAACCCTCATCCTAACCCTAAACCTAAGCCAAACCCTCAACCTAAGCCTAACCTTAACCCTAACCCTAAACCTCATACTAACCCTAACACTCACCCTCAACCTCACCCTCACCCTCACCCTAACCCTAACCCTCAAACTAACCCTCACCCTCACATTAACCCTAACCCTAACCGACACACTCACCCTCACGCTAATCCTAACCCTAACACTATACCAAAACCTAACGGTAACCCTCACCCTCACCCTAAACCTAACCCTAACACTAACCCTAACCCTAACAATAACCCTGACCCTAACTCTAATCCTAACACAAACCCACAACTTAAACCTAACCCTAACCCTAAACCTCACCCTAAACCTAACCCTCACCCTCACTGTAACCCTAAACCTAACCCTAACCCTCACCCTCACCCTAATCCTAACCCTAATCCTAATCCTAAAACTCACCCTCACCTTAACCCTTACCCTAAACCAAACCCTCAACATAACCCTAACCCTCACCCTCAGCGTAAACCTAACCCTAACCCTAAACCTAACTCTCAACCTAACCATAACCCTAACCTTAATCCTAAACTCCACCCTAACCCTAACCCTCACCCTTACCCTAAACCTCACCCTAACCCTCACCCTCACCTTAACCCTAACCAAAACCCTAACGCTCAACCTAACCCTCACCTTAATCCTAACCCTAATCCTCATTCTAACCTTCACACTAACCCTAACCCTCACCTTAACCCTAACCCTAGCACTCACCATAAACTTCATCTAACACTAACCCTAACCCTAACCCTCAACCTCACCCTAACCCTAACCTTAACCCTAACTTTCACACTCACCCTAAACTGAACTGTAACCCTCACTCTAACCCTAACAATAACCCTAAACCTAATCTTAAACTTCAACCTCACCCTAACCCTAACCCTAAACCAAACCTTCACCCTCACCCTAACACTCAGCCTCACCCTCAACCTCACCTTCACCTTAACCCTGACCCTCACCCTAGCCCTCACCCTCACCCTAACCATAACCCTAACCCTAAACCTCACCCGCAGCCTCACTCTCACCCTCAGCCTAAACCTAACCCTATCTGTAATCATAACCCTAACCTTCACCCTCACCCAAACCCTCACCATAACCCTTACCCGCAACCTCAACCTAACCTTAACCGTAAACCTCACACTAAACCTAACCCTCACCCTAAACCTAACGCTAACCCTCATCATAACCCTAAAGTTCACCCTCAACCTAGCCCTCACCCTAACCCAAAGCCTCACCCTAAACCTCACCCTCACACCACCCTCAAACTAAACCTAACCCTTTTACCCTCACCCTAACCCTAGCCCTCACCCTAACCGTTAATAACCCTCACCCTAGCATTCACCCTAACCCGAAACATAACGCTCACCCTCACCCTCATCCTCACCCTCAGTGTAACACTAACCCTATCCCTATTCCTAAACCTAAACCTCACCCTCACCCTAACCATCACCCTAATTCTTTCCCTCACACTAATCCTAACCCTAACCCTAACCTTTACTCTCACACTAAACCTAAACCTCACCCTAACCGTAACCTGCCCCTTACCCTAACCCTCACCTTAACCCTAAACATAACCCTCACTCTAAACTTCACCATAAACCTCACAGTCACCCTAACCCTGACCCTAAGCCTAATCCTAACCCTAAGTCTCACTCTAAACCTAACCCTCCCCCTCCCCCTAACCCTCACCCTTAATCTCACCCTAATCTTAACCTTAACCCTCAGCCTAACCCAAAACCTAACCCTCACCCAAACCCTAACCCTAACCTCCACTCTAACCCTAACATTCACCCTAACCCTAAACCTAACTTTAAGCCTCACACTCACCCTCACCCTCTCCTTAACCATAAGCCTAACCCTAACCCTCACCCTCAACCTTACCTTAACACTAAACCAAACCCTAACCCTCACTTAAACAGTAACCATAAACCTCACCCTCACCCTAACCCTAACCCTTACTTTATCCTCACCCTAACCCTAACCCACACATTAACCCTAATACTAACCATAACCGTAACACTACCAGTAACCCTAAACCTCACCCTAATTTTAACCCTAACCCTAAACCTCACCCTAAACCTCACCCTCATACCACCCTCAAACTAACCCTAACCCTAACCCTAACTCTAATCCTAACCCTCACCCTAACCCTATACCTCACCCTAACCCTAACCCTCATCCTAGCCCTCACCCTAACCATAACCTTAAAACTCACCCTCACCCTCACCCTCACCATCACCCTCAGCGTAACACTAACGATAACCCAAATCCTAACACTAAACCTCACCCTCACCTTAACCATCACCCGAATTCTTACCTTCACACTAATCCTAAACCTAACCCTAAACCTAACACTCACACTAAACCTAACCCGCACCATAACCTTCACCCTAACCCTAATGCTAACTCTAACACTCACCCTAAACCTCACACTGTCACTCACCCACATGATAAACCTAAACCTAACCCTAAACCTCACCCTCACCATAACCCTCACCCTAACCTTAACACTAACTCTAACAGTAATCCTAACCATAACCCTCACCCTAACGCTAACCCTTACCCTAACCCTAATCATAACCCTCACTGAAATCCTCAAACTAACCCTAACCCTAACCCTAACCCGAAACCCTCATCCTTACCCTAACCCTAACTCTAACACTAATCCTAACCCTCACCCTCACCCTAACCCTAACCCTCCCCCTAACCTTAACCCTACCACTCATCCTAAAACTCATCCTAACCCTAACCCTAAACCTAACCCTAATCCTAAACCTCACCATAACCTTAACCCTCACCCTCAACATAACCATAAACATAAACATAACTCTAAAAATAACCCTAACCCTAAACTTTATCCTAACCCTTACCCTCACCTTAACCCTAACCTAACCCTAACCCTCACCCTAAACCTAACCCTCACCCTCACTGTAAACCTAAACCTAACCCTAACACTTACCCTCACCCTAACACTAACTCTAACCCTAAACCTCACACTCACTCTAAACCTTACCCTAAACCTTACCCTCACCCTAACCCTCATCCTAACCCTTACCCTATCTCTAACCGTAACCCTCAAACTAACCCTAACCCTCACCCTAACCTTAACCCTACCACTTACCCTGAACCTCATGCTAACCCTAACCCTAAAACTAACCCTAATCCTAAACCTCACCCTAACCATAACCCTCACCATCAACATAATCATAAACCTAAACATAAACCTAAAAATAACCCTAACCCTAACCTTTATACTAACCCTCACCCTCACCCTCACCCTAACCCTAACCCTCACCCTATACCTATCCTTCACCCTCACCATAAACCTATACAAAACCCTAACACTTACCCTCACCCTAACACTAACCCTAACCCTAAACCTCACACTCACTCTAACCCTCACTCTAAACCTAACACTAACCCTCAACCTTATCTTAACCTCACCCTAACCCTAACCCTTACCCTCACCCTAACCCTCAATCTCACCCTCACCCTAATCCTAACCCTCACCCTAAACCTCACCGTCATCATAACCTTCACTCTTACCGTAACCCTCAAACTCACCCTAACCCTCACCCTTACCATTATTCTTACCCTCACCCTAATCCTCACCCTAACCCTAACCCTCACCCTAACCTAACCCTATCCCTCACCCTAGTCCTCAACCTAACCCTAATGCTAACCCTAACCCTCAACCTAACCCTAACCCTAAACCTTAACCTCCCCCTAACCCTAACCCACACCCCAACACTTACCCTCACCCTAACCCTCACCCTAATGCTAACCTTAACGCTAAACCTCACCTCACCAGCAACCTCACTGTAATCGTAACACTAACCCTAACAATAACACTAACCCTAACCCTAAAACTAATCCCTAACCCACACTCTCACCCACAACTTCATCCTAAATCTAACCCTAAACCACTCCATAACCTAACCCTAACCTCACACTCACCCTATCACTCACCCTAAAACTTTCCCTCACCCTATCCCTCACCTTAACCCTAAACCTAACCCTAACCCTCACCTTAAACCTCCCCCTAACCCTAACCCTAACGGTAACACTTAATCTAACCCTGAACCTCACCCTAACCCTAACCCTACCCCTCATCCTAACCATCATCCTAACCCTAACACTAAACCCTCACCCTAACCCTAAACCTAACCCTAAACCTCACCAGCACCCTAACAGTCACGCTCACCCTCACCCTCACCCTAACTCTAAACCTCACCCTAACCATCAAACTATCCCTAACCCTCACACTAAACCTAAGCCTAACACTCGCCCTAACCCTAAGCCTCACCCTCATCTAACCCTCAGCCTATCCCTAACCCTAATCCTAACGCTCACACTCACCCTAACCCTAACCCTCACACACACCCTCAGCTTTAACCTAAGCCTAAAAATAACCCTAACCCTAATCCTCACAATCACCCTCACCCTAAGCCTAATCCTAACTCTAAACCTAACCCTCACGCTCACCTTCACCCTCACCACCCTAACCCAAACCCTCAACCGAAACCTCACCCTCAACCTCACCCTAACCCTCACCCTAAACCTAAACATCAACCTAACCCTAAACCTCACTCTAACCCTTAGCCTAACCCTACCGTAACACTAACCCTCAACTTAACCCTCAACCTCAGGCTCACCTTAACCCTAATCCTAACCCTAACCCTCATCGTCACCCTCAACCTAAACCTATACCTAACCCTAACCCTTAGCCTAACCGTAACCTCCAACCTAACCCTAACCTTCACCATAACCCTAACGCTAACCCTAACCCTAACCCTAAACCTCAGCCTCACCCTCACCCTCAGCCTAAGACTAACCTTATCCCTAACCCTCACACCTAACCTTACCCTAAAACTAACCCTAAGCCTCACCCTCAACCTCAACCCCATCCTAACCCTAACCCCAACACTCAACCCAACCTTCACCTTCACCCTCACCCTAACCCTCACCCTCACCCTAAACATCACCCTAACCCTAACCCTCACCCTAACCCTCACCCTAAACCTAACACTCACATTAACCCTAACCTTCACCCTAACTCTAACCCTCAACCTAACCCTTACCCTCACCCTAACACTAAGCCTAACCCTAACTTGAACCCTCACAGTAACCCTAAACCTCACCTTAACGCTAACCCTCACAGTAACCCTAACCCTCACCCTAAACCTTACCCTACCCCTCACCCTACACCTCATTGTAACTCTAATCCCAACCCTAACACTCACTCTCACCGTCACCCTAACACTCACACTAACCCTAACCATCACCCAAACCCTAACCCTCACACTCTCCAGAACACTCATCCTCACTCTAACACTCACCCTCACCCCAACCCTCACCCTTACCTAATCCTCACCCTAACCCTAACCCTCACACTAACCCTAAACTTAACTTTAACCCTACTCCTAACCCTACCCCTCTCCCTAACTCTAACCGTAACCCTAACACTAACCCTCACCCTAATCCTAACCCTTACCCTCACCCTCACCCTAAACCTTACCCTTACCTTAAATCTCACCCTAACCCTAACCCTCATTCTACACATCACCCTAACCATAACCCTCACTCTAACCCTAACCCTATTACTCACATGAAACCTGACACTCACCCTAACCCTCAACCTAACCCTAACCTCCAACCTAACATTAACCCTCACCCTAACCCTAACGCTAACCCTCACCCTATCCCTAACCCTCGACCTAAACTTTATCCTCACTATAAACCTATCCCTCACAGTAACCCTAATCCACACCCTAACCCTAACTCTACCCCTCACCCTAACATTCACTCTAACCCTAACCCCAACCCTCACCCTCACCCTCACCGTCACCCTAACACTCAGCCTAATCCTCAGCCTTATCCTCACCCTAACCCTAACGCTAAGCCTAACGCTGACCCTAACCCTCACCCTAAACCTTAACCTCACACTCACCCTAAACCTAAACCTCACCCTAACCCTAAACCTAACCCTAAACCTCACCCTAGCCCTCACACTAACCCTAATTCTAACCCTAACCCTCAACCTAATCCTAAACCTAGCCCTAACCCTTACCCTATCTCTAACCCTCACCCTCACCCTAGCCCTCACCCTAACCCTCATCCTCACATTAACCCTAACCTTAATAATCAGTCTAACCCTCACCCTAACCCTAACCCGAACCCTTACCCTAACCCTCACCCTAACACTAACACTCACGCTTATATTAAACCTCACCCTCAGCCTAACCCTCACCTTTACCCTTACCATCACCCTCACCCTAACACTCACCCTATCCCTAACCCTCACCCTAGACCTCACCCTAAACCTAACCCTAACCCTCACCCTCACCTTCACCCTCACCCACAGCCTAACACTAACCCTATCACTATTCATAACCCTAAACCTCACCCTCACCCTAACCATCACCCTAATTCTTACCCTCACACTAATCCTAACCCTAACCCTAAATCTAACTCTCACACTAAACCTAACCCTCACCATAACCTTAACCCTAACCCTTATCCTAACACTCACCTTAACCCTAACCCTAAACCTCACACCAACCCTCAGCCTAAACCTCCCCATCACCCTAAAGCTGACTCTAACCCTAATAATAATCCTAAACCTCACCAGAACTCTAGCCTTCACCCTCACCCTAACCCTCACCCTAATCCTAAGCCTAACCCTCAGCCTAAACCTCAGCCTAACCCTCACCCTAACCCTAAGGATAACCCTAATCCTAACACTCATCCTAACCCGAACCTTCACCCTAACCCTAAACCTCACCCTAATCCTCATCCTAACCCTCACTCTCACCTGCATCCTCACCCTCACCCTAGCCCTAATGCTAACTCTAACCCTCACCCTAAATCTCATGCTATCACTTACCCACACCACAAACCTATCCCTAACCTTAAAACTCACCCTCACCCTAAACCTCACCGTAACCCTAAACCTAATCCTAACCCTCACCCTAACAGTTACCCTCACCCTAACACTAACCCTCATACTAACCCTAAGCCTCACCATAACCATAAACCTCACCCTCACCATAACCTTAACCCTAACTCTAACAGTAACACTCACCCTAACCCTAAACCTAACACTAACCCTAACACTATCCATCACCCTAACCCTAACTCTAAACCTAAACCTCAACCTCAACCTAACCCTAACCCTAACCCTAAACCTCACCCTAAACCTAACCCTAAACCTCACCTTCATCCTAACCCTCATCCTAACCCTCACCCTAACCCTAATCCTAACCATCACCCTAACCCTAATCCTCAAGCTCAACCTCACCCTCAGCATAACCCTAACCCTAAACCTAAACCTAACCCTAACCCACACAATCACCCTCACCCTAACCTTAACACTAAGCATAACCTATCCCTAACACTAACCCTCACCCTAACACTTCCCCTCACCCTAACACTAACCCTAACTCTAACACTAACCCTCACACTAACCCTAACTCTCATCTTAACCCTAAACCTCACCCTAACCCTAAAGCTAAACTTCACCCTCACCCTAGACCTCACTGTAACCTTAATTCTAAACCTAACCCTCAACCTAATCATAACCCTCATCCTCACCCCAAACCTCACACTAACCCTAACCTAATCCTCAATCTAACCCTCACCCTATCCCTCACCCTTAACTCTCACCCTCAGCCTAACCCTCACTTTTATCCTTACAATCACCCTCACACTAACCCTCACCCATACCCTAACCCTCACCATAGCCCTCACCCAACCCTAAACCCAACTCTCACCCTCACCCTCACCCTCAGCCTAACATTAACCCTATCACTATTCCTAACACTAAACCTCACCCTCACCCTAATTCTTAACCTCACATTAATCCTAACCCTAAACCTATCCATAACCCTACCCCTTATCCTAACCCTCACATTAATCCTAATTCTAACCCTTACCCTAAACCTCACAGTCACCCTAAACCTAACCCTAACCCTAATAATAACAGTAACCCTCACCCTAATACTAACCCTCAACCTCACCCTAACCCTCAACCTAACCCTCACCCTAATCCTAATCCTAACCCTCAGCCTAACCCTCAAACTAACCCTAAGCATAACCCTAAACCTCACCCTCACACTAACCCTCACCCTAAACCAAACCCTAACCCTAACCCTCACACGCAGCCTAACCCTTACACTAACCCTTAACCTCATCCTCACCCTAAACCTCACACTTAATCGAACCCTCAACATAACTCTAACCCTAACCGTCACCCTCACCGTCACCCTCATGCTAACCCTAACCCTAACCATCACCCTAACCCTAAAACTCACCCTAATCCTCACCTTAAACCAAACTCTCACCCTCACCCTCACGCAAACCCTGAACTTAACCCTCACCCTAACCCTAATGCTAATTCTAACACTCACCCTAACCCTCATGCTATCACCCACACCACAAACCTAACCCTAACCTGAACCCTCACCCTCGCCCTAAACCTCACCCTAACCCTAAACCTAATCATAACCCTACCCCCCACCCTCAAACTAACCCTCACCATAACCCTTACCCTCACCCTCACCCTCACCCTAACCATAACCCTCACACTAAACCTAACCCTCACCCTAAACCTAACCCTACACCTCACCCTAACCTTCACTCTAAACTTAGCCCTAACCCTAACCCTCACCCTCATGCTAGCCCTCACCCTTACCCTAATTCTAATCCTAACTCTCATCCTCACCCTAAACCTCACACTAACCCTAACCCTAATCCTCAATCTAACCCTAACCTTAACATGTACCCTAACCCTCACCCTAACCCTAACCCTCACCCTTACTGTAACCCTCACGTTCAGCCTAACCCTCAACTTTACTCTTACAATCACGCTCATACTAACCCTCACCCTAACCCGAACCCTCATCCTAAACCTCCCCCTAACAATAACAATATCCATTACCATAACCCTAACCCTCAAACTCACCATCACCCTCAGCCTAAACCTATGCCTAAAGCTAACCCTAACCCTAACCCTCACCCTCACCCTAGCCCTCACCCTAACCCTAATCCTATCCCTAACCCTCATGCTAACCCTCACACTAACCCTAAGGATAAACATCACAAAAAGCCTAATACTCATATCCAACCTCACCCTCAGCCTAACCCTAAGCCTAAGCCTAATCCTAACCCTAAACCTCACACTCACCCTCACCCTAACCTAATCCCAAACCTAACCCTAAACCTCAACCTAACCCTCACCCTATACCTAATGCTAACCCTAACACTAACCCTAACCCTGACCCTCAACCTAACCCGCCCCCTCAACCTAACTCTAACCCTAAACCTCACCCTGACCCTATCCCTAATCCTAACCTTAAGTCTAAACCTCACCCTAACCCTAAAATTAACCCTCACCCTCACCCTCACCCTCACCCAAACCGAAAGTCAAACCCTAACCCTAACATTAACACTAATCCTAACCCTAAAACTAAACCTAACCCTAACCCTAAACTTCACCCTCATCCTCACCCTCACTGGAAATGTAACAGTAACCATAACACTTACAACAACCCTAACCGTAATCCTAACCATCACCCACTCCCTAACCCTAATCCTAACCCTAACCATCACGCTAACATTAACCCTCACCCTCACTGAAACCCTAACCCCCATCTTAACTCTCAACCTAACCCTAAGCCTAACCCTCACCCTAACCCTTAACCTCACCTTAATCCTAACACTAAGCCTAACCTAAATCTCACCCTAATCCTCACCCTCAGCCTAATCCTAACCCAAACCCCAACCCTCAACCTAACCCTCACCCTCACCCTAACCCTAACCCTAAACCTCACATTAACCCTAACACTCACCCTAACCATAACCCAAACCCTCACCCTAACCCTGACGCTAACTCTAACCATCACCATTACCAGAACCCTAAACCTAACCATAAACCTCACCTTAAGGCTAACTCTAACCATAAACCTAACCCTAACCCGCACCCTAACCCTAACTCTCACCTTCACCCTCACCCTCAGCTTAATCCTAAGCCTAACCTTAACAATAACCCTAACCCTCACACTCACCCTCACCTTAACCCTAATCCTAAACTTACCCTATCCGTACACCTAACCCTCACCCTAACCTTCACCCTAAGCCTAACCCTAACACTAACCCTAACCCTAACACTCACCCTAACCCTAACTCTAACCCTAAACCTCAACTTCACCCTAACCCTAAATCTAACCCTAACCCTAACCCTAAATCTCACCCTAACCCTAACCCTAAACCTCACCCTCACCCTCAACCTCACCATAAATATAAACCTAACCCTAACCCTAACAATAAACCTAACCCTAACCCTAAACCTCACCCTAACCATAACCCTCACCCTAACGCTAAAACTCACCCTAACATTTACCCTCACCCTAACACTAAACCTCACACTAAACCTAACCCTCACCATAAACATAAACATCACCCTAACCCTAACCCTCACCCTAACCCTAATTTTAACACTAACCCTCACCCTAACCCTAACCCTCATCCTCAATCTAACCCTAACCCTAACCCTTACACTAACCCTCAACCTAAACCTAACCATCACCCTTACTGTAACCCTCAGGCTCATACTAACCCTCACCCAAACACGAACCCACATCCTAACCCTCACCCTAAACCTAACCATATCCATCACCATAACACTAACCCTCACCCTCAACATCACCCTCAGCCTAAACCTATGCCTAAGCCTAACCCTAACCCTAAGACTCACTGTCACCCTAGCCCTCACCCAAACCCTAATCCTACCGCTAACCCTCATCCTAACCCTCACATTAACCTTAATGCTAACCATCACCCTAAGCCTAATACTTACCCCCACCCTCACCCTCACCATAACCCTAAGCCTAACACTCACCCTAACCCTAACCCTCACCCTCATCTAACCCTCATCCTATCCCTAACCTTAACCCTAATGCTCACAGTCACCCTAACCCTAACCCTCAAACTCACCTCAACCTCAGCTTAAACCTAAGCCTAACCATAACCCTAACCCTAAAACTTACAATCACCCTCACCCTAAGCCTAACCGTAACCCTAAACCTAACCCTCACCCTCACCTTCACCCTCACCTTAACCCTAACCCAAACCCTCAACCGAAACCTCACCCTCAACCTCACCCTAACCCTCACCCTCAAACTAAACATCACCCTAAACCTAATGCTCACCTTAACCCTTAGCCTAACCCTCACCCTAACCCTAAACCTCAACCTCACCCTCACCCTCAGGCTCACCCTAACCCTAATACTAACCCTAACCCTCACCCTCATCCTCAACCTAAACCTATCCCTAACCCTAACCCTCACCCTAACCGTAACCTCTAACCTAACCCTAAGCCTCAACATAACCCTAACACTAACCCTAAACCTTACACTAACCCTAACCCTCAACCTCACCCTCAGCCTAAGCCTAAGCTTATCCCTAACCCTCACACTCAGCCTTACCCTAAAACTAACCCTAAGCCTCACCCTCACCCTCAACCTCAACCTAAACCTAACCCAAACACTCATCTGAACCTTCACACTCACACTCACACTAACCTTCAACCTCACCCTAAACATCACCCTAACCCTAACCCTCACCCTAACCCTAACCCTCACATTAACCCTAACCCTCACTCTAACCCTAACCCTCAACCTAACCCTTACCCTCACCCTAACACTAAGCCTAATCCTAACTGGAACCCTCACAGTAACCCTAAACCTCACCCTAACCCTAACCCTCACAGTAAACGTAACACTCACCCTAACCCTAAACCTACACCTCACCCTACCCCTCACTCTGACCCTAACCCCAACCCTAACCCTCACCCTCACCGTCATCCTAACACTCACCCTAACCCTAACCCTCACCCAAACCCTAACTCTCACACTCTCAAGAACACTCATCCTAACTCAAACACTCACGCTCAAAATAAACATAACCCTAAGCCTAACCCTCACCCTAACCGTATCCCTAACCCTCACACTAACAGTAACCCTAAACCTCACCCTTACTCCAACCCTCACGCTTACCTTCTCCTCACCCTAACCCTAACCCTCACACTAACCCTAACCTTAACTCTTTCCCTACCCCTCACCATACCTCTAACCCTCACCCTCACCATAAACCTAACCCTTACCCTCACCCTCACCCTAACACTCACCGTAGCATTAACCCTCACCCTAACACTAACCCTCATCAATACCTTAACCTTCACTGTCACCCTAACCCTAAGCCTCACCCTCATTCTACACATCACCCTAAAGATAACCCTCACCCTAACCCTAAACCTATCACTTACCTTAACCCTAACACTCACCCTAATCCTCACTCTAACCCTAACTTCCAACCTAACACTAACCCTAACCCTAACACTAAACCTCACACTAACCCTAACCATCACCCTAACCCTAAACCACACCTTAACACTAACCCTAACCCTCACCCTCAACCTCGCCCTCACCCTAACCCTAACCCTCATCCTCACCCTAAACCTCACACTAACCCTAACACTAATACTCAATCTAACCCTCACCCTCACCATAACACTTTCCCTAACCCTCACCAAAACCCTAACCCTCACCCTTACCATAACCCTCACCCTCGGCCTAACTCTCACCTTTATCCTTACCATCACCCCCACCCTAAACCTTACCCGAAACCTAACCCTCACACTAATCCCCACCCTAAACATAACTCTACCCCTAAACATCATCCTCACACTAACCCTAACTCTAACCATAACCCTAACACTAAACGTCACCCTAGCCCTAACCCCCACACTCACCCTCACAGTAAACGTAACCCTAACCCTAACCCTAGCAATAACACCTCACCCTAACCCTTAACCTCATCCTCAACCTAAACCTCAAACTTAACTGAACCCTCACCGTAACTCTAACCCTAATCGTCACCCTCACCGCCACCCTCACACTAACCCTAACACTAACCCTCACCCTAACCCTAAACCACACCCTAATCCTGACCTTAAACCTCACTCTCACCTGCAACCTCACCCTAAACCTAAACCTAATCCTCACCCTAACCCTAATGCTAACTGTAACACTCACCCTAACCCTCAGGCTATCACTTAATGACACCATAAACCTAACCCTAACCTTAACCCTCAACCTTACCCTAAACTTCACCCTGACCCTAAACCTAATCCTAAAGCTCAATCTCACCCTAAACCTCACCTTCACCCTAACCCT
The DNA here is from genome assembly GCF_024711535.1 of Dipodomys merriami. Lineage (NCBI taxonomy): Eukaryota > Metazoa > Chordata > Mammalia > Rodentia > Heteromyidae > Dipodomys > Dipodomys merriami. The sequence goes on from NW_027206346.1 coordinate 4,235,885, forward strand.
CACAATAACCCTTACCTTCACCCTCACCCTCACCCTAACCGTAACCCTCACCCGAAACCTAACCCTCACCCTAAACCTAACCCTACCCCTCACCCTAACCCTCAAACTAAACTTAACCCTAACCCTAACCCTCAGCCTCATGCTAGCTCTCACCCTAACCCTAATTCTAACCCTAAACCTCACCCTAACCCTCATCGTCACCATAAACCTCACACTAACCCTAAACCTAATCCTCAATCTAACCCTAACCCTAACCCTTACACTAACCCTCAACCTAAACCTAACCCTCACCCTTACTGTAACCCTCAGGCTTATACTAACCCTCACCCTAACACGAACCCTCATTCTAACCCTCAGCCTAAACCTAACCATATCTATCCCCATAACACTAACACTCACCCTCACCATCACCCTCAGCCTAAACCTATGCCTAAGCCTAACCCTAACCCTAACCCTCACATTAACCCTAACCCTAACCCTCAACCTAACCCTTACCCTCACCCTAACACTAAGCCTAATCCTAACTTGAACACTCACAGTAAACCTAAACCTCACCCTAACCCTAACCCTCACATTAAACCTAACTCTCACCCTAACCCTAACCCTACACCTCACCCTACTTCTCACTCTAAACCTAACCCAAACCCTAACCCTCACCCTCACCATCACCCTAACACTCACCCTAACCCTAACCCTCACCCAAACCCTAGCTCTCACACTCTCAAGAACACTCATCCTAACTCAAACACTCACCCTCAAAATAAACATAACCCTAAGCCTAACCCTCTCCCTAACAGTAACCGTAAACCTCACCCTCACTCCAACCCTCACGCTTATCTTATCCTCACCCTAACCCTAACCCTCACACTAACCGTAACCTTAACTCTAACTCTACCCCTCACCCTACCCCTCACCTTAACTCTAACCTTAACCCTCACCATAAACCTAACCCTTACCCTCACCGTCACCCTAACCCTCACCGTAACATTAACCCTTGCCCTAACACTAACCCGCATCCATACCTTAACCTTCATTGTCACCCTTACCCTAACCCTCAACCTCATTCTACACATCACCCTAAACATAACCCTCACCCTAACCCTAACCCAATCACTTATCTTAACCCTAACACTCACCCTAACACTCACCCTAACCCTGACTTCCAACCTAACATTAAACCTGACCCTAACCCTAATGCTAACCCTCACCTTAACCCTAAACCTCACCTGACCCTTACCCTCACTCAAACCCTAACCCTCACACTATCCCTAATCCTCACACTAAACCTAACACTACCCCTCAACCTAAACTTCACTCTAACCCTAACCCCAACCCTAACCCTCACCCCCACACTAACCCTCACCCTAAACCTTAACCTCACCCTCACCCTAACCTTAAACCCTACCCTAACCCTAAACCTCACCCTAGCCCTCACCCTAACCCTAATTCTAACCCTAATCCTCAACCTAACCCTAAACCTCATCCTCACCCTAAACCTCATATTAACCCTAAACCTAATCCTCAAACTAACCCTCACCCTAACCCTAACCCTACCCCTTATCCTAACCCTCACCTTAACCCTAACCCTAAACCTCACCCCAACCCTCACCCTAAACCTCACCGTCACCCTAAACCTGACCCTAACCCTAATAATAACACCAACCCTCACCAGAACCCTAACCTTCACCCTCACCCTAACCCTAACCCTAACCCTCACCCTAATGCTAAGCCTAACCCTCAGCCTAACCCTCACCCTAACCCTAAGGATAACACTAACGCTAACCCTCACCCTAACACTCACCCTAACACTAACCCTCACCATAACCCTAAAACTCACCCTAATCCTAACCCTAAACCTCATCCTAACCCTCACCCTCACCCTACCCCTCAACCTAACCCTTATCCTAACCTTCACGCTAATCCTAACCATCACCCTTAGGGGAACACTCACCCTCAGCCTAACCCTCACATTTTCTCTTACTGTCATGCTCATCCTAACCCTCACCCTTACCCTAAACCTCATCCTAACACTCACCCTAACCCTAACCCGATCCATCACCCAAACATTAACCCTCACCCTTACCCTAACCATCAGCCTGACCCTAAGCCTAAGTCTAAGCCTAACCCTAACCCTCAACCTCACCCTAGCCCTAACCCTAAAACTCATCCTAACTCTAACGCTCATCTTAACCCTCACCCTAAAGCTAACCCTAACCACCACCCAAAACCTATTTTCACCTCCACCCTCACCCTCACCCGAACCCTAAGCCTAAGCCTAACCCTAACCCTAAACCTCATACTCACCCTAGACCGCACCCTAACCCTAATCCAAACCATAAGCCTCATCCTAACCCTCATCCTAAACCTAACCCTAAACCTCAACCTAACGCTAACCCTAACCCTCAACCTAACCTAACCCTCACCCTCACTGTAACCCTAACCCTAAGACTCACTCTAAAACAAAACCTAACCCGAACCCTAAACCTCACCCTAAACCTAACCCTAAACATAACCCTCACCCTAGACCTCACCCTAACCCGAATCCTAACCCTATACCACATCCTAACCCTCCCCCTAACCCTAACCCTAACCCTCACCTTAACCCTAACCCTCACCTTCACCCTCAGCCTAAAGCTAAGCCTAGGCCTAACTCTAACCCTAACCCTCACACTCACCCTCATCCTACCCTTAATCCTAAATCTAACCCTAACTTTAACCCTAACCCTCACCCTCACCCTAGCCCTAAACCTAAACCAAATCCTAACCCTAACCCCCATCCTAACCCTCACCCTAACCCTAACGCTAACCATCACCCAAAACCTATTTCTCACACCCACACTCACCCTCAGCCTAACCCTAAGCCTAAGCCTAACCCTAACCCTAACTCTCACCCTCACCCTAGCCTGCACCCTAACCCTAATCCAAACAATAAACCTTAACCTCACCCTAACCCTAACCCTCAACCTCACCCTAAGCCTAAACCTAAGCCAAACCCTAACTCTAAAACTAAGCCTCACACTCACCCTACACCTAACCCTAATCCTAATCCCACCCCTAACCCTAACCTTCACCCTAACCATAAAACTAATTCTGATCGTAAACCTAACCCTCACCCTAACCCTAACCCTCACCCTCACCCTCAAGCTAACGTAACCTTAACTCTCACCCTAACCCTAAAACTCATCCTAATCCTCACCTTAACCCTCACTCTCACCCGCACCCTCACCCTAACCCTAAACCTAACCCTCACCCTAAACCTAATGCTAACTCTAACACTAACCCTAACCCTCATGCTATCACTTACCCACACCACAAACCTAACCCTAACTTTAACCCTCACCCTCACCCTAAACCTCACCCTAAACCTAAAACTAATCCTAACCCTCACCCTCACCCTAACACTAACCCTAACCCTCACCCTCACCATAACCCTCTCCATAAACCTTAACCTCACCCTCACACTCACCCTAACCATAACCCTCAAACTAAAACTAACCCTCACCCTAAACCTAACCCTACCTCTCACCCTAAACCTCACCCTAAACTTAAACTTAACCCTAACCATCACCCTAACGCTAGAACTCACCCTAACCCTAATTCTAACCATAAACCTCACCCCAACCCTCATCCTCACCCTAAACCTCACATTATCCCTAACCCTAATCCTCAATCTAACCCTAACCCTAACCCTTACCCTAACCCTCACCCTTACTGTAACCCTCACTTTTACTCTTACCGTCACACTCCTACTAACCCGAACCCTAACACGAACCCACATCCTAACCCTGACCCTTACACTAACCTTATCCATCACCATAACCCTAAAGTTCACCCTCACCATTACCCTCAGCCTAAACCTAACCATAACCCTAACCCTCACCCTCACCCTAGCCCTTAACCTAACACTAATCCTAACCATAAACCTCATCCTAACTCTCACCCTAACCCTAAGGCTCACCATCACCCTAAGCCTAAAACTCAAACCCACCCTCACCCTCAGCCTAACCCTAAGCCTAAGCCTAAGCCTAACCCTAACCCTCACACTCACCCTCACCCTCAACCTAAGTCTAACCCTAAACCTCACGCTGACCCTATCCCTAATCCTAACCCTAACCCTAAACCTCACCCTATCCCTAACGCTAACCCTCATCCTCACCCCCACCCTCACACAAACCATAAGTCTAAACCTAATCCTAACATTAACACTAATCCTAACCCTAAAACTAACCCTAAACCTAACCCTAAACTTCAACCTCATTGCAAATGTAACCCTAAAAATAACACTTACAATAACCCTAACCCTAATCTTAAACATCACCATCACCCTAACCATAATCCTAAACCTAACCCTCACCCTAACATTAACCCTCACCCTCACTGAAACCCTAAAGCTCATCTTAACCCTCACCGTAACCCTAAGACTAACCCTCACCCTAACCCTTAACCTCACCCTAATCCTAACACTAAGCCTAACCTAAACTTCACCCTAAACTTCATACTCACCCTAACCCTAATCCAAACCCTAACCCTCAACCTAACCCTCAAACTAACCCTAACCCTAACCCTAAACCTCACATTAACGCTAACACTCACCCTAAACCTAACCCTACCCCTCACCCTTACCCTAATGCTAACTCTAACCCTCACCATTACCAGAAACTTAACCCTAACCCTAACCCTAAACCTCACCTTAAGCCTAACTCTAACCCTAACCCTAACCGTAACCCGCACCCTAAACCTATCCCTCACCTTCAGGCTCACCCTCAGCCTAAACCTAAGCCTAAACCTAACACTAACCCTAGCCCTCACACTCACCCTCATCTAAACCCTAAACCTAATCCTAACCCTATCACTAACCCTAACCCTCACCCTAACCCTAACACTAACACTAACCCTAACCCTCACCATAACCCTCATCCTAACCCTAACTGTAACCCTAAACCTCAACTTCAACCTAACCCTAAATCTAACCCTAACCGTAACCTTAAATCTCACACTAACCCTAACCCTAAACCTTATCATCACCCTAACCCTCACCGTCACCGTAACCCTAACCCTAACCCTAACAATAAACCTAACCCTAACCCTAAACCTCACCCTAATTATAACCCTCACCCTAACCCTAAACCTCACCCTAACAATTACCCTCACCTTAACACTAAACCTCACACTAAACCCAAACCTCACCATAACCCTAAACTTCACCCTAACACTAAACTTAACAGAACCCACACCCTAACCTTAATTCTAACCCTTACACTCATGCTAACCCTAACCCTCATCTGCACCCTAACCCTCACCCTAACCCTAACCTTAACCCTAAACCTCACCCTAACCCTAACCCTAACCCTCACCCTCAGCCTAACCCTAAGCCTAACCCTAAACCTAACCCAAACCCACACACTAACACTCACCGTAACCCGAATCCTAAACCTATCCCTAACCCTAAACCTCCCCCAAAGTCGCACCCTAACCCTAACCCTAACCCTCAACCTAACACTCACCCTAACCCTAACTCTAACCCTAAACCTCACCCTAACCCTAAACCTAACTCTAACCCTAACCCAAACCCTAAACCAAACCCTAACCCTAATCCTCACACCCACCCTCACACTCAGCCTAACCCTAAGCCTAAGCATAAACCTAGCCCTTACCCTCACAATCACCCTCACCCTAAGCCTAATCCTAACCCTAACCCTGACCCTAACCCTTAACCTCAACCTAACCCTCAACCTAACCTTAACCCTAACCCTAACCCTAACATTAACTCACGAACTAACCCTCCCCTAACCCTAAATCTAACCCTAAACCTAAACCTCATCCTCACTGTACGCCTTACCCTAATGCTCACCCTAAACCTAATCTTAACCTGAACGCCAACTCTCACCCTAACACTAAACCTAACCCTCACCCTAACCCTCACCTCCACCCTCAACTTCAGCCTCAGCCTAAGCCTAAGCCTAACCCTAATCCTAACCCTCACACTCACCCTAACACTAACCCTAATCCTAATCCTAAACCTAACCCTAATATTCACCCTCACCCTAACCCTCACCTTCACCCTAACCCCATCACTAACCCTAACCCTAACACAAACCCTCAGCCTAAACCTAAGCCGAACTCTAACCCTAAATCTCACCCTCACCCTTACCCTAACCCTAACCCTAAACCGAAACCTAACCCTAACCCTAACCCTAAACATAACCATCACCCTAGCCCCTCCCCCTAACCTTAATCCTAACCCTCACACTAACCCTCCCCTAACCCTAACCTTAACACTCACCCTAATCCTGAGCCTCACCCTCAACCTCACCCGCAGCCTAACCCTAATCCTAACCCTATCCCCAACCCTAACACTCCTCCTAACTCTCACCCTAACACTAATCCTAACACTAACACTAACCCTAAACCTCAACCTCACCCTCACCCTAACACTAAATCTAACCCTAAAGTTCACCCTCACCCTAAACCTAACTCTAACCCTAACCCAAACCCTAAACCTCACCCTATCCCTAACCCTCACCCTCACCCTCACCCTCACCGTAAACCTAAACCTCACCCTAACAATAAACTTAAACCTAATCCCAACCCTCACCCTAAACATAACCCTCACCCTAACCCAAACCCTCATTTTCACACTTACCCTCACCCTAACACTAAACCTAAACCTAACACTAACCCTCACACTAACGATAACCCTAATCCTAACACTAAACCTAAACCTAAACCTCACCCTCTCCCTAAACATAACATTGACCCTAAACCTAACCCTCACCCTAACCCTCCCCCTAACCCTATATCTAACCATAAACCTCACCCTCACACTCACACTAACACTAACCCTCACCCTAACCCTAACCCTCACCATAACACACTCACCCTAACACTAACCCTAACCCTAACACTCACCCTCACACTAACCCTAACCCTCACCCTAATCCTAAACCTCACCTAAACCCTAACACTAACCCTAACTCTCACACTCAATCTAGCCCTCACCCTAACCCTAATTCTAACCCTCACCCTCATCCTAACCCTAACCCTCATCCTTACTCTAAGCATCACATTAACCCTAAACCTAATCCTCAATCTAACCCTCACTAAACATTAACCCTAACCCTAACCTAACCCTAACCCTTACACTACTCCTAAACCTAACCCTAACACTCACCCTTATCTTAACCCTCATCCTCAGCCTAATCCTAACCTTTAACCTTAACATCATCCACACCCTAACCATCACCTAAACCTAAAACTCATCCTAAACCTCACCCTAACTGTAAACCTAAACATCACCCTAAACCTAACACTCACCGTCAACCTCACGCTCAGCCTAAGCCTAAGCCTAAGCCAGAGCCTTACCCTAACCCTCAACCTAACCCTCACCATAACCCTAACCCTAACCCTCACGCTAAACCTCACCCTAACCCTAAGTCTAACCCTAAACCTCCCCTCAACCTAAACCTAACCCTATCCCTAAACCTCACCCTAAACCTCACCCTAACACTTACCCTCACCCTCACCCTCAACCTCACCGTAACTCTAACCCTAACCCTAACAATAACCCTAAACCTAACCCTAACCCTAACCCTAACCATAAACCTCACCACAAACATAACCCTAACCATAAAACTAACAATAAACCTAACCCTAACCCTAAACCAAATCCTCACCCCCACTGTCACCCTTAGCCTAACCCTAAGCCTAAGCCTAACCCTAACCCTAATCTTAACCCTCACCCTTAGCCTCACCCTCACCGCAAACTGAACCCTAACCATAACACTAACAATAACCCAATCCCGAACCCTAACCCTAACCCTAATCCTCAACCCCACTGTCACCCTCAGACTAACCCTAAGCCTAAACATAACACTAAGCCTAAACCTAACCTTAATCCTCAGCCTCACATTCACCCTAACCCAAACCCTAAACTTAACCCTCACCCTAACCCTAAGCCTAGGCCTAACACTAACACTAACCCTCACACTCACCCTCACCCTAAACCTAATCCTAAACCTAACCGTATCACTAACCCTAACCCTTACCTTAACCCTCACCCTAGCCGTCAACTTAACCCGTAACCTGACCCGAAACCTCATCATAAACCTCACCCTAATTCTAAACCTAACCCTCACCCTAATGGTAACCCTAACCCTCACCCTCATGCTGAGTCTAAGCCTAAGCCTAAACCTATCCCTCACCCTAAAACTAACCCTAACACTAACTCTAACACTAACCCTAAACCTCACTCTAACCCTAACCCTAACTCTAACCCTAAACCTAAACCTAAACCTCATCCTAACCCTAACCCTAACCCTCACCCTCACCCTAGCCCTCACCCTAAACCTTACCCTAATCCTCACCCTAAACCTCACACTAACCCTAACACAAATCCTCAATCTAAACCTCACCCTCACCCCACCACTAACCCTAACCCGCACCCTAACACTAACCCTCACCCTAACCGTAACCCTCACCCTCAGTCTAACCCTCACGTTTACCCTAACTGTCACCCCCACCATAACCCTCACCCTAACCCTAACCCTCACCCTAATAATTACCCTCACGATAACACTAACCCCAACCCTACCTTTAACCCTCACACTAACCCTAACCCTCACCCTAATCCTAAACCTCACCCTAACCCTAACCCTAACCCTCACCCTGACCCTAGCCCTCACCCTAACACTAATTCTAACCCTCACCCTTACCCTAACCCTAACCCTCATACTCACCCTAAACCTCACACTAACCCTAACCCTAATCCTCAATCTAACCCTCAGCCTAAACCTAACTCTCATCCTTACCCTAAACCTAAACCTAACCCTTACACTCATCCTAATCGTAATCCTCACCCACAGCCTAAACCTCACATTTACCCTTACCATAAACCTCATCCTAATGCTAACCCTAAACATAAACCTAACCATGGCCCTAACCCTAACCCTCACCCTCAACCTCACACTCAGCCTATCCCTAAGCGTAAGCCTAAACCTGAACCTCACCGTCACCCTCACCTTAAATCTAACCCTAACCCTAACAATAACACTAATCCTAATCCTAAACCTAACCCTAACCCCAAACCTACCTTAATCCTAAACCTCACCCTCACCCTAAACCTAATCCTAAACCTAACCCTAACCCTCACCCTAACCCTAACCCTCACCCTTACCGTAACCCTAACACTCATCCTAACCCTCACCCTATCCCTAACCCTAACCCTAAACCTCAGCATAACACTAACCCTAAACCTCACCCTCACCGTAGCCTTCACCCTAATCTTAATCCTAACCCTAATCCTCATCCTAACCATCACCCTAAACCTAACCCTAACCCTCACCCTAACCTTAACAATAGCCCTCAACCTTACCCTAACCAATACGTTCACCATAACCCCAACCCTAACCCTCAGCCTAACCCTAAACTTAACCCGAACCCTAACTCTCACCCTATCCCTAATCCTATCACTCAACCTAAACCAAATCCTCACCCTCACCCTCGCCCTCAGCAAAACACTAAGCCTAACCCTATCCCTAAACCTAACACTCAAACTCACCCTTATCCTAATCCTAACCCTAAGCTTAACCATCACCCTCACCCTAACCCTCACCCTATCCCTAACTCTAACACTAACCATAACCCTAACCCTCACCCTCAGCCTCACCCTAACCCTAACTCTAACCCTAAAACCCACCCTCACCCTAACCCTAACCCTAACGGTAAACCTGAACCTAACCCTCAAACTAACCATAACCCTAACAATAACCCTAACCATAACCCTCGACCTAACCCTCCCCCTAACCCTAAGTCTAACCATGAACCTCACCCTCACCATAACCCTAATCGTAACCTTAATCCTAAACCTAACCCTAACCCAAAACCGAACCCTAACACACACACTCACCCTCACCCTAACTCTAATCCTGACCCTAACCCTACCCCTGAACGTCCCCCTAACTCTCACACTAACCCTAACCCTAACACTAATCCTAACCCTTAACCTTAACCTAATCTTCACCCTAACCCTAACTCTCACCCTAACCCTAACCCTCACCCTCACCTTCACTGTAACCATAACCCTAACCCTAAACCTAACAATAACCCTAACACAAACCCTCACCCTCACCATAACAATTACCCTCACCCTAACAATTACCCTCACCCTAACACTAACCCTAAACCTAACTCTAACACTCACACTAACCCTAACCCTCACCCTAATCCTAAACCTCACCCTAACACTAACCCTAACCCTCACCCTGACCCTAGCCCTCACCCTAACACTAAATCTAACCCTCACCCTCACTCTAACCCTAACCCTCATACTCACCCTAAACCTCACACTAACCCTAACCCCAATCCTCAATCTAACCCTCACCCTAACCCTAACCCTCATTCTTACCCTAAACCTAAACCTAACCCTTACCTTCATCCTAATCTGAATCCTCACCCACAGACTAAACCTCACATTTACCCTTACCATAAACCTCATCCTAATGCAAACACTAAACGTAAACCTAACCATCACCCTAACCCTAAACCTCACCCTCAACCTCACACTCAGCCTATCCCTAAGCGTAAGCCTAAGCCTGAACCTCACCGTCACCCTCAACTTAAATCTAACCCTAACCCTAACAATAACACTAATCCTAAACCTAAACCTAACCCTAACCTCAAACCTACCCTAACCCTAACCCTCACACTTACCGTAACCCTAACCCTCATCCTAACCCTCACCCTAACCATAACCCTAACCCTAAACCTCACCCTAACACTAACCCTAACCCTCACCCTCACCGTAGGCTTCACCCTAATCTTAATCCTAACCCTAATCCTCATCCTAACCATCACCCTAAACCTAACCCTAACCCTCACCCTAACCTTAACAATAGCCTTCAATCTTACCCTAACCCTCATGTTCACCATAACCCCAACCCTAAACCTCACCCTAACCCTAAACGTAACCCTCATCCTCATGCTCTCCGTAACTCTAACCCTAACACTAACATTAACACTAATCCTAACCATAAACCTAAACTTAACCCTAACCCTAACCCTAATCCTAACACTCACTCTCACCCTAACCCTAATCCTAACCCTAACCCTCACACTAAACCTCACCCTCACCCTCCTTGTAACCCTAACCTTCATCCAAAACCTCACCCTAACCCTAAACCTAACCCAAAACCAAACCCTAACACACACACTCACCCTCACCCTAACTCTAATCCAAACCCTAACCCTATAACCTTGAATGTCCCCCTAACTCTCACACTAACCCTAACCCTAACACTAACCCTAACCCTAATTTTCAACCTAACCCTCACCCTAACCATAACTCTAACCCTAACCCTAAACCTCACCCTCACCTTCACTGTAACCGTAACTGTAACCCTAACCCTAACAATAAACCTAACCCAAACTCTAACCCTCACACTAACCAAAAGCCTCACCCTAACCCTAAACCTCACCCTAACCCTAAACCTAACCCTAGACCTCACCCTAATTTTAACCCAGACCCTCACCCTAACCCTAAACCTTACCAGAACCCTAAACCTAACCCTAACCCTCACCTTTATCTTAACCCTCACCATAAGCCTTAACCTAACCATTACCCTTAACATAAACCTCACCCTAACCCTCACCCTAAACCTAAACCTCATTCTAACCGTCAACCTAAGCATCACCCTAAACCTAACCCTCAACCTCAAACACACACTCAGAATAAGCCTAAGCCAAATCCTAAGACTTACCCTAATCCTCACCCTAGCCCTCACCGTAACCCTAACCCTAACCCTAACCCACAAACTAACCCTCACCTTAACGCTAACCGTAATCATCACCCTAGCCCTAATCCTCACCCCCAACCTCACCCTCAGCCTAACCCTATCACTAACCCTCACACTCACCCTCACCTTAACCCTAATCCTAACTCTAACCCTAACCCTAACCCTAAACATCAACCTCACCCTCACCCTAACCCTAATCCTAACCCTAACCCTAAACCTCACACTCACCCTCAACTTCAACCTCACCGTAACTCTAAACCTAACACTAATCCTAAACCTAACCCTAAGCCTATCCCTAAACCTCAACAGGACTCTCACCCTAACCTTAAACCTAACACTAACCCTAACCCTAGCCTTCGACCTAACCCTCCCCCTAACCCTAAATCTAACTATAAACCTCACCCTCACCCTTACCCTAAACCTCACCCTAAAGTTAACCCTAACCCTCACCCTCAAGGTAACTCTAACCCTAACCCTAAAAATAACACTAATCCTAACCCTAAACCTAACCCTAACCTTAAACCTAATCCTAATCCAAAAACTCACCCTCACCCTAACCCTCACCCTCACCCTCACCCTAACCCTAACACTCAACATAACCCCAACCCTCACCCTCACCGTAGCCCTTACCCCAACTTACACCCTAACCTTAAACTTAACCTGAACCCTAACTCTCACACTAAACATAGCTCTAACCTTCAACCTAAACCTAACCCTCACCCTCACCCTCACCCTCAGCCTAAGCCTAAGCCTAACCCTAACCCTAACCCTCACACTCAACCTAAAACTTACCCTAATCCTAACCCTAATCCGAACCCTCAGCCGAACCCTCACCTTAACACTAACCCTAACATTAACCCTAAACCTAACCCACACCCTCAGACTCAACCTAATCCTAACTCTAACAATAAACGTCACCTTGACCCTCACCCTAACCCTAACCCTAAACCTAAACCTCACCCTAACCCTAAAACTCAAACTCACCCTGAGCCTAGCCCTCACCTTAACCCTAATCCTAACCCTAAACTTCATCCTAAACCTCCCCATAATCCTAAGCCTAACCCTCACCCTAACCCTAACTTTCTCACCCTCAACCTCACCCTCAGCCTAACCCTAAGCCTAACCCTAATCCTAACCCTCACCCTCAACCTCACCCTCAGCCTAACCCTAACTCTAACCCTAACACTAACCCTCATCCTCACTCTCACCCTAACTCTAAACCTAACCCTAACCCTAACCCTTACCTTCACACGCACCCTTACTTTAACCCTAATCCTAATCCTAACCCTATCACTAACCCTCACCCCCACACTAAACCTCACCCTAACCCTTACCCTAACACTAACCCTAACCCTAATCCTAACCGTCACCCTAACCCTAACTCTAACTTTTAACCTCACCCTCACCGTAACCCTAACCCTAACCATAATCCTAAACCTCACCCTAAACCTAAACCTTAACCTAACACTTACCCTCACCCTAACACATACACTAACCCTAACACTAACCCTCACACTAATGCTAACCATCACCCTAAACATAAACCTCACCCTAACCCTAACTCTAACCCTCAACTTCAACTTAGCCCTCACCCTAACAATAACCCTCATCCTCACACTAAACCTCACACTAACCCTAACACTAATCCTCAATCTAACCCTGTCCCTCAGATTAACCATAACCCGAAACCTCACCCTTACCTTGAACTTCACCCTCAGCCTAACCCTCACTGTTATTCTAATTGTCACCCTCATCCTAACCCTCACCCTAATCCTAACCCTCATCCTAACCCTCACCCTAACCTTAACCCTAACCATCACCCTAACCGTAACCCTCACCCTAACCTTCAACCTCAGCCTAACCCTAAGCCTAAGCCTAAAACTATTCCTAAACCTCACACTCACCCTAGCCCTCACCCTAACTCTAATCCTAACCCTATCCCTCATCCTAACACTAAATCTAACCATAAACTAAACCAGCACTCTAAACCTAATCCTCATCCCCACCCTCACCCTCAGCCTAACACTAAGCCTAAACCTAAGCCTAACCCTAACCCTAACCCTCACACTCACCCTCACCCTAACCCTAATCCTAACCCTAACACTAACCCTAAACCTAAACCTCAACCACAACCCTCACCCTAAAACTAACCCTAACCCTAAACCTCACCCTTACTTTAGTCCTCACCCTAACCCTCACCCCAAACCTAAGCCTCACCCTCACCCAAACCTGAACCTTAACCCTCACCCTAACCCTACCCTTAATATTAACCCTAAACCTCACCCTAACCCTAACACTAACACTCACAATCTCCCTAGCCCTCACCCTAACCCTAATTGTAACCCTAAACCTCATCCTAACCCTCACCCTAACCCTAACCCTAACACTCACCCTAACCATAAACCTGATTCTAACCCTCAAACTAAACCTAAACCTGAGCCTCACCATAACCCTAACCCTAATCCTCACCCTAACTTTAAACCTAACCTGATCAATAAACCTCAACCTAACCCTAACCCTAATCCTCATGCTCACCCTAGCCCTCATCCTAAACCTAATCCTAACCGGAACCCTCATGCTAACCCTCCCCCTAACCCTAACCCGAACCCTCACCTTAAACCAAGCCCTAATCCTATCCCTCACCCTAGCCCTAAACTTAACCGTAACCCTAATCCTCACCCTCACAATAGCCCTCATATTAACCCTAATCCTAAACCTAACCCTCATCCTAACCCTCACCCTAACCCTAACCCTAACCCTCACCCTCACAATTAGCCTAAACCTAAGCCTAACCCTAACATTAACCGAAACCTAACCCTCAAACTCACCCTCACCCAAACCCTAATCCTACAACTAACCCTATCCCTAACCCTAAACCTCACCCTAAAACTCACGCTAAACCTAACCCGAAAATTAACCCTAACACTAACCCTCACACTAACCCTCACCTTAACACAAACTCTAACCCTAAACCTCACCCTCACCCTAACCATAAACCTCACCCTCACCCTCTCCCTCAGACTATCATTAAGCCTAACCCTAACACTAACCCTAACCCTCACACTCACCCTCACCCTAACACTCAGCCTTACACTAAGACTAAGCTTAAGCCCAACCCTAACACTAACCCTCACCCTAACCATAACCCTCACCCTAACCCTAACACTCACACTAAGCCTAACACTAACCCTCACCGTCACCCACAAACTCACCCTAACCCTAACCCTCACCCTGACCCTAACTCTAAGCCTCAACCTCATGCTCTGCCTAAGCCTAAGCCTAAGCCTAAGCCTAACCCAAACGCTCACCTAACCCTAACCCGAACATTAGCCCTAACTCTAACCCTAAACCTCACCCTCAACCTAACCCTAACCTTAAGCCTAACTCTAAAACTCATCCTAACCCTAACCCTCACCCTCACCCTAGCCCTCACCCTAACCCTAATCTTAACATTAAATCTCATCCTAACCCTCACCCTCACCCTAACCCTAACCCTCACCCTAACCCTAGCCCTAACCCTAACCCTAACCCTCAAACTAATCCTAACCCTCACTCTCACCATAAACCTAACCCTAACCCTCACCCTAACCCTAAACTTAACTGGAACCCTAACTCTCACCCTAGCCCTAAACCTAACCCTCATCATAACCCTAACCCTCACCCTCACCATCATCCTCAGCCTAACCCTAAACCTAATCCTAATTCTCAGACTCAACCTAAACCTTACCCTAACCCTAATCCTAACACTAAGCCTAACCCTCACCATCACCCTAACCCTTACCCTAACCCTAAATCTAACACTAACACTCACCCAAACCCTCAGCCTCACCCTAACCCTAACTCTAAACCTAAACCTCCCTCTCACCCTAACTCTAAACCTAAACCTCACCCTAACCCTAACCTTAACCCTAAACCTCATCCTCACCCTAGCCCTCACCCTCACCCTAATCCTAAGCCTAACCCTCATCCTAACACTCACCCTAACCCTAACCCTAACCCTAACTCTCACCCTATGCCTAAACCTCACCCTCACCCTCAGCCTCAGTCTAAGCCTAAGCCTAACCGTAACAATAACCCTCACACTCACCCTAACGCTTACCCTAATCCTAATCCTAACCATAACCCTAACCCTCACCCTCACACTATCTCTCACCTTAACCCTAACCCTAACACTAACCCTAACCCTAAACCTCACCCTCAGCCTCAACCTAACCCTAATAGTAACCATAATCTCACCCTCAACCTAAACCTAACCCTATACCTCACCCTAACCCTAAACATAAACCTCACCCTCAGCCTAACCCTCCCCCTAACCCTAATACTAAGCCTAACCCTCATCCTAACACTACCCCTAACCCTAATCTTAACCCTCACCCTTACCCTAACCCTCACCCTCACCCTCACACTCAGCCTAAGCCTAAGCCTAACCTTAACCCTAAACCTCACACTCACACTAACCTTAAAACTAATCCTAATGCTGACACTAACCCTAACCCTCACCCTCACCCTAACCCTCACCATAACCCTAACCCTAATATTAACCCTAAACCTAACCCACACCCACAGCCTCACCCTAACCCTTACTCTAACCCTAAACATCACCCTGACCCTAACCCTAAACCTAATAATAAACTTCACCCTAACCCTAAACCTAAACCTCACCCCCACCCTAGCCCTCACCCTAACCCTAATCCTAACCCTAATCCTCATCCTAACCCTCCCCATAAACCTAAGCATAACCCTCACCTTAACCGTAACGTTCTCACCATCAACTTCACCCTCAGCCTAACCCGAAGCCTAACCCTAAACCTAACGTTAACACACAAACTCACCCTAAGCCTAACCCTAAGTCTAACCCTCAAGCTAACCCTAACCCACACACTCACCCTCACCCTAACCCTAATCCTAAACCTAACCCTAACCCTCAACCTAACCCTCACTCTAACCCTGACTCTAAGCCTAAACCTTACAATCACCCTAACCCTAACTCTAACCCTAATCCAAACCCTAAACCTCAGCCTAACCCTACCCCTAACCCTCACCCTCACAGTAACCGTAAATATAAACCTTACACTAACAATAACCCTAACCCTAACTCTAACAATAAACCAAAACCTAACCCTCATCCTAACCATATCCTTCACCCTAATCCTAACCCTCACCCTAACACTTACCCTCACCCCAACCCTAACCCTAACCCTCACACTCACCCTAACCTTTACCCTAAACCTAATCCTAACCCTAAACCTAACCCTCACCCTCACCCTAACACTCACCCTAACCCTAACTCCAACACTAACCCTAAACCTAACCCTCACATCAGCCCCACCCTAACCCTAACTCTAAAATTAACCTCACCCTCACCCTAACCCTAAACCTAACAATAACCCTAACACTAACAATAATCCTCACACTAACCCTCACCCTAACACTAAGCCTAACCCTTACACTCACACTCACCCTAACCCAAAAGCTAACCCCTATCCCTCAACCTTGCCCTAACCTTCACACTCACCATGATCCTTACCCTAATCTTCAACCTAACCCTAAACTTAACCTGAACACTAACTCTCACACTAACCATAACCGTAACCCTCACCCTAACCCTAACCCTCACCCTAGCCCTCACCCTAAGCCTAACACTAACCCTAAACCTAACCCTAACCCTCACCCCAACCCTCACCCTAACCTTAAATCTAACCCTAAACCTCACCCTCACCCTAAACCTAACTCTAACCCTAACCCTAACCCTAACCCTCAACCTCAACCTCACCCTAACCCTAACTCTAACACTCACCCTCACCCTCACCGTAACTGTAACCCTAAACCTAACCCTAACAATAACCCTAACCCTAATCCTAACCCTCACCCTAACCATCAACCTCACCCTATCCCAAACCCTCACCCTAAATCTTACCCTCAACCTAACACTAACCCTAACCCTAAAGCTAACCCTCACACTAACCCTAACCCTAACCCTAACCCTAAACCTCAACCTAACCCTCACCATCACCCTAACCCTATCACTAACCGTACCCCTAAACCTCACCCTCCCTCTTCCCGTAACCATATATCTAAACGTAAACTTCACCCTCACACTAACCCTAACCTTAACCCTAAACACCAGCCTAACCCTAACCCTTATCCTCATCCGCACCCTCAACTTCACCATAACTATAACCCTAACCCTAACAATAACCCTAACCCTAACCCTAACCATCACCCTAAACCTAATCCTCACCTCCACCCTCACACTCAGCCTAACCCTAGTCCTAAGCCTAACCTTCACACTAAGCCTCACACTCAACCTCACCCTAAGCCTAAACCTAACCCTAACCCTATCCCTAAACTTCAACCTAACCCTGACCCTCACCCTAACCCGAACACTAACCCTAACCCTAAACCTTACCCTAACTCTCCCCCTAACCATAACTCTAACCCTAAACCTCACCCTCACCCTAAACCTAACCCTAACCCTAAACCTCACCCTAAACCTCACCCTCACCCTCACCCTCCACCTCACCGTAACTCTAACCCTAACCCTAACAATAAAACTAACCCTAACACTAACCATAACCCTAACACTAACCCTAACCCTAACCATAACCCTCATCTTCAGCCTCAACCTAACAGCAATTTTTTTTTTTTGGGTCCGGTCGTGGGGCCTGAACTCTGGGCCTGGGCGCTTTCCTTCAGCTCTTCAGCTCAAGGCTAGCACTCTACCACTTGAGCCACAGCGCCACTTCCGGCTTTTTTCTTTTTGCTTATGTGGGGCTGAGGAATCGAACCCAGGGACTCGAGCATGCAAGGCAAGCGCTCTACCACTGAGCCACCTTCCCAGCCCCCCTAACCGCAATCTTAACCCTAACCATAACACTAACAATAACCCTAACCCTAACCCTAATTCTCACCCCCACCCTCATCCTCAGCCTAACCCTAAGCCTGACCCTAACCCTAACCCTAACCCTCACCGTAACCCGAACCCTAACCCTAAACCTATACCTAAACCTAAACCTAAACTTAACCCTAACACTAAACCTAACCCTAATCCTCAGCTTCACCCTCGAGCTAACCCTCACCCTCATGCTCGGACTAAGCCTTAGCCTAAGCCTAAGCCTAACGGTACACCTGACCCTCACAATAACACTAACCCTAACACTAACCCTAACTCTAAACCTAAACCTCACCCTCACCATAACCCTCAACCTAACCCTATCCCTCACCCTAACACTTACCCTCACCCTAAAACAAACCCTAACACTAACACTGATCCTCACACTAACCCTAACCATCAACCTAACCCTAAAACTAAGCCTAACCCTAACCCTCACCCTCAGCCTAGTCCTCACCCTAACCCTAACACTCATCCTCCCCCAAAACCTCACCCTAACCCTAACACTAATCCTCAAACTAACCCTCAGCCTCAGTCTACCACTAACCATAAACCTCATCCTAACCCTAACCCTCACGCTTTCAGTAACCCTCACCATCAGCCTAACCCTCACGTTTACCCTTACCGTCAACTCCACACTAAACCTCACCCTAACCATTAACCTCACTCTCATGCTAACCCTAACCCTAACACTAACCCTAACTCTAAACCTAAACCTCACCCTCACCCTCACCCTCAGCCTGAACCTAAGGCTAACCCTAACCCTAACATTAACCCTCACACTCATCCTAACACTCACCCTAACCCTAACCCTAACACTAACCCTAACCCCTAAGCCTCACCCTCAGCCTCACCCTAACCCTAATTATAACCCTAAACCTCACCCTCACCCTAACCCTAACGCTAAACCTAACCCTAACCCTAACACTCCCCCTAACACTCAACCTAACCATAACACTAATCACTAACCCTAACTCAAACCCTAACCCTAACACTAAACCTCACCCTCACCCTAACCTAACCCGAACACTAACCCTAACCCTAACCCTCACCTTCAACCTCACCCTCAGCCTAAACTTAAGCCTAACCCTAAACCTAACCTAACACACACACTCACCCTTAACCTAACACTAATCCTCACCCTAACCGTAACCCTAATCCTAACCCTCCCCCTAACTCTCACCCTCACACTAACCCTAACACTAAGCCTAACCCTAACCCTCAAGCTAACCCTCACCCTAACCCTAACTCTAACCCTAAATCTCACCCTCACCCTAACCCTAACTCTAACCTCAACCAAACCCTAAACCTCACCCTATCCCTAACCCTAAACCTAAACCTAATATTCACCCTAACCTTAACTCTAACCCTAAACCTCCCCCTCCCCCTAACCCTAACCCTAAGCCTGATGCTAAACGTCACCCTAAACCTAAACCTTACCCTAACACTTACCCTCAAACTAACACTAACACTAACAATAACCCTCACCTTAACCCTAACCATCCCCCTTACCGTAACCCTAACCCTCATCCTAATCCTCATCCTAAACCTAACCGTAACCCGAAACCTTACCCTAACACTAACCCTAACCCTCACCCTCACCCTAGTCCCCAGCCTAAAGGTAAAGCTAACCCTAACGCTCAACCTAACCCTAAACCTCAAGCTCAAGGTAACCATAATCCAAACCCTCACCCTAATCCTAAACTTAACCTGAACCCTGACTCTCACCCTAAACATAACCCTAACCGTCTCTCAAACCCTAAACCTCACCCTCACCCTCACCCTCAGTGTAACCCTAAGCCGAACCCTAACCCTAACGCTAACCCTCACACTCACCCTAACCCTTGCCCTAATCCTAATCCTAACCCTAAATCTAACCCTCAGCCTCAGCCTCACCTTAACCAAAAATCTCAACCTCACCCTAACCCTAACCCTAAACTTCACCCTATCCCTAACCCTAAACCTCACCCTCACCCTAGCCCTCACCCTAACACAAATCCTAACCCTAACCCACATCCTAACCCTCAACCTAACGATAACCTGAACCATCACTCTAAACCTAAACCTCAACCCCACCCTCACCCTCAGCCTAACCCTCAGCCAAAGACTAACCCTAACCCTAACCCTCACACTCACCCTCACCTTAACCCTAATCCTAACCCTAACCCTTAACCTAAACCTCAACCTAACCCTCATCCTAAGCCTAACCTTAACCCTAACCCTCACCCTCACCTTAGTCCTCACCTTAACCCTCACCCCAAACCTAACCCTCACCCTCACCCAAACCCGAACCCTAACCCTCACACTCATCCTAACGCTACCCCTAACCCTAATCCTAAACCTCACCCTAACCCTAACACTAACCCTCACAATCACCCTAACCCTAACCCTAACACTACCTCTAAACTTCATCCTAACCCTAAACCTGACCGTCAACATCACCCTCACCCTCACCCTTACCTTAACCTTAACCCTAACCCTAAACCTAAGAATAACACTAACCATAAACCTAACCCTAAACCTCACCCTCAGCAAAACTCTAACCCTAACCCAAACCTTCACCCTAACCCTAACACTGAACCTAACCCTAACCCTAAACCTCACCCTAACCCTAATCCAAACCCTCACCCTAGCATATATCCTAACCCAAATCCTAAACCTATCACTCACACTAACCCACACTCTAACCCTAAAACTAACCCTCACCCTTAATCTAACCCTCACCCTCAGCCTCAGACTCAGCCTAACCCTAATGCTAACACTAACTCTAACCCTAACACTCACCATCACCTTAACCCTAATCCTAACCCTAACCCCAACCCTAAACCACCCTAACACTAACCCTCAACATCAACCTAACCCTAACCCTAACACTCACCCTGGCACATACCCTAACACTAATCCTAACCCTAAAGCTCACCCTAACCGTCACTCTAAACCTAACCCTAAACCTAACCCTCACCTTAACACTAACCCTCACCCTAATGCTAACCCTCACCCTACCCCAACCCATAACCCTCATACTAACCCTAAACCTCACCCTCACCCTAAACCTCACCCTCACCCTAACCCTAAACCTCACCCTCACCCTAGTGCTCACCCTAAACCTAACCCTAACCCTAACACTCACCCTAACCATAACCCTCACCATAACCCTAACACTCAGACTAACCCTAAATCTAAACCTCTCCCTCACCCTCACCCTAACTCTAACCCTAACCCTCCCCCTCACCCTAAACCAAACCCTAACCCTAACACTCACCCTAACACTAACCCTAACCCTAACCCTAAACCTAACCCTCACACTCAACCTCAACCTACACCTAATCCTAAACCTAACCCTAACCCTCACAGTAACCCTCAAACTAGCGCTCACCCTAACCCTAATCCTAACCCTAAATCTCATCTTAACCGTCACCATAACCCTAAACCTAACCCTCACCCTAAACCTAACCCTAACCCTCACCTTCATGCTCGGCCTAAGCCTAACCCTAAGCATAAGCTTAAGCCTAAACCTAACCTTCACACTAACCCTCAACCTAACCCTAACCCTAACACAAAAGCTAACTCTAACCCTAAACCTCACCCTCACCCTAACCCTAAATCTAACCCTAACCCTAAACATAAACCTAACCCTCAACCAAACCCTAAACCTCACACTCACCTTAACAGTAAACCTAATCCTAACCCTAACAGTAACCCTAACCCTAACCCTCATTCTAACCATAACACTCACCCAAAACCTAACCCTCACCCTAACACATAAATTCACCCTAACACTAAACCTAACCCTAACACTCGCCCTCACACTAACCCAAACTCTCCCCCTCACCCTAAACCAAATCCTAACCCTAACTCTCACCCTAACCCTAAGCCTAACCCTAACCCTAACCCTAACCCTGACACTCACCCTCAACCTACACCTAATCCTAAACCTAACCCTAACCCTCAGACTAACCCTCAACCTAGCCATCACCCTAACCCAAATCCTTACCCTAAACCTCATCCTAACCTTAACCCTAAACCTCACCTTAACCCTAACCCTCACCCTCATGCTCGGCCTAAGCCTAACCCTAAGCCTAACCTTAAGCCTAAACCTTACCCTCACACTAACACTCAACCTAACCCTAACCCTAACACAAAAGCTAACTCTAAAACCTAAACCTCACCCTCACCCTAACCCTAACTCTAACCCTAACACTAAACATAAACCTAACCCTCAACCTAACCCTAAACCTCACACTCAACTTAACAGTAAACCTAATCCTAACCCTAATAGTAACCCTAACCCTAACCCTCATTCTAAACATAACACTCACTCTAAACCCTCACCCTAACCCTCACCCTAACACTTAAATTCACCCTAACACTAAACCTAACCCTAAGAGTAGCACTCACACTAACCCTCACCCTCACCCTCACCCTAGCCCTCATCCTAACCCTAACCCTCATCCTCATGCTAAACCTCACACTAACCCTAAAACTAGTCCTCAATATAAACCTCACCCTCACCTTAACCCTAACCCTAACCCTCCCCCTAAACCTAACCCTCACCCTTAACTTAATCCTCACTCTCAGCCTAACTCTCACCTTTACCCTTACCTGCACCCTCACCCTAACCCTCACCCTAAGCCTAACCCTCATCCTAACACTCATCCTGACCATAACCCTAAGCCTAACCCTAACGCTAACCCTCACCCTCACCCTAGACATCATCCTAACCCTAATCCTAACCCTAAAACTAACCCTAACCCTAACCATCACCCTTAACCTAATCCTCAACCCCACCCTCACCCTCAGCCTAACCCTAAGCCTAAGCCTAATCCTAACCCTAACCCTCACACTCAGCCTCACCATAACCCTAATCCTAAACCCAACCCTAACACTAACCCTAAACCTCAACCTATCCCTCCCCCTAACCCTCCCCCTAACTCTAACTCTAACCCTAAACTTCACCCTCACCCTAACCAAGACCCTAAACCTAAATCTAACCCTCACCCTCACCCTCACCGTAACTCTAACCCTATCTCTAACAATAACACTAACCCTAACCATCACCCTAACCCTAACCCTAACCCTAAACCTCACTCTAAGACTAACCCAAAACCTCAACGTCAGCCTCACCCTAAACGTAAACTTAACCTTAACCATAACACTAACAATAACCCTAACCCTAATCCTCACACTGATCCTCACCCTAACCCTAACCCTCACACTCACCGTAAGCCTAACTCTAATCCACACCCTAACCCTCACCCTCAGGTTAAGGCTAAGCCTAACCCTATCCCTAAGCCTAACACAATCACTCACCCTAACATTAACCCTAATCCTAATCCTAACCCTAACCCTAACTCTCATCCTAACCCTCACCCTAACCCTAACCCTAACACTCAACCTAACCCTAATTCTAATCCTAAACCTCACCCTCAACTTCACCCTAACCCTAATCCTAACCCTAAACCTCACCCTAACCCTAACCCTTACCCTCACCCTCACTGTAACTCTAACCATAACCCTAACAATGACACTAAACCTAACCCTAACCCTCACCCTCACCCTCACCGTAACCCTAACCCTAACCCAAACCCTCACCCTAACCCTAACCTTAACCCTAACCTAAACCTCACCCTAACCCTAACCCTAACCCTCACCCTGAGCCTCAACCTCACCATAAACTTAAACCTAACCATAACACTAACAATAACCCTAACCCTAACCCTAATTTAACCCTCACCCTCACCCTAACCCTAACCCTAACCCTCACCCTAACCCTAACCCAAACCCTCAACCTCACCGTAACCCTCACACTAACACTCACCCTAACCCTAAACTTAATCCTAACCCTAAACGTCACCCTAATGCTAACCCTAACCCTAACCCTCACCCTAGCCCTCACCTTAGCCCTAATGCTAAACCTAAACCTCACCCTAACCTTCACCCTAACCCTAAAACCCTAACAATCACCCTAATCCTAACCCTTAACCTCACCCTCACGCTAGGACTAAACCTAAGACTAAGGCTAACCCTAACCCTAACTTTCACACTCACCCTCACCCTCATCCTCACAGTAACTCTAAACTTACCCCTAACAATAACACTAACCCGAACCTTAACCCTAACCCTAACCCTCACCTTGACAGTAAACCTCAACCTAAACCAAGCCCTCACCCTAACACTAACACTAATCCTAACCCTAAACCTTACCCTAACCTAACCCTAAACCTCACCCTCAGCCTCAACCTCACTGTAAACTTAACCTTCATGATAACACTAACAATAACCCTAACCATAACACTAATCCTAACCCTCAGCCTCACCCTAACACTAACCCTCACTCTCACCGTAACCCTAACCTAACCCTCACCCTAACCCTAAACCTAACCCTAATCCTAAACCTCGCCATAATGGTAACCCTAACACTCACCCTCACCCTTGCCCTCATACTGACCGTAATCCTAACCCTAAACCTCATCCTAACCCTGACTCTAACCATAACCCTAACCCTCAACCTAACCCTACCCCTAACCTTGAAGCTAACCCTAACACTCACCCTCACCCTCACACTCAGCATCAGCCTAATCCTAAACCTAAGCCTAACCCTAACCCTAACACTCACCCTCACCTTAACCCTAATCCAAACACTAACCCTCACCCTAACCCTCAATCTAACCCTCTCACTAATCCTAACACTAAACGTAAACCTCACCCTCACCCTAACCCTAACTCTAACACTGAACCTAAACCTAAACCTCACCCTAACCCTAACCCTAACCCTCACCCTCACCGTAACAGTAACCCTAACCTTAACAATAACCCTAACGCTAACACTAACCCTAAATATAAACCTCACCCTAATGCTAACCCTCACCCTAAAACTAACCCTAATACTAACACTAACCGTCACACTAACCCTAACAATCACCTTAACCCTAAACTTCAAAATAACCCTAAACCTAACCCTCACCCTCACCATAGCCCTCACACTAACCCTAACCCTCATCCTCACCCTAAACCTCACACTAAACCTAAAACTAATACTCAATTTAACCTCACCCTCACCCTAACCTTAACCCTAATCCTCACCCTAACTCTCACCCTAATCTTAACCCTCACTTTTACCCTTACTGTCACACTCACCCTAACCCTCACGCTAACCATAACCCTCATTCTAACCCTCACCCTAAACATAACCCTAACCATCACGCTAACCGTAACCCTCAACCTCACACTCAGCCTCAGTCTAAACCTAAGCATAAGCCTAAACCTAACCCTAAACCTCACCTTCACCCTAGTCCTCACCCTAACCATAATCCTAACCCTAACGCTAAAAATAACACTAACCCTAACCCTAACCCTCATTCTAACCCTAAACCTCACCCTAACCCTGATCCTCACCCAAACACCTTACGCTAACAATAACCCTAACCCTAAGCCTAACCCTCATTCTAACCCTAACCCTCACCCTAACCCTTACCCTCAACCTAACACTTACCTTATCCTAACACTAACCCTAACCCAAACACTAAACCTCACACTAACCCTAACCCTCACCCTACCCTAACCCTAACCCTAAACCTCTCCCTAAACCTAACCCTAACCTCACCCTCACTCTCCCCTCACCCTCACCCTCACCATATCTCTAACCCTAAACTTAACAATAACACTAATCCTAACCCTAACACTAACCCTTATCCTAATCCTAACCCTAATACCCACCCTCAGTCTCACCCTCACAACAAACTTAACCCTAACCATAACACTAACAATAACCCTAACCATCACCCTAACCCTAACATTAACCCTCACCTTAACCCTAACCCCAACCCTAATCCTAACCCTGTACCTCATCCTAACCCTCACCCTAACCCTAAACCTAAACCTCAACCTAACCCTAACCCTCACCCTCACACTCAGCCTAAACCTAAACCTAACCCTAACACTAACCCTCACACTCACACTCAAGCTAACCCTAATCCTAAATCTAACCCGAACCCTAACCATAACCCTCAACCTAACCCTCACCCTAACCCTAACCGTAACACCAATCCTAACACTAACCTTCACACTAACCCTAACTCTAACGATAAACCTCAACCTCACCCTCACTTTAATCCTGACCTTCAAACTCAGCCTAAACCTAAGCCCGACCCTAACCTGAATCCTCACACTCACACTCACCCTCACCCTAACACTAATGCTAATCCCAGCCCTAACCCTAACCGACAACCTAACCCTAACCCTCACAATAACCCTAAACCTAATACTAACCCTAACGCTAACGCTCACCCTAACCCTAAATCTAAACCTAAACCTCACCCTCAACTTAACCCTAACCCTAACCCTAACCCTAACCCTAAACCTCACCCTAAACATAACCCTAAACCTCACCTTCACCCTAGCCCTCACTCAAACCCTAATCCAAACTCTAACACTCATCCGAACCCTAACCCTAACCCTAACCCTAACCATCACCCTAACCGTAACACTCAGCCTCAAACTTACCCTCACCCGCAGCCTAACATTAAGCCTAAACTTAAACCTAACCCTAACCCACACACTCACCCTCACCCTAACCCTAATCCTAATCCTAAACCTAACAATAACCCTAACCCTAAAGCTATCCCTCACCTTAAATATAACCCTCACCCTAACCCAAACCCTCACCCTAACACTTACCCTGACCCTAACACTAGCTGTAAGCATCACCCCAACGTTCACACTAACCCTAATCCCCACAGTAACCCTAAACCTCATCCTAAACTTAACCCTAACCCTAACCTAAACCTCAACCTCATCATAGCCCTCACCCTAACCCTAATTCTAACCCTAACCCTAACCCTCAACCTCACCGTAAACCTCACACTAACCCTAACTTTAATCCTCAATCTAACCCTCACCCTAACCATAACCCTAAACCTCACCCTAACCCTAACCCTCACCCTTATTTTAACACTCACCCTCAGCCTAACCCTCACCTTTACCCTTACCATCACTCTCACCCTAATCCTCAACCTTACCCTAACGCTCACCCAATCCCTAACCCTAACCCTAACCCTAAACCTACCCTCACCCTCAGCTTTACACTAATCCTATCACTATTCCTAACCCTAAACCTCACCTTCACACTAACAGTCAGCTAATTCTTAACCTCACATTAATCCTAACCCTAACCCTAACCCTAACTCTCACACTAAACCTAAATCTTAACCTAACAGTAACCCTACACCTTACCCTAAACCTCATCTTAACCCTAACTCTAACCCTCACCCTAACCCTAACCCAAATCCTCAACATCACCCTAAATCTGACCCTAACACTAATAACAACCCTAAACCTCACCCGAACCCTAACCCTCACCCTGAACCTAACCCTCACCCTAACCGTCACCCTAATCATAACCCTAAAAATCAGCCTAACCCTCATCCTAAACCTAAGCATAAACCTAACCCTAACCCTCACCCTAACCCTCACGTTAACCCAAACCTTAACCCTAACCCTCACCCTCACCCTAACCCTCATCCTAACACTTAACCTCACACTCGCCCTAAACCTCACACTTAACCGAATCCTCACCGTAACTCTAACCCTAACAGTCACCCTCACCGTCACCCCCATACTAAGCCTAACCCTAACCCTCACCCTAATCCTAAAACCCACCCTAATCCTCACCCTAAACCTCACCCTAAATCTAATGCTAAGTTTAACACTCACCCTAACCCTCATGCTATCACTTATCCACAGCACAAACCTAACCCTAACCTTAACCCTCAAACTCACCCTAAACCTAATCCTAACCCTAACCCTCATCCTAACCCTCACCCTAACCCTAAGGTTAACCATAACCCTAAGCCTAATCCTCACACACACCCTCACCCTCAGCCTAACCCTAAGCCTAAGCCTAATCCTAACCCTAACCCTCACACTCACCCTCACTCTAACACTAATCCTAACCCAAAACCTAACCCTAACCCTAAACATCAACCTTACCCTCACCTTAAACCTAATGCTAACCCTAACACTAACCCTAACCCTAACACTCACCCTTACCCTCCCCCTCAACCTAACTCTAACCCTAAACCTCTCCCTCACCTTATCCCTAATACTAACCCTAACTCTAAACCTCACCATAACCCTAACCCTCACCCTCACCCAAACCGTAAGTCTAACCCTAACCCTAACATTAACACTAATCCTAACCCTAAAACTGACCCTAAACCTAAGCCTAACCCTAATGCTAACACTCACCCTCACCCTAATCCTAATCCTAACCCTAACCCTCAACCTAACCCTAACCCTCACCCTCACTGTAACCCTAAACCTCATCCAAATGCTCACCCTAAACCTAACCTTAACCCTAAAACTCACCCTAACATTAACCCTAACACTCACCGTCACCCAAGCAATCACCCTAACCCTAATAATAACCCTAATCCTCATCCAAACCCTCACCCAAACCCTAACTCTAACCCTAAAACTCACCCTAACCCTAACCCTAACTAAAACCCTAACCCTAACACTAAACCTCACCCTAACCCTAACCCTCACCCTCAACCTCACTGTAACCTTAACCCTAAACTTAACAATAACCCTAAACCTAACCCTAAACCTCACCCTAAACATAACACTCATCCTAACCCTAACCCTCACCCTAACACTTACCCTAAACCTTACCCTAACCCTAACTCTAACACTAACCCTCACAGTAACCCTAACTCTCACCCTAATCCTAAACCTCACCCTAACCCTAACCCTAACCCTAACCCTCACCCAAACCCTAGCCCTCACTCTCACCCTACTTCTAACCATAACCCTCACCCTAACCCTAACCATCATCCTCACCGTAAACCTCACACTAACCCTAACCCTAATCCTCAATCTAACCCTCACCCTCACCCTAACCCTCACCCTATCCCTTATGCTAACCCTCACATTAATCCTTATCCTCACCCTTAATGGAACACTCACCCTCAGCCTAAACCTCACCTTTACTGTTACCGTCATGCTCACCCTAACCCTCACCCTAAAACTTACACTCATCCTAACACTCACCCTAACCCTAACCCTATCCATCACCCTAACCCTATCAATCACACTCACCCTCACCCTCAGCCTAAACCTATGCCTAAGCCGAACCCTAACCCTAAACCTCACCCTCACCCAAGCCCTCACCCTAAATCTTATCCTAACCCCAACCCTCATCCTAATCCTCACCCTAACCCTAACCTTAACCATCACCCAAAACCTATTCCTCACCCCCACCCTTATCCTCAGCCCAACCCTAAGCCTAAGCCTAACCATAACCCTCACATTCACCCTAGCCCTCACCCTAAACCTAATCCTAACCCGAACCTTCATCCTAAACCTCACCATAACCCTAACCCTAACCATCACCCAAAACCTATTCCTCACCCCACCCTCAGCCTAACCCTAAGTCTAAGACTAACCCTAACCTTAACCCTCACCCTCACCCTAGCCCGCACCCTAACCCTAACCTTAACCTAACCCGAACCCTAATCCTAAACCTAAACCTATCCTTAACCCTCACCCTAGCCCTCACCGTAACCATAATCCTAACCCTAAACCTCATCCTAACCCTCACCCTAAACCTAACCCTAACCCTCACCCTAACCCTAACCCTCACCCTCACCCACAGCCCAACCCTAACCCTAATCCTCACACTCACACTCACGCTAAACCTAATCCTAAATCTAACCCGATCCCAAAACATAACCCTCAACCTAACCCTCATCCTAACCCTAATCCTAACAGCAATCCTTACACTAAACCTCACACTGACCCTAACTCTAACCCTAAACCTCACCCTCACCCTCACTTTAAGCCTCACCCTCAACCTCAGCCTAAACCTCAGGCTCACCCTAACCCTAACCCTAACACTTACACTCACCCTCACCCTCACCCTAACACTAATCCTACTCCAAGCCCTAACCCTATCCCTCACCCTAACCCTAACCCTCACCCTAAACCAAAACCGAACATTAACCCTAAACCTAACACTCACCCTAACCCTAACTCTAAACCTAAACCTCAGCCTCACCTTAACCCTTACCCTAACCCTAACCCTAAACCTCACGCTAAATATAACCCTAAACCTCACCTTCACCCTAGCCCTCACCCAAAACCTAATCCTAACTCTAACCCTCATCCTAACCCTCGCCCTAACCCAAACCCTAATGATCACCCTAACCCTAATCCTCAGCCTCAACCTCACCCTCAGCCTAACCTTAAGCCTAAACCTAAACCTAACCCTAACCCACACACTCACCCTCACCCTAACCCTAATCCTAATCCTAGCCCTAACAATAATCCTAACCCTAAACCTAACCCTCAAACGAAACATAAACCTCACCCTAACACTTACCCTCACGCTAACACTAACCTTAACTCTAACCCTAACCCTCACACTAATCCTAACCCTCACAGTAACCATAAACTTTACCCTAAACTTAACCCTATCCCTAACCTAAACCTAACCCTCATCCTAGTCCTCAGCCTAACCCTAATTCTGTCCCTAAACCTAACCCTAACCCTAACCCTCAACCTCACCCTAAACCTCACACTAACCCTAACCCTAATCCTCAATCTAACACTCACCCTAACCGTAACCCAAACCCTTAACCTAACCCTCACCCTAACCCTAACCCTCACCCTTATCTTAAACCTCACCCTCAGCCTAACCCTCACCTTTACCCTTACCATCACTCTCACCCTAACCCTCAACCTTACCCTAACCCTCATCCAAGCCCTCACCCTAACCGTAACCCTAAACCTCACCCTCACCCTCAGATTTACACTAATCCTATCACTATTCCTAACCCTAAACCTCACCCTCACCCTAACAGTCAGCTAATTCTTACTCTCAAACTAATCCTAACCCTAACCCTAACCCTAAGGCTCACAATAAACCGAACCCTCACCCTAACCGTAACCCTACCCCTTACCATAACCCTCACCTTAACCCTAACTCTAACCCTCAACCTAACCCTCACCCAAAACCTCAACGTCACGCTAATTCTGACCCTAACCCTTATAACAACCCTCACACTCACCCTCACCCTAACCCTCACCCTAATCATAACCCTAACCCTCACCCTAAACCTCACCCTAAACCGAACCTTAACCCTAACCCTCACCCTCACCCTAACCCTCATCCTAACACTTAACCTCATCCTCACCCTAAACCTCACACTTAACCGAATCCTCAACGTAACTCTAAACCTAACCGTCAACCTCACCATCACCCTCACGCTAAGCCTAACCCTAACCCTCACCCTAACCCTAAAACTCACCCTAATCCTCACCCTAACCCTAATGCTAAGTCTAACATTCACCCTAACCCTCATGCTATCACTTATCCACACCACAAACCTAACCCAAACCTTAACCCTCACCCTCACTCTAAACCTCAACCAAAACCTAAACCTAATCCTAATCCTCACCCTAATCCAAACCCTAACATTAACCCTCACCTAACCCTAAACCTATTCCTCTACCTCACCCTAACCCTCACCATCATCCGAATCCTCACCCTAATCCTAACGCTCTCCCACACCCTAAACCTCAAGCTCACCCTTACCCTAACCCTCAACTAATCCTCACCCTAACCCTAACCATTACCTAACCAAAACTCTCACCCTCACCCTCATCTTCACCCTAACCCTCACCCTCACCCTAGACCTCACCCTAACCATAACCATAACCCTAAACCTCACCCTCACCCTCACCCTCAACCTCAGCCTATCCCTAATCATATCCCTAATTCTAACCCTAACCCTCACCCTCATCCTAACCCTCACCATAACACTTACCCTCACCCTCACTCTCACCCTAACTGTAACCCTCACACTAAACCTAAACCTCACCCTAAACCTAAACCTACCCCTCACCCTAAACCTCACCATAAACTTCACGCTAACCCTAACCCTCACCCTCACGCTAGCCCTCACCCTAACCTTAATTCTAACCCTAACCCTCACCCTAACCCTCATCCTCACCGTAAACCTCACACTAACCCTAAAGCTAATCCCCAATCTAACCCTAACCATAATCCTAACCCTAACCTTCACCCTAACCCTAACCCTCACCCTTACCGTAACTCTCACACTTAGCCTTACCCTCAACTTCACTCTTACCATCACGCTCATCGTAACCCTCACCCTAACCAGAACCCTCATCCTAACCCTCACCCTAACCCTAACCCTATCCATCACCATAACCCTAACCCTCACACTCACCATCACCCTCAGCTTAAACCTATGCCTAAGCCTAAACCTAACCTTAACCCTCCCCTCACCATAGCCCTCACCCTAACCCTAATCCTAACCCTAACCCTCATCCTAACCTTCACCTAACCCTAAGGTTATCCATCACCCTAAGCCTAATCCTCACACCCACCCTCACCCTCAGCCAAACCCTAAGACTAAGCCTAATCCTAACCCTAACCCTCACACTCTGCCTCACCCTAACCCTAATCCTAACCCTAAACCTTGCCCAAACCCTAAACCTCAACCTTACCCTCACTCTAAACCTAAAGCTAACCGTAACACTAACCCTAACCCTAACCCTCACCCTAAACCTCTCCCTCAGACTACGTCTAACCCTAAACATCACCCTCACCCTATCCCTAATCCTAACCCTAAAACTAACCCTTACTCTAACCCAAAGCTTCACTCTCAGCCTCACCCTCATGGGAAATGTAACCCTAACCATAACATTTACAATAACCCTAACCCTAATCCTAACCATCACCCTCACCATAACCATAATCCTAACCTTAACCCTCGCCCTAACCTTAACCATCACTCTCACTGAAACCCTAACCCTCATCTTAACCCTCAACCTAACCTAACCTTAACACTCACCCTAACACTTTACCTCACCCTAATCCTAACACTAAGCCTGACCTAAACCTCCTCCTCACCCTCAAGCTGGGCCTAAGCCTAAGCCTAAGCCTAAGCCTAGTCCTAACCCTAACCCTAACAAAAACCCTAACCCTCAACCTAAAACTCAACCTAACCCTAACCCTAACCCTAACCCTAAACCTCACATTAACCCTAACCCAAACCCTACCCCTCATCCTGACCCTCAAGCTAACTCTAACCCTCACCCTCACCAGAACCCTAAACCTAACCCTAACCCTAAACCTCACCTTAAGGCTAATTCTAACCCCAACCCTAACCCTAACCGGCACCCTAACCCTAATCCTAACCTAAACCCTCACCCTCAGCCTAACCCTAAGCCTAACAGTAAGCCTAACCCTCACACTCACCCTCACCCTAACCATAAACCTAAACCTAACCCAAGCCCTAACACTTACCCTCAACCTAACCCTCACCCTAACCCTAACCCTAACACTAACCCTAACCCTAACCCTCAACCTAAACCTCACCCTAACCCTAACACTAACCCTAAAACTGACCTTCACCCTAACCCTAACTCTAACCCTAACCCTAACCCTAAATCTCACCCTAACCCTAGCATTAAACCTCACCCTCACTCTCACCCTCACCGTAACCATAACCCTAACCCTAACAATAACACTAACCTTAATCCTAAGCCTCACCATAAACATAACCCTCACCCTAACCCTCAACCTCAACCTAACACATAACTTCACCCTAACACTAACCCTCACACTAAGCCTACCCCTCAACGATACCCTAAACCTCACACTAACCCTAACCCTAATCCTCAATCTAATCCACACCCTCACCCTAACCCTAACCCTTACCCTTACCTTCACCCTCACCCTAACCCTAACTCTTACCCTTACTCTATACCTCACCCTAACCCTAGCCCTCCCCCTTAACGAAAACCTCACCATCAGCCTAACCCTCACCTTGAACCTTACAGACACCCTCAACCTAACCCTCACCATAACCCTAAAGCCGAACCTTAATTCTCACCCTAACTCTAACCCTAAGCCTCATCCTAACCCTAATATTCACCCTAACCCTAACACTCACCCTCACCCTCACCCTCAGCCTAACCCTAAGCCTAACCCTAACCCTAATTCTAACCCTCACACTCACCCTCTCCCTAACCCTAATCCGAATCCTAACCCTAACCCTAACACACACCATCACCCTACCCCTCACCCTAACCCTCACCCTACCAGTAACACTAACCCTAACCCTAACCCTCACCCTAACCGTCACCCTAACCCTATCTCTAACACTAAACGTCAAACTCACACTGACCCTAAATTTAACCCTAACCCTAAACCTCACCCTAAACCTAACCCTAAACCTTACCCTCACCCTAGCCCTCACCATAACCATAATCCTAAAACTAACCCTCATCTTAACCCTCATCCTAAACCTAACCCTAACCTTAACCCTCACCCTAACCCTAATCCTAACCATAACCCTAACCCTAAACCTCACCCTAACCCTAAACCTAAAACTAACCCTAACCCTAACCCTCATCCTAACCCTCACTTGAACACTAACTGTAACCCTAAACCTCACCCTCACCCTCACCGTAACTCTAACCCTAACCCTAAACCTAAACCTCACCCAAACCCTAACACTCACCCTCACCCTCAACGTAACCCTAACTCTAAACTTAAAAATCACCCTAAACCTAACACTAACCCTCACCCTAACCATAACCCTCACCCTAACCCTAACCCTCACCCTAACACTTACCCTCACCCTAACACTAACCCTAACTCAAACACTAACCCTCACAGTAACCCTAACTCTCACCCGAACCCTAAACCTCACCTAAACCCTAACACTAACCCTCACCCTCACCCTAACCCTAACCCTTACCCTTACTCTATACCTCACCCTAACCCTAGCCCTCCCCCTTAACGAAAACCTCACCATCAGCCTAACCCTCACCTTGAACCTTACAGACACCCTCAACCTAACCCTCACCATAACCCTAAAGCCGAACCTTAATTCTCACCCTAACTCTAACCCTAAGCCTCATCCTAACCCTAATATTCACCCTAACCCTAACACTCACCCTCACCCTCACCCTCAGCCTAACCCTAAGCCTAACCCTAACCCTAATTCTAACCCTCACACTCACCCTCTCCCTAACCCTAATCCGAATCCTAACCCTAACCCTAACACACACCATCACCCTACCCCTCACCCTAACCCTCACCCTACCAGTAACACTAACCCTAACCCTAACCCTCACCCTAACCGTCACCCTAACCCTATCTCTAACACTAAACGTCAAACTCACACTGACCCTAAATTTAACCCTAACCCTAAACCTCACCCTAAACCTAACCCTAAACCTTACCCTCACCCTAGCCCTCACCATAACCATAATCCTAAAACTAACCCTCATCTTAACCCTCATCCTAAACCTAACCCTAACCCTAACCCTCACCCTAACCCTAATCCTAACCAAAACCCTAACCCTAAACCTCACCCTAACCCTAAACCTAAAACTAACCCTAACCCTAACCCTCATCCTAACCCTCACTTGAACACTAACTGTAACCCTAAACCTCACCCTCACCCTCACCGTAACTCTAACCCTAACCCTAACCCTAAACCTCACCCAAACCCTAACACTCACCCTCACCCTCAACGTAACCCTAACTCTAAACTTAAAAATCACCCTAAACCTAACACTAACCCTCACCCTAACCATAACCCTCACCCTAACCCTAACCCTCACCCTAACACTTACCCTCACCCTAACACTAACCCTAACTCAAACACTAACCCTCACAGTAACCCTAACTCTCACCCGAACCCTAAACCTCACCTAAACCCTAACACTAACCCTCAGCCTCACCCTAGCCCTCACCCTAACCCTAATTCTAACCCTAAACCTCACCCTAACCCTAACCCTCATCCACAACCTAAACCTCACACAAACCCCAATCCTGATCCTCAATCTAACCCTCACCCTCACCCTAACCCTCATCCTAATCCTTACCCTAAACCTCAACCTAATCCTAACCCTCACCCTTAGGGGAACACTCACCATCAGCCTAACCCTCACCTTTATTCTTACCGTCACATTCAGGCTAACTCTCACCCTAACACTAACCATCATCCTAACACTCACCCTAACCCTAACCCTATCCATTATCCTAACCCAAACCCTCAAACTAACCCTCACCCTAAGCCTAACCTTAAGCCTAAGCCTAAGCCTATCCCTAATCCTAACCCTCACCCTCACCCTAGCCCTCACCCTAAACCTAATCCTAACGCTAAGCCTCATCCTCACCCTCAACCTAACCCTAACCCTAACCATCACCCAAAACCTATTCCTCACCCCCATACTCACCCTCAGCCTAACCCTAAGACTAAGCCTAAACATAACCATAACCCTCAACCTCAGGCTCACCCTCACCGCAAACTAAACCCAAACCATAACACTAACAATAACCCTAATTTTAACCGAAACCCTAACCTTAATCCTCACCCCCACCCTCACCCTCATCCTAACCCTAACCCTAACCCTAAATCTAAACCTAACCCTAAACCTCACCCTAATCCTCAGCCTCACCCTAACCCAAACACTAACATTAATCGTCACCCTAACCCTAAGCCTAACCCTAACTCTCAAACTCAACCTCAACCTAAGAATAAACCTAACACTAAACCTCACCCTAAACCTAACACTCAACCTCAACCTCAACCTCACTGCAAACTTTACCCTAACCATGAAAATACCAATAACCCTAACCCTAACCCTAACCTTAACCCTAATCCTCACCCCCACTCCCACCCTCAGCCTAATCATAAGCCTAATCCTAAACCTAACCCTAAGCCTCACCATAACCCTAAACCTAACCCTCACCCTAAACCTAACCCTAACACTAAACCTCACCTTAAGGCTAACTCTAAACCTAACCCTAACCCTAAACCGCACCCTAACTCTCATACTTACACTCTACCTCAGCCTAACCCTAAGCCTAAACCAAACCCTAATTCTAACCCTCACACTCACCCTCAACCTAACCATAATCCTAAACCTAATACTATCTCTAACCCTAACCCTCACCCTAACGTTAACCCTAACCCTAACCCTAACACTAACCCTAAACCTAACCCTCACCCTAACCCTCCTCCTAAACCTATCTCTAACCCTAAACCTCAAACTCACCCTGACCCTAACCCTAAACCTAACCCTAAACCACACCCTAACACTAAACCTCAACCTCACTCTAGCCCTCACCCTAACCCCAATCCTAAACCTAACCCTCATTCTAACCCTCACCTTAACCCTAAACCAAACCCTCACCCTAACCTACACCCTCACCCTAAGCCTCAGCCTAACCCTAAGCCTAACCCTAAACCTAACCCTAACACTAACCCTCACACTCACACTCAAGCTAACCCTAAACCTAAATCTAATCCTATCCCTAACCATAACGCTCACCCTAACCCTCACCCTAACTCTAACATTAACACCAACCCTAACGCTAACCCTCACACTAACCCTAACTCTAACCCTAAACCTCTCCCTCACCCTCACCTTAACCCTCACCCTCAACCTCAGCGTAAACTTAAGCCTAACCCTAAACCTGACCCTAACACTAACCCTCAAACTGACACTCACCCTCACAAAAACTCTTATCCTAATCCCAGCCCTAACCCTAACCCTCACCCTAACCCTAACCCTCACCCTAACCCTAAACCTAACACTAACCCTAACCGTAACCCTCACCCTAACCCTAACTCTAAACCTAAACCTCACCCTCACCTTAACCCTAACCCTAAACTTAACCCTAAACCTATACCTCACCCTAAACATAACCCTGAACCTCACCTTCACCCTAGCCCTCACCCAAATCCTAAACCTAACCCTCAAACTAAACATAACCCTAACCCAAACCCGAACCCCCACCCTAACACTTCCCCTCACCCTAACACTAAACCTCACACTAACCCCAACTCTCACAGTAAACCTAAACCTCACCCTAACATTAACCCTAACCCTAACCTAAACCTCACCCTCACCCTAGCCCTCACCCTAAACCTAATTCTAACCCTAACCCTCAACCTAAACCTAACCCTCAACCTCACACTAAACCTCACACTAACCCTAACCCTAATCCTCAATCTAACCCTCACCCTAACCGTATCCCGAACACTTAACCTAATGCTCACCTTAACCCTAACCCTCACCCTTATCTTAACCCTCACCCTGAGCCTAACCCTCACCTTTACCCTTACCATCACTCTCACCCTAACCCTCAACCTTAACCTAACTCTCATCCAAGCCCTCACCCTAACACTAACCCTAAACCTCACCATCACCCTCAGCTTTACACTAATCCTATCACTATTCCTAACCCTAAACCTCACCCTCACCCTAACAGTCAACTAATTCTTGCCCTCACACTAATCCTAACCTTAACCCTAAACCTAACTCTCACAATAAACCTAACCCTCACCCTAACCGTAACCCTACCCCTTACCCTAACCCTCACCTTAACCCTAACTCTAACCCTCAACCTAACCCTCACCCAAAACCTCACGGTCACCCTAAATCTGACCTTAACCCTTATAACAACCCTAACCCTCACCCTCACCCTCACCTTAACCCTCACCCTAAACCTCACCCTAACCCTCACCTTAATCATAACCCTAACCCTCAGCCTAACCCTCACCCTAACCCTAAGCATAACCCTAACCCTAACCCTCACCCTAACCCTCACCCTAACCCTCATCGTAACACTTACCCTCATCCTCACCCTAAACCTCACACTTAACCGAATCCTCACCGTAACTCTAACCCTAACCGTCACCCACACCGTCACCCTCACGCTAAGCCTAA
This sequence comes from Dipodomys merriami, assembly GCF_024711535.1. Lineage (NCBI taxonomy): Eukaryota > Metazoa > Chordata > Mammalia > Rodentia > Heteromyidae > Dipodomys > Dipodomys merriami. Next base: position 4,275,347 of record NW_027206346.1, read on the forward strand.
CCCTAACCCTCTCCCTAACCCTAACACTAACACTAACACTCACCTAACCCTAACCCTAACCTTCTACCTCACCCGAACCCTCACCCTAACCCTAATGCTCACCCACACCCTAAATCTCAAGCTCACCCTTACCCTAAACCTCAACTAATCCTCACACTAACCCTAACCATTACCTAACCAAGAACCTCACCCTCACCCTCACTTTCACCCTAGTCCTCACCCTCACCCTAACCATATCCCTAACCCTAAACCTCACCCTCACCCTCACCCTCTCCCTCAGCCTATCCCTAACCCTATCCCTAATCCAAACCCTAACCCTCAACCTCACCCTAACCCTCACCATAACCCTTAGCCTCACCCTAACCGTAACCCTCACACTAATCCTAACCTTCACCCTAAACCTAAACCTATCCCTCACGCTAAACCTCACCATAAACTTAACCCTAACCCTAACCCTCACCCTCACGCTAGCCCTCAACCTAATCCTAATTCTAACCCTAACCCTCACCCTAATCCTCATCCTCACCCTAAACCTCACACTAACCCTAAACCTAATCCCCAATCTAACCCTAACCCTAACCCTTACACAAACCCTCACCCTAACACTAACCCTCACCCTCACCCTCACCCTCACCCAAATCGTAAGTCTAACCCTAACCTTAACATTACCACTAATCCTAACCCAAAAACTAACCCTTAACCTAACCCTAATCTTCACTCTCAGCCTCACCCTCACTGGAAATGTAACCCTAACCATAACATTTACAATAACCCTAACCCTAATCCTAACCATCACCCTCACCCTAACCATAATCCTAACCCTAACCCTCGCCCTAACCTTAACCCTCACTCTCAATGAAACCCTAAACCTCATCTTAACCCTCACCCTAACTTAACCTTAACCCTCACCCTAACCCTTAACCTCACCCTAATCCTAACACTAAGCCTAACCTAAACCTCCTCCTCACCCTCAAGCTGGGCCTAAGCCTAAGCCTAAGCCTAAGCCTAGTCCTAACCCTAACCCTCACCTAAACACTAACCCTAACACTAACCTTAACTCTAACCTTAAACCTCACTCTCACCCTAACCCTAACTCTAACCCTAACCCTAAAACTAAACCTCATCCTAACACTAAACCTAACACTCACCCTCACCCTCACATTAACCATAACCATAAACTTAACACTAACAATAACTCTAACCATAACCCTAACCATCACACTTACCATAAGCCTCACCCTAACATTTACCCTCAACCTATCACTCACCCTAACCCTAACACTAACCCTCATACTGACCCTAACCATCACCCTAACCCTAAGCCTAACCCTGACCCTAACCATAAACCTCAACCTCAACATCACCCTCAGGCTAACCCTAAGCCTAAACCTAATCCTAACCCTAACAATAACCTTAACCTTATTCCTAACCCTCACCCTAACCATAACCCTCACCCCAACCCAAACCCTCACCCTAACACTTACCCTCCCACTAACACTAACCCTGACCCTAACACTAACCCTCAAACTAACCCTAACCCTAACCCTAAACCTCAAACTAACCCGCACCCTCACCCTAACCCTAACACTAACCCTAACCCTAACCCTCACCCTAACACTCCCCCTAAACCTATGTCTCACCCTAAACCTCACCCTCACCCAAATCCTTACCCTAAACCTAACCCTAATCCCCACCCTAACCCTAACCCTAACCCTGACCCGCACCCTCACCTTCACCGGAAATCTAACCCTAACACTAACAATACCACGAACCCTAAACAAAACCATCACCCTAACCCTAATCCTCACCCCCACCCTCACCCTCAGCCTAACCTGAAGCCTAAGACTAGCCCTCAAACTAACCGTCACACTCACCCTCACCCTAACACTAATTCTAAACCTAATCCTATCCCTAAACCTCAACCTAACACTCACAATCACCCTAACCCTAACACTAAACCTAACCCTAAACCGCAACCTAACAGTCCCCCTAACCATAACTCTATCCCTAACCCTAAGCCTAAACCTAACCCTCACCCTAAACCTAACCCTAAACCTAACCCTTAACCTCACCCTAAAACTCACACAAAGCCTAAACCCTCACCCTCACCCTCAACTTCACAGTAACTCTAACCCTAACCCTAACCCTAACAATACAACTAACCCTAAACAAAACCATCACCCTAACCCTAATCCTCACCCCCACCCTCACCCTCAGCCTAACCCTCAGCCTAAGCCTAAGCCTCAACCTAACCCTCACACTCACCCTCACCCTAACCCTAATCCTAAACCTAATCCTATCCCTAAACCTCAACCTAACCCTCACAATCACCCTAACCCTAACACTAAACCTAACCCTAAACTGCAACATATCAGTCCCCCTAACCATAACTCTAACCCTAACCCTAAGCCTAACCCTAACCCTAACTGTCACCGTAACCCCAACCCTAACCCTAAACCTAAACCTAACCCTAAACCTAACTCTAAACCAAACCGTAATCCTCAGCCTCACCCTCACCATAACACAAATCCTAACCTTTACCCTCACCCTAACCCTAAGCCTAATCCTAACTCTAACCCTAATCCTCACATTCAACCTCAACCTAATCTTAAGCCTAAACCTAAACTATCCCTAAACCTAACCCTTAACCTAACCCTCACCCTAGCCCTAACCCTAACCCTAATCCTAACCCTAAACCTCATCCTAACCCTCACCCTCAACCTCATGCTCGGCCTAAGCCTAAACCTAAGCCTAAGCCTAACCCTAACCCTCACCCTAACCCTAAAACTAGCACTAACCCTAACTCTAAACCTAAACCTCACTCTCACACTAAAACTAATTCTAACCCTAACCCAAACCCTAAACCTTATCCTAACCGTAACCCTAAACCTCACTCTCACCCTCAATGTAACCTTAACCCTAACCCTAACAATAACCCTAACCCTAACCCTAACCCTCACACTAAGAATAAGCCTCATCCTAAACCAAAACCACACCCAAACACTTACCCTCACCTTAACACTAACTCTAACCCTAACACTAACTCTAACCCTAACACTAACTCTCACACTAACCCTAACTGTAACCCTAAACCTTAACCTCAACCTAACCCTCACCCACACCCTAACCCTAACACTGACCCTAACCCTAACCCTCCCCCTAACCCTTCCCCTAACCCAATATCTAACCCTAAACCTCACCCTCACCCTAACCCTCACCCTCACCCTAGACCTCAACCTAACCCAAATTCTAACACTCACCCTTACCCTAACCCAGACCCTCATCCTCACCCTAAACCTCACACTAACACTAACCCTAATCCTCAATCTAACCCTCACCCTAAGCCTAACCCTAACCCTCAGTCTAACCCTAAACCTAACCCTAACCCTAACCCTAACCCTGAGACTTACCCGAAAGCTTACCTTAATCCTAATCCTAACCCTAAGCCTAACCCTAAATCTAAACCTCACCCTCACCATAACCCTAAATCTAACTCTAACCCTAACCCTAATGCTCACCCTCAGCCTCACCCTAACACTAACTCTACCACTAAACCTCACCCTCACCCTAACCCTAACCCTTACCCTAACCCTAAAACTAACCCTAACCCTAAGCCTAAACCTCACACTCAAAAAAGCCCTCACTCTAACCCTAATCCTAAAACTAACCCTCATCCTAACTCTCATCCTAACCCTAACGCTAATCCTCACCCTCACCCTAACTCTAACCTTCAAACTAACCCTAACCCTCACCCTCAACATAACCTTTACCCTAACCCTCACCCTAACCTAAACGTAACCCGAACCTTAACGCTCACCCTAACCCTAACCCTCAACCTCAACCTCACCCGGAGCCTAAACCTAAGCCTAATCCTAATCCTAACCCTAACACACACACTCACCCTCACCCTAATCCTAATCCTAACCCTAACCCTAACCCTAAACCTACCCCTACCACTCACCCTAAACCTAACTCTAAACCAAACCCTAAACCTCACCCTAACCCTAACCATAACCCTCACACTAACCCAAACTCTCACCCTAACACTTACCATGACCCTAACACTAATCCTAACCCAAACACTAACCCTCACACTAACCCTAAACCTAACCCTCACCCGCACCCTCACCCTTACCAGAACTCTAACACTAACTCTAACAATAACACTAATCCTAACCCTAACCATCACCCTAACCCTAATCCTCACCCACACCTTCAGCCTCATCCTAACTCTAAGACTAAGCCTAACCCTCACCCTAACCCTAACACTAACCCTAACCCTAAACCTCAACCTAAGCCTCCCCCTAACCCTAACTCTAACCCTAAACCTCACCCTCACCCTAAACCTAACCCTAAACCTAACCCTAAACCTCACCCTAAGCCTCCCCCTAACCCTAACTCTAACCCTAAACCTCACCCTCACCCTAAACCTAACCCTAAACCTAAACCTCAACCTCACCCTAAACCTCACCCAAAGCCTAAACCCTCACCCTCACTCTCAACCTCACAGTAACACTAACCCTAACCCTAACCATAACCCTCAACCTCAGCCTCACCCTCACCGCAAACTTAACCCTAACCATAACACTAACAATAACCCTAAACCTAACCCTAACCCTAACCCTAATCCTCAATCCTACCCTCACCCTCACCCTCACCCTCAGCCTAACCCTAACCCTAACACTAACCCTCACCATAACCCTAACCCTAACCCTAATCCTAACCCTAAATCTAACCCTAAACCAAACCCTAATCCTTAGCCTCACCCTCACCATAACCCAAACCCTAATCTTAACCCTCACCCTAACCCTAAGCTTAAACTTAACCCTAACCCTAACCCTCACACTCAACCTCACGCTAACCTTAATCCTAAACCTATCTCTAAACCTAAACCTAACCCTCAATCTAACCCTCACCCTAGCCCTAACCCTAAAACTAATCCTAACCCTAAACCTCATCCTAACCCTCACCCGCAAACTCATGCTCGGCCTAAACCTAAGCCTAAGCCTAAGACTAAGCCTAAGCCTAAGCCTAACCCTCACCCTAACCGTAAAACTAACACTAAGCCTAACTCTCAACCTAAACCTCACTCTCACCCTAACCCTAATTCTAACCCTAATATAAACCTAAACCTCATCCTAAACCTAACCCTAACCCTCACTCTCTCCCTCACTGTAACAGTAACCCTAACCATAACCCTAACAATAACCCTAAACCTAACCCTAAACCTCACCCTAACCATAACCCTCACCGTAACCCAAACCCTCACCCTAACACTTACGCTAACCATAACACTAACGCAAACCCTAACACTAACCCTCACACTAACACTAACCCTAACCCTTACCCTTAAACTCAACCTAAACCTCACCCTTACCCTAAGCCTAACATTAACCCTAACCATAACCCTCACCCTAACCTTACCCCTAACTCTATATCTAACCCTAAATCTCACCCTCACCCTAACCCAAACCCTAAACCTAACCCTAAACCTCACCGTAAACCTCACCTTAACCCTAACCCTCACCCTTACCCTCAACCTCACCGTAACTTTAACCCTAACCCTAACAATAACATTAACCCTAACCCAAACCATAACCCTCACCCACAGCCTCATCCTCACCGCAAACTTAACCCTAACCCTAACACTAACAATAACCTAACCCAAACCCTAACCTTAACCCTAATCCTCACCCCCACCCTCACCCTCAGCCTAACACTAAGCCTAACCCTATCCTAAACATAACCCTCACCTTAACCCTAACCCTAACCCTAAACATAACCCTAACCCTAAACATAACCCTAACCCTAAACCTAACCCTAATCCTCAGCCTCACCCTCCCCCTAACCCAAATCCTAACACTAATCCCCACCCTAACCCTAAGCCTAATCCTAACCCTATCCCAAACCATCACACTCACCCTCACCCTAACCCAAATCCTAAACCTAACCCTATCCCTAACACTAAACCTTAACCTAACCTTCACCCTAGCCCTCACCCTAACCCGAAACCTAAACCTCATCCAAACCCTAGCCCTCACACTAACCCTAATTCTATCCCTCACCCTCACCTTAACCCTAACCCTCATCCTCACCCTAAACCTCACACTAACACTAAACCGAATCCTCAATCTTACCCTCACCCTAACCCTAACACTAACCCTTACCCTAACCCTAAAAATAACCCTAACCCTCACCCTTATCTTAACACTCACCCTCAGCCAAAACCTCTCCTTTACCCTTACCATCATAATCACCCTAACCCACACCCTAACCCTAAACCTCATACTAACCCTCACCCTAACCGTAAACCTAACCATCACCCTAACCAAAATCCTCACCCTCAAACTCAAGCTCAGCCTAACCCTAAGCCTAAGCCTTACCCTAATCCTCACCCTCACCGGAGCCCTCACCCTAATCTTAATCCTAACACTAACCCTCATTCTAACCCTCAACCTAAGCCTAACCCTAACCATCACCGTAACTTTAATCCTCACCCCCACCCTCACCCTCAGCCTAAACATAAGCCTAAGCCTAACCCTAACCCTAACCCTCACACTCACCCTCACCCTAACCCTAATCCTAACCCTAACCCTAATCCTAACAAAAAACCTCAACATAACCATCAACCTACACTTAACCCTAACCCTAACCCTCGAACTAACACTCCCCCTAACCCAAAATCTAACCCTAAACCTCACTCTCACCCTAACCCTAATCCTAACCCTAAACAAAAACCTCACCCTAACCCTAACCCTAACCTTCACCCTCAAGCTCACCTTACCATAAATCTAACCCTAACCCTAACAATAACACTATTCCTAACCCTAAACCTAAACCTAACCCTAAGCCTAACCCTAAACCTAACACTCACCCTCAACCTAACCCTAATACTCACACTCACTGTAACCCTAACCCTCATCCAAACCCTCACCCTAACCCTAACCCTAACCCTCAACTTCACCCTAGTCATCACCCTAACCTTAATCCTAACCCTAATCTTCATCTTAACCCTAACCCTAAACATCACACTATCCTTAAACCTAACCCTCAACCTAACCCTAACCCTCACACTAACCCTAAACTTAAGCAGAACCCAAACTCTCACCCTAATCCTAACCCTAATCCTCACCCTAAACCTAAATCTAACCCTAAACCTCACACTCACCCTAACCATAATCCTAACACTAATCATAAACCTCACCCTAACCCTAACCCTAAACTTCACCCTCACCCTCACCCTCACCGTTACCATAAATCTAAGCCTAACCCTAACAATAACACTAATCCAAACCCTAAACCTAACCCTAAACCTAAGCCTAACCCTAATCCTAACACTCACCCTCACCCTAACCCTAATCCTAACCCTAACCGTACACCTAACTCTAATCCTCAACCTCACTGTAAACCTAACCCTCATCCAAACCCTCACCCTAACCCTAACCCTAAACCTAAACCAAACCCTAACACTAACACTAACCCTCAACCTCACCCTAGTCCTCACCCTAAACTTAAGCTTAACCCTAATCCTTATCCTAACCCTAAACCTAACCCTAACCCTAACCATCACACTATCCATAAACCTAACCCTAAACCTAACCCTAACCCTCACCCTAACCCTAAACTTTAGCTTAACCCATACTCTCACCCTAAACCTAAAACTAATCATCACCCTAACCCTAACCCTCACCCTCACCCTCAACCTCAGCCTAACCCTAAGCCAAAGCCTAACCCTAAACCTAACCCTCACACTTACCCTAACGCTTAACCTAATCCTAATCCTAACCCTAAGCCTAACCCTCACCCTCAGACTAACCCTCAGCCTAACCCTAACCCTAACACTCACGCTAAACCTAACCCTCACCCTCAGCCTAACCCTAAGCTGAAGCCTAACCCTAACCATAACCCTCACACTCACCCTAACCCTTACCCTAATACTAATCCTAACTCTAAGCCCAAACTTCAATCTCACCCTAACCCTCACCCTAACCCTAACTCTAACACTAACCAAAACCCCAACCCTCACCCTCAGCCTCACCCTAACCCTAACTCTAATCCTAAACCTCACCCTCACCCTCTCCCTAACCCTAACCCTAAAACTCAACCTAAACCTAAACCTCACCATCACCCTAATCTTAACCCTAACCCTCATCCTAACCCTCACCCTAACACTAACCCTAACCCTCTCCCTCACCCTCACCCTAATCCTAACCTAACCCTAAAGCTCAACCTAAACCTAACGCTCACCCTCACCTTAACCCGTACCCTATCCCTAACCCTAAACCTAAACTTAACCCGAACCCTAACTCTCACCCTAACCCTAATCCTAAACCTCACCCTAACCCTAACCCTCACCCTCACCCTCAGCCTAACCCTAAGCCTAACTCTAACCCTAACCTTAAACCTCACACTCATTCTAACCCTAAGCCTAATCCTAATCCTAACCCTAACACTAAACCTAACCGTCAACCTAACCATCACATTAACCTTAACCCTAACAATAACCGTAACCCTAACCCTCACCCTCACCCTCAGCCTCACCCTAACCCTAACCCTAAAACTAACACTAAACCTCACCAAAAGCATAAACCTCACCCTAACCCAAACCCTCACCCTAAAATTTAACCTCACTCAAACACTAACCCTAAACTTAACACTAACCCTCACACTAACCCTAAGCCTAACCCTAAAACTTACCCTAACCCTCACCCTCACCCTAACCCTAACACTAAGCCTCACCCTAACCCTCACCCTAACCCTCCCCCTAACACTATATCTAACCCTAAACCTCAACCTCACACTAACCCTAACCCTAACCCTAACCCTAAACCCCACCCTAAAAGTAAACCTAACCCTCACCTGCACCCTCACCCTCTCCATAGCGCTAACGCTAACCCTAACAATAACACAACCCTAACCCTAACCCTCACATTCACCCTCACCCTCAACCTAACCCTAATCCTAAATGTAACCCTATACCTTACCCTAACCCTCACCCTAGTCCTAACCCTAAACCTCATCCTAACCCTCACCCTAACCCTCACTCTAACCCTAACCCTAACCCTCACCCTCATGCTCGGCCTAAGCCTAAGCCTAAGCCTAAGCCTAGCCCTAACCCTAACCCTCACCCTGACCCTAAACCTAACCCTAACACTAACTCTAACCCTAAACCTCACTCTCACCCTAACCCTAACTCTAAACCTAACCCTAAACCTAAACCTCATCCTCAACCCTAAACCTACACTTCACTCTCACCCTCAACTTAATCATAACCCTAAACCTAACCCTAACAATAACCCTAACCCTAACCCTCACCCTTACCTTAAGCCTCACCCTAACATTTACCCTCAACCGAACACTCACCCTAACCCTAACACTAACTCTCACACTAAATCTAACAATCACCCTAACTCTAAACCTCACCCTAAACCTAACTCTAGCCCTCACCCTCACCCTAGCCCTCACCCTAACCCTAACACCCATCCTCACCCTAAACCTCACACTAACCATAACAATAATCCTCAATCTAACCCTCACCCTCACACTACCCCTAACCCTAACTCTCACGCTAACACTAACCCTCACACTTAAAATAACCCACACCCTCAGCCTAACCCTCACGTTTACCCGTACCATCACTCCCTCCGTAACCCTCACCCTAACCCTAACCCTCAACCTAAAACTCACCCTAACCCTGACTCTACCCCTAAACCTCACCCTCACCCTAACCCTAACTCTAACCCTAACCCTAACACTAAATCTAACCATAATGCTAACGCTAATCCTCACCCTCGCCCTCATTGTAACTGTAACCCTAACCCTAACCTTAACAATAACCCTAACCCTAACCCTAACCATCACTGTAACCCTAACCCTAACCCTAACACTAGCCCTAAACCTAAACCTAACCCTCAACCTAACCCTAATTCTCAGCCTCACCCTCACCCTAACAAAACTCTAACCCTAACCTTCACCCTAACGGTAAGCCTAAACCTAACCCTAATTCTAACCCTCACATTCACCCTCACCCTAAACCTAATCCTAATCCTAAACCTATCCCTAAGCCTAATCCTCACCATAACCCTCACCCTAGCCCTCAGCCTAACCCTAATCCTAACCCTAAACCTCATCCTAATCCTCACCCTAACCCTAACCTAAACCCTCACCCTAATCCTAACCCTAACACTCACCCACATGCTGGGCCTAAGTCTAAGCCAAAGCCTAAGCCTAACCCTAACCCTAACGCTCACCCTAACTCTAACCCTAACACTCACCCTAACTCTAACCCTAAACCTCACCTTCACACTAACCCTAACTCTAAACCGAAACCTAAACTTAAACCTCATCCTAACCCTAACCCTAATAATAACCCTAACAAAAACACTTACCCTAACCCTACCCTAACCCAATCCCTAAACCTAACACTAAACCTACACCTAAACCTAACCCTAACGCTAACCATAACCCTCACCCTAACCCTAAATTCACCCTAACACTAAACCTAATCCTCACCCTCACCCTAGGCCTCACCCTAAGCCTAACCCTCATCCTCACCCTCAAACTCACACAAACCCTAACACAAATCCTCAATCTAACCGTCACCCTCACCCTCACCCTAACCCTAACCCTCACCGTAAACCTAACCCTCACCCTACTGTAACCCTCACCCTAAGCCTAACCCTCAACTTTACCCTTACCGTCACACCCACCTTAACCATCACCCTAAACCTAACCCTCACCTTAACCTTCTCCCTAACCCTAACTCTACCCCTAAACCTCACACTCACCCTAACCCTGTCTCTAACCCTAACCCTAACACTAAAAACCTCACCCCAACTCTAACTCTAACCCTCAACCTCATTGAAATCGTAACCCTTACACTAACAATAACCCTAACCCTAACCCTAATCCTAACCCTCAACCTCACATTAACCCTAATCCTTACCCTAATCCTCACTCTAACCCTAACCCTCACACTTACCATAACCCTAACCCTCATCCTAACCCTCACCCTAACACTAACCCTAACCCTAAAACTCACCCTAACAATAAACCTACCCCTCACCCTCACCCTCACCCTCAACCTCACCTTAACTCTAACCCTAACAATAACAGTAATCCTAACCCTAAACCTAACCCTAATCCTAACCCTAATCCTAACACTCACGGTCAACCTAACCCTAACCCTAACCCAACCCTCACCCTCAGCCTCACCCTAACCCTACCTCTAACCCTAAACCTCACCCTCACCCTAACCCTAACCCTAATCCTAACCCTAAACCTCACCCTAACCTTAACCCTAAAACTCACCCTCAAGCTAGCCCTCACCCTAATCCTAATCCTAACCCTAACACTCATCCTAAACCTCATCCTAAAAATAACCCTAATCCTAACCCTCACCTTCACCCTAACCCTAAACCTAACCCTAAACCTCAACCTAAACCTAACCCTCACCCTCACTGTAACCCCTACCCTAACACTCACCCTAAACCTAAACTTAACCCAAACCCTAACTCTCACCCTAACCTTATCCCTCACCCTAACACTAATCCTCACACTCACCCTCAGCCTAAACCCAAGCTTATACCTAACCCTCACCCTCACTGTAACCCCTACCCTAACAGTCACCCTAACCCTAAACTTAACCCAAACCCTAACTCTCACCCTAACCCTATCCCTCACCCTAACTCTAATCCTCACACTCACCCTCACCCTCAACCTAAACCTAAGCCTATCCCTATCCCTAACCCTAACCCTAACCCTCACATTCATCCTAACCCAAATCCCAATCAAACCCTAACCCTGACTCTCACCCTCACCCTAAGCCTCACCTTAAGCCTAAACCTAACATTAATCCTAACCCTAACCCTAACCCTAAACCTCACACTAACACTAACCCTAACCATCACCTTAACCCTAAACCTCACCCTAAACCTAACCCTAACCCTCACCCTAAACCTAACCCTCACCCTTACCGTAACCCTCATCCTCAGCCTAAACTTCACATTTACCCTTATCGTGACTCCCACACTAACCCTCACCCTAAACCTAACCCTCATCCTAACCCTAACTCTACCCCTAAACCTCACCCTCACCCTAACCTGAACTCTATCACTAACCCTAACACTAAACCTCAACCCAACCCTAAAGCTAATCCTCACCCTCAACCACATGCTCAGCCTAAACCTAAGCCTAAGCCTAACGCTTACCCTAACCATGAAACTCACCCTAGCCCTCAGGCTAACCCTAATCCTAAACCTAACACTCATCCTAACCCTCCCTCTATCCCTAACACTAAACCTCAAACTAAACCTAACACTAAACCACACCCTCACCTTAACCTTCACCCTAGCCCTAATCCTAACCCTAACCCTGATCCTAACCATCCTCATAACCCTAACCTTAACCCTCACCCTAACCCTAACACTCAGCTTCAACCTCACACTCAGCTTAATCCTAAGCCTAACCCTAACACTAACCTTAACCCTCAATCTCACCTTAACCCTCACCCTTACCCTAACCCTAACCCTAACACTAAGCCTAACCCTAAACCTCACCCTCAGCCTCACCTTAACCCTAACTCAAACCCTAAACCTCACCCTCACCATAACCCTTAGCCTAACCCTAACCCTAAACCTGACCCTAACCCTAACTCTAAACCTACCCTTACCCTAGCAATTACCCTAACCCTAATCCTAACCCTAATCCTCATCCGAACCGTCCCCCTAACCCTAACCCTAACACTCACCCTAACCCTAACCCTTACCCTCAACCTCACCCTCAGCCTAATCTTAACACTAACCCTAATCCTCACCCTCACCCTAGCCCACATCCTAACCCTAACCCTCACCCTCACCATAAATTTCACACTAACACTAACACTAATCCTCAGTCTAACCCTCAGCCTCAGCCTAACCCTCAGCCTAACCCTCAACCTAACCCTAACCCTGACCCTTACCATAACCCTCACCCTAGGCCTAACCCTCACCTTTAACTTTACCGTGACCCCCACCTTAACCCTCAGCCTAATCCGAACCCTAACCCTAACCCCGACTCTAACCCTCACCCTAACCCTAACTCTAACCCTAAATCCCACCTTCACCCTAAACCTAACTATAAAGTAAACCAAAACCTAAACCTCACCCTAACCCCAACCGTAATCCTAACCCGAACCCTAACCTTAGGCCTAACCCTAACACTAAGCCTAAACCTCACACTTATCCTCACCCTAACCGTAACCCTAAACCTAACCATAACAATAACCCAAACCCTAATTCTAACCCTTACCCTAACCATAACCCTCACCGCAACCCAAAACTTAACCCTAACACTAACCCTCACAATAACCCGAACCTCACGCTAACCCTAACTCTAACCCTAACCGTAACACTAAAAACCTCACCCTAACCCTAATTCTAAACCTCAACCTCACCATAATCGTAACCCAAACCCTATCCCTAACAATAATCCTAACCCTAACCCTAATCCTCAACCTCACACTAACCCTAATCTTAAACCTAACCCTCAACCTAACCCTAACCCTCACACTTACTCTAACCCTATCCCTCATCCTAACGCTCACCCTCACCCTAACCCTAACCCTAACACTAAAAGTCACCCTAACACTAAACCTAAACCTCACCCTCAACCTAGCCCTCATCCTAACCCTAATTCTAACCGTACTTCTCATCCTAAACCTCACCCTAACCCTAACCCTAAACCTAACCCTCAACCTAACCCTAATCCTCACGCTCAACTTAAAGCTAACCCTAACCCTCACCCTAACCCTAAACTTTACCTGAACCCTAACTTTCAACTTAACCCTAACCCTAACCCTCACACTCACCCTACCCTTACCCTAATCCTAATCCTAACCCTAACCCTAACCCTCAACCCCCGCCTCACCTTAACCCTAACTCTAACCCTAAACCCCATGCTCACCCTAACCCTAACCCTAACCCTAAACCTAAACCTCAACCTAACCATAACCCTAAACCTCACCTTCACCTTAGCCCTCACCCTAACCCTAATCCTAACCCTAACCCTCATCCTAACCCTCCCTATAAACCTATATGAAAATCTCAACCTAACCCTAACCCTCAAACCCACCCTCACACCCAGCCTAACCCTAAGCCTAACCACAAGCCTTACCTGAAACCTAACCTTAACCCTCACACTCACCCGCACCCTCACCCTCACCATAACTCTAAACCAAACCCTAACTCTAACCCTAAACCTCACCCTAACCCTCACCCTCACCCTAACCCTAAAACAAACCCTAACCCTAACCCTCCCCCTAACCCTGTATCTAACCCTAAACTTCCCCCTCCACCTAACCCTATCATTAAACCTAACCCTAAACCCCACCCTAATCCTAACACAAACGCTCACCCTTATCTTAACCCTCACCCTCAGTCTCAACCTCACCTTAACCCTTACTGTCATCCTCACCCTAACCCTTACTGTAACACTAAAACTCATCCTAACCCTCACCGTAACCGTAAACCTAAACATCACCCTAACCCTAACCCTCACACTCAACCTCACACTCAGTCTAACCCTAAGCCTAATCTTAAGCCTTACCCTAATCCTCACCCTCACCCTATCCAACACTAACCCTAATCCTAACCATCACCCTAAACCTAATCCTTCACCCCACCCTCACCCTCAGCCTAAGCCTAAACCTAACCGTAACCCTCACACTCACCCTCACCCTAACCCAAATCCAAACCCTAAAAATAACCCTAACCCTAAAACTCAACCTAACCCTCACCCTAACCTTAACCCTCACACTAACCCTAATCCTAACCCTCCATATAACCCGCACCCTAATCCTAAATCTAACCCTAAACCTCACCCTCAACATAACCATAATCCTAACCATAACCATAAACGTCACCCCAAACCTATCCCTCAATCTCACCCTCAGCCTCACCCTAACTGTAACTCTAACACTAAAATTAACACTAATCCTGACCCTAAACCTAAACCTAACCCTAACCTTAACCTTAATCCTAACACTCACCCTCACCCTAACACTAATTCTAACCCTAACCTAAACCCTAACCCTAACCCTCATGTCACCATAACCCTAACCCTCATCCTAACCCTCACCCTAAACCTAACCCTAACCCTAATCCTCACCCTAACACTAATCCTAACCCTAATCCTCATCCTAACCCTCACCCTAACTCTAACCCTAACCGTCACAATAAACCTAGCCCTAATCCTAACCCTCAAACTAACCCTAACTCTCATGCTCATTGTAAGACTAACCGTAACCCTCACCCTAACCCTAAACTTAAGCTGAACCCTAAATCTCACCCTAACCCTAACCCTAAACCTCAACCTAACCCTAACCTTCACACTCACCCTCACCCTCGGCCTAAACCTAAGCCTAAACCTAAGCCTAACCCTAACCCTCAGACTCACCCTAACACTTACCCTAATCCTAATCCTAACCCTTAGCCTAACCCTCACCCTCACCCTAACCCTTAATCTAACACTAACCCTAAACCTAACCCTCATCCTCAACCTCACCCTAACCCTAACCCTAACCCTAAACCTCACCCTCACTATCGCCCTCACCCTAACCCTAATCCTAAAACTAACCCTCATCCTAACCCTCACCATAAGCCTAACACTCATCCTCACCCTCACCCTAAACCTAAACCTAACCGTCAACCTAATCCTAACCCTCACCCTCAACATAACCCTTACCCTAACCCACACCCTAACCCTAAACTTAACCCGAACCCTAACCCTCAACCTAATCCTAACCCTCACCCTCAACCTCACCCTCAGCCTAACCCTAAGCCTAACCCTAAACCTAACCCTAACACACACCCTCACCCTCACCCTAACTCTAATCCTAACCCTAACCTTCCCCCTAACTCTCACCTTAAACCTAACCTTAACACTAACACTAACCCTAAACCTCAACCTAACCCTCACCTGAACCGTAATTCTAACCCTAAACCTCACCCTCACCCTAAACCTAACTCTAACCCTAACCCAAACCTAAACCTCACCCTAACACTAACCCTCACCCGCACCTGCACCCTCACTGTAACTCTAAACCTAACCATAACAATAACACTAACCCTAACCAGAACAATCACACTACCCCTAATCCTCACCCCCACCCTCACCCTCAGCCTAACTATAAGCCTAAGCTTAACCCTCAACCTAACCCTTACACTCACTCTCACCCTAACCCTAACCCTAAACCTAAACTTAAACCTAAACATAACCCTAACCCTAAACCTAACCCTAATCCTCATCTTCACACTCACCCTAGCACAATCCCTAAACTTAAACCTCACCCTAACCCTAAGCCTAATCCTCACCCTAAGCCTCACACTCACCCTCACCCTAACTCTAACCCTAACCCTCACCCTAACCCTCACACTAGCCCTAATCCTAACCCTAATCCTAACCCTAACCCTCATCCTAACCCTCACCCTAAACCTAACCCTAAACCTCACCCTCACCCTAGCCCTCACCCTAAAACTAATCCTAAACTTAAAGCTCATCCAAAACCTCCCCATAACCCTAACACTAACCCTCACCCTAAACCTAACCCTCACCATCAATCTCACCCTCAGCCTAACATTAACCTTCGCCCTAACCCTCACATTCACCCTAACAGTAAACCTAATCCTAAACCTAACCCTATCCCTAAATCTCAACCTAAACCACACCCTCACCCTAAACCTAACACTAACCCTAACCCTTAACCTCACCCTAACAGTCCTCCTAAACCTAACTCTAACCCTAAACCTCACCCTCACCCTCAACCTCAAAGTAACTCTAACTCTAAATCCATAAACCTCACCATCATCCTCACCCTCACCACAAACTTAACCATAACCATAACACTAACAATAACCCTAACCCTAACCCTAACCCTAACCCTAAGCCTAACTCTCACCCACCCACTAACCCTAACCCTATCCCTCACACTAACCATAAACTTAACCCGAATCCTAACTCTCACCCTAACCCTAACCCTAACCCTCACACTAACCCTAACCCTCAGCCTAACCCTAATCCTAACCGTAACCCTAACCCTAACCCTCACATTCACCCTCCCCCTACACTCCCCCTAACCATATATCTAACCCTAAACCTCACCCTCATCCTAACCCTAAACCTAACACTAAACCCCATCCTAACCCTAAATTTAAACCTCACCCGCACCCTCACCCTCACCGTAACTCTAACCCTAACACTAACAATAACACTAACCCTACCCCAACCATCACCCTAACCCTAATGCTCACCCCCACATTCACACTCACCCTAACTCTAATCCTAAACCTAGCCCTATCCAGAAACCTCAACCTAAACTTCACTCTCACCCTAACCCTAACACTAACCTTAACCCTAAACCTCACCCTAACTCTCCCCTTAAAGCTAACTCTAACCATAAACGTCACACTGACCCTCATCCTGACCCTAACCCTAACGCTAAACCTCTCCCTAAACCTCACCCTAACCGTAACCCTCACACCCATCCTCAAACTCACCGTAACTCTAACCCTAACCCTAACAATAACACTAATCCTAACCCAAACCATAACCATAACCCTCACCCTCAGCCTCACCCTCACCACTAACTTAACGCTAACCATACCACAAACAATAACCCTAACCCTAACCCTAAGCCTAATACACACACCCAAACTCACCCTCAGCCTAACCCTAAACCTAACCCTAAACCTAACCATAACCCTCACTGTAACTCTAACCCTAACCCAAACCCTAACCCTAAACCTAACCCTAATCCTCAGCCTCACCCTCAACTTCAACCAAACCCTAACCCTAACCCCCACCCTAACCCTAAACCTAAACCTAACCATAACCATAATCATAACCCTCATTGTAACTCTAACCCTAACTCTAACCCTAACCCTAAACCTAACCCTAACCCTAACTCTAACCCTAACCCTAAACCTAACCCTAGCCCTCATTGTAACTCTAACGCTAACCCTAACACTAACACTAAACCTAACCCTAATCCTCAGCCTCACCCTCACCCTACCCCAAAACCTAAACCTAACCGTCACCATAAACCTAATCCTAAACCTAACCCTAAACTTAACCGTCACACTCACCCTCTCCCTACCCATTATCCTAAACCTAACCCTCACCCTAACCCTAACACTAAACATAAACCTAACCCTAAACCTAACCCAAACCCTAACCCTAAACCTAAACCGAATCCTTAGCCTCACCCTCAACTTAAACCAAACCCTAACCCTAACCCCCAACCTAACCCTAAACCTAAACCTAACCATAACCGTAATCATAACCCTCATTGTAACTCTAACCCTAACCCTAACCCTAACCCTAAACCTAACCCTAATCCTAACCCTAACCCTAACCATAGCCCTCACTGTAACTCTAACCCTAACTCTAAACTTAAGCCTAAACCTAACCCTAATCCTCAGCCTCACCCTCACCCTAACCCATACCCTAACCCTAACCCTAAACCTCACACTCACCCTCACCCTAACCCTAATCATAAACCTAAACCTATCCCTTACCCCAACCCTCACATTCAGCCTCAACCTACCCCTCACCCTAACCCTA
Organism: Dipodomys merriami; assembly: GCF_024711535.1. Taxonomy (NCBI): domain Eukaryota; kingdom Metazoa; phylum Chordata; class Mammalia; order Rodentia; family Heteromyidae; genus Dipodomys; species Dipodomys merriami. The sequence goes on from NW_027206346.1 coordinate 4,293,944, forward strand.
ATCCTAACCCTAAACCTCATCATAACCTTCACAATAACCCTAACCCTAACCCTTACCCTAACCCTAACCATAACCCTCACCCTCATGCTCAGCCAAAGCCTACTCCTAAGCCTAAAGCTAAGCCTAACCCTAACCCGAACCCTCACCTTCACCATAACCCTAACCTTAAACCTAACTCTAACCCTTAACCTCACTCTCACCCTAAACCTAACTCTAACCCTAACCCTGAAACTAAACCTCATCCTAAACCTAACCCTCACACACACCCTAACCCTTACCCTAATCCTAATACTTTCACTAAGCCTAACCCTCACCCACACCCTAAACCTCACACTAACCCTAACTCTAACACTAACCCTAACCCTAACCCTCACCCTCAGCTTCACCCTAACCCTAACTCTAACCGTAAACCTCAACCTCATCCTATCCCTAACCCTAAACCTAACGCTAAACCTCACCCTAACACTAACCCTAAAACTCTAACCCTAAACCTAACGCTAAACCTCACCCTAACCCTAACCATAAAACTCACCCTCACCCTAGCCCTCACCCTAACCCTAATCCTAACCCTAACACTCATCCAAACCCTCCCCATAACCCTAACCCTAGCCCTAACCCTAAACCTCAAAATCTCCCTCACCCTCAGCCTAACCCTAAGCCTAAACCTAACCCTCACCATAACCCTCACACTCAACCTCTCCCTAACCCTAATCCTAAAGCTAACCCTATCCCTAAACCTCAACCTAAACCTCCCCCTCACCCTAAACCTAACCCTAACCCTAACCATGAACCTCATCCTAACTGTCCCCCTAACCCTAACTCTAACCCTAAACCTCACCCTCACCCTAATCCTAACCCTAACCCTAAACCTCACCCTAACCCTAACCCTCACCCTCACCCAAAACCTCAAAGTAACTCTAACGCTAAACCTAACAATAACACTAACTCTAACCCTAACCCTAACCATAAACCTCACTCTCAGCCTCACCCACACCGCAAACTTAACCCTAACCATAACACTAACAATAACCCTAAACCTAACACTAACCCTAATCCTCACCCCCACCCTCACCCTCAGCCTAAACCAAAGCCAAACCCTAAACCTAACAGTAACCCTAAACCTCACCGTAACCCTAACCCTAAACCTAACCCTAACCCTAAACCTAACAAAAACCTTAACCCTAAACCTCATCCTCACCCTAAAACTCACACTAACCCTAAAACAAATCCTCAATCTAACCCTCAACCTCACCCTCACCCTAGCAATCACCCTAACCCTAACCCTCATCCTCACCCTAAACCTCACACTAACCCTAACACTAATCCTCAATCTAACCCTCACTCTCACCATAACCCTAACTCGAACCCTCACCCTAAACCTAACTCTCACTCTTACCATAACCCTCACCCTCAGCCTAACCCTCACCTTTACCCTTACACTCAACCCGACCCTAACACTCACCCTAAACCTACCCCTCACCCTGACCCTAAACCTACTCCTAAACCTCACCCTCACCCTAATCCTAACCCTAACCATAACCCTAACACTAAAACTCACCCTATCCCTAACCCTAACCTCACCCTCAACCTCATGCTCAGCCTAACCCTAAGCCTAGCCTAACCCTTACTCTAACCCTCACACTCACCCTAGCCCTCACCCTAACCCTAATCCTAACCCTAACCCCCATCCTAAACCTCACCCTAACCCTAAACCTAACCATCAACCTAACCCTAATCCTCACCTCCACCCTCACCCTCAGCCTAAACCTAAGCCTAAGCCTAACCCTAAACCTAACCCTCACACTCACCCTCACCCTCACCCTAATCCTAACCCTAATCCTAACCCTAATCCTGAACATCAACCTAAACCTCACCTTAACCTTAACCCTAACACTAAACCTAACATTAACGCTCGACCTAACCCTCCAACTAACCCTAAATATAACCCTAAACCTCACTATCACCCTAACTCTAATCCTAACCCTAACCCTAAACCTAATCCTAACCCTCACCCTAACCCTAATTCTCACCCTAACTGTAACCGTAACCCTCATCCTAAACCTCACCCTAACCCTAACCCTAAACATCACCCTAACCCTAACCCTAACTCTCACCCTCACCCTAGCCCTCACCGTAACCCTAATACTAACCCTAATCCTCATCCTAACCCTCAACCTAACCCTAACCCTAACCCACACTGTAACCCTAACCCTAACCCTCTCCCTAACCCTAAACTTACCCGAACCCTAAATCTCACCCTAACCCTACCCCTAACTCTCACCCTAACCCTAACGATCACCCTCACCCTCACAGTAAGCCTAAACCTAAGCCTAACCCTAAACCTAACCCTAACCCTCACACTCACCCTAACCCGTTCCCTATATCTAATCCTAACACTAAGCCTTACCCTCACCCTCACCCTAACCCTCACCATAACCCTAACTCTAAGATTATCCCTAACCCTAACCTTCATCCTCAGCCTCACCCTAACCCGAACTCTAACACTAAACCTCAGCCTCATCCTAAACCTAACCCTATCCCTAACCCTAAACCTCACCCTCACCCTAACACTAAACCTCACACTCACCCTAGCCCTCACCCTCACCCTAATCCTAACCCTCACCCTCACCCTAACACCATACTTAACCGAACCTTAAATCTCACCCTAACCCTAACCCTAACCGTCACCCTAATCCTAACCCTCACCCTCATCCTCACGCTCAGCCTAACCCTAAGCCTAAGCCCTAACCCTAACCCTAACCTTCACACTCATCCGAACCCTTACACTAATCCTAATCCTAACCCTTATTCTAAACCTCACCCTCACCCTAACCCTCACCGTAACCCTAACTCTAGCACTAACCCTAAACGTAACCCTCAACCTTACCCTAACTCTAACACTAACCCTAACATTAAAACTCACCCTAACCCTAACCCTATACCTCACCATCACAGTAACTGTAACCTAACCCTAACAATAACCCTAACCTTAACTCTAACCCTCACCCTCACCCTAGCCCTCACCCTAACCCTAATTCTAACCCTCACTCTCACCCTTATCTTAAACCTCAACCTCAGCCCAAAACTCACCTTTACCCGTACCATCATCCTCACCCTAAACGTTACCCTAACCCTAAACCTCATCCTAACCCTCAACTTAAACTTAAACCTAACCATCACCCTAACCCTAACCCTCACCGTCAACCTCATGCTCAGCCTAACCCTAAGCCTAAGCCTAACGCTCATTCTAACACTCATCCTCACCCTAGCCCTCACCCTAACCCTAATCCTAACCCGATCCCTCATCCTAACCCTCCCCTAACCCTAACCCTAACAATCACTTAACCCTAATCCTCACCCCCAATCTCACCCTCAGCATAACCCTAACCCTAAGCCTAACCCGAAACCCTAATTCTAACATACCATCACCATAACCTTAATCCTAATCCTAAACTTAACCCTAACGCTAAACATCAACCTAACCCTCACCCTAACCCTAACCCTAACACTAATCCTAACCCTAACCCTCGACCTAACCCTCCCCCAACACTAAATCTCATCCTAAACTCACCATCACCTTAACCCTAATCCTAACCCTAACGCTCACCCTAACCCTCACCCTCACTCTAAACCTAACCCTTATCCTAACCCTCACCCTAACCCTAACCTTAGACTTAAATCTCACCCAAACACCAACCCTAACCCTCACCCTCACCCTAGCCCTCACGCTAACCCTAATTCTGACCCTAATCCTCATCCTAACCCTCACCCTAACCCTAACCCTAACCTTCACCCTAATCTTAAGCCTAACCCTAACCCTCAACCTAACCCTAACCTCACGCTCACCGTAACCCTAACCGTAACCCTAATCATAACCTTAAACATAACCTGAACCCTAATCCTCACCCTAACCCTACCCCAAACTCTCACCCTAACACTAACACTCACACTCACCCTCACCCTCAGCCTAACCATAATCCTAAGCCTAAACCTAAACCTAACCTCACACTCACCCTAACCCTTACCCTAAACGTAATCCTAACACTAAGGCTAACCCTTACCCACACCTTAAACCTTACGGTAATACTGAGCTAACACTAACCCTCACCCTCACCCCAACCCTAACCCTCATCCTCACCCTTAACCTCACACTAACCCTAACCCTAACCCTAATCCTCAATCTAACCCTCACCCTAACCCTAAACCTAACCCTAAACCTAACCCTAACCCTCACCCTTATCTTAACCCTCACCCTCATCCTAAACCTCAACTTTACCCTTACCAACACCCTCCCCCTAACCCTCACCCTAACACTAAACCTCATCCTAACCCTCACCCTAAACGTAATCCTAACCATCACCCTAACCCTAAAACTCACCCTCAACCTCTTGCTCAGCCTAACCCTAAGCCTAAGCCTGGCCCTAACCCTAACCCTCACACTCACCCTAACCCTTACTCGAATCCTAATCCTAACACTAAGCATAACCCTCACCCTCACACTAACCCTCACCGTAACCCTAACTCTAACACTAACCCTAACCCTAACCCTCACCCTCAGCCTCAACCTAACCCTAACTCTAACCCTAAACCTCACCCTCATCCTAACCCCAACCCTAAACCTAACCCTAAACCTCAACCTAACCCAAACCCAAACCTCACCCTCACCCTATCCCTCACACTAAACCTAATGCTAAACCTAACCCTCATCCTAACCCTCACCCTAACACTAACCATAACACTCATCCTCACCCTCACCCTATCCCTAAACCTAACCCTAACACTCCACCTAACCCTAACCCTCACCCTCACTGTAACCGTTACCCTAACCCTCACAGTAACCCTAAACTTAACCCGAACCCTAACTCTCACACTAACCCTAACCCTAACCCTAACCCTCACCCTTACCCTCACTCTCAGCCTAACCCTAAGCCTAAGCCTAACCATAACGCAACCCTCACACTCACCCAAAACCTTACACTAATCCTAATCCCAAACCTAAGCCTAAACCTCACCCACACCCTCACCCTCACTCTAACACTCACCCTAACCCTAACTCTAAGACTAACCCTAAACCTACCCCTCAACCTCAGCCTCAACCTTACCCTAATTCTAACCCTAAACCTCACTTTTACCCTATCCCTAACTCTAACCGTGACCCTAACACTAAACCTCACCCTAATCCTAACCCCAACCCTCACACTCACGCTCAACCTAAACCTAAGCCTAACCCTTACTCTAACCCTCACCCTCACCATAGCCCTCACCGTAAACCTAATCCTAAACCTTTTCCTCATCCTAACCCTTACCCTAACCCTAACCCTAACCATCACCCTAACCTTAATCCTCACCCCCAACCTCACCCTCAGCCTAACCCTAAGCCTAAGCCTAACCCTAAACCTCAACCTAACCCTCACCCTAACCTTAAACCTAACACTGAACCTAACACTAACCCTCGACCTAACCCTCCCCCTAACCCTAAACCTAACCCTAAAACTCACCCTCACCGTAACCCAAATCCTAAAGCTAACCCTAACCCTCAGCCTCACTGTTACCCTAACCCTCAACCTAACCCAAACCGAAACCCTAACTCTAACCCTAAACCTTACCCTAACACTAACTCTAATCCTCACCATCACCCTAGCCCTCACCCTAACCCTAATCCTAACCCTAAACCTCACCCTAACCATAAACATAACCGAACCCTAAATCTCAACCTAAACCTAAACCTAACCCTCACCTTAACCCTAACCCTCACACTCACCCTCACTCTCAGAATAACCCTAAGCCTAAGGGTAACCCTAAACCTAACCCTCACACTCACCCGAAAAATTACACTAATCCTAATCCTAACCCTAAGCCTAACCCTCAACCTCACTCTCACCCTCACTCCAACCCTCACCCAAACCCTAACTCTAACACTAACCCTAAACTTAACCCTCAACCTCAGCCTCACCCTTACCCTAACTCTAACCCTAAACCTCACCCTCACCCTAACCCTAACTCTAACCCTAACCCTAACACTCAACCTCACCCTAACCCTAACCCTAACCATCACCCTCACACTAACGGTAACCCTAACCCTAACCATAAGAGTAACCCTAACCCTAATACTAACCCTCACCCTAACCATAGCCCTCACCCTAACATTAACCCTCACCCTAACACTTACCCTCAACCTAACACTAACCCTAACTCTAACACTAAATCTCCCACTAACCCTAACCCTCACCCTAATCCTAAACCTCACCCTAATACTAAACCTAACTCTAAACCTCACCCTGACCCTAGCCTTCACCCTAAACCTAATTCTAACCCTCAGTCTCACCCTAACCCTAACCCTCATCCTCACCCTATACCTCACATAAACCCTAACCCTAAACCTAATCATCAATCTAACCCTCACCCTAAGCCTTACCCTAACCCAAAACCTAACCCTAAACCTCACCCAAACCCTAACCCTAAACCTCATCCTCACCCTAGCCCTCACCCTAACCCTAATCCTAATCCTAACCCTTATCCAAACCCTCACCCTAACACTAACTCTAACCCTAACCCTCACCGTCACCCTCACACTAACCTTAAACCTAACACTAAACCTCAACCTAACCCTAACCCTCACCCTCACTATAACAGTTACCCTAAACCTAACCCTAACCCAAAACTTAACCCGAAACCTAACTCTCACCCTAAGCCTGAACCTAATCCTCACCCTAACCCTCACCCTCAGCCTAACACTAAGCCTAACTCAATCCCTAACCCTAACCCTCATCATATCGCTCACCCTACCCCTAACCCTAATCCTAATGCTAACCCTAACCCTAAACCTCACACTCACCTAACCCTCAACTTAAGCCTAATCCTAACATTAATCCTAACCCTAACCCTAACCCTAAACCTCAGCCTAAACCCTAAAAATCACACTAACCCTCACACTAATCCTCAACCTAACCCTCAACCTAACATTAACCCTAACACTAACCCTAACATTAACGCTCGACCTAACCCTACAAGTAACCCTAAATGTAACCCTAAACCTCCCCCTCACACTAACCCTAATCCTAAACTTAACACTAAAACTCACCCTAACCCTAAACCTCACCCTCACCCTCACCCTCACCATAACTCTAACCCTAACCCTAACAATAACACAAATCCTAACCCTAAACCTAACCCTTACCCTAACCCTAATCCTAACACTCACCCTCACCCTAACGATAATCTTAACCCTAACCCTCAACCTAACCCTAAACCTCACTCTCACCATAACCCTAACCCTCATCCTAACCCTAACCCAAACCCTAACCCTAACGATAAACCTTACCCTAACACTAACCCTAATCCTCACCCTCACCCTAGCCCTCACTCTAACACTAATCCAAACCCTAAACCTCACCCTAACACTAAACATAATAAAACCTTAACTCTCACCCTAACACTAACCCTAACCTTCACCGTAACCCTAACCCTCACCCTCACCCTCACTCTCAGTCTAACCCTAATCCTAAGCCTAACCCTAACCATAAACATCACACTCAACCTAACCCTTACCCTAATCCGAATCCTAACACTAAGCCTAAGCCTAACCTTCATGCTCAAACTCACCCTAATCCTAACCCTCACCCTAACTTTAACTCAAACACTAACCCTAACCCTAACCCTCAAACTCAGCCCCACCCTTACCCTAACTCTAAACCTAAACCTCACCCTCACCCTAACTCTAACCCTAACCCTAAACTTGACCCTAACCCTAACACTAAACCTCACCCTCAACCTAGCACTCACCCTAACCCTAATCCTAACACTAACCCTCATCCTAACCCTCCCCATAACCCTCACCCTAACCCTAACTCTAAACCTCACACTCACCCTAACCCTAACTCTAACCCTAACCCAAAACCTAAACCTGACCCTAACCCTAAACCCTAATGCTCACCCTTACTCTCAATGTTACCTTAACCCAAAACCTAACCCTAACAATAACCCTAACCCTAATCCTAACCCTCACCCTAACCAAAAACCTCACCGTAACCCATACCCTAACCCAAACACTAACCCTCACAGTTACCCTAACCCTAACCTCACCCTATCCCTAACTCTAACCTTAACCCTAACACTAAAAACCTCAACCTAACCCTAACCCTAACCCTCACCCTCACCTTCAATATAATCGTAACCCTAAAAATAAACCTAACCCTAACCCTAATCCTAACCCTCACCCTCACCCTAAACCTAAACCTAAACCTAACACTCACCCTAACCCTAGCCCTCACCCTTACCGTAACCCTAACCCACATTTTAACACTCATCCTAACCCTAACCCTAAATCTCACCCTAACCCTAAACCTACCCCTAACCCTCAACCTAACCCTAATCCTCACACTCAACGTAAACCTAACCCTAACCCTCACCCTAACTCGAAACTTATCCTGAACCCTAACTCCCACCCTAACCCTCACCGTCACGCTCACACTCAATGTAACCTTAAGCCTAATGCTAACCCTAACCATAACCCTCACACTCACCCTAACCCTAACCTTAACCCTAACCATAAACCTCACCTTAACCTAACCCTAAACATCACCCGCACACTAGCCATTACCCTAACCCTAATCCTAACATTAACCCTCATCCTAACCCACTCCATAACCCTCACCTTAACCCAAACAATAACCCTAAAGCTCAAGCTCACCCTTAGCCCAAACCTAAGCCTAAGCCTAAGCATAACCCTAAACCTAACCACAACACTCACACTCATTCTGCACCCTAACCCTCACCGTTACTCTAACCCGAACCCTAACCCTAACCCTAAAACACACCCTTACCCTATACCTAACCCTAATCCTAACCCTCATCCTCACCCTAACACTAAAACTAAACCTAACCCTAACCCTCACCCTAACCGTCAACCTAACCTTATATCTAACCCTAAACCTCACCCTCACCCTCATCCTAACCCTAACCCTAAACCTAAACCCCACCCTAACCATAACCCTAAACCTCACCCGCACCCTCACCCTCACCGTAACTCTAATGCTAACCCTATAAATAACACTACCCCTAACCCTAACCATCACCCTAACCCTAATCCTCACCCCACCCTCACCCTCAGCCTATCCCTAAGCCTAAGCCTAACCTTTACCCTAACCCTCACACTCATGCTCACCCTAACCCTAATCCTAAACCTATCCCTATCCCTAAACCTCAACCTAACCCTCACCCTCACCCTAAAACTAACACTAACCCTAAAACTAAACCTCACCCTAACCCTCCTGCTAACCATAACTCTAACCCTAAAGCTCAACCTCACCATAAACCTAACCCTAACCCTTACTCTAAACCTCACCCTAACCCTAACCCAAACCCACAACCTCAACCTCACCGTAACTCTAACCCTAACCCTAACAAAAAACTAACCCTAACGCTAAACCTAACCCTAGCCCTAATCCTCAACCCCACACGCACCCTCAGCCTAAACCTAACCCTAACCCTACCCCTCACCATAAGCCTAACCCTAACCCTAACACTAACACTAACACTAACCCTAAACCTAAACCTCACCCTAACCGTAACCATAAACCTCACCCTCAACCTAGCCCTCACCCTAACCTAATCCTAACCCTAACCCTCATCCTAACCCTCCTCATAACCTAAACCTAACCCTCATCCTCAACCTAACCCTCACCCTAACCCTAACCCTAACCCTAACACTAACCGTAATCCTAACCCTCAACCTAACCATCACCCTAACCCTAACTCTAAACCTAAACCTCACCCTCACCCTAACCCTAACTCTAACCCTTACCCAAAACCTAAACCTCACTTTAACCCTAAACCCTAACCCTCACCCTTACCTTCACTATAACCGTAACCGTAAACCTAACCCTAACAATAACGATAACCCTAATCCTAACCCTCACCCTAACCACAACCCTCACCGTAACCTATACCCTAACCCAAACACTAACCCTCACACTAACCCTAACCCTAACCTCACCCTAACCATAGTTCTAACCTTAACCCTAACACTAAAAACTCAACCTAACCCTAACCCTAATCCTCACCCTCAACCTCACCATAACCGTAACCCTAACAATAACCCTAACTCTAAACCTAAAACTAACCCTCACCGTACCCCTAACCCTAAACCAAAACTTAACAATCACACTAACTTAACCCTCACACTTACTGTAACCCTAACCCTCATGCTAACCCTCACCCTAACCATAACCCTCACCGTAACCCATAACCTAACCCCAAAACTAACCCTCACACTAATCCTAACACTAACCTCACCCTAATCTTAACTCTAACCCTAACGCTAACATTAAAAACCTCAACGTAACCCTAACCCTCTCCCTCACCCTCACCCTCAACATAACCATAACCCTAACAATAACCCTAACCCTATCCCTAATCCTAACACTCACCCTCATCCTAACCTTAAACCTAACCCTAACCCTCACCCTAACACTAACCCTCACCCTTACCGTAACCCTTACCCTCACCCTAACCCTCACTCTAACTCTAACCATAAACCTAAACCTCACCCTAACACTAACCCTAACCCTCACTCTCAACCTAGCCCTCAACCTAACCCTAATCCTAACCCTAATCCTCATCCTAACCCTCACCCTAACCCTAACCCTAAACCTCACCCTAAGCCTAACCCTAACACTAACCCTCAAGCTAAGTCTAACCCTCACACTCAATGTAAACCTAACCCTAACCCTCAACTTAACCCTAAACTTAACCTGAACCCTAACTCTCTCCATAACCCTAACCCTCACCCTCACCCTCAGTGTAACCCTAAGCCTAACCCTAACACTAACCCTAACACTCACACTCACCCTAACCCTTACCCTAATGCCAGTCCTAACCCTAACCCTCAACCTCACCCTCAGCCTCACCTTAACCCTAACTCTAACCCTAAACCTCAACCTCACCCTAACCCTAACCCTAAACCGAACCCTAAACCTCACCCTAACCTAACCCTAAACCTCACCCACACCCTAGCCATTACCCTAACCCTAATCCTAACACTAACCCTCATCCTAACCCTCCCCATAACCTTAACCCTAAACCTCAACTTCAACCTAGCCCTACCCTAACCCTAATCCTAAACCTAATACTCATCCAAACCCTCAGACTAACCCTAACCCTAACTCTCACTCTCACCCTCACACTAACCATAACCCTAACCCTCAACCTAACCCTAACCCTCACTCTCACTGTAACCATTACCCTAACCCTCACGCTAACCCTAAACATAAACCGAGCTCTAACTCTCACCCTAACCCTGACCCTAACGTCACCCTAACCCTAACCCTCAACCTCACCATCACCCTCAGCCTAAACCTAAGCCTAAACCTATCCTTAACCCTAACCCTCATCCTATCCCTCACCCTAACCCTAACCCTAATCCTAATCCTAACCCTAACCCTAAACCTCACCCTCACCCTAACCCTCAACTTAAGCCTAACACTAACATTAATCCTAACCCTAACCCTAACCCTAAATCTCATCCTAAACCCTAAACCTCACACTAACCCTCACACTAATCCTCAACTGAACCCTCACCCTAAACTTAACCCTAACACTAACCCTAACATTAACACTCGACCTAACCCTACAACCAACCCGAAATCTAACCCTAAACCGCCCCCTCATCCTAACCCTAATCCTAACCCCAGCCCTAAAAATCACTCTAAACCTAAACCTCACCCTCCACCAAACCCTCACCCTCACCATAACTCTAACCCTAACCCTAACAATAACACTAATCCTAACCCTAAAGCTAACCCTAACCCTAACCCTAAACCTAACACTCACCCTCACCCTAAACATAATCTTAACCCTAACCCTCAACTTAACCCTAACCCTCACCCTCACAGTAACCCTAACCCTCATCCTAACCCTAACACAAATCCTAACCCTAAACCTAAACCTTACCCTAACACTAACCCTAACCATCACCCTCACCCTAGCCCTCACTCTAACATTAATCCTAACCCTAACCCTCACCCTAACCCTAAACATAATCGAACCCTAACTCTCACCCTAACCCTAACCCTAACTTTCACCCTAACCCTAACCCTTACCCTCACCCTCACTCTCAGCTTAACCCTAAGCCTAAGCCTAACCCTAACACTAACGATCACACTGACCCTAACCCTTACCCTAAACCGAATCCTAAACCTAAGCCTAACCCTCACCCTCACGCTCACCCTAATCCTAACCCTCACCCTAAACCTAACTCTAACACTAACCCTAACCCTCAACCTCAGCCTCACCCTTAACCTAACTCTAAACCTAAACCTCAAACTTACCCAAACCCTAACCCTAACCCTCACACTAAACCTTCCCATAACCCTAACCCTAAACCTCACCCTCAACCTAACTCTCACCCTAACCCTAACTCTAACTCTAAACCTCACCCTAACCCTAACCCTAACTCTAACCCTAACACAAAATCTAAACCTGACCCTAACCCTAAACCCTAATGCTCACCCTTACTCTCAACGTTACCTTAACCCAAAACCTAACCCTAACAATAACCCTAACCCTAATCCTAACCCTCACCCTAACCACAGCACTCACCGTAACCCATACCCTAACCCAAACACTAACCCTCACAGTAACACTAACCCTAACCTCACCCTAAACCTAACTCTAACCCTAACCCTAACACAAAAAACCTCAATCTAACCCTAACCCTAACCCTCACCCTCACCCTCACCGTAACTGTAACCCTAAAAATAACCCTAACCCTAATCCTAACCCTCACCCTCACCCTAACCCTAAACCTAACCCTAACCCTCACCCTAACCCTAACCCTCACCCTTACAGTAAACCTAACCCTCATCCTAACTCTCAACCTAAATGTAACCCTAACCCTAAACCTCACCCTAACACTAACCCTAAACCTCACCCTCACACTGGCCCTCACCCTGACCCTAATCGTAACCCTAATCCTAATCCTAACCCTCACCCTAACCTTGACCATAACCATCATCCTAACCCTAAACATAACCCTAACCCTGACCCTAACCCTAACCCTCACCCTTACTTTAACCCTTACCCTCATCCTAACCCTCACCCTAACTCTAACCCTAATCCTCATCCTAACCCTCACCCTAACCCTAGCCCTAAACCTCACCCTAACCCTAAGCCTCAACCTAACTCTAACCCTCACACTCAACGTAAACCTAATCCTAACCCTCAACCTAACCCTAAACTTAACCTGAACCCTAACTCTCATCCTAAATCTAAACCTCACCCTCACCCTCACCCTCAGTGTATCCCTAAGCCTAATCCTAACCCTAACCCTAACACTCACACTAACCCTAACACTTACCCTAATCCTAATCCTAACCCTAACCCTAACCCTCACCCTCAGCCTCACCTTAACCCTAACTCTAACCCTAAACCTTAACCTCACCTTAATCCTAACCCTAACCCTAACCCTAAACCTCACCCTAACCTAACCCTAAACCTCACCCTCACACTAGCCATCACCCTAACCCTAATCCAAATATTAACCCTCATCCTATCCCTCCACATAAACCTAACTCTAACAGTCACCCTAACCATAAACCTCAACCTCACCCTTAGCCTAACCCTATGCCTAAACGTAAGCCTAACCCTAAACCTAACCCGAAACCTCACACTCATCTGCACCCTCAACCTCACCGTAACTCTAACCCTAACCCTAACCTAAACCCTAAACCTCACCCCTACCCTAACCCTAACCCTATCCCAAACCCTAACCCTCATCCTTACCCTAACCCTAACCCTAAACCTAACCCTAACCCTCACCCGAACCCTCCACCTAACAATAACCCGAACAGTCACCCTAACTCTAATCCTCACCCCCACCCTCACCCTAAGCCTAACCATAAGCCTAAGCCAAACCCTCACCCAATCCCTCACAGTCCCCCTCACCCTAACCCTAATCCTAAACCTAACCCTGTCCCTAAACCTCAAACTAACCCTCAACCTCACCCTAACCCTAACACTAACCCTAACACTAAACCTCACCCTAACCCTCCCCCTAACCCTACCTCTAACCCTAAATATCATCCTCACCCTAACCCTAACCAAAACCCTCAGCCTAAACCTCACCCTAATCCTAACCTCACCCTCACCCTCAAACTCACCGTAACTCTAACCCTAACCCTAACAATAACACTAACCCTAACCCTAACCCTAACTCTAACCATAACCCTCACATTCAGCCTCACCCTCACTGCAAACTTAACCCTAACTATAACACTAAAAATTACCCTAACCCTAAGCCTAACCTAACTCTAAATCTAATCCTAACCCCCACCCTCAGCCTCAGCCTAACACTAAGCCTAAACCTAACCCTAAACCTAACCCTAATCTTCAGCCTCAGCCTCAACCTAACCCAAACCCTAAACCTAACACTCACCCTAACTCTATGCCTAAACCTAACCCTAATCCTCACACTCACCCTCAAACTAACCCTAATCCTAAACCTAACCCAATCCCTAACCCTAACCCTCACCCTAACCCTCACCCTAGCGCTCACCCTAACCCTAACCCTAACACTCACCCTCAACCTAGCCCTCAACCTAACCCTAAATCTCACACTCACCTTAACCCTTACCCTAACCCTCACTCTAACCCTAAACTTAACTCAAACCCTAACTCTCACCCTAACCCTAACCCTAACACTAACCCTAAACCTAACCATCAACCTTACCGTAACCCTCACCCTCTGCCTAACCCTCATGTTTGCCCTTACCGTCACCCCTATCTTAACCCTCACCATAACCCTCACACTCACCCTAACCCTCACCCTAAAACTAACTCTACACCTAAACCTCACGTTCACCCTAACCATAACTCTAACCCTAACCCTAACACTAAACCTCACCCTAACCGTAACCCTACAAATCAGAATAACCCTAACCCTCAACCTCACGCAAACCCTCAGCCTAAACCTAAGGCTAACCCTAACCATAACATTAAGCCTCAAACTCACCCTAACCAGAACCATAATCCTAATCCTAACCCTAAACCTAACCCGAACCCTCACGCTCAACCTCACCCTAACCCTAATTCTAACCCTAAACCTCACACTGACCCTAACCCTAATCCTAAAACTGACCCTCACTGTAACCGAAACCCTAAACCTAACCCTAAACTTATCCCTAACCCTAGCCCTAACCCTACCCCTAAAGCTCACCCTAACCATAACCCTAACACTAACCCTAACCCTAAACCTCACCCTAACTCTAACACTAACCGTAAACCTCACCATCATCCTAACCATCACTCTAACCCTAACCCAAACACTAAACCTTACCCTAACCCTAACCCTAAAAGTCACCCTCACCTCACCGTAACCAAAACCCTAAACCTAACCCTAACAATAACCCTAACCCTAATCCTAACCCTCCCCATAACCATAACCCTCATCCTAACCCAAACACTCACCCTAAAACTTACCCTCACCCTAACACTAACCCTAACCCTAAAACTAACCCTCACACTAACCCCAACCATAACCCTAACCATAAACCTCAAAGTAACCCTCACCCTCAGCCTAACTCTAACACTAACCCTATCCCTAACCCTCCTCCTAACCCTATATCTAACCCTAAACTTCACCCTCACACTAACCCTAACCCTAACCCTAAACCATACCCTAACCCAACCCTACCCCTCACCCACACCCTCACCCTCACCGTAACTCTAACCCTAACCTTAACAGTAACACTAACCCTAACCCAAACCATCACCCTAACCCTAATCCTCACCTCCACCCTCACCCTCAGCCTAACCCTAAGTCTAAGCCTCACCCTCACCGTAACTGTCACACTCACCCTCACCCTACCCCTAATACTAAATCTAACCTTATCCCTAAACCTCAACCTAACCCTCACCCTCCCCGTAACCCTAACACTAAACCTCAACCTAAATCTCACCCTAACCCTAACCCTCACCCTCACCTTCAATCTCACCATAACTCTAAACCTAACCCTAAATCTAACACTAACCCTAACCCTAACCATAAACATAACCATAAACCTCACCTTCAGAATCACCCTCAGCTCCAACTTAACCCTAACCATAACACTAACAATAACCTTAATCCTAAACCTAACACTAATCCTCAAACCCACCCTCACCCTCAGCCAAATCCTAAGCCTATCCCTAAGCCTAAACCTAACCCTAACCCTAACTGTAACCCTAAACCTAACCCTAAACCTAACCCTAATCCTCAGCCTCACCCTCACCCTAACCAAAACCCTAACCCTATCCCTCACCCTAACCCCAAGCCTAACCATAACCCTGACCCTCACACTCACCCTCAACTTAGCCCTAACCCTAAACCTAACCATATCCCTAAACTTAACCCTCACCCTAACCCTCACCCTAACACTAATCCTAACCCTAAACCTCATCCTAACCCTCACCCTAACCCTAACCCTAACCCTCACCCTTATCCTAAACCTAACCCTCAACCTCATGCTTGGCCTAAGCCTAAGCCTAAGCCTAAATCTAACCCAAATATTCAACATAACGCTAACCCTAACTCTAAGCCTAAACCTCACTCTCACACTAACCCTAACTCTAACCCTTACCCTAAACCTAAACCTCATCCTAACACTAATCCTAAACCTCACCCTCACCCTCACCGTAACCGTAACCCAAACCCTAACTCTACCAATAACCCTAATCCTAACCCTAACCCTCAACCTAACCCTAACCCTAACCCTAACCCTCACCCTAACACTTACCCTCACCCTAACACTAACACTAACTCTAACACTAACCCTCACACTAACCCTAACCATCACCCTGACTCTAAACCTCACCCTAAACCTAAACCTAACCCTCACCTTCATCCTAGCCCTCACAATATCCCTAATCCTCATCCTCACCGTAAACCTCACACTAACTCTAACACTAATCCTCAAGCTAACCCTCACCCACACCCTTCCCCTAACCCTAACCGTCACTCTAACCCTAACCCTCACCCCACTGTAACCCTCACCCTCAGCCTAAACCTCAAGTTTACCCTTACCATCACCCCCATGCTAACACTTACCCTAAACCTAACCCTCAACCTAATCCTCACCATAACCCTAATTCCACCCCAAAACCTCATGCTCACCCTAATTCTAACCCTAAACCTAACCCTAACCCTAACCCTCATCCTAACCCTAAACCTCACACTAACCCTAACCCTAAACCTCAATTTAACTCTCACACTGACACTAATCCTAACCCTAACCCTAACCCTAAACCTAACCCTAACACTCACCATTATCTTAATCCTCACCCTCAGCCTAAACCTCACCTTTACCCTTACTATCATCCTCACCCTAAACCTCCCCCTACGCTAAACCTCATCGTAACCCTCACCCTAACCATAAAACTAACCATCACCCTAACGCTAACCCTCAACCTCAACCTCACCCTCAGCCTAACCCTAAGCCTAAGCCTAAACCTTACCATAATCGTCACCCTCACCCTAGCCCTCACTCTAACCCTAATCCAAACCCTAACCCTCATCCTAACCCTCACCCTAAACCTAACCCTAACCCTCATCATCACCCTCACCCTTACCCTCATCCTAACCCTAAGCCTCAACCTAATCCTAACCCTCACCCTCACAGTAACTCTTTTCCTGACACTCACTGTAACCCTAAACTTAACCCGAAACCTAATTCTCACCCTAAACCAAACACTAACCCTCACCCTAACCCTAACCCTAAATTTCATCCTCACCCTACCACTCACCCTAACCATAATCCTAAACCTAACCCTCATCCTAACCATCCTCCTAACCCTAAACCTAACCCTCACCCTAACCCTAACACTCACCCTCAACCTCACCCTCAGCCTAACCCTAAGCCTAACCCTAAACCTAACCCTAACACAGACACTTATCCCAAACCTAAATCTAAACCTAAGCCTAAGCTTATCCCTTACCCAAAACTTCACCCTCACCCTAACACTAATCCTAATCCTCACCCTAACCCTAACCCTAAACCTCCCCCTAATTCTCACCCTAACACTAACACTAACCCTAACCCTAACCCTCCACCTAACCCTCACCCTAACCCTAACTCTAACTCTAAACCTCACCCTCACCCTAAACCTCACCCTAACCCTAACCCTAACCCTCACCCTCACCCGCACCATAACCGTAACCTTAAACCGAACCCTAACAATAACCCTAACCCTAATCTTAACCCTCACCCTAACCATAACCCTCACCCTAACCCTAAACCTAAACCTCACCCTCACCCTAGCTCTCACCCTAACCCTAATCCTAACCCTAACACTCATCCTAATCCTCCCCTTAACCCTTACTCTAACCCTCACCATAACCCTAATCCTCACACTCAACCACACCCTCAGCATAAACCTAAGCCTAAACATAAACCTAACCCTAACACATACACGCACAATCACCTTGACACTAATCCTAACCCTAACTCTAACCCTAACCCTCCTGGTAACTCTCACCCTAACACTAAACCTAACCCTAACCCTCAACCTCATCCTAATCCTAAACCTAACTCTAACCCTAACCCAAAACCTAAACCTCAACCTAACCCTAACTCTAACCCTCACCCTCACCCTAAACCTCACACTAACGCTAACCCTAATCCTCAATCTACCCTCACCCTAAACCTAAAACTAACCCTAACCCTCACCCTTATCTTAACCCTCAACCTCAGCCTAAACCTCAGCTTTACCCTTACCATCATCCTCACCTTAACTCTCACCCTAACCCTAAACCTCATCCTAACAGTAAAAATAACCCTCACCATAACAATAACCCTCAACCTCAACCTCACCCTCAGCCTAACACTAAGCCTAACCCTAAACCTAACCCTAACACACAAACGCACCCTCACCCTGAACCTAATCGTAACCCTAACCCTAACCCTTACACTCCCCGTAACTCTCACCCTAACCCTAACCCTAACACTAACCTTAACCCTCAGCCTCACTCTCACCCTAACCCTAATCCTATCCCTAACCCTCATCCTAACCCTCCCCCTAACCCTTACACTAAACCTCACCCTAACCCTAACCCTCAAACTCAACCTCACCCTTAGCATAAACATTAGCCTAAACCTAAAACTAAACCTAACACACACACTCAACCTCACCCTAACCCTAATCCTAACCCTAACCTTCCCTCTCACCCTCACCGTCAGTGTAAACCTAAGCCTAACCCTAACCCTAAACATAACACAAACCTAACCCTTACCCAAATCCTAATCCTAACCCTAACACTAAGCCTCACCCTCAGCCTCACCTTTACCCTAACTCTAACCCTATATTTCACACTCACCTTAACCCTAACCCTAACCCTAAACCTCATCCTAACCCTCCCCATAAACCTAACCCTAACCCTCAACCTAACCCTAACCCTCAAACTCACCCTCAACCTCAGCCTAAACCTAAGTCTAAACCTAAAACTAAACCTAACACACTCACTCAACCTCAATCTAACCCTAATCCTAACCCTAACATTCACCCTCACCATCAGTATAAACCTAAGTCTAACCCTAACCCTAACCATCACACTCAACCTAACCAGTACCTTAATCCTAATCCTAACCCTAACCCTAAGCCTCACCCTCAGCCTCACCTTTACCCTAACTCTAACTCTATACCATAACCATAACGCTAACCCTAACCCTAAACCTCACCCTAACACTAACCCGAAATCTCAACCTGATCCTAGCCCTCATCCTAACCCTAATCATAACCCTAACCCTCATCCTAACCCTCCCATAACCCTAACCCTAACCGTATCCCTCACACTCACCCTAACCCTCACCCTAAACCTAACCCTAAACCTAACAATAACCCTAACCCTAAACCGCACCCTCAGTCTCACCCTAAACCTAACTCTAACCCTAAACCTCAAACTCACAGTAACCCTAACCCTAACCCTAACCTTAAACCTCACACTCACACTCACGCTTGCCCTTACCGTATCCCTAATCCTAACCCTAAACCTCATCCTAACCCTCCTCCAAAATCTAACCCTCACCCTCAACGTCACCCTCAGCCTAACCCTAAGCCTAACCCTAAACCTAAACCTAACACACACACTCACCCTCACTCTAACCCTGATCCTGTCCCTAACCCTAACCCTAACCCTCCCCCTAACTATCACCCTAAACCTAACACTAAAACTAACCCTTACCCTAACCCTCAACCTAAACCTCACCCTAACCCTAAATCTCACCCTCATTCTAACCCTAACTCTAACCCTAACCCAAACCCTAAACCTCACCCTAACACTAACCCTAACACTAACACACACCCTCTCCCTCATTCTAATTCAAGCCTAACCCTAACCCTATCCCTCACACTCACCCTAAACCTAACCCTAAACCTCAAACTAACCCTCACCCTCACCCTCAACCTCTGCCTAACACTAATCCTACTCCTAACCCTAACCCCAAGCCTCACCCTCAACTTAACCCTCACCTGAAGCCTAACCCTAACATTAATCCTAACCCTAACCCTCACCCTCAGCCTCACCCTAAATCTAACTCTAACACTAAACCTCACCCTGACCCTAACCCTAACCCTAACCCTAAACCTATCCCTAAACCTCATCCAGGCCTAACCCTAACCCTCACCCTCACCATAACCTTAACCCTAACCATAAAGCTAAAATAACCCTAACCCTAAACCTAACCCTCACCCTAACCCTAACCCTCAACCTCAACTTCACCCTCAGCCTTACCCTAAGCCTAACCCTAACCCTAACGCTCACACTAACCCTAACCCTTACCCTAAACCTAAGCCTAACCCTAAGCCTAACCCTCACCTTCAACCTAACCCTAAATCTAACCCTAACACTAAACCTCAACCTCACCCTCACTCTCAGCCTTACCCTAAGCCTAACCCTAACGCTAACGCTCACACTAACCCTAACCCTTACCCTCAACCTAAGCCTAACCCTAAGCCTAACCCTCACCTTCAACCTAACCGTAAATCTAAAACTAAGCCTAAATCTCACCCTCACCCTTACCATTACCCTCAACCTCAGCCTAACGCTGAACTTTACACTTATCGTCAATCCCACCCTAACCCTCACTCTAACTCTAACACTCACCCTAACCCTAACTCTACCCCGAAACCTCACACTCACCCTAACCCTAACTCTAACCCTAACTCTAACACTAACCCTCACCCTAACCCTAACACTAACCATCACCCTAACCCTAATCCTCACCACCACCCTCACCCTCAGCGTAACCCTAAGCCTAAGCTTAACCCTAACCCTAAACCTCACACTCACCCTCACCCTCACCCTAACCCTAACCCTAATCCTAAACCTCAACCTCACCCTCAACCTAACCTTAACCCTAACACTTACCCTAAACATAACCCTCCACCAAACCCTCCAACTAAACCTGTCTAACCATAAACCTAACCCTCACCATAACACTAATCCTAGGCCTAAACCTAAACCTCACCCTAACCCTAACACTCACCTTCACCTCACCCTAATCCTAACCCTAACCCTCACCCTAAACCTTACCCTCACCCTCACCGTAACCCTAACCCTCACCCTAACCCTAACCCTAAACATTACCATAAAACTAACCCTAATCTTCACCTTCACCCTAGCCCTCACCCTAACCCTACTCGTAAACCTAATCCTCATCCTAACCCTCACCGTAACTCTAAGCCTAACTCTAACCCTAACCCTAACCCCAAAACTCACTCTAACCCTAACACTAACCCTACCACTAACACTAACCCTAAACCTAACCGTAAACCTAACCCTAAACCTAACCCTAATCCTCAGCCTCACCGACACCCTAACCCAAACCCTAACCCTAACCCTCATCCTAACACAAAGCCTAACCATAACCCTAATCCTAACCCTCACACTCACCCTCACCCTAACCCTAAACCTAACCCTATCCCTAACCCTAACCCTCAGCCTAACCCTCAGCCTAGCCCTCACTCTTACACTTATCCTAACCCTAATCCTCACCCTAACCATAACCCTCACCCTAACCCTAACCCTCTCCCTGAGACTTACCCTCACCCTAACCCTAACCCTAACCCTAATACTAACCCTCACACTAACCCTAAACATCACCCTAAAACTAACACTCACCCTAAGTCTAACCCTAACCCTCACCCTCACCCTATCCTTCACCCTAAACCTAACCCTCATCCTCACCATAAACCTCACTCTAAACCTAACCCTCACACTAACCCTAACTCTACCCCTAACAATAACACTAATCCTAACCCTAAACCTAACCCGAACCCTAACCCTAATGCTACCATTCAACCTCTCCCTAACCCTAACCCTCACCCTAACCCTAAATGTACCCCTAAACCTCACCCTCACCCTAACCCTAACTGTAACCCTAACCCTAACACTAAACCTCGTTGGAACCCTAAACGGAACCCTTACCCACACTTTAAACGTAACCCTAACCCTAAACCTAACAATAACCCTAACCCTAACCCTAACCCTCACCCTAAACATAACACGTACCCTAACCTTAACCCTCACCCTAAAACTAACCCTAACCCTCACCCTTATCTTAACCCTCACCGTCAGCCTAAACCTCACCTTTACCCTTACTTTCATCCTCACCCTAACCCTATACCTCATCCTAACCCTCGCCCTAAGCATAAACCTAACCATCATCCTAAACCTAACCATCACCCTCACCCTAGCCCTCAACCTAACCCTAATCCTAATCCTAACCCTCATCCTAAACCTCACCTTAACCCTAACCATAACGATCAAACCTAAACATAATCCTCACCCCCACCCTCACCCTCAGCCTAACCCTAAGCCTAAGCCTAACCCTAAACCTAACCCTAAACCTCACCCTCACCCTAGCCCTCACCCTCACCCTAATCCTTACCCTAACCCTCAACCTATCCCTCACCCAAACACTAAACCTAACCCTCAACCTCACCCTCACCCTAACCTTAATCCGAACCCTAACCCTCAATCTCACCCTAACCATCACCCTCACCATAACCCTTACCCTAATACTCAACCTAACCCTAAACTTAAACCAAACCCTAACTCTCACCCTTACCCTAACGATAACCCTCACCCTAACCCTAAGCCTAAACTTCACCCTCACCCTAGCCCTTACTCTCAACCTCACCCTCAGCCTAATCCTAACCCTAAAACTAAACATTACGCTAACACACACACTCACCCTCACCCTAAACCTAATCCTAACCCTAACTCTCATCCTAACCCTCCCAATTACCCTAACCCTCAACCTAAACCTAACCCTCACCCTCAGCCTAATCGTAAGGCTAACCCTAACCCTAAACCGCACACTCAAACTAACCCTATCCCTAAACCTCATCCTAGCCCTAAACCTAACCCTCACCCTCACCCTCACAATAAACGGAACCCTAACCCTAATGCTAACAATAATCCTAAACCTATCCCCAATCCTCACCCTAACCATAACCCTCACCCTAACCCTAACCCTCACCCTAACATTTACCCTAACCCTAAACCTAACCCTCACACTAACACTGACCCTCACCTTAACACTAACCCTAACCCTAACACTAACCCTAAACATCAAACTATACCTAAACCTCACCCTAACCCTAACCCTAAACCTCAACCTCGCCCTAGAACTGACCCTAACGCTAACCCTCATCCTCACCCTAACTTCACACTAACCCTAACACTAATACTCAATCTAACTCTCACCCTCACCCTAACCCTCACCCTAACCCTCACCCTAACCCTAACCCTTACCCTTACTGTAACCCTCACCCTCAGCCTAACCCTCAACTTTACCCTTACCGTCACCCTCACCCTAACCCTCACTCTAATTCTAACCCTCACCCTAACCATAACTCTACCCCTAAACCTCACCCTCAGCCTAACCCTAACTCTAACCCTAATCCTAACACTACCCTCACCATAACCCTAAACATAACCATCACCCTAACCCTAATCCTCACCCCCACCCTCACCCTCAGCCTAATCCTAAGCCTAAGCCTAACCAAAACCCTAAACCTCACACTCACCCTCAGCCTAATCCTAAACCTAACCCTAAACCTAACCTAAACCCAAAACCTCAACCTAAACCTAACCCTAACCTTAAACCTAACATTAATCCTAACCCTAACCCTCGACGTAACCCTCCAGCTAAACCTAAATGTAACCATAAACAACACCCTCACCCTAACACTAATCCAAACACTAAACCTAACCCTAAAACAAACCCTCACACTAATCCTAACCCTCACTCTAATCCTCATCCTAACCCTAACCCTCATCCTAACCCTCACCCTCAGTGTAACCCTAAGCCTAAACCTAACCCAAACACTCACACTCACCCTAACCCTTAACCTAATCCTAATACTAACCCTAAACCTAAGCCTCACCCTCAGCCTCAGCTTAACTTTCACTCTAACCCTGTACCTCACACTCACACTAACCCTAACCCTAACCCGGAACCTCACCCTAACACTAACCCTAAACCTCAACCTCACCTTAGCCCTCACCGTAATGCAAATCCTAACCCTAAAACTCATCCCAACCCTCCCCATAACCCTAACCCTAACCCTCACCCTAACCCTAAACCTCACCCTCACCCTCACCCTCAGCCTAAACCTAAGCCTAACCCTAAACCTAACCCTAACCGTCACACTCACTCTAACCTTAACCGTAATCCTAATCTTAACCCTCACCCTCACCCTTATCCTCCCCCTAAACTTAACCCTAAACATACACTAACCCTAACCCTAACCCTCATTCTCAGCCTCACCCTAACCCTAACACTAACCCTAAACCTCACCCTCACCCTAACCCAAACTCTAACCCTAACCCAAACCCTAACTTCACCCTAACACTAACCTTAACCCTAACCCATACCTTCACCCTCAGCCTAATTCTAAGCCTAACCCTAACCCTAACCCTCACACTCACCCTAATCCTAACCCTAAACCTCACCCTAACCTTAACCCTCACATTGACCCTAACACTAATCCTAATCCTACTCCTAACCCTAACCCTAACCTCACCCTAACCATAACCCTCACCCTTACTGTAAACCTCAACCTCAGCCTAAACCTCACCTTTACCCTTACCGTGACCCGCACCATAACCCTCACTCTAACACTAACTCTCACACTAACCCTAACTCTACCCCTAAACCTCACCCTCACCCTAACCCTAACTCTAACCCTAACACTAACCCTCACTCTAAACCTAACCCTTACCCTCACCCTAACCCTAATCCTCACCCCACCCTCACCCTCAGCCTAAACCTAAGCCTAAGCCTAAACCTAAACCTAATCCTCACACTCACCCTCCACCTAACCCTAATCCTAACCCTAATCCTAAGCCTCATCCTCAAAAGCACCTTAACCTTAACTCTAACCCTATACTTCACACTCACCCTGATCCTAACCCTATCCCTAACCCTAAACCTCACCCTAACCCTAACCCTAAAACTCAACCTCACCCTAGCCCTCACCCTAACCCTAAACCTAACCCTAACCCTCATCCTAACCCTTCCCATAACCCTAACCCTAACCCTCACCCTAACCCTAAACCTCACCCTCGCCCTCAGCCTCAGCTTAACCCTAAGCCTAACCCTAAACCTAACCCTAACCCTCACACTCACCCTAACCCTAACCCTAATCCCAATCTTAACCCTCACCCTCACACTAACCCTCCCCCTAAACCTAACCCTAAACCTAACACTAATGCTAACACTAACCCTCACACTCAGCTTCACCCTAAACCTAACTCTAAACGTAAACCTCTCCCTCACCCTAACCCTAACCCTAACTCTAACCCTAACCTTAAACCTCACCCTCACACTCACCTTAGCCCTTACCCTAACCCATATCCTAACCCTAACCCTCATCCTAACACTCCCCCTAACCCTAACCCTCACTGTCAAACTCACCCTCAGCCTAACCGTAAGCCAAACCCTAAACCTAAACCTAAGACACACACTCACCCTCACTCTAACCCTAATCCTATCACTAACCCTAACCCTAAACTTAAACCTCCCCCTAACTCTCAACCTAACCCTAACCCTAACACTAACCCTTACCTTAACCCTAAACCTAAACCTCACCCTAACCCAAACTAACACTAAACCTCACCCTCACCCTAAACCTAACTCTAACCCTAACCCAAACCCTAAATCTCACCCTAACACTAACACTAACCCTAACCCACATCCTCACCCTCAGACTAATCCTAAGCCTATCCCAAACCCCAACACTCACACTCAACCTAACCCTAACCCTAAACCTCACCCTAACCCTAACCCTCACCCTCAACCTCAGCCTAAGCCTAAGCCTATCCCTAATCCTAACCCTAACCCTCACTCTCACCCTAACACTAACCCTAATTCTACTCCTAACCCTAACCATAACCCTCATCCTCAACTTACCCCTCACCTTAAGCCTAACCCTAACATTAATCGTAAGCCTAACCCTCACCCTCTGCCTCACCCGAACCCTAAATCTAACACTAGGGTTACTAACCCTAACCCTATCCCTAAACCTCATCCTAGCCCTAAACCTAAACCTCACCCTCACCCTCACCATAACCTTAACCCTAACCCTAACAATAACAATAAACCTAACCCTAACCCTAAACCTCACCCTAAACATAACCCTCACCCTAACCCTAACCCTCACCCTAACACTTACCCTCACCCTAACACTAACACTACCCCTAACACTAAACCTCACACTAACCCTAACCCTGACCATCACCCTAACCCTAATTCTCACCCCCACACTTACCCTCAGCCTAAACCTAAGCCTAAGCCTAACCCTAACCCTAAACCTCAAACTCACCCTCACCCTAACCATAATCCTAACCCTAAACCTTACCCTAACCCTAAACATCAACCTAACCCTCAACCTAACCTTAACCGTAACACTTAAGCTAACCCTAACCTTCGACCTAAACCTCCAACTAAACCTAAATCTAACCATAAACCTCACCCTCACCCTAACCCTTATCCTAACTCTAACCCTAAACCTCACCCTAAACCTAACACTCACTCTCACCCTCACCCTCACCATAACTCTAATCCAAACCGTAACAATAACAGTAATCCAAACTCTAAACCTAACCCTAACCCTAACCCTAACCCTAATGCTAACACTCAACCTCACCCTAACCCTAATCCTAACCCTAAGCCTCACCCTAAGCCTAATCCGCACCCTCATCATAACATTAACCCTCATCCTAACGCTCACCCTAACCCTAACCCTAACCCTAAACATTACCATCTCACTAACCGTCATCCTCACCTTCACCCTAGCCCTCACCCTAACCCTAATCATAAACCTAATCCTTATCCTAACCCTCACCCTAACGCTAAGCCTAAACCTAACCCTAAACCTAACCCCAACCCTCAATGTAACCCTAACACTAAACCTAACACTAACCCTAAACCTAACACTAAACCTAAATATAAACCTAACCCTAACCTTCAGCCTCACCCTCACCCTAACCCAAACCCTAACCCTAACCCTCATCCTAACACCAAGCTTAAAACTAACCTAATCCTATCCCTCACATTCACCCTCACCCTAACCCTAATCCTAAACCTAACCCTATCCCTATCCCTAACCCTCACCCTAACCCTAAGCCTAGCCCTCACCCTTACACTTATCCTAACTCTAACCCTCACACTAACCATAACCCTCATCATAACCCTAGCCCTCACCTTAACATTTACCCTCACCCTAACACTAACCCTAACCATAACAGTAACCCTCACACTAACCCTAAACATCACCCTAACCCCAAACCTCACCCTAACACTAACCCTAACCCTCACCCTCACCCTAGACTTCATCCTAACCCTAAAACTCATCCTCACCATAAACCACACACTAACCCTAACAATAATACTCAATCTAACACTCCACCTCACCCTAACACTGACACTAAACCTCACCCTAACCCTAACCCTCTTCCTTACTGTAAACCTCACCCTCAGCCTAAGCCTCACCTTTAAACTTACCTTCACCCCCACGCTAACACGGACCCTAACCCTAAGCCTCACACTAACCCTTAATGTAACCCTAAACCTCACCCTCTCCCTAACCCTAACTCTAACCCTAACCCTAACACTAAACCTCACCCTAACCCTAACCCTAAACCTCACCCTCATCCTAACCATAACCCTCAGCCTAACCCTAACCCTCACGCTAACACTTACCCTCACCCTAACACTAACCCTAAACCTAACACTAACCCTCACACTAACCCTAACCCTCACCCTAATCCTAAACCTCTCCCTAACCCTATCCCTATCCCTAATCCTAACCCTCAGCCTAGCCCTCACCCTAACCCTAATTCTAACCCTCACCTTCACCCTAACCCTAACCCTCATCCTCACCCTAAACCTCACACTAACCCTAAACCTAATCCTAAATCTAACCCTCACCCTAACCCTAAACCTAACACTAATCCTTACCCTAAACCTAAACCTAAATCTAACACTCACCCTTACCTTAACCCTCACCCTCAGCCTAAACCTCACCTTTGCCCTTAACATCATCCTCACCCTAACCTCACTGTAATCCTAAACCTCATCCTAACCCTCACCGTAACCATAAATCTAACCATCACACTAATTCTAACCCTCACCCTCAGCTTCACACACAGCCTAAACATAAACCTAAGCCTAACCCTTAATCTAACCCTCACCCTCACCCTAGCCCTCACCCTAACCCTAATCCTAATGCTAACCCTCATCCTAGCACTCACCCTAGCCCTATCCCTAACCATCACCCTAAACCTTATCTTCACCCCCACTCTTGCCTTCAGCCTAACCCTAAGCCTAAGCCTAAGCTGCACCCTCACACTCACCCTCAACTTCACCCTACTACTAACCCTAACCCTAACCATAACCCTAAACCTCAACATAACCCTCACCCTAACCTTAACCCTAAAAATAACCCTAACTCTAACCCTCGACCTAATCCTCCAACTAACCCTAAATCTAACCCTAAACCTCAACCTCAACCTCACCCTAACCCTATTCCTAACCCTAACCCTCAACCTCACCCTAACCCAAAACCTAACCCTCACCCTCAACCTCACCCTCACCATAACTCTAACCCTAACCCTAACAATAACACTAATCCTAACTCTAAACCTAACCTTAACCCTAACCGTAATCCTAACACTCACCCTCACCCTAACCCTAATCCTAATCCTAACCCTCATCCTAACCCTAATCCTCACCCTCACTGTAACCCTAACCCTCAACCTAACTTTCACCTAAACCCTAACCCTAACCCGAAACCTTAATCTAACACTAACCCTACCAATCACCCTCAACCTAGCCCTCACTGTAACCCTAACCGTAACCCTCACCCTAACACTAACGCTAAACCTAAACCTCAACCTAACCCTAAACCTCACGCTCGCCATAACCCTAAACCTCACCCTAACCCTAAACATAACCGAAACTTAACTCTCACCCTAACCCTATCCCTAACCCTCCACCTAACCCTAACCCTCACCCTCACCCTCACCCTCAGCCTAACCCTAAGCCTAACTATAATCCTCACACTCACCCTAACACTTACCCTAATCCTAATCCTAACCCTAACCCTAACCCTCACCTTCAGCCTCACCCAAACTCTAAATCGAACCCTAAACCTCACCCTCTCCCTAACTCTAACCATAACCATAACCTTAAACCTCACACTCACACTCACCCTAGCCCTTACCCTAACCCTAATCCTAACCCTAACCCTTATCCTAACCCTCCCCCTAACCCTAAATCTCACCCTCAACCTCACCCTCAGCATAACCCTAAGCCTAACCAGAAAAATAAACCTAACACACACACTCACCCTCACTCTCACCTTAATGCTATCCCTAACCCTAACCCTAAACCTCCCCCTAAATCTCACCCTAATCGTAACCCTAAACCTAACTCTTACCATAAACCTTAACCTAAACCTCACCCTAACACTAACTAACCCTAAACCTCACCCTAACCCTAACCCTAACTCTAACCCTAACCCAAAACCTAAACTCACCCTAACACTAAAACTAACCCTAAACCTCAACCTAACCCTCCAACTAAACCTAAATCTAACCATAAACCTCAAACTCACCCTAACCCTAATCCTAACCCTAACCCTAAACCTCACGCTAACCCTAACCCTAATCCTCATCCTAACCCTCACCCTAACTCTTAGCCTAAACCTCACTCTAACCCCAACCCTAACCCTCCCCGTAACGGTAAACCTAACCTTAACCCTAACAATAACCCTAACACTAACCCTCAGTCTCACCCTAACCAAAAACCTCACTCGAAACCTATCCCACACCCTAACACTTACTCTCACCTTAACACTAACCCTAACCCTCATCCTCACCCTAAACCTCACACTAACCATAACACTAATCCTCAATCTAACCCTCACTCTAAACCTAACCCTAACCCTTACCCTAAACCTAAACCTAACCCTAACACTCACCCTTATCTTAACCCTCACCCTCAGCCTAAACCTCAACTTTACCTTTACCACAATCCCCTCCCTAACCCTCACCGTAACCCTAAACCTCATCCTAAGCCTTAACCTATTCGTAAAACTAACCATCACCCTAACCCTAACACTCACCCTCACCCTAAACCTCACCCTAAAACTAATCCTAATCCTAACCCTGATCCTAACCCTCACCCTAACTCAATCCCTAACCATCACCCTAAACCTAATCCTCACCCCCACCCCCACCCTCAGCCTAACCCTATGCCTGACTAACCCTAACCCTAACGCTCACACTCACCCTCACTCTAATCCTAACCCTAACCCTAACCATAACCCTAAACCTCAACCTCAACCTAACCGTAACCTTAACCCTAAAAGTAACCCGAACCCTAACTCTCGACCTAACCCTCCAACTAACCCTAAATATATCCCTAAACCTCACCCTCACCCTAACCCTAACCCTAAACCTCACCCTAACTCTAACTCTAACCCGAACTCTCACCTCACCATCACACTCATCATAACTCTAACCCCAACCCTAACAATAACATTAATCCTAACCCTAACCCTAACCATAAACCTAACCCTAACCTTAATCCTAACACTCACCCTCATGCTAACCCTAATCCTAACACTAACCCTCACCCTAAACCTAATCCTCACCCTCACTGTAACCCTAAGCCTCAACCTAACCCTCACCCTAACCCTAACCCAAAACCTAAACCTCACCCTCACACTAACCCTAACCCTCACCCTCACCCTAGACCTCATCCTAACCCTAATCATAACCCTAATCCACATCTTTACTCTCACCCTAAACCTAAACTTAACCCTCACCCAAACCCTAACACTAACTCTCAACCTAAACCTAACCCTAGCCCTCACCCTAACCCTAACCTTCACCCTCACTCTCACTCTCAGCCTAACCCTAAGCCTAACACTAACCCTAATGCTCACAATCACCCTAAACCTTACCCTAAAACTAATCCTAACCCTAAGCCTACACTTCACCCTCAACCTAACCCTAAATCTAACACTAACCCTAACCCTAACCAACAACCTCAGCCTCACCCTAACCCTAACTCTAACCCTAAACTTCACCCTCACCCTCATCATAACCCTAATCCTAACCCTAAACCTCACACTAACCCTAACCCTAACCCTAACCCTCCACCTAACCCTCACCCTAACACTAAACCTAACCCTAAACCTCACCCTCACCCTAACCCTAATCCGAACCCTAACCCTCAACCTAAACCTAACCCTCACCCTCACCATAACCCTTACACTAACACTCAACCTAACCCTAAACTTAAACCGAACCCTAACTCTCACCCTTACCCTAACCATAAACCTCACCCTAACCCTAATAATAAACTTCACCCTCACCCTAGCCCTCACCCTCAACCTCACTCTCAGCCTAACCCTAAGCCTAACCCTAAACCTAAACCTAACACACACACACTCACCCTCAAACTAACCCTAATCCTAACCCTAGTCCTCATCCTAACCCTCTCCATAACCGTAACCCCCACACTAATCATTACCCACAACCTTCACCATCAGCCTAATCATAAGCCTAACACTAACCCTAACCCGAAACTTAAACCTCACCCTAAAATTAACCCTCACTATCAACCTCAGCCTAACACTAAGCCTATACCTAACCCTAACCCTAACCCTCACACTCATCCTAACAAAAACCCTAACCCTACTCCTAACCCTAACTCTAACCCTCACCCTCAAACTAACACTCACCTTAAGCCTAAACCTAATTTTAATCCTAAACGTAACCTTCACCCTCAGCACCACCCTAACCCTAAATCTAACACTAAACCTCACCCTGACCCAAACCCTAACCCTAACCCTATCCCTAAACCTCATCCTATCCCGAACCATAATCCTCACCCTCACCCTCACGATAACTGTAACACTAACCATAATGCTAACAATAATCCTAAACCTAACCCTAACCCTCACCCTAACCATAACCCTCACCCTAACCATAACCCTCACCCTAACACTTACTCTCACCCCAAAAATAACCCTAACCCTAACACTAAACCTCACATTAACCCTAACCATCACCCTAACCCTAAACATCACCCTAACAATAACCCTAAACCTCACCCTCACCCTAGACCTCGCCCTAAACCTAACCCTCATTCTCACCCTAAACTTCACACTAACACTAACACTAATCCTCAATCTAACCCTCATCCTCACCCTCACCCTAACCCTAACCCTCAGCCTTAACGTAACCATCACCCTCAGCCTAACTCTCACCTTTACCATTACCGTCACCCCCACCCTAACCCTCACCCTAACCCTAATTCTAACCCTAACCCTAATTCTAACCCTAACCCTAACACTAACACTCACACTAACCCTAACCCTAACCATCACCTTAACACTAATCCTCACCCCAGCCTCACCCTCAGCTGAACCCTAAGCCTAAGCCTAACCCTAAACCTAATGCTCACACTCATCCTCAACTTAACCCTAATCCTAACCATAACCATAACCCTAAACCTCAACCTAACCCTCAACAGAACCTTAACCCTAACACTTACCCTAACCCTAACCCTCGACCTAATCCTCCAACCAAACCTAAATCTAACCCTAAACCTCATCCTAACCCTAATACTCACCCTCACCCTCACCCTCACCATAAATCTAACCCTCACCCTAACAATAACAGTAATCCAAAACCTAATCCTAAACCTAACAGAAACCCTAACCCTAATGCTAACACTAAACCTCACCTTAACCCTAATCCTAACCCTAACACTCAACCTAACACTAACCTTCACCGCAACCGTAAACGTAACCCTCATCCTAACCCTCACCCTAACCCTCATCCTAACCCTCACCCTCACCATAATCCTAACCCTAACCCTAACCATAACCCTAAACCTCAACCTAACCCTCACCCTAACCTTAACCCAAAAACATACCCTAACCCTAACTCTCGACCTAACCCTCCAAATAACCCTAATTGTTACCCTAATCCTCACCCTCACACTAACCCTAATCCTAACCCTAACCCTAAACCTCACCCTAATCCTAACCCTAACCCTCACCCTCACCCTCACCCTCACCATAACTCTAACCCTAATTCTAACAATAAAATTAATTCTAACAATAAACCTAACCCTAACCCTAACCCTAATCCTAACATTCACCCTCACGCTAACACTAATCCTAACCCTAAACTTCACCCTAACCCTAATCCTCACCCTCACTGTAACCCTAACCCTCAACCTTACCCTCACCCAACCCTACCCTAAACCTAAACCTTAATCTAACACTATCCCTAACCCTCACCCTAACCTTAACCCTCACCACAACCATAAACCTCTCATCCTAACCCTCACCCCAACACTAACCCTAACCCTCACCATAATCCTAACCCTAACCCTAACCCAAACCCTAAACCTCAACCTAACCCCCACCCTAACCTTAAACCTAAAACTTACCCTAAACCTAATTCTCGACCTAACCCTCCAACCAACCATAAATCTTACCCTAATCCTCACCCTCACACTAACCCTAATCCTAATCCTAACCCTAAACCTCACACTAACCCTAACCCTAACACTCACCATCACCCTTACCATAACTCTAACCCTAACCCTAACCCTAACATTAATTCTAACAATAAACCTAACCTGAACCCTAACACTAATCCTGACACTCACCCTCAATCTAACCCTAATCCTAAGTCTATCCTTAGCCCTAACCCTAATCCTCACCCTCACTGTAACCCTAACCCATAACCTTACCCTCACCCTCACCCTAACCCTAACCCTAAACCTTAATCTGACACTAACACTAACTCTCACCCTCACACTAACCCTCACCCTAACCCTAATCCTAACCCTAATCCTCATCCTTACCCTCACCCTAACCCTAAACTTAACCCCCACCCTAACCCTAAACCTAACCCTAACCCTAAACCTCACGCTCACCATAACCTAACACTAACCCTCACCCTAACCCTAAACATAACCGAACCCTATCTGTCACCCTAACCCTAAACCTAACCCTTACCCTAACCCTAACCCTAATCCTCACCCTCACCCTCAGCCTAACCCTAAGCCTAACCCTAATCCTAACCCTAACTCTCACACTCACCATAACCTTACCCTAAACCTAATCTTTACCCTAACCCTAACCCTAACCCTAAACCTCACCCTAACACTAACCATAACCCACAACCTCACCCTAACCCTAATCTGAACCCTCATACTCAACCTAACCATAACCCTCACCCTCACACTAACCCTTACAATAATCCACAACCTACCCCTAAACAAACCCAGAACCCTAACTCTTACCCTTACCCTAAACGTTACCCTCAACCTAACCCTAACACTAAACCTCATCCTCACCCTAGCATACCCAACCCTAACCCTAATCCTTACCCTCTTCCTAACTCTCCCCCTAACCCTTACCCTAACCCTCACCCTAACCCTAACCCTCACCCTCAACCTCACCCTCAGCCTAACCCTAAGCCTAACCATAAAACTAACAATAACACACACACTCACCCTCACCCTAAACCTCACCCTAACCCTAACCCTCATCC
This sequence comes from Dipodomys merriami, assembly GCF_024711535.1. NCBI lineage: Eukaryota > Metazoa > Chordata > Mammalia > Rodentia > Heteromyidae > Dipodomys > Dipodomys merriami. The sequence continues at coordinate 4,329,066 of NW_027206346.1, forward strand.
TAACCCTCCCCATATCACTAAACCTCACCCTAACCCTAACCCTCACCCTCAACCTCAGCCTAACCCTAAGCCTATCCCTTTTCCTAACCCTAACACTAACCCTCATCCTCACCCTAACCCTAATCCTACTCCTAACCCTAATCCTAACCCTCACCTTAAGCCTAAGCCTAACATTAATCCTAAACATAACCCTCACCCTCAGCCTCACCCTAAACCTAACTCTAACACTAAACCTCACCCTGACCCTAAACCTAAACCTCACCCTCACCCTAGCCCTCACCCTAACCCTAATACTAACCCTATCCCTCATCCAAACCCTCCCCCTGACCCTTACCCTAAGCCTCATCCTAACGCTAAACCTAACCATCAACCTTACCCTAAGCCTAACCCTAAGCCTAACCCTAAAACTAACTCTAACACACACATTCACCCTCACCATAACCCAAAGACTAACCCTAACCCTCACGCTCACCCTCACCCTCTGTGTAACCTTAAGCCTAACCTAACCTTAACCCTCACACTCAAACTAATCCTTACACTAATCCTAATCCTAACTCTAACCCTACCCCTCAACCTCAGCCTCACCTTAACCCTAACTCTAAACCTAAACCTAAACCTCACCCTAACCCTAACAGTAACCATAACCCTAAACCTCTCCCTAACCCTAACCCGAAAACTTACCCTCACCCTAGGTCTCACCCTAACTCTAAACCTAACCCTATCCCTCATCTTAACCCTCCCCCTAACCCTAACCCTAACCCGCACCCTCACCCTCACCCTCACCCTAAACCTCACCCTTACCCTAACCTTAAAGCTAATACTAGCTGTAACACTAACCCTCATCCTCAGCTTCACCCTAACACTAAATCTAACCCTAAGCCTAACCCTAACCCTCACCCTAACCCTCACCCTAAAACTAACCCTTACCCTAATATTAATCCTAACCCTAACCGTAAGCCTCACCCGCAGCCTCTTATTAAACCTAAAACTAACCCTATACCTCACACTCACCCTAACCCTAAACCTAACCCTAAACCTCACCCTAACCCTAACCCTACACCTAAATCTCACCCTAGCCCTCATCCTAACCCTAATCCTAACACAAAACCACGTCCTAAACCTCCCTATAACCCTAACCCTAACTCTCACCCTCACCCTCACCCTCAGCCTAACCCTAAGCCTAACCCTAACCCTAAACCTAACCCTCACACTCACACTAACACTAAACCTAAACCTAACCCTAACCCTCACCCTCACCATAACCCTCACCCTAAACCTAACACTAACCCTAACCCTAACCCTCACCCTCAGCCAAACCCTAACAATAACTCTAAACCTAAACTTCACAATCACACTAATCCTAACCCTATCCCTAACCTTAAACCTCACCCTAACCCTAAACCTAAACCTCACCCACAACCTAGCCCTTACCCTGACCCTAATCCTAACCCTAAACCTCATCCTAAACCTCCCCTTAACCCTAACCCACACCCTCAACCTCACCGTCAGCCTAACCCTCAGCCTAACCCTAAAGCTAACCCTAACACACAAACTCACCCTCACTCTAACCCTAATCCTATCCCTAATCCTAACCCTAACCCTCCCCCTAACTCTCATGCTAACCCTAACACTAACACTAACCCTTACCCTAACCCTAAACCTCACACTCGCCCTAACACTAACAATAACCCTAACCCTAATCCTAAACCTCACCCTAACCATAACCCACACCCTAACCCATACCCTCACCGTAACACTTACCTTCACCCTAACACTAACCCTAACCCTAACATTAACCCTCACACAAACCCTAAACCTAACCCTAACCCTATACCTCAACCTAACCCTCACCCTCAACTTAACCCTAACACTAACCCGAATTCTGATCCTCCCCCTAACACTCCCCCAACCCTGTATCTAACCCTAAACATCACCCTCACCCTCACCCTCACCCTAACCCTAACCCTAAACCCCACCCTAATCCTAACCCTAACCCTCACCCTCAACGCAAACTTAACCCTAACCATAACATTAACAAAAACTGAAACCCTAAGCCTAACCCTAAACCTAACTCTAATCCTCACACTCACCCTCACCCTCAGCTTAACCCTAAGCCTAACCCTAAACCTATCCCACACTGTAATAAACCTAACCCTAACCCTAACCCTAATGCTAAACTTGACCCTAAACATAACCCTAATCTTCAGACTCACCCTCACCTTAACCCAAACCCTAACCCAAAACCTCACCCTAACTCTAAGCCTAAACCTAAAACTAACCTTCACACTGATCATCACCCTAACCCTAATCCTAAACCTAACCCTATCCTTAACCCTACCACTCACCATAACCCTCATCCTAGCCCTCACCCTAACCCTAATCCTAACCCTAAACCTCATCCTAACCCTAACCCTAACCCTCACATTCATGCTCGGCCTAAGCCTAAGCCTAAACCTAACCCTAATCCTCACCCTAACCCTAACGCTAACACTAACCCTAACCCTAAACTTAACCCGAAGCCTAAATCTCACCCTAACCCTAAATCTAACCCTAAACCTCACCATCACACTAGCCCTCACACTAACACTAATCATAACCCTCATCCTAACCCTCACCATAACATTAACCATAACCCTCACCCTACCACTCACCCTAACCCTAATCTGGAACCTAACCCTCAACCTAAACCAAACCCGCACCCTCACCGTAACCGTTACCCTAACACTCACCCTAACCCTAAACTTAACCCGAACCTTAACTCTCACCCTAAACCTAACCCTAAACCTCACCCTAATTCTAATCCTAAACCTCACCCTCTTCCTAAACCTCCTCCTAACCCTTACCCTAAAGTCACCCACACCCTAACCCTCACCCTCAACCTCACCCTCAGCCTAAACCTAATTCTAACCCTAAACCTAACCTTAACACCCACACTCACCCTTACCCTAACTCTAATCCTAACCCTAACCTCACCCTCCCCCTCACACTCAGTGTAACTCTAAGCCTAAGCCTAACCCTAACCTTAACCCTCCTACTCACCCTAACCCTTACCCTAATCCTAATCTTAACCCTAACACTAATCCTCACCCTCAGCCTCACCTTAACCCTAACTCTAACCCTAAACCTCACAACTCACCCTCACCCTAACCCTAAACCTAAACCTCACCCTAACTCTAACTCTAAACATCACTCTCACCCTAGCCCTCACCCTAACCTTGATCGTAAACCTAACCCTCAACCTAAACCTCCCCATAACCCTAAACCTAACCCTCAACCTCACCCAAACCCTAATCCTCACCCTCACCCTCAGCCTAAACCTAAGCCTAACCCTAACTCTAACCCTAACCCTCACACTCACCCTAACCCTAACCCTAATCCTTATCCTAACCCTCACCCTCACCCTAACCCTCACCCTTACCCCAACCCTAAACCTAACACTAACTGTAACACTAACAATCACTCTCTGCTTCAACCTTACCCTAAATCTAACCCTAAACCTCACCCTCACCCTCACCCTAACCTTAACCCTAAACCTCACCCTAACCCTAACCCTAAACCTAACCCTCACCCTAGCCCTTACCCTAACCCTAATCCTAAACCTATACTTCATTCAAACCCTCCGCCTAAACTGAATCCTCAGCCTAAACCTAAGCCTAACAATAAACCTAACCCTAACACACACACTCACCCTCAACCTAACCCTAATCCTATCCCTAAACCTAACCCTAACACTAACCCTCCCCCTAACTCTCACCCTAACCCTAACACTTACACTAAACCTAAACCGAACCCTCAACCTAACCTAAACCCTAACCCTAACCCTAATCCTAACCCTCACCCGAACCATCACCCTCACAGTAATTCAAACCCTAACCCTAACAATAACACTAACACTAACCCAAGCCATCACCCTAACCCTAATCCTCACCCCCACCCTCAACCTCAGCCTAACCCTAAGCCTAACCCTAAACCAAACCCTAACCCTCACACTCACCCAAACCCTTACCCTAATCCTAATCCAAACCCTAACCCTCACCCTCACCCTAACCCTCACCCTAAACCTAACACTAACCCTAACCCTAAAACTCACCCTCAGCCTCACCCTAACCCTAACTCTAACACTAAACCTCACCCTCACAATACCCTTAACCCTAACCCTAACGTTAAAGCTCACCTTCACACTCACCCTAGACCTTACTCTTACCCTAATCCTATACCTAACACTCATCCTAACCCTAACCCTAAGCCAAACCCTTAACCTCAACCTCACACTCAGCCTAACACTAAGCCTAACCCTAAACCTAAACCTAACACACAAACTCACCCAGACTCTAACCCTAATCCTATCCTTAACCCTAACCCTAATCCTAACCCTCCCCCTAACTCTCACCCTAACCCTAACCCTAACACTAACCCTTAAACTAACCCTCAACCTAAACCACACCCTAACCCTAAATCTAACCCTAAACCTCACCCTCACCCTAACCCTAAATCTAACCCTAACCCAAACCCTAACCCTAACCCTAACCCTAACCCATACCCTCACCCTCGGCTGAATCCTAAGCCTAACCCTAACCCTAACGCTCACACTCACCCTAACCCTAAACCTAAACCTCACCCTAACCGTAACCCTAACCCTCAAACACAGCCTAACCCTAAGCCTATCCCTAACCCTAAACCTAACCCTCACACTCACCCTAACACCAACCTAATCCTACTCATAACCCTAACCCTAACCCTCACCCTCAACCTAACCCTCATCTTAAGCTTAAACCTAACATTAATCCTAACCCTAACCATCACCCTCAGCCTCACCCTAACACTAACTCTAACACTAAACCTCACCCTGAACCTAACCCTAACCCTAACCCTATGCCTAAACCTCATCCTAGCCCTAACCCTAACCCTCACCCTCACCCTCACCATAAACTTAACCCTAACCCTAACGCTAATAATAACCCTAACCCCAACCCGAACCTCACCCTAAACATAACCCTCACCCTAACCCTAACCCTCACCCTAACACTTACCCTTACCCTAACACTAACCCTAACCCTGACACTAAACCTCACACTAACCCTTACCATCACCTTTAGCCTAAACCTCACCCTAACACTAACCCTAAACCTCACAGTATCCCTAGACCGCGCCGTAACCCTAACCCTCATCCTCACCCGAAACTTCACACTAAACCTAACACTAATCCTCAATCTAACCCTCAACTCACCCTAACCCTAACACTAACCCTCACCCTAACCCTAATCCTCGCCCCCAACCTCACCCTTAGCCTAACCCTAAGCCTAAGCCTAACCCTAACCCTAAACCTCACACTTACCCTCACCCTAACCCTAATCCTAACCCTAACCCTAACCCTAACCCTAAAACTCACCATTACCCTAACCCTAACACTGTACCTAACACTAACCCAAAATCTAAACCTAACCCTAAACCTAACCCTAATCCTCAGCCTCAACCTCACCCTAACCCAAAACCTAGCCATAACCCTCACACTAACTCTAACCCTAACCCTAACACTAACCCTCACCCTAACCCTAACCCTAACGATCACTCTAAACCTAATCCTCACGCCTATGCTCACCATTAGCATAACACTAAGCCTAAACCTAACCCTAACACGAAACCTCACACTGACCCTCACCCTAACCCTAATCTTAAAACTAACCCTAACCGTAACCCTAAACCTCAATCTAACCCTCAACCTAACCTTAACCCTAACACTTAACCTAAGCCTAACCCTCGACCTAACACTTCAACTGAACCTAAATCTAACCGTAAACCTCACCCTCACCCTAACCTAATGATAACCCTAACCCTAAACGTCACCCTAACCCTAACACTCATCCTCACCCTCACCCTCACCATAACTCTAACTCTAAGACCAACAATAAGAATAATCCTAACCCTAAAATTTACCCTAACCCTAATGCTAAAACTCAACCTAACCCTAACCCTAACCCTAACCCTAAACCTCACCCTAACCCTAAACCTCACCCTCACCGTAACCCTCACCCTCATCCTAACCCTCACCCTAACCCTAACCCTAACCCTAAACCTTACCCTAACACTAACACTAAACCTCACCTTCACCCTAGCCCTCACCCTAACCCTAATCGAAAACCTAATCCTTATCATAACCCTCACCCTAACTCTAAGTCTAAACTTAACCCTAACCCCAACCCTCACTCTAACCATAACACTGACACTAACACTAACACTAACCATAAACCTAACCCTAAACCTAACCCTAAACCTCAGCCTCACCCCCACCCTAAGCCAAACCCTAAACCTAACCCTCATCCTAACTCTAAGCCTAACCAGAACCCTAATCCTAACCCTCATATTCACCCTCACCCTAACCCTAATCCTAAACCTAACCCCATACCTAACCCTAACCCTCAGTCTAGCCCTCACTCTTGCACTTATCCTAACCCTCACCCTCACCCTAACCATAACCCTCGCCCTAAACCTAACCCTCACAATAAAACTTACCCTCACCCTAACAATAACCGTAATACTAACCCTCACACTAACCCCAAACATCACCCTAACCCTAAACCTCACCCTAACACTAACCCTAACCCTCACCCTCACCCTAGCCTTCACCCTAACCCTAACCCTCATCCTCACCATAAACCTCACACTAACCCTAACACTAATCCTCAATCTAACCCTCAACCTCACCCTAGCGCTAAAACTAACCCTCACCATAACCCTAACACTCACCCTTACCATAACCATCACCCTCAGCCTAACCCTCACCTTTACCCTTACAATCAGCCCCACGCTAACCCGCACACTAACCCTAACCCTCACGATAACCCTAAATGTACCCCGAAACCTCACCCTCTCCCTAACCCTAACTCTAACCCTAACCCTAACAGTAAACCTCACCCTAACCCTAACCCTAACCCTCACCCTCACCCTAACCATAAACCTCACACTAAACCTAACCCACAACGTAACGCTTACCCTCACCCCAACACTAACCCTAACCTTAACACTAACACTCACATTAACCCAAACCCTCACCCTAATCCTAAACCTCACCCTAACCCTAACCCTAACCCTAATCCTCACCCTCACCCTAGCCCTCACTCTAACCCTAATTCTAACCCTTACCCTCACCCTATCCCTAACCCTCATCCTCACCCTAAACCTCACACTAACCCTAACTCTAATCCTCAATCTAACCCTCACCCTAAACCTAACCCTATCCCTTAGCTTAACCCTAAACCTAACCCTAACCCTCACCCTTATCTTAACCCTAACCCTCAGCCTAAACCTTACCTTTACCCTTACCATCATCCTCACCCTAACCCTCACACTCACCCTAGCCCTTAACTAACTCTAATCCTAACCCTAACCCTCATCCTAACCCTCCCCCTAACCCTAACCCTCACCCTCAACCTCACCCTCAGCCGAACCATTAGCCTATACCTAAACCTAAACCTAACACACACACTCACCCTCACTCTAACCCTAATACTATCCCTAACCCTAACCCTAACACTAAACCTTCCCCTAACTCTCACCCTAACCCTAAAACTAACCCTTACCCTAACCCTCAACCTAAAACTCACCCTAAACCTAACCCAAACCTAAGCTTTACCCTAACACTAACCCTAATCCTTACCCTTACCCTAGCCCTCATCCTAACCCTATTTATAACCCTAAGCCTCATCCTAAACCTCACACTAACCCTAACCCTAACCCTCATCCTTACCCGAAACCTAATCCTCAACCTAACAAGAAACCTAACCCTCACCCTAACCCTAACCCTAAACCTCACCCAAACCCTAAACTTAACCGAACCCTAACTCTCAACCTAACCCTAACCCTAACCCTCCCACTAACAATAACCCTCACCCTCAACCTCATTCTCAGCCTGACCATTAGCCTAAACCTAAACCTAAACCTAACACACACACCCTCACTCTAAACCTAATACTATCCCTAACCCTGACCCTAAACCTAAACCCCCTCCTGACTCTCACCCTAACCATAAAACTAACACTTACCATAACCCTCAACCTAAACCTCACCCTAAACCTAAATCTAACCCTAAAACTCACCGTCACCCTAACCTTGACTCTAGACCTAACCCAAACCCTAAAACTCACCCTAACACTAAGCCTAACCCTAAACTCCGAATTTACCCTCCAACTAAACCTAAATCTAACCAAGAATATCACTTTTACCCTAACACTAATCATAACCCTAACCCTAAACCTAACCCTAACACTAACCCTGTCACCCTAACCCTGACCTTCACCCTAACCCTAACCCTTACCCTAACCCTAACCCACACCCTCACCCTCAACCTTATCCGGACCCTAACAATAAACCTAACCCTCACACTCACCCTAACCTTAGGCCTAAAACTCACCCTAACCCTATCCATCACCCTGAAAGTCAGCCTAACCCTAAGCCTATCCCTAACCCTAACCCTCACACTCAAACTAATACTATCACTAATCCTACTACTTACCCTAACCTCAACCTGACCCTCTGCTTAAGCCTAACCCTAACATTAATCCGAACCCTAACCCTAACCCTAACTCTAACACTAAACCTCACCCTGACCCTAACCCTAACCCTAACCCTATCCCTAAACCTCATCCTAGCCCTAACCCTAAAACTCACCCTCGCCCTCACAATAACTGTAACCCTAACCCTAATACTAACAATAACCCTAAACCTAACCCTAACCCTCACCCTCAAACTCAGCCTCACCCTAACCTTAAATCTAACACTTAACCACAAACTCACCCAAACCCTAATCCTAACCCTAACCCTAAACCTCACCCTACCCTAAACCTAACCATGACCCCAAACCTCACCTTCACCATAACTCTAACCCTAACCCTAACAATAACACTAATCCTAACCCTAAACCTAACCTGAACCCTAACCCTAATTCTAAAACTCAACCTCACCCTAACCCTAATCCCAACCCTAACCCTCACCCTCACCATAAACCTATTCCTCATCCTAACCCTCACCCTAACCCTAACTGTAAAACTAAACCTTACACTAACACTAAGCCTAATCCTCACCCTCACCCTAGCCCTCACCCTAACCCTAATCATAACCCTAATCCTCATCCTAACCCTCACACTAACAATAACCCTAACCCTCATCCTTACCTTAACCCTAACCCTCAACCTAACCCTAACCCTAAAGCTCACCCTAAACCTAACCTTAACCCTCACCCTAACCCTAAACTTAACAGAACCCTAACTCTCACCCTAACATTAACCCTACCCCTCACCCTAACCCTAACCCCCAATCTCACCCTCATCCTCAGCCTAACCCTAATGCTAAACCTAACCCTAACCCTAACCCTCACACTCACCCTAACCCTGACTCTAATACTAATCCTAACCCTAACCCTAATCCTCAACCTCACCCTAACGCTCACCCTAACACTAAATCTAACACTAACCCTAAACCTAACCCTCAAACTCAGCCTCACCCTTACCCTAACTCTAAACCTAAAACTCACCCTCACCCTAAACCTAACCCTAAACCTAACCCTAATCCTAACCCTAAACCTCACCCTCACCCTAGCCCTCACCCAAACACTAATCCTAACCAAAATCCTAACCCTCACCTAACACTAACCCTAACCCTCACCCTCACTCTCACACTAACCTAGTCCTAACCCTAATACTCATCCTAACCCTCCCCCTAACCCTTACCCTAAACCTCACACTAACCCTAACCCTCAACTTCAACCTCACCATTAGCCTAACCCATTGCCTAAACCTAAACCTCACCCTAACACACTCACTCACCCTCACCATAACCCAAAACCTAACCCTAACCCTCATCCTCACCCTCACCTTAACCCTAACTGTAACCCTATACCTCACACTCAACCTAACCCTAACCATAACCCTAACCCTAAACCTCACCCTAACACTAAACCTAAACCTCAACCTCTCCCTTGCCCTCACCCTAACCCTAACCCTCATCCTAACCCTCCCCATATCCCTAAACCTAACACTCACCCTAACCCTCACACTCACCCTCAGCCTAAACCTAAGCCTAACCCTAAACCTAAACCTAACCCTCACACTCACCTCACCCTAACCCTAACCCTAATCCTAATCCTAAACCTAACCCTAACCCTCACCCTAACAATAAACCTCACCCTAAACCTAACCCTAAACCTAACACTAACCCTAACCCTAACCTTCACGCTCAGCCTCACCCTAAACCTAACTCTAACCCTAAACCTCACCCTAACCCTAACCCTAACCCTAACCTTAAACCTCACCCTCAAACTCAGCCTAGCCCTTACCCTAACCCTAACCCGAACCCTAACCCTCATCCTAACCCTCCCCCTAACCCTAACCCTCACCCTCAAACTCACCCTAAGCCTAACCCTAAGCCTAACCCTAAACCTAAACCTAACAAACACACTCACCCTCAGTCCAACCCTACTCCTGTCCCTAACCCTAACCCTAACCCTAACCTTCCCTTTAACTCTCACCCTAACAATAACCCAAACCCTAACCATTACCATAACCCTCAACCTAAAGCTCACCATAACCCTAAATCTAACCCTAAACCTCACCCTCACCCTAAACCTAAATCTAACCCTAACCCAAACCCTAAACCTCACCATAACACTAGCCCTAACCCTAACCCACACACTCACCATCCGCCTAATCCTAAGCCTAACCCTAAACCTAAACCTCACACTCACCCTCAGCCTAATGCTAAGCCTAACCCTAACCCTACCTCTCACACTCACCCTAACCCTAACCCTAAACCTAACCCTCACCCTCAACCTCAGCCTAACCCTAATTGTATCCCTAACCTTAACTCTAAACATCACACTTACCCTAACACTAACCCTAATGTACTCCTAACTCAAACCCTAACCCTCACCCTCAACCTAACCCTCAACTTAATTATAACCCTAACATTAATACTAACACTAACCCTCACCCTCAGCCTCACCCTAACCCTAACTCTAACATTAAACCTCACCCTGAACCTAACCCTAACCCAAACCCTATCCTAAACCTCATCCTAGACCTAACCCTAAACCTCACCCTCACCGTCAAAATAAACAACCCTAACCCCAATGCTAACAAAACCCTAACCCTAACCCTAACCCTCACACTATACATAACCCTCACCCTAACACTAATCCTCACCCTAACACTTACCCTCACCTTAACACTAACCCTAACCCTAACACTAAACCTCACACTAACCCTAAGCATCAATGTAATCCTAAACCTCACCCTAACACTAACCCTAAACCTGACCCTATCCCTAGACCTCGCCCTAAACCTAACCCTCATCCTCACCCTAAACTTCACATGAACAATAAAACTAATCCTCAATTTAACCCTCACCCTCACCTTAAACATAACCCTAAACCTCACCCTAACCCTAACCCTCACCCTTACCTTAACCCTCATGCTCAGCCTAACCCTCACATTTACTCTTAACGTCAACCCCACCCTAACACTAACTCTAACCCTAATCCTAACACTAACCCTTACACTTACCCTAACCGTAACCATCACCCTAACCCTAATCCTCACCCCCAACATCACCCTCAGCCTAACCCTAAGCCTAACCCTAAACCTAAAACTAACACACACACTCACCCTCATTCTAACCCTAATCCTATCCCTAAACCTAACCCTCCCCCTAACTCTATATCTAACCCTAAACCTCACCCTCACCCTCACCCAAACAATAACCCTAAACCCCACCCTAACCATAACCATAACCCTCACCCGCACCCTCACCCTCACCGTAACTATAACCCTAACCCTAACAAGAACACTAAACCTAACTGAACCATTACCCTAAGCCTAATCCTCACCACCACCCTCACCCTCAGCCTAACCCTAAGCCTAAGCCTAACCCTCACACTAACCCTCATACTCACCCTCACCCTAACCCTAATCCTAAACCAAACCCTATCCCTAAACCTCAACCTAACAATCATCCTCACACTAACCCTAATACAAAACCTGTCCCTAAACCTCAGCCTAATCCTCCACCTAACCCTAACCCTAACCCTAAACCTCACCCTCAACCTAACTCTAACCCTAACCCTAAACCTCACCCTAAACCTCAACGTAAACCTGAACCTCATCTTCAACCTCACTATTACTCTAAACCTTACCCTAACAATAACACTAACCCTATCCTTAACCCTAACCATAACCCTCACCCTCAGCCTCAACCTCACAGCAAACTTAATCCTAACCATAACACTAACAACAACCCTAACCCTAAGCCTAACCCTAAACCTAACTCTAATCCTCACCCCCACCCTCACCCTCAGCCTAACCCTAAGCCTAACCCTAACCCTAACCCTCAGCATAACCTTAACCCTAACACTAACACTAACGATAACCCTAAACCTAATCCTAAACCTCACCCTTACCCTACAAATCACTCTAACCCTATTCCTAACCCTAAACCTCATCCTAACCCTCCCCAGAATCCTAAACCTAAACCTCACCCTAACCCAACACTAAACATAACCCTAAGCCTCAGCCTCACCCTCACCGCAAACTTAACACTAACCATAACACGAACAATAACCATAACCCTAAGCCTAACCCTAACCCTAACTCTAACCCTCACCCCCAAGCTCACACTCAGCCTAACCCTAACCGTAACCCTAAACCTCACCATAACCCTAGCGCTAACCCTAATCCTAACACTATCCCTAAACCTAAACCTAACCCTAAACCTAACCCTAATCCTCAGCCTCAACTTCACACTAACCGAAAACCTAACCCTAAAACTCACCCTAACTCTAACCCTAACCCTAACACTAACCGTCACCCTAACCCTAACCCTAACCACCACCCGAACCCTAATCCTCACCCCCAACCTCGCCCTTAGCCTAACCCTAAGCCTAAGCCTAACCCTAACCCTAAATCTCTCATTCACCATCACCCTCACTCTAACCCTAACCCTAACACTAACACTAAAACTAACCCTAAATCTAACCCTAAACCTAACCCTAATCCTCAGCCTCAACCTCACCTTAACCCAAACCCTGCCCCTAACCCTCACCCTAACACTAAGCCTAACCCTATCCCTAACCTTCACACTCACCCTCACCCTAACCCTAATCCTAAACCTTACCCTATCCCTAACCCTACCCCTCACCATAACCCTCATCCTAGACCTCACCCTAACACTAATCCAAACCCTAAACCTCATCCTAACCCTCACCCTAACCCTAACCCTACCCCTCACACGCATGCTTGGCCTAAGCCTAAGCCTAAGTCTAACCCTAACCCTCACCCTAACCCTAACGTTAACACTAACGCTAACTCTAACCATAAATCTCACCCTAACCCTAACCCTAACCCTAAGGCTAAACCTCACCCTAAACCTAACCCTAAACCTCACCTCACCCTAGCCCTCACCCTAACACTAATCATAACCCTCATCCTAACCCTCAACATAACACTAACCATAACCCTCATCCTCACCCTCACCCTAAAACTAATACGAAACCTAACCCTCAACCTAACCCTAACCCTCACCCTCACCATAAACCTTACATAAAAACTGACCCTAAGCCTAAACTTAACCCAATCCCTGACTCTCACCCTAAACGTAACCCTAGCCCTCACCCTAATCCTAACTCTAAACCTCACCCTCATACGAGCCCTTTCCCTAACCCTAATCCTAAACCTAACCCTGTTCCTAAACCACCCCCTAACCCTTACCATAACCCTCACCCTAACCCTAACCCTCACCTTCAACCTCACCCTCAGCATAAAACTAAACCTAACCCTAAACCTATCCCTAACACACACACTCACCCTTACCCTAACCTTAATCCTAACCCTAACCCTCAACTTCACCCTCAAACTCAGTGTAACCCTAAGCCCAACCCTAACCCTAAACCTAACCCTCACACTCACCCTAACACTTACCCGAATCCTAATCCTAACCCTAACCCTAACCCTCACACTCAGACTCACCTTAACCCTAACTCTAACTCTAAAACTCAACCTCACCCTAACCCAAACCCTAAACCTCACCCTAACCCTAAGGCTAAACATCACTCTCATCCTAGCCCTCACCCTAACACTAATCGTAACCCTAACCGTCAGCTTAACACTCCCCATAACCCTAAGCCTAACCCTCACCCTAACCCTAACCCTCAACTTCACCCTCAACCTCAGCCTAACCCTAAGCGTAAACCTAACCCTAACCCTCACACTCACCCTAACCCTAAAACTAATTCCAATCCTAATCCTAAACGAAACCCTCACCCTCACCCTAACCCTCACCTTTACCCCAACCTTAAACCCAACACTAACTGTTACCCTAACACTCACCCTCAGCTTCACCCTAACCTTTCCTCTAACCCTAAACCTCACCCTCACCCGAACCCTAACCCTAACCCTTAACCTCAGCCTAACCCTAACCCTAAACCTCACCCTCACCCTAGCCCTTACCCGAACCCTAATCCTAACCCTCATTCTAACCCTCCCCCTAAACCGAACCCTCATTCTAACCCTCCCCCTAAACCGAACCCTCAGCCTAACCCTAAGCCTAACCCTAAACCTAACCCTAACACACACACTCACCCTCAACCTAACCCTAATCCTATCCTTAAACCTAACCCTAACCCTAACCCTCCGCTTAACTCTCAACCTAACCCTAACCCTTACACTAACCCTAAACCTAACCCTCAACCTAACCCAAAACCTAAACCTAACACTAACACTCACCCTCACCCTCACCAAAACTGTAACCGTAAACCTAACCCTATCAATAAACCTAACCCTAATCCTAACCCTTACCCTAACCGTAACCCTCACCCTAACCCAAACCCTCACCCTAACACTTACCCTCACCCAAACCCTAACCCTAACCCTAACACAAACCCTCACACTAACACTTACCCTAACCCTAAACCTAAACCTCAACTTAACCCTTACCCTCACCCTAACCCTAACACTAACCCTATCCCTAACCCTCACCCTAAGCCTATTTCTAACCCTAAAACTCACCCTCAACCTAACCCTAACCCTAACCCTAAAGCCCACCCTAACTGTAACCGTAACCTTCACCTGCACCCTCACCCTCACCGTAAATCTAACCCTAACCCTAAAAATAACACTAACCCTAAACTGAACCATCACCCTCACCCTAATCCTCACCCCCACAGTCACCCTCAGCCTAACCCTAAGCCTAACCCTCACCCTAAATTTCATACTCACCCTCAACCTAACCCTAATCCTAAACATAACCCTATCCCTAAACCTCAACCTAACCCTCACCCTCACCCTAACCTTACCAATAACCCTAACTCTCAACCTCTCCCTAACCCTAACTCCAACCCTAAAACTCTCTCTCACACTAAACCTAAATCTAACCCTAAATCTCACAGTAAACCTCACCCTAACCATAAACCTCACCATTACCCTCAACCTCAGCGTAACTCTAACCCTAACACTAACAATAACACTAACCCTAACCCTAACCCTAATCCTAACCCTAACAATAAATGTCACCCTCAGCCTCACACTCAATGCAAATATGACCCTAAACCTAACCCCAATCCTCATCCCCACCCTCACCCTCAGCCTAACCCGAAGCCTATACCTAAACCTAACCCTAACCCTAACCCTCACTGTAACCCTAATCATAACCCTAAATCTAACCTCAACATTAAACCTAAAGCTAACACTAATCCTCAGCCTCACCCTCACCCTAAACCAAACCCTAACTCTAACCCTCACCCTAACCCTAAGCTTAACCCCAAATCTAACCCTCACACTCACCCTCTCCCTAACCCTAATACTAAACCTAACGTTTTCCCTAAACCTAACCCTCACCCTATCCCACACCGTAGTCCTCACCCTAACCCTAATACTAACCCAAAACCTCATTCTAACCCTCACCCTAACGCTAACCCATACCCTCACCCTAACCCTAACCCTAACCCTCACCCTCATGCTCAGCCTAAGCCTAAGCATAAGACTAAGCCTAACCCTAACCATCACCATAACCCTAACATTAACACTAATCCTAACTCTAAACGAAAACCTCATTCTCACCCTAACATTAAATCTAACCCTAACCCTAAACCTCATCCTAACCCTAATCCTAACCCTCACCCTCACCCTCACCGTAACCGTAACCCTAACCCTAAGCCTAACAATAACCCTAAACCTAACCCTAACCCTCAACCTAACCATAACCCTTACCCTACCTCTAACCCTCACCCTAACATTTACCCTCACCCTAACCTAACGCTAACCCTACCACTAACCCTAACCATCACCATAACCCTAAACCTCACCCTCACCCTAGCCCTCACCCAAACCCTAATCCTAACCCTCATCCTAACCCTCACCCTAACACTACCCCTAACCCTCACCCTCACTCTTACCCGAACCCTAATCCTAACCCTAACCCTCATCCTAGCCCTCACCATAACCCTTACCTTAACCCTCACCCTAAACCAAACTTTCACCTCAACCTCACCTTTAGCCTAACACTTAAGCTAAACCTAAACTTAACCCTAACACACAAACTCACCCTCACCCTAACCCTAATCCTAACCCTAACCCTCAATCTTACCCTCACCCTCAGTGTAAACCTAAGCCTAACAATAACCCTAACCCTAATCCTCATCCTCAGCCTCACCCTAACCCTAAATCTATCCCTAAACCTCACCCTCACCCTAATTCTAACCCTAACCCCAACATTAAATCTCACCCTAAACCTAAAGATAATCCTCATGCTAACCCTCCCCCTAATCCTAACCATCACCCTAACCTCAAACTCAGCCTAACCCTAAGCCTAACCCTAAACTTAAACCTAACACACACACTCACCCTCATTCTAACCCTAATCCTATCCCTAAACCGAACCCTCCCCCTAACTCTCACCCTATCCCTACCCCTAAAAGTAACCCTTACCTTAACCCTCAACCTAATTCTCACCCTAACCCTAACTCTAAACCTAAAACTCACCTTCACCCTAACCCTAACTCTGACACTAACCCAAACCCTAAACCTCACCCTATCCCTAAACCTAACACTAACCCTCAACCTCACCCTCACAGTAACCATAACCCTCACCCTAACACTAACACTAACCCTAACACTGACCCTCACACTGACCCTAACCCCAACCATAACCCTCCCCCTAACTCTATATCTAACCCTAAACCTCACCCTCACCCTCACCCTAACCCTAACCCTAACCCTAAACCCCACCCTAACCATAACCATAACCCTCACCCGCACCCTCACCCTCACTGTAACTCTAACCCTAAGCCTAACAAGAACACTAAACCTAACTTGAACAATTAACCTAAGCCTAATCCTCACCCCCACCCTCACCCTCAGCCTAAACTTAAGCCTAAGCCTAACCCTCACACTAACCCTCAATCTCACCCTCACCCTAACCCTAATCCTAAACCTAACCCTATCCCTAAACCTCAACCTAATTCTCACCCTCACCCTAACCCTAACACTAAACCTATATCTAAACCTCAGCCTAATACTCCGCCTAACCCTAAACCTAACACTAAACCTCACCCTCATCCTAACCCTAACCCTTACACCTAACCTCAACCTAAACCTCACCCTAAACCTGACCCTCACATTCAACCTCACCATTACTCTAACCGTAACCCTAACAATAACACTAACACTAACCCTAACCCTAACCCTATATCTAACCCTAAACCTCACCCTCACCCTCACCCTAATCCTAACCCTAACCCTAAAACCCACCCTAACAATAACCATAACCCTCACCCACACCCTCACCCTCACCGTAACTCTAACCCTAACCCTAACAAGAACACTAAACCTAACTCGAACCATTACCCTAAGCCTAATCCTTACACCCGTGCTCACCCTCAGCCTTACCCTAAGCCTAAGCCTAACTCTCACACTAAACCTCATACTCACCCTCACCCTAACCCTAATCCTAAACCTAACCCTATCCCTAAACCTCAACCTAACCCTCACCCTCACCTTAACCCTAACACTAAACCTATCCCTAAATCTCAGCCTAATCCTCCGCCTAACCATAACGCTTACCCTCAACCTCACCCTCACCCTAACCCTAACCTTAACCCTAACACTAACCCTCACCCTAACCCTAACCCAAAACACCACCCGATCCCTAATCCTCACCCCCACCCTCACCTTTAGCCTAACCCTAAGCCTAAGCCTAAACCTAACCCTAAACCTCACACTCACCCTCACCCTCACCCTAAACCTAACCCTAACCCTAACACTAAAACTAACCCTAAACCTAACCCTAAAACTAACCCTAAACCTCAGCCTCACCCTCACCTTAACCCAAACCCTAACCCTAACCCTCACCCTAACTCTAAGCCTAACACTAACCCTAAAATTCACACTCACCCTCACCTTAAACCTAATCCTAAACCTCACCCTATCCCTAACCCTACCCCTCACCATAACCCTCATCCTAGCCCTCACACTAACACTAATCCTAACCCTAAAGATCATCCTAACCCTCACCCTAAGCCTAACCCTAACACTCACATGCTTGTTTGGCCTAAGCATAAGCCTAAGCCTAAATCTAAGCCTAACCTCACCCTAACCCTATCCCTAACACTCACAGGCATACTCGGCCTAAGCCTAAGCCTAAGCCTAAGCCTAACCCTAACCCTAACCCTCACCCTAACCCTAACGCTAACACTAACCCTAACTCTAACCCTAAATCTCACCCTAACAATAACCCTAACCCAAAAGCTAAACCTCACCCTAAACCTAACCGTAAACATCACCTCACCCTAGCCCTCACCCTAACCCTAATCATAACCCTCATCCTAACCCTCAATATAACACTAACCCTAACCCACACCCTAACCCTAACCCAATACGAAACCTAACCCTCAACCTAACCCAAACCCTCACCCTCACCGTAACCCTTACCCTAACACACACCCTAACCCTAAACTTAACCCAAACCCTAACTCTCACCCTAAACCTAACCCTAACCCTCACCCTAATCCTAACCCTAAACCTCACCCTCAACCGAGCCCTTGTCCTAACACTAATCCTAAACCTAACCCTCTTCCTAAACCTCCCCCTAACCCTTACCCTAACCCTCACCCTAACCCTAACCCTCACCCTCAACCTCAACCTCAGCATAACCCTAAACCTATCCCTAAACCTATCCCTAACACACACACTCACCCTTACCCTAACCTTAATCCTAACCCTACCCCTCACCTTCACCCTCAAACTCAGTGTAACCCTAAGCCTAACCCTAACCCTAACCATAACCCTCACACTCACCCTAACCCTTACCCGAATCCTAATCCTAACCCTAACCCTAACCCTCACCCTCATGCTCAGCCTAAGCCTGAGCCTTAGCCTAAGCCTAACCCTTACCCTAACCATGACTCTAACCCTAACACTAACACTAACCCTAACTCTAAACGGAAACCTCACTCTCACCCTAACCCAAACTCTAACCCTAACCCTAAACCTCATCCTAACCCTATCTCTAAACCTCACCCTCACCCTCACCGTAACCGTAACCCTAACCCTAACAATAACACTAAACCTAACCCTAACCCTCAAAGTAACCATAACCCTCACCCTAACTCTAACCCTCACCCTAACATTTACCCTCACCCTAACCTAACCCTAACCCTAACACTAACGCTCACACTAACCCTAACCATCACCCCAACCCTAAAGCTCACCCTAACCCTAACCCTAAACCTCACCCTCACCCTAGCCCTCACCCTAACCCTAATCCTAACCCTCATCCTAACCCTCACCCTAACACTACCCCTAACCCTCAACCTCACTCTTACCCTAACCCTAATCCTAACCCTAACCCTCATCCTAACCCTCACCCTAACCCTTACCCTAACCCTCACCCTAAACCAAATCTTCACCTCAACCTGACCTTTAGCCTAACCCTTAACCTAAACCTAAACCTAACCTTAACAAACACAGTCACCCTCACCCTAACCCTAATCCTAACCCTAACCCTCAACCTCACCCTCACCCTCAGTGTAACCATAACCCTAACCCTAACCCTCACACTCACCCTAATACTTACCCTAATCTTAATCTTAACACTAACCCTTAGTCTAACCCTCAGCCTCACCTTAAGCCTAACTCTAACCCTAAACCTCACAATCACCATAACCCTAACACTAAACCTAACCCTAAACCTCACCCGGACCCGAACCCTAAACCTCACCCTCACCCTTGCCCTCATCCTAACCCTAATCCTAACCCTAACCCTCATCCTAACCCTCCCCATAACCCTAACCCTAACCCTCACCCTGGCCCTAACCCTCATTCTCACCTTCACCCTCAGCCTAACCCTAAGCCTAACCCTAACTCTCAAATTCACTGTAACGCTAAACCTAATCCTAATCCTACCACTAACCCTAACCTTCAACCTCACACTAACCCTCACCCTACACCTAACCCTAAACCTAACACTAACCTTAACCCTGACCCTCACCATCAGCCTCACCCTAACCCTAATTCTAACCCTAAACCTCACCCTCACCCTAATCCTAACCCTAACCCTAACCTTAATCCTCACCCTAAACCTAAACCTAATCTTCATTCTAACCCTCCCCCTAACCCTAACTCTCACCCTAACCTCACCCTCAGCCTAACCCTAAACCTAAACCTAACACACACACTCACCCTCATTCTATCCCTAATCCTAATCCTAAACCTAACCCTCCCCCTAACACTCACCCTACCCCTATCCCTAAAAGTAACCCTTACCCTAACCCTCAACCTAACCCTCACCCTAACCCTAACTCTGACCCTAACCCAAAACCTAAACCTCACCCTATACCTAACCCTAACCCTAACACTCACCCTCACCCTCACAGTAACCATAACCCTCACCCTAACACTAACACTAACCCTAACACTGACCCTCACACTGACCCTAACCCCAACCATAACCCTCCCCCTAACTCTATATGTAACCCTAAACCTCACCCTCACCCTCACCCTAACCCTAACCCTAACCCTAAACCCCACCCTAACCATAACCATAACCCTCACCCGCACCCTCACCCTCACTGTAACTCTAACCCTAAGCCTAACAAGAACACTAAACCTAACTCGAACCATTACCCCAAGCCTAATCCTCACACCCACACACACCCTCAGCCTAAACCTAAGCCTAAGCCTAACCCTCACACTAACCCTCATACTCACCCTCACCCTAACCTTAATCCTAAACCTAACCCTATCCCTTATCCTCAACCTAACCCTCACCCTCACACTAACACTAACACTAAACCTATCCCTAAACCTCAGCCTAATACTCCGCATAACCCTAAACTTAACCCTAAACCTCACCCACACCCTAACTCTAACACTAAACCTCAACCTAAACCTCACCCTATACCTGACCCTCACATTCAACCTCACCATTACTCTAACCGTAACCCTAACAATAACACTAACCCTAACCCTAACCCTAAGCCTCACGCTCAGCCTCACCCTCATCCTCAACCTAAGCCTAACACTAACCCTAACCCTAACCCTCCCCCTAACCCTCCCCCTAACCCTATATCTAACCCTAAAACTCACCCTCACCCTCACCCTAACCCTAACCGTAACCCTAAACCCCACCCTAACCATAACAATAACCCTCACCCGCACCCTCACCCTCACCGTAACTATAACCCTAAGCCTAACAAGAACACTAAACCTAACTCAAACCATTCCCCTAAGCCTAATCCTCACCACCACCCTCACCCTTAGCCATACCCTAAGCCTAAGCCTAACCCTCACACTAACCCTCATACTCACCCTCACCCTAACCCTAATCCTAAACCTAACCTTATCCCTAAACCTCAACCTAACCCTAACCCTCACCCTAACCCTAACACTAAACCTATCCCTAAAGCTCAGCCTAATCATCCGCCTAACCCTAACCCTAACCCTAAACCTCACCCTCACACTAACCCTAACCCTAACTTTAAACCTCAACCTAAACCTCACCTTAAACCTGACCCTCACATTCAACCTCACCATTACTGTAACCGTAACACTAACAATAACACTAACCCTAACCCTAACCCTAACCCTAACGATAACCCTCATCCTCAGCCTCACCCTCACAGCAAACTTAATCCTAACCATAACACTAACAATAACGCTAACCCTAACCCTAACCCTAAACCTAACTCTAATCCTCACCCCCAACCTCACCTTCAGCCTAGTCCTAAGCCTACCCTAACCATAATCCTCACCAAAACCCTAACCCTAATCTTAACCCTAACACTAACCATAACCCTAAACCTAACCCTAAACCTCACCCTCACCCTAGCAATCACCCTAACCCTATTCCTAACCGTAAACCTCATCCTAACCCTCCCTATAACCCTAAATCTAAACCTCACGCTAACACTAACCCTAAAAATAACCCTAAGCCTCACCCTCACCGCCAACTTAACCCTAACCATAACACTAACAATAACCATAACCCTAAGCCTTACCCTAACTCTAAATCTATTCTTCACCCCCAAGCTCAACCTCAGCCTAACCCTAACCCTAACCCTAAACCTCACCATTACCCTAACCCTAACACTGTACCTAACACTAACCCAAAAACTAAACCTAACCCTAAACCTAACCCTAATCCTCAGCCTCAACCTCACCCTAACCCAAAACCTAGCCATAACCCTCACACTAACTCTAACCCTAACCCTAACACTAACCCTCACCCTAACCCTAACCCTAACGATCACTCTAAACCTAATCCTCACGCCTATGCTCACCATTAGCATAACACTAAGCCTAAACCTAACCCTAACACGAAACCTCACACTGACCCTCACCCTAACCCTAATCTTAAAACTAACCCTAAACCGTAACCCTAAACCTCAATCTAACCCTCAACCTAACCTCAACCCTAACACTTAACCTAAACTAACCCTTGACCTAACCCTCCAACTAAACCTAAATCTATCCATAAACCTCACCCTCACCCTCCCCCTAATCCTAACCGTAACCCTAAACCTCACCCTAACCCTAACACTCACCCTCACCCTCAACATAACTCTAACCCTAACCCCAACAAAAAGAGTAATCCACACCCTAAAACTAACCCTAACCCTAACCCTAACCCTAATGCTCACACTCAACCTCACCCTAACTCTAATCCTAACCCTAACCCTCACCCTAACCCTAACCCTCACCCTCACAGTAACCCTCACCCTCATCCTTACCCTCACCTTAACCCTCACCCTAACCCTAAACCTTACCCTAACACTAACCCTAACCATCACTTTCACCCTAGCCCTCACCCTAACCCTAATCGTAAACCTAATCCTCATCCTAACCCTCACCCTAAATCTAAGCCTAAACCTAACCCTAACCCTAACCCCAACCCTCATTGTAACACTAGCACTGACCCTAACACTAACTCTCACCATAAACCTAACCCTAAACCTAAACCTAATCTTCAGCCTCACCCTCACCCTAACACAAACCCTAACCCTAAGCCTCATCCTAACTCTAAGCCTAACCCTAACCTTAATCGTAACCCTCATATTCACCCTCACCCTAACCATAATCCTAAACCTGACCCCATACCTAACCCTAACCCTCACCCTAACCCTCTGCCTAGCCATCACCCTTACACTTATCCTAACCCTAACTCTCACCCTAACCATAACCCTCACCCTAAACCTAAACCTCACCCTAAAATTTACCCTCACCCTAACACTAATCCTAAACCTAATAATAACCCTCACACTAACCCTAAACCTCACCCTAACCCTAAACCTCACCCTAACACTATCCCTAACCCTCACCTCACCCTAGCCTTCACCCTAACCTTAACCCTCATCCTCACCATAAACCTCACACTAACCCTAACCCTAATCCTCAATCTAAAACTCACCCTCACCCTCAGCCTAACCCTAAGCCTAACCCTAAACCTAACCCTAACCCTCACACTCACACTAACCAAAACCCTAATCCTAATCCTAAACCTAACCCTCACCCTAACCCTCCCCCTAAATTTAACCCTAAACCTTACACTAACCCTAAACCTAACCCTCACCCTCAGCCTCACCCTAACCCTAACTCTAACCCTAAACCTCACCCTAAACCTGAAGCTAACCCTAACCTTAAACCTCACCCTCAAACTCACCCTAGCCCTTACCCTAAGCCTAATCCTAACCCTAACTCTCATCCTAACCCTTCCCCTAAACCTAAACCTCACCCTCAACCTCACCCTCAGCCTAACCCTAAGCCTAACCCTAAACCTAAACCTAACACACACACTCACCCTCACTCTAACCCTGATGCTGTCCCTACCCTAACCCTAAGCCTAACCCTCCCTCTAACTCTCACCATAACACTAACCCAAACATTAACCCTCAACCTAAACCTGACCCTAACCCTAACTCTATCCCTAAACCTCACCCTCATCCTAAACCTAACTCTAACCCTAACCCAAACCCTAAACCACACCCTAACACTAACCCTAACCCTGAACCACACCCTCACCCTCAGCCTAATCCTAAGCCTAACCCTAACCCTAACACTCACACTCAACCTAACCCTAACCCTAAACCTCACCCTCAACCTAAACCTCACCCTCAACCTCAGCCCAATCCTAAGCCTATCCCTAACCTTAACCCTAACCCTCACACTCACCCTAACACTAACCCTAATGTACAACTAACCAAACCCTAACCCACACCCTCAACCTAACCCTCACCTTAAGCCTAACCCTAACATTAATACTAACCCTAACCCTCACCCTCAGCCTCACCCTAACCCTAACTCTAACACTAAACCTCACCCTGACCCTAACCCTAACCCTCACCCTATCCTTAAACCTCATCCTAGACCTAACCCTAAACCTCATCCTCACCCTCACCATGAACTTAACCCTAACCCTAACGCTAAGAATAACCCTAACTCTAACCCTAAACCTCACCCTAAACATAACCCTCACCCTAACCCTAACCCTCACCCTAATACTTACCCTCACCTTAACACTAACCCTAACACTATCACTAAACCTCACACTAACCCTAACCATCAACGTAACCCTAAACCTCACCTTAACACTAACCCTAAACCTCACCCTGTCCCTAGACCTCGCCCTAACCCTAACCCTCATCCTCACTCTAAACTTCACCCTAACTCTTACACTAATCCTCAATCTAACCCTCACCCTCACACTAAACCTAACCCTAAATCTCACCCTAACCCTAACTCTCACCCTTACCTTAACCCTCACGCTCAGCCTAATCCTCACATTTACCCTTACAGTCACCCCCACCCTAACCCTTACTCTAACGCTAACCCTCACCCTAACCCTAACTCTAGCCCTAAACCTCACCCTCACCCTAACCCTAACTCTAACACTAACCCTAACACTAACCCTTACCCTAAACCTAACCTTAACCATCACTGTAACCCTAATCCTCACCCCCACCCTCACCCTCAGCCTAACCCTAAGCCTAAGCCTAACCCTAACCCTAAACCTCACACTCGCCCTAACCCTAATCCTAAACATATCCCTAACCCTAACCCTAAACCTCAACCTAACCCTCAACCTAACCTTAACCCTAACACTTAGCCTAACCCTAACCCTCGACCTAACCCTCCAACTAAAACTAAATCTAACCATAAACTTCACCCTCACCCTAACCCTAATACTAACCCTAACCCTAAACCTAACACTCACCCTCACCCTCACCCTCACCATAACTCTAACCCTAACCCTAACAATAACAGTAATCCTAAGCGTAAACCTAACCCTAACCCTAACCATAGTGCTAACAGTCAACCTTACCCTAACCCTAATCCTAACCCTAACACTCATGCTAACCCTAACCCTCACCCTCACCATAACACTAACCCTCATCCTGACCCTCACCCTAACCCTAATCCTAACTCTAACCATAACCCTAACCCTAAACCTCAACCTAACCCTCAACCTAACCTTAACCTGAATACTTAGCCTAACCCTAACCCTCGACCTAACCCTCCAACTAAAACTAAATCTAAACATAAACCTCACATAAATCTAAATCTAAATCTAAACATAAATCTAAAACTAAATCTAAACATAAACCCTCACCCTAACCCTAATCCTAGCCCTAACCCTAAACCTCACCCTCACCCTAACACACACACTCACCCACACCCCAATCCTAACCCTAACCCTCACCCTCACCCTAAACCTAACCCTCACCCTCACCATAAACCTAACCCTCATCCTAAACCTCACCCTCACCCTAACCCTAACCCTAAACCTTACCCAAACATTAAGCTAATCCTAACCTTCACCCTAGCCCTCACCCTAACCCTAATAGTAAACCTAATCCTCATCCTAACCCTCACCCTAACTCTAAGCCTAACCCTAACTTTAACCCTAACCCCAGCACTCACTGTAACCCTAACACTAACCATAACACTAAAACTAACCATAAAACTAAAGCTAAACCTAACCCTAATCCTCAGACTCACCCTCACCCTATCCCAAACCCTAACCCTAAACCTCATCCTAACTCTAAGCCTAACCCTAACCCTGATCCTAACCCTCACATTCACCCTAACCCTAACCCTAATCCTAAACCTAACCCTATCCCTAAGCCTAACCCTAACCCTAACCCTCAGCCTAGCCCTCACCCTTACACTTATCCTAACACTAACACTCACCGTAACCATAACCCTCAGCCTAACCCTAACCCTCACCCTAACACATACCCTCAACCTAACACAAACCCTAACACTAAAACTAACCCTCACACTAACCCTAAACATCACCCTAAACCTAAACTTCACCCTAACACTAATCCTAACCCTCACCCTCACCCTAGCCTTCACCCTAACCCTAACCCTCATCCTCACCATAAACCTCACACTAACCCTAACACTAATCCTCAATCTAACCCTCCTCCTCACCCTAATGCTAACCCTAACCCTCACTCTAACCCTAACCCTCACCCTTACCGTAACCCTCACCCTCAGCCTTACCCGCAACTTTAACCTTACCATCACACCCACGCTAACCCGCACCTTAATCCTAACGATCACCCTAACCCTAAATGTACCCCTAAACCTCACCCTCACCCTAACCTTAACTCTAACCCTAAACCTAACAATAAACCTCACCCTCACCCTAACCCTAACACTCACCCTCACCTTAACTGTAACCCTAACCCTAAACCTAACAATAACCCTAATTCTAACCCTAACCCTCACCCTAACCATAATCCTCACCCTAACCCTAACCCTCACCCACACCCTAGCACTAACCCTATGCCTAACTCTCACCCTAACCCTCCCTCTAACCCAATATCTAACCCTAAACCTCACCCTCACACTAGCCCTAACCCTAACCCTAAAACCCACCCTAACCCTAATCCTAACCCTCACCGGCACACTCACCCTCACCCTAATTCAAACCGAACCCTAATAATAACACTAACCCTAACCCAAACCATCACCCTAACCTTAATCCTCACACCCACCATCTCCCTCAGCCTAAACCTAAGCCTAGCCCTAAACCTAACCCTAACCCTCATACACACTCAAACCCTAAACCTAATCCTAATCCTAACCCTAAACCTAAGCCTCAACCTCACCCTAATCCTCACCCTAAACCTCACCCTAAACATAACACTAACATTAACCCTAACCCTCACCCTCAGCTTCACCCTAAAACTAACTCTAACCCTAAACCTTACCCTCATCCTAACCCTAACCCTAACCCTAACCTTAAAACTCACCCTCACACTCACCCTAGCCCTTACCCTAACCCTAACCCTAACCCTAACCCTCACACTCACAATAACACTAACCCTAATCCTACTTCTAAACCTAACCCTAACCCTCACCCTCAATCTAACCCTCACCTTAAGCCTAACCCTAACATTAATCTTAACGCTAATCCTCACCCTCAGCTTCAACCTAACCCTAACTCTAACACTAAATCTCACCCTGACCCTAACCCTAAACCTAACCCTATCCCTAAACCTCAACCTAGCCCTAACCCTAACCCTCACCCTCACCCTAAAGATAACCCTCACCCTAACCCTAACCCTCACCTTAAAACTTACCCGCACCCTAAACCTAACCCTCACCCTAACACTTACCCTCAACCTAACACTTACACTAACCATAACACTTAACCCTAACCATCACCCTAACCCTAAACCTCACCCTAACCCTAACCCTAAACCTCACCCTCTCTCTAGCCCTCACCCTAACCCTAACCCTCATCCTCACCCTAAACTTCACACTAAACCTAACACTAATCCTCAACCTAACCCTCACCCTCACCCTAACCCTCACCCTAACCCTCACCCTAGCCCTAACTCTCACCCTTAATGTAACGCTCACCCTCAGCCTAAACCTCACCTTTACCCTTAACATCAACTCCACCCTAACCCTCACTCTAAGGCGAACCCTCACCCTAACCCTATCTCTACCCCCAAAACCTCACCCTCACCTTAACCCTAACTCTAACCCTAACCCTAACACTAACCCTCACCATAACCCTAACCCTAACCATCACCCTAACCCTAATCCTGACCCCCACCTCACCCTCAGCATAACCCTAAGCCTATACCTAACCCTACCCCTAAACCTCACATTCACCCTAACCCTAAACCTAAACCTAACCTCAACCCTAAACCTCAACCTATCCCTGACCCGAACGTTAAACCTAACACTAACCCTAACCCTAACCCTCGACCTAACCTTCCAACTAAACCTAAACCTAACCGTAAACCTCACCCTCACCCTAACCCTAATCCTAACCCTAAAACTTAACCTCACCCTAAACCTAGGTTTAGTGTGAGGGATAGGGTTGAGTTTAGGGTGATGGCAAGGGTTAGGGTTAGGGATAGGGTGAGGGTGAGTTTTAGGGTTAGCATTTGGTTTAGCTTTAGGGTTAGGATGAGAGTTAGGGTTAGGCTTAGTGTTAGGGTGAGGGTGAGGGTGAAGGTTAGTGTTAGGATGAGGGTTATGGTTAAGGTTAGGGTGAGCGTGAGGGTGAGGTTTAGGGTTAGGGTTAGTGTGAGGGTGAGAGTTAGGATTAGGAATAGTGTTAGGGTTTGGGTTAGGCTGAGGCTGAGGGTCAGGTTGAGGGAAAAGGTTAGCGTTAAGTGAGGGTGAGGGTAAGGGTGAGGGTTAGGGTTAGAGTCAGGTTTAAGGTGAGGGTTAGGGTTTAGGAGATGTTTAGGGTGAGGGTGAGGGTGAGGATGAGGTTTCGGGTGAGGGTTCGGGATCAGGTACAGTTTCGGGTTTGGGTGTGGCTGAGGATTAGGGTTAGGGTGAGGGTTAGCATTAGGTTTAGGGTTAGTGTGATAGTGAGGGTGAGGGTTAGGGTTAGGGTTCGGTTGAGGGTTAGGGTTAGGGTTAGGGTTTGGATAATTTTTGGGGAGAGGGATAATGTTAGGGTTAGTGTGAGGTTTAGGGTGTGTGTGAGGGTTAGGGTTAGGTTGAGGGTTAGTGTTAGGGTGAGGGTGAGGGTTAGGGTTAGAGTTAGGTTTAGGGTGAGTTTGAGGGTGAGAGTTAGGTTTAGGTTTAGGATTAGGGTTAGTTTCAGCGTGAGTTTTAGGGTGAGAGTGAGGTTTCGGTTGAGACTGAGGGTTAGTGTATGGGTGATGGTTAGGGTTCGGGTCAGGATTACGTTTAGTCTTAGGATCAAGTTTATGGTGAGGCTAAGGGTTAGGGTGAGGTTTAGTGTGAGGATGAGGGTTAGGGTTAGTGTTAGGGTTAGGGTGACGTTTAGGGTGAGGGTTATAGTTAGGGTTAGGGTTAGGGTGAGCGTGAGGGTGAGGTATAGGTTGAGGTTTAGGGTTAGGGTGAGGGTTAGGGATAGTGTTAGTTTAGGGTGAGGATGAGCGGGAGTGTTAGATTTAGGTTTAGAGTTAGGGTGAGGGTGAGGTTGAGGGTTAGGATTAGGGTTAGGCTGAGGGTTAGGTTTAGGGTTAGGGTTAGGGTGAGGGTGAGGGTGTGGGTAAGTGTTAGGGTGAGGGTTAGGGTGAGGGTTAGGCTGAGGGTGAGGGTTAGGGTTAGAGTGAGCGTTAGGGTGAAGGTTAAGTTTAGGGTTAGGGTTAGGGTGAGTGTGAGGGTGTGGGTCAGTGTTAGGGTGAGAGTTAGGATGAGGGTGAGGTTTAGGTTTAGGGTGAGTGTTAGGGTGAGGATGAGGGTTAGGCTGCGGGTTAGAGTTAGGGTTAGTGTGAGTGTTAGGGTTAGGGTTAGTGTGAGCGTTAGGGTTAGGGTTAGGTTTATGGTTAGGGTGAGGGTTATTGTTAGATTTAGGGTTAGCATAAGGGTTAGGCTGAGGGTTAGGTTTAGTGTTAGTTTGAGGGTTAGGTGTAGGGTTAGGGTTAGGGTTAAGGTGAGGGTAAAGTTTAGGGTGAGGTTTAGGGTGAGGGTGAGGGTTAGGGTTAACATTAAGGTTAGGGTGAGGTTTTTGTAAAGGTTAAGGATAGGGTGAGGAGTAGGTTTAGGGTTAGTTTTAGGGTGAGCGTTAGGCGGAGGGGTAGGCTTAAGGTCAGGGTGAGGGTTAGGTTTTGTGAGAGGGTTAGGGTTAGGGTTAGGGTGATGGTAAGGGTTAGGGTGAGGTTGAGGGTGAGGGTGAGGTTTAGGGTTAGCATTAGGTTTAGCGTTAGGGTTAGGATGAGTGTTAGGGTTATGGTGAGGGTGAGGGTGAAGGTTAGTGTTAGGATAAGGTTTAGGGTTAGGGTTAGGGTGAGGGTGAGTGTGAGTGTGGGGGTTAGGGTTAGGGTTAGTGTGAAGTTTAGGATTACAGTGAGGTTTAGTGTTAGGGTGAGGCTTAGGGTTAGCCTTAGGGTGATGGTTAGGGTTAGGGTTATGTTTAGTGTCCGGGTGAAGGTTAGGATGAGGGTGAGTGTTCTGATGAGAGTTAGGCTTAGGGTTAGGGTAAGGGATATGTTTAATGTGAGGGTAAGGGTTAGGGTGAGTGTTATGGTGAGGGTGAGGTTTAGGGTTAGGTTGAGCGTTAGGGTTATGGTTAGGGTTATGGTTAGGGTGAGGTTTAGGTTGAGGGTGAGGGTTAGGGTTAGGGTGAGGGTGGGTGTTAGGTGGAGGGTTAAGGTGAAGGTGAGGGTTAGAGTTAGCATTAGAGTTATGATGAGGGTGAGGGTTAGGGTTCGGGTTCGGGTTAGGGTGAGGTTTAGGGTTAGGTTTAGGGTTAGTATAATGGTTAGGGTGCACGTTAGTGTTAGCGTTAGTGTGAGTGTTAGGTTTAGGATTAGGGTTTGGGTTAGGTGGAGTGTAAAGGTTAGGGTGAGGGTTAGGGTGAGGGTGAGTTAGGGTTAGGGTGAGGGTGAGCGTGAGGGTTGGGGTTAGGGTTAGAGTGAGGGTGAGGGTGAGGTTTAGGTTTAAATTTAGGTTTAGGGTTAAGGTGAGTGTTAGGGTGTGGGTAAGTGTTAGGGTGAGGGTTAGGGTGATGTTAAGGGTTAGGGTGAGTGTTAGGGTGAGGGTGAGGGTTAGGGTGAGTGTGATGGTAAGGGTTAGGCTGAGTGTTAGGGTGAGGGTGAGGGTTAGGGTGAGGGTTAGGGTGAGTGTTAGGGTTAGGGTTAGGGTTAGTGTGTGGGTGAGGTATAGGGTGAGGGTTATTAGGGTTAGGATTAGGGTTAGGCTGAGGGTGATGGGGAAGGTGAGGGTTAGAGTTACGTTTAGGGTTAGGATGAGGGTTAGGTTTAGGGTTAGGGTCAGCGTAAGGGTTAGGGTGAGGGTTAGTGTGAGGGACAGGGTTAGGTTTAGGGTGACGGTAAGGGTTAAGGAGAGTGTTAGGGTGAGGGTGAGGGAGAATTTTAGTGTTAGGATTACGGTGAGGGTTAGGGTTAGGGCGAAGTTTAGGGTTAGGTTTAGGTTTAGGGTGATGTTTAGTGTCAGGGTGAGGGTTAGGATGAGGTTGAGTGTTCTGGTGAGAGTTAGGGTTAGGGTTAGGGTTAGGGATACGGTTAGTGTGAGGCTAATGGTTAGGGTGAGTGAAAGGGTGAGGGTTAGGCTCAGGGTAAGGATGAGCATTAAGGTTAGGGTTAGGTTTATGGTTAGGATGAGGGTTAGGGTGAGCGGTAGGTTTAGGGTTAGGGTTAGTTTGCAGGTTAGGGTGAGGTTAGGAGTTAGGGTGATGTTAGGGTGAGGGTGAAGGTTAGGGTTAGCATTAGAGTTAGCGTGAGGTTGAGGGTTAGGGTTTGGGTTAGGGATAGCGTAAGGATTAGCGTTATTGTGAGGGTTAGGTTTAGGGTTAGTTGAGGATAAAGTAAGGGTGAGGGTTAGGGTGAGGGTGAGGTGTTACATTAGCATTAGGGATAGGTTTAGCTTTAGGGTGAGGGTTAGATTTAGGGTGAGGGTTAGTTTTAGTTTGAGGTTGAGGGTTAGGGTTGGGGTGATGTTTAGTGTGAGGGTGAGGGTTAGGGTGAGGTTGAGTGTTCAGGTGAGAATTAGAGTTAGGGATAGGGTTAGGGTGAGGGTATTGGTTAGGGTGAGTGTTAGGGTAAGGGTGAGTGTTAGGCATAGGGTGAGGGTTAGGGTTAAGGTTAATTTTAGGGTTAGGTTGAGGGTGAGCATTAGGATTAGGGTTAGGATGAGGGTGAGGCTGAGGATTAGGGTTAGGGTTAGTGTGAGGGTTAGGGTTAGGATTAGGTTTAGGGTAAGGGTTAGGGTTATATTTAGGTTTAGTTTAAGGGTTAGGGTGAGGCTTAGGGTTAGAGTTAGTGTGATTGTTAGGTTTAGGGTTAGGGTTTGGGTTAGGTTGAGTTTAAAGGTTAGGGTGAGGTTTAGGGTGAGGGTGAGGGTAGGGGTTAGGGTGAGGGTTAGTGTGAGGGTTAGGGTTAGGTTTATGGTTAGTGTGAGGGTGAGGGTTAGGGTGAGGGTTATGTTTAGGTTTAGGTTTAGGGTGAAAGTTAGGGTGTGGATAATTGTTAGGGTGAGGGTTAGGGTGAGGTGAGCATTAGGGTTAGGTTGACAGTAAGGGTTATGGTGAGGGTTATGGTGAGTGTGAGGGTTAGGGTTAGCATTAGGGTTAGGGTGAGGGTGAGGGTTAGGGTGAGGGTGAGGGTTAGTTTTAGGGTCAGGATTAGGGTTAGGATGAGGGTTAGGGGTAGGGTTTGTGTGAGGGTAAGGGTTAGGGTGAGGGTTAGGGTGAGGCTGAGGTTTAGTGTTAGCCTTAGGGTTAGGGTGAGTGTTAGGGTTAGGGTGATGTTTAGGGTGAGGTTGAGGGTTATTGTGAGGGTGAGGGTGAGGCTAAGGGTTAGTGTTAGGATTAGGGTTAGGCTGAGGATGAGGGTGAAATTGAGGTTTACGGTTATGGTTAGGTTTAGGATGAGGCTTCTGGTTAGTGTGAGGGTTAGTGTGATGCTGAGGGTCAGGGTGAGGGTGAGTGTTAGAATGAGGGTGATGGTGAGGGTTAGGCTTGGGATTTGGGTTAGGGTGAATTTTAGGGTTAGGATTATGTTAGGGTTAGGGTTATTGCTAGGCTTAGGGTGAGGGTGAGGATTAGGGTGAGGGTTAGAGTTAGGGTTAGGGTTAGGGTGAGGGTGGGGTTGAGGGTTAGGGTTAGGATTAGGGTGAGGGTTAGGGTAAGGCTGAGGGGGAAGGGGAGATTGAGGGTGAGGGTTAGGTTTAGGTTTAGGGTTAGTGTGAGTGTTAGGTTTAGGGTTAGGGTTTGGGTTCGGTTGAGGGTAAAGTTTAGGGTGAGGTTTAGGCTTAGGGTGAGGTTTAGGATTAGGGTGAGGGTTAGGGTGAAGTTTATGTTTAGTTTTAGGGTTAGGGTGAGGGTTAGGTTTATTGTGAGTTTTAGGCTTAAGGTTAGGGTGACGGTAAGGGTTAAGTTGAGGGTTAGGGTGAGGGTGAGGTTTAGTGTTAGCATTAGGTTTAGCTTTAGGGTTAGGATGAGAGTTAGGGTTAGGTTTAGGGTTAGGGTGATGGTGAGGGTGAAGCTTAGTGTTAGGATGAGGGTTAGGGTTAGGGTTAGGGTAAGGGTGAGGGTGAGGTTTAGGGTTAGGATTAGTGTGAGCGTGAGAGTTAGGATTAGGAATAGTGTTAGGGTTAGGGTTAGGCTGAGGGTGAGGTTCAGGGTGAGGGAAAAGGTTAGGGTTAGGTTGAGGGTAAGGGTAAGTGTTAGGGTGAGGGTAAGTGTGAGGATTAGGGTTAGAGTCTGGGTTAAGGTGAAGTTTAGGGTTTGGGTGATGTTTATGTTGAGGGTGAGGGTTAGGCTGAGGATGAGGTTTCGGGTGAGGGTTCGGGTTCGGGTTCGAGTTCGGGTTAGGGTGTGGCTGAGGATTAGGGTTAGGGTGAGGTTTAGCATTAGGTTTAGGGTTAGTGTGACGGTGAGGGTGAGGGGAAGTGTTAGGGTTTGGTTCATGGTTAGGGTTAGAGTTAGGGTTTGGATGATTGTTAGGGAGAGGGTTAATGTTATGTTTAGGGTGAGGTTTATGGTGAGTGTGAAGGTTAGGGTTAGGTTGAGGGTTAGGGTTAGGGTTAGAGTGAGGGTTAGGTTTAGGTTTAGGGTAAGGTTTAGGGTGAGGGTAATGGTGAGGGTGAGGGTTAGGCTGAGGGTGAGGGTTAGGGTTAGAGTGAGTGTTAGGGTGAAGGTTAGGTTTAGGGTTAGGGTTAGGGTGAGGGTGAGGGTGTGGGTACGTGTTATGGTCAGGGTTAGGGTGAGGGTGAGGTTAAGGTTTAGGGTGAGGGTTAGTGTTAGGGTGCGTGTTAGGGTGAGGGTGAGGTTTACGGTTAGCATTAGGGTTAGGGTTAGGGTGAGGGTTAGAGTGAGGTTTTGCGTTAAGGTTAAGGATAGTGTGAGTATTGGAATTAGGTTTACTGTGTGGGTTAGGCTGAGGGGAAGGGTTAGGGTTAGGGTGAGGGTTGGGTTTAGTGTGAGGGTTAGGGTTAGGGTTAGGGTAAGGTAAGGGTGAGGGTGAAGTTTAGGGTGAGTGTGAGGTTTAGGGTTAGCATTAGGTTTAGAGTTAGGGTTAGAATGAGTGTTAGGGTTTGGTTTAGGGTGAGGGTTAGGATGAGGGTGAGTGTTAAGTTTAGGCTTAGGGTGAGGGTTAGTTTTAGGGTGAGGGCTAGGGTGAGGGTGAGGATTAGGTTGAGGGTGAGGTTTTCATTTAGGTAAGGGTTATGGTTAGGGTTATGGTGAGGTTTAGTAATGAGGGTGTGTGTTGGGGTTAAGTTTAGGATTAGGGTGAGGGTGAGGGTGAAGTTTAGTGTTAGGATGAGGGTTAGGGTGAGAGTGAGGGTGAAGGTGAGGGTTCGGGATAGGGTTAGGGTGTGGTTTAGGTTTACGGGGAGGGTTAGAGTTAGGGTGAGGTTTAGGGTTAGGCTTACGGTGAGGGTTAGGGTTAGGCTGATGTTAGTGTGAGGGTGAGGGTTAGGGTGAGGGTGAGTGTTCTGTTGAGAATTAGGGTTAGGGTTAGGGTTAGGGAATGGGTTAGTGTGAGGGAAAGGGTTAGGGTGAGGGTTTGGGTGAGGGTGAGGTTTAGGGTGAGGGTGAGGGTTAGGTTTAGGGTTAGGGTTATGATGAGGGTGAGGGTAAGGGTGAGCCTTAGTTATAGGGTTAGGTTTAGATTGCGGGTAAGGGTGAGGGTAAGGGTTTGGGTGAGGTTTAGGGTGAGGGTGAGTTTTAGGTTTAGGGTGAGGGTAAGGGTTAGGTTGAGGGTTAGGGTTAGGGTTAGGGATCGGCTGAGGATTAGGGTTAGGGTGAGGGTTAGGGTGAGGGTTAGGATTAGTGTTAGTGTGAGGATAAGGGTTAGGGTGAGGGTTAGGGTGAGGGTGAGGTTTAGGGTTAGGTTTAGGGTGAAGGTTAGGGTGTGGGTAAGTGTTAGGTTTAGGGTTAGGGTGACGGTAGAGGTTAAGTTTAAGTATAGGGTGAGGATTAGGTTTAGGGTTAGGTTTAGGGTGAGTGTTAGGCGGAAGGGTAGGCTTAGGGT
Organism: Dipodomys merriami; assembly: GCF_024711535.1. NCBI lineage: Eukaryota > Metazoa > Chordata > Mammalia > Rodentia > Heteromyidae > Dipodomys > Dipodomys merriami. The sequence goes on from NW_027206346.1 coordinate 4,365,043, forward strand.
AAGGGTGAGTGTTAGGTTTATTGTGAGGGTTAGGGTTAAGGTTAGGGTGATGGTAAGGGTTAGGGTGAGGGATAGGGTGAGGGTGAGTTTTAGGGTTAGCATTAGGTTTAGCTTTAGGGTTAGGATGAGAGTTAGGGTTAGGCTTAGGGTTAGGGTGAGGGTGAGGGTGAAGGTTAGTGTTAGGATGAGGGTTAGGGTTAGGGTTAGGGTGAGGGTGAGGGTGAGGTTTAGGGTTAGGGTTAGTGTGAGTTTGAGTGTTAGGATTAGGAATAATGTTAGGGTTAGGGTTAGGCTGAGGGTGAGTGTCAGGGTGAGGGAAAAGGTTAGTGTTAGGGTTAGGGTGTGGGTAAATGTTGGGGTGAGCGTAAGGGTGAGGGTTAGGGTTAGAGTCAAGTTTAAGGTGAGGGTTAAGGTTTGGGTGATGTTTAGGGTGAGGGTGAGGGTTAGGTTTTGGATTAGGGTTAGAGATTGGGTTAGTTTGAGGGTGAGGTTGACGGTGAGGGTTAGGATTAATGTGAGTGTTAGGGTTAGGGTTAGTGTTATAGTTAGGGTGAGGGTTAGGGTTAGGGTTAGGATGAGGTTTAGGCTGAGGGTTAGCGTTAGGGTTCGGGTGAGGGTAAGCGTTAGGGTGAGGGTTAGGCTTTGGGTTAGTATGAAGGTTAGAATGAGAGTTAGTGTTTCTGTGAGGGTTAGGCTGTGGGTAAGGGTTAGAGTCAGGGTTTGGGTGATGGTGAGGGTTAGGGATAGCATTAGGTTTAAGGTTAGGTTTAGTGTGAGGGTTAGAGTTAGGTTTAGGGTTACGGTGAGGGTGAGGGTTATGGTAAGCATTAGGATCAGGGTTAGGTTTAGGGTGAGATTTAGGGTTAGGGTTAGAATTATAGTGAAGTTGAGTGTGAGGGTTACTGTGAACGTGAGTGTTAGGTTGAGGGTGAGGGTGAGGGTTAGGGTTTAGGTGAGGGTCAGGTTTAGGGTTAGGGTTAAGGTTAGGGTGAGGGTTAGAGTTAGGGTTAGGGTTACGATGAGGATGAGGGTGAGGGTTAAGTTTAAGGTTAGGGTGAGGGTAAGGGTTAGGGTGAGGGTCAGGGTTAGGTTTTGTATTAGGGTTAGGGTTAGGGTGAGGGTTAGGGATAGGGTTAGGATTAGGGTGAGGGTTTTGTTAGGGTTAGGTTTTGACTTAGGGTGAGTTTTAGGGTTCGTGTTTGCATTAGGGTTAGGGTTAGGGTTAGGCTGAGGGTGAGGTTGAGGGTGAGGGTGAGGGTTAGGGTTAATATGAGTGTTAGAGTTAGCGTTAGCGTTAGGATGAGGGTTAGGCTGAGGGTTAGGGTTAGGGTTCGGGTAAGAGTAAGGGTTAGGCAGAAATGAACCTACAGACCTATAGCCATCTAATCTTCGATAAGGAAGCTAAAACAATAGAATGGACGAAAGACAGCCTCTTCAGTAAATGGTGCTGGCAAAATTGGTTAACTACATGTAGAAAACTAAAGCTAGATCCTTATATATCACCCTGCACCAGAATCAACTCCAAATGGATCAAAGACCTTGAACTCAAAGCAGACACTCTGAAAATATTACAGGATGGAATAGGAGAAACCCTAGGTCTCCTTGGCTCAGGCCGAAATTTTCTGAATAGAGACCCGGAAGCACAACAAATCAAAGAAAGGTTGGACAAATGGGATTGCATAAGGTTGCAGAGCTTCTGCAGGGCAAATGACATAGCTAGCAAGATCAATAGAAAGCCCACCGATTGGGAGAAGATCTTTACTAGCCATACAACGGACAAGGGTCTCATATCTAAAATATACTTGGAACTAAAAAAATTAAACCCCCCAACAACAAATCCTCAAAGAAACAACTGCCCAATAAATAAGTGGGCGAAAGACTTAAAGAGAAGCTTCTCTGAAGAAGAAAGAAGGATGGCCAATAGACACATGAAGAAATGTTCAACATCCCTAGCCATAAAAGAAATGCAAATCAAAACAACATTGAGATATCACCTCACTCCAGTTAGAACAGCAAAAATCAAGAACTCTAACAACAACATATGCTGGAGGGGATGTAGACAGAAAGGAACCTTACTTCATTGTTGGTGGGAATGTAAACTTGTTCAACCACTTTGGAAAGCAGTATGGAGGTTCCTCAAAAGACTTCACATAGATCTCCCCTATGATCCAGCAATCCCACTTTTGGGCATTTACCCAAATGTTTACAAACAAGACCACAATAAAGCTACCAGCACAACTATGTTTATTGCAGCATTATTTACCATAGCTAAGATATGGAACCAACCCAGATGCCCCTCAGTAGATGAATGGATCAAGAAAATGTGGTATATATACACAAAGGAATTCTATGCCTCCATCAGAAAGAATGACATTTCTCCATTTGTTAGGAAATGGAAAGGTTTGGAAAAAATTATATTAAGTGAAGTAAGCCAAGCCCAAAGAAGCATAGGTCCCATGGTTTCCCTTATTTGCAATATCTAGTATAGGTATGAGTCAAGCGGAAAAGGTCAGATAATGTGATGTTAGGAAAATGAACCCTTAAATATGTATTTTAATGTTTTCGTTTCTTTCATGCATGTGTTTCTAACGGATTTATAAGATTATTTCTTTGTTGCTTTGTATGTCCCTCCCCCACAGTGTAACCCCCGCTTTCACTATATTTGATGTCAGTATAACATGTGGAGGAGATGGGGACAAACAAGTCGTTTAAGGATTCAGGTGGACCTGTTGCAACAATGAGAAGTACAAAATGTCATGTCAAAACCAACTTTACAATGTCGGTGTGGGGGGGGAGGGGGGTATAATTGGGTGGGGGGAGGGGGGAGGATGGGAAGGGAGGTGAAGGGTAAACAAAGGAGGAGGCTGCAATGCTTGGTAAGACATGTATGCATTATCCTGCCCATGTAATTGTAGCCCCTCTGTACAGTATGTTCTCAAATAAAATAAAATAAAATAAAATAAAAAAGAAAACAAAAAAAAAGAGTAAGGGTTAGGGTGAGGTTTAGGTTGAGGGTGAGGGTTAAGTTTATGCTTAGGGTTAGGGTGAGGTTTATGGTTAGGGTGAGGGTGAGGGTTAGGGTTAGGGTTTGGGTGAGGGTTAGGGTTAGGTGAGGGTTAGGGATAGGGTTGGGGTTAGGGTGAGTGTGTGGGTTAGGGTAAGGTTTAGGTTTAGGGTTAGGCTGAGGGTGAGGGTTAGGTTTAGGGTTAGGGTTAGGATTAGGGTTGGATTGAAGTTTTCTTTTAGGGTTAGGAAGAGGTTTTGGCTGAGGATTAGGGTTGTGGTTAGGGTGAGGTTTAGGGTTAGTGTGAGTGTTGGGATGAAGGTTAGATTGAGGGTTAGGTTTAGGGTTAGGTTGAGGGTAAAGGTTAGGGTGAGGGTGAGGGTTAGGTTTAGGATTAGGGTTAGGGTTTGGGTGAGGATTAAGGATAGGGTGAGGGTTAGTGTGAGGGTTAGGGTGAGGGTTAGGGTTAGGTTTAGGGTGAAGATTAGGGTGAGAGTGACGTTTAAGGTGAGGGTTAGAGTTAGGGTGAGGATTAGGGTTAAGGTTAGGATTAGGATGATGTTTAGGGTGAGCCTGATGTTTTGGGTTAGGATGAGGGTGAGCGTGAGGGTGTAGGTGAGGGTTAGGTTTAGGGTGAGTGTTAGGGTGATGGTGACGGTGATTGTTAGGGTGAAGTTGAGGGTTAGGGATAGGGTTAGGGTGAGGGTTAGGGTAAGGGTTAGGGTGAGGGGTAGGGTGAGGGTAGGGTTAGGGTTAGGGTTAGGGTAAGGGCTAGGGGAGGGTGAGTTTTAGGGTTAGGTTTATGTTGCGGTTTATGGTTAGGTTTAGTGTTAGGGTGAGGGTGAGGTTTAGGGATAGAGTTAGGGTTAGCATGAGGCTGAGGGTGAGGGTTAGGGTTAGAGTGCGTGTTAGGGTTAAAGTTATTGTGAGGGTTAAGCTCAGGGTGAGGTTGAGGGTTAGGGTTAGGATTAGGATTAGGGTTAGGGTTTCGGTGATTGTGTGGGTTAGGAATAGTATTAGGTTGAGGGTTAGGATTAGGGTGAGGTTTATGTTTAGTGCTAGGATTACGGTTTCGGTGAGGGTGAGTGTGAGGGTTAGTGTTAGGGTGAAGTTTAGTGTTAGGGTTAGGGTTAGAGTTAGGCTTAGGTTGAGGGTGAGGTTTAGGGGTAGAGTTAGGGTTAGGGAAGAGGGTTAGGGCAAGGGTTATGGTTAGGGTGAGGATTAGGATGGGGGTGACGGTAAGGCTAAAAATGAGGGTTATGCTGAGGGTGAGGGTTACGGTAAGGGTTAGGGTTAGGGTTAAGGTGAGTGTTAGGTTTAGTGTTAGGGTGCAGCTGAGGGTTAGATTGAGGATTAGTGTTAGGGTTAGTGTGAGCTTTAGGGTGAGGATGGGCGTTAGGGTTAGGGTGAGGGCTAGGGTGAGGGTGAGGGTTAGGGTTAGTGTTAGGTTGAGAGTTAGGATTAGGCTTAGCCATAAGCTTAGGCTTAGGCTGAGCATGAGTGTGAGGGTTAGGGTTAGGGGTAGGGTGAGTGTTAGGGTTAGGGTTAGGATGAGGTTTAGGTTTAGGTTTAGGCTTAGGGTGAGGGTTAGGGTTAGGTTTAGGGTTAGGGTGAGGTTTAGGGTTTGGGTTAGGGTTAGAGTTCGTTTTAGGCCGAGCAGGAGTTTTAGGGTTAGAGTTAGGGTTAGGGTGACGGTTAGGTTGAGGGTTAGGGTTAGTGTTAGGTTTAGGATTACGTTGAGAGTTAGGGGGAGGGTTAGGGTTAGGGTTAGGCTTAGGCTTAGGCTTAGGTCGAGCATGAGTGTGAGGGTTAGGGTTCGGGTTAGCTTGAGGGTTAGGGTAACCGTTAGGGTGAAGGTTAAGATGAGGTTTATTATTAGGATTAGGGGAAGGGTGAGGGCTAGGGTGAGGGTTAGGGTGAGGGCTAGTTTTAGGGATAGGGTTAGGTTTAGGATTACGGTTAGAGTGAGGGTGAGTGTGAGGGTTAGGTTTAGGCTTAGGGTTAGGCTTAGAGTTAGGGTGAGGGTTAGGATTAGGGCTTGGGTTATGGTGAGGTTGAGGCTGGGGATTAGGGTTAGGTTTAGGGTTAGGTTTAGGGTTAGGTTTAGTGTTAGTGTTAGAGTTAGGGTTATGGTGAGGATTAGGGTTAGGATTAGGGTTAGGTTTAGGCTTAGGTTTAGGCTGAGGGTGAGTTTGGGTGTGAGGATTAGAGTTAAGGTTAGGGTTAGGCTCAAGGTTAGGCTTATCCTCACCCTCATGCTCAGCCCAAATATAAGCCTAAACCTAACCCTAACCCTAACCCTCACAATCACCCTAACCCTAACCCTAAACCTAACCCTAAACCTCACCCAAACCCTAACCCTCACCCTCAACCTCAACCTCACAGTATCTCTAACCCTAACCCTAAATAAAACACTAATCCTAACCCTAAACATAACATTAACCATAAACTTTACCCTCATTGCAAACTTAATCCTAACCATAACACTAACAATAACCCTAATCCCCTAAACCTAACCCTGCTCCTCACCCTAACCCTCACCCTCTGCCTAACCCTAACCCAAATCCTCACCCTATCCCTAACATTAACCCTAACCCTTACCCTCACCCTAACCCTAATGCTAACACTAACCCTCCCCCTCCCCCTATTCCTCTCCCTCACCCTAACCCTCACTTTAACACTTACCCACACCCTAACCCTCACCCTAACCCTAAACCTAAACCTAACCTTTACCCTAACCCTAACCCTCAGCCTAACCCTCAATCTAACCCTAACCCTAACCCTAATCCTAACCCTCAAACTAACACTCACACTAACTGTAAACCTAAACCTAAACCTAACACTCAGCCTCAGCCTCACCCTAACCTAAAACTATCCCTAACCCTCACCCTAACCCTAAACCTGACCCTAAACCTCACCCTTACCCTAACACTAACCCTATCCCTAAACCTCACCCTAACCCTAACAATAACCCTAACCCTCATCCTCACACTAAACATCACCCTAACCCTTACCCTCATCATAACCTTAACCCTAAGCCTAAAACTAATACTCACCCTAAACCTAACCCTCACCCACATACTAACCCTCACCCTCATCCTAACACTCACCCTAACCCTAACCCTAATCCTAATCCTAAACCTAACCCTCACCCTCAAACTCACCCTAACCAAAACTCTCACCCTAACCCTAAACTTCACCCTAATGCTAACCTAACCCTAACCCTCAACCTAAACCTACCCCAACACTAACCCTCACACTCACCCTAAACTTCAACCTAAACCTAACATTACCCCTCCTCCTAACCATCACCCTAACCCTAACCCTAACCCTCAACCTAACTCTTACCCTACCCTCACCCTCACAGTTACACTAACCCTAAACCCAATGCTAACTTTCAGCCTAACCCTAATCCTCACCCACAACCTAACCCGACACCTCACGCGAACCCTCACTCTCAAACGAACCCTCATCCTCACCCTAACCCTCCACCTCACCCTAAACATCACCCAAACCCTAACCCTCACCCTAACCCTGACACTAACCCTAACTCTCACCCTTAAACTCACCCTAAAACTTACCCTCACCCTAACCCTAACCCTAACACTAAACTTAACCTTCACCCTCACCCTGACGCTCCCCCTCAGCCTAACCCTAACCCTAACCCTATTCCTAATCCTAAATCTCACCCTCACACTCACCCTAAACCTAACCCTAACCCTAAAGCTCACCCTCACCCTCACCCTCTCCCTAGCTCTCACCTTTACCCTAAACTTCACCCTGACACAAACCATCACCCTAACCCTAACCCTCACCCTAACCCTAACCCAAACCCTCACCCTAAACCTAACCTCAGTTTGACCTTCACCCTCACCCTAATCCTCACCCTAACCCTAACACTTACCTAAACGAAACCCTCACCCTCACCCTCACCCTAAACCTGACCCTCAACCTAGCTCTCACCTTAACCCTAAACCAGACCCTTACCCTCACCCTCAACCTCCCCTTCCCCCTCAGCATTACACTAACCCTAACCCTAATCCTAACCCTAACCTTCAATCCCACCCTCACCCTAACCCTAACCCTAACGCTAACCCTCACCATCAGCCTCACCCTAACCCTAACCCTAAACCTAAGAATTAACCTAACCCAAACCCTAAACCTAAAACTCACCCTAACCCTCTCCCTAACCCTCACCCAAACACTTACCCTCACCCTAAATCTAAAACTAATCCTCACACTAAACCAACCCTCACCCTAAACCTAACCCTAATCCTCAGCCTAACCCTCTCTGTATACCTAACCCTAATCCTCACCCTATCCCTAACCTTAACCCTAACCCTCACCCTCATCCTAAACCTAATGCTAACACTAATCTTCAACCTCCCTTTAACCCTCACCCTGACCCTCACACTAAACCTAACCATAACCCTAACCCTCACCCTAACAATTACCCTGACCCTAACCCTCACCCTAAACCTAACCTGAACCCTCACCCTAACCCTAACCCTCATCCTAAACCTAAGCCTCACCCTCACCCTAAACCTCACCCTCTCCCTAAACCTCACCCTCACCCTAAACCTAAACCTAACATTCACTCTACACCTCACGCTAAACCTAACCATAACCCTAACCCTCACCTGAACACTCACCATAACAATAAACCTCACCCTCTCCCTAACCTTCACCTTAACCTTTACTCTCAACCTAACCCAAACCCTAACCCTAAACCTAACACTCACACTAACCCTAACCCTTACCCTCAGGCTAACCCTTATACTAACACTAAACCTAACAGTAACCCTCACCCAAACCCTAACCCTAAACCTCACACTCAACCGCCCCTTCCGCCTTCACTTAACCCTAACCGTAATCCTAATCCTAACCCTCAACCACACCTTCACCCTAACCCTAACCCTAACCCAAATGCTAACACTCACACTCACTCTCACCTTACCCTAACCCTAAACCTAACAATAACCCTAACCCTAACCCTAAAACTCACCCTAACCTAATCCTAACCCTAACCCTCACCCTCACCCTCACCCTCATTCTAACACTCACCCTCACCCTGATGCTCACCATCACACTAACCCTCACACTAACCTGAAACCTCACCCTAACCCTAAACCTAACCCTCACCCTCAATTTCATTATCACCCTCAGCAACCATAACCCTAATCCTAACCCTAACCCTCACCCTCACCCTAAACCTAAACCTAACCCTCACCCTCACCCTCACCCTCACCTGAACCCGCACCCTAACCCTCACCCTCACCCTCTGCCTCACATTAATCCTCAATCTCACCCTAAACATCACCCTATCCCTCACCCTCACACTAAATCTAATCCTAACCCTCACCCTAACCCTAAACCTCATACTAACCCTCACCCTAACCCTAACGCTAACCCTAACGCTCACCCTCACACTAACCCACAACCTAAATCTTATCCTCACACTAACCTTAACCGTAACCCTAACCTTCACACTAACCCTAACCCTCACCCTAACTCTATCCCTACACCTCACCCTGACTCTCACCTAACCCTATCCCTCAACCATACCCTAATCCTCACCCTCACAAGAACCCTCACCCTCACCCGAATACCCACCCTCACCCTAACACTCACCCTCACAATAAATAATACCCTAACCCTAACCCTAAACCTCACTCTAACCCTCACCCTAACCCTTACCCTAACCCTAACCCTCACCCTAAACCTAACCTTAACCCTCACACTAACCCTAACCCTCATCCTAAATCTAACTCTCACCCTCACCCTCTCCCTAACCCTAACACTCATCTTAACCCTAATCTTAAACCTAATGCTAACCCTAAACCTCACCCTCACAGTAACCCTTACCCTCAGCCTAACCCTAACCCTAACCAACACACTAAACCTAATCCTCACACTAACCCTAAACCTAAACCTCCCACTAAACCTAACACTCAACCCTAACCCTAACCCTACCCCTCAGCCTAACCCTAACCCTAAATCTAACTGTAACCCAAATCCTTACCCTATCCCTAACTTTAACCCTAACCCTCACCCTCAACCTTCCCCCTCAGCCTTACCCTAACCATAACCCTAATCCTAACCCTCAACCTAACCCTCACCCTAACCCTAGCTCTCAGCCTCACCCTAACCCTCACCCTAAACTTTACCCTCAACCTAACCCAAACCCTAACCCTAAACCTAACAATCACACTAACTGTAACCCTAACCCTCACCCTATAGTTTATACTAACCTTAACCTAACCCTAACCCTCATCCTAACCTAAACCCTCAAACTAAACCTAAACCTAACCCTAACCCTAAACCTCTCGCTAACCCTAAATCTCACCCTCACTCTCACACTCACCCTAAACCTTACCCTCACCCTAACCCAATTCCTAAAGCTTATCCTAACCCTAATTCTCTCCCTCTCCCTAACCCTCACCCTCACACTAAACATCACCCTAAACCTAACTCTATCCCTCACCCTAACCATAACCGTCACCGTAACCCTAACCCTCACAATAACCTTAAGCCTAACCTTCACCCTCATCCTCATCCTAACCCTAACCCTAACCCTCATCCTAACACTAACCCTCACCCTCACCCTCACCCTAACCCTAATCCTCAACCTAACCCTCCCCCTCACAATCATACTCACCCTAACCCTAAACCTAACCCTAACGCTCACCCTAACCCTAATCCTCACACAAAGCCTAACCCTCACCCTAACCGTAACCCTACCTGTCAGACTAAACCTCACCTTAGCCCTAACTCTAAACCTCACAATAACCCTAACCCTATCACGAACCCTCACACTAACCCTAACCCTAATACTGAACCTAACCCTAACCCTCAACCTCACCCTAACCCTCACCCTAAGCCTTACCCACACCCTAACTCTAATTCTAAACATAACCCTAACCCGCACCCTAACCCTAAACCTATCCCTAACCCTCACCCTAACCCTAACCCTCACCCTACCTCACACTCACCCTAACCGTAACACTAACTCTTACCATCACCCTAACCCTAACCCTAACCCTCGGACTAAACCTAACCCTCACCCAAATTCTAATGTTACCCCTCACCCTTACCCTAACCCTCAACCTAACCCTAACACTTATCCTCACCCTATCCTTAAACTTAACCCAAAACTTCACCCTAACCCTCACCCTCACCCTCACCCTAATGCTAACCCTAAACCTCAGACTCAACCTAACCCTCACCCTGATACTTAACCTCACCCTAACCCTCACCCTCACCCTAACCCTAACCCTAAGCCTCACCCTAACACTAACCTTCACCCTCACTTTCACCCTAACCCTAAACCTAACCCTAACACTCTTCCTAACCCTAAAGCTAAATCTAATGCTAACCGTAAAACTCACCCTCACCCTATCCCTCACCCTAACCCTTACCATCACCCTAACCCTAACCCTAACCCTCACACTAAACCTAACCCTCACCCTAACCCTAAGGCTACCCTTCCTCCTAACACTCACACTAAACCTAACCCTAAACCTAGTCCGCACCCTGTCTTAAAAGTTAACCCAAACCCTCACCCTAACCCTCACCCTCACCATAACCTTAATGATAACCCTAACCCTCACCCTCACCCTAACCATCACCCTAAAAGCTACCCACACCCTAACCTTCACCCTAAGCCTAACCCTAAACCTAACCTTCACCCTAACAGTCACCCTAACCCTAACCCTCACATTCACCCTAACCGTCACCCTAAACTTTACCCTCACCCTAACCCTACTCCTAACCCTCACACTAACCCTAACACTAACCCTTAGGCTAACCCTTATCCTAACCCTAAACCTAGCCCTAAATCTCACCCTAACCCTAACCCTAACCCTCAGCATAACCCTCATCCTAACCCTTACCCTAATCTTAACCCTCACCATAACCCTAACCCTAACACTAACCTAAACCTCACCCTAAACCTAACCCTCACCCTCACCCTCCCCATCACCCTCAGTCTAACCCTAATCCTAACCTAATCCTACTGCTCACCCTCACCCTAACTCTAACCCTAAACCTAATCCTAACACTCACCCTCACCCTAACCCTAACACTATCCCTAATCCTCAACTTAACCCTAACCCTCACCCTAATCCTAAACCTAACCCTCACCCTCAAACTCACCCTAAATCTAACCCACACCCTAACCCTAACCCTCACCCTCACCCTCAACCTAACCTTCACACTCACCCTAAACCTCACCCTAAACCTAACCCTACCCCTCTCCCTACTCCTCACCCTAACCCTAATGCTAACCCTAACCCTCAACTTATCCCTAACCCTACCCCTAACACTAACCCTCACCCTAACCCTCACCCTCACTCTAAACATCACGCAAAACCTAACCCTCACCCTAACCCTAACACAAACCTAATCCAAACCCTCACACTGACCCTAACCCTCACCCTAACCTTACCCTCACCCTAAAATTTAACCTCACCCTAACCATAACCATAACCCGCACACTAACCATAACCCTCACACTAACCCTAAAGCTTAACCTGACCAATGCCTTCACCGTCACCCTGACCCTCACCCTCAGTTTATCCATAACCCTAATCCTATTCCTAATCCTAAACCTCACCCTCAACCTAAACCTAACCCTCACCCTAAACATCACCCTAACCCTAAACCTCACCCAAACCTTAACCCTCACCCTAACCCTAACAATAACCCTCACCCTGAACCTAACCTCAGCTTAATCCTCACCCTCACCCTAATCCTCACCCTAACCCTAAACTTTACCTAATCAAAACCCTCACCGTCAACCTCAGCCTAACCCTCACCCTCACCCAAGCCCTCACCCTAACCCTAACCTTAACCATAACCCTCAACCTCAACCTCCTCTTCCCCCTCAGGCTTACCCTAACATTAACCCTAATCCTAACCCTAACCCTTAACCCCACCCTCAACCTACACCTAACCCTAACCCTAACAATAACCCTTACCCTCATCCTAACCCTAACACTAACCGTAACAATAACTCTAACCCTAACCCTAACCCTTAAACTCACCCTAAGCCTAATCCTCACCCTAACCCTCAAGCACACCCTCACCCTCATTCTAACCCTCACCCTCACGCTGACCCTCACCATCACACTAACCCTCACACTAAACTTAACCCTAACCCTAGCCCTAACCCTAACTTTCACCCTCACTTTCCCTCTCACCGTCAGCCTCACCCTAACTCTAACAGTAATCCTAAACTAACCTCACTCTCACCCTCACCCTAACTCTCACCCTCAACCTCACCCTAACCCTAACTCTAACCCACAACCTCACCCTCACCCTCACCCTAAACCTCAGCCTAAACCTCACCCTACCCCTAACCATAACCCTAACCCTCACCCTCACCCTCATCCTCACCCCAACCCTAACCCTAACCCTAACCCTCACCCCATCCCTAACCCTCACCCTATCACTAACTCTCACCCTCACCCTCACCCTAATCCTAAACTTAACTCTAATACTAACCCTCAAGCTCACCATAACTCTCACCGAAAAACTTACCCTCAACCTCACCCTAAGCGTAACCCTAAACCACACAGTAACCCTAACATCCACCCTAACCCTAAACCTCAACTTAACCCTCAACCTCACCCTAATCCTCAACCTAACCTTACCTTAAGCCTTACCTAAACTAAACCCTCATCCTCACTCTCACCCTAAACCTCACACTCACCCTAGCCCACACCCTAACCCTAACCCTAAACCTAACCCTCACACTAAACATCACACTACCCCTAAACCTTACCCTAAGCCTAACACTCATCCTAACCCTAACCCTAACCCTAACTGTCACCCTAAACCTACCACTAAACCTAACCCTCACTCTAACCCTAAACCTCAACCTCAACCTCAAGCTCACCCTCACCCTCAGCCTAAAGCTAGTGGTACCCTAATCCTAACCCTCACTCTAAAACTAAATCTAACCCTAAACCAAACTCTCCCCCTCCCCCTCCCCCTCACTCTAATTCTCACTCTAACCCTAACCCTCACCCTCAACCTCACTCTCACCCTCAGCCTAACCCTAGTCCTTACCCTAATCCTAACACTCAACCTACACCTGACCCTAATCCTAACCCTCACCCTAACCCTCACCCTCACCATAGTCCACACCCTAACCCTAACCCTAAACCTAACCCTCACACTAACCCTAACCCTAACCCTCACCCTAAACCTTATCCTAACCCTAAACCTAAAACTAACCTTCACCCTAACCGACCCCTAACCCTAACCATAACCTAACCCTAACCCTCACACTAACCTTAACCCTAACCCTCAGCCTAATGCTCATCCTATCCCTAACCCTAACCCTAACCCTAAATCTCAACCTAACCCTCATGCTAACCCTAGCACTAACACTAACCCTAAACCTGACCTTCAATTTCACCCTCCCCATAACCCTAACTCTAACCCTAAACCTCACCCTCACATTAACCCAAATCCTAACACAAACCGTAAACCTCACCCTAACTCTCACCCTAACCCTCACCCTAAACATCACCTTAACCTTAACCCACACCCTAACCCTAACCATAACCCTCACCCTAACGATAATCTCAGCTTAACCCTAACCCTGAAGTAAACGACACCCTCAACCTCACCCTCACCCTAGCCCTCACCCTCACCCTAGCCCTCACACTCACCCTAACCCTAACACTAAACATCAACCTCATCCTCACTCTAACCTAACCCTACCCCTCAACCTCACCCTCATCCTCAACCGAACCCTAACCCTAACAATAAATCTAACCCTCACCCTAACACTAAACCTCAACCTCACCCTAAACCTAATCCTAACCCTAACTCTAATCCTAACCCTCACCCTCACCCTAACCCTAACCCTAACCCTCACACTAACCCGAACCCTCACCCTAACTTTAACACTAACCCTAACCCTTACCCTCACAATCACCCTAAATCTAACCCTTACCCTCACCCTAACCCTAACCCTAACAGTACCCCTAAACCTAAACCTAGTCCTCACACTAACCCTAACTGTCACCCACACCTTATCCCGAACCCTCACCCGAAACCTCACACTAACCCTAACCCTAAAACTAACCCTAACACTCCCACTAAACCTAACCCTCATCCTAACTATAACCCTACACATCAGCCTAAACCTCACCCTAACCCAAACCCTAACCCTAATCCTCACCCTATCCCTAAACCTATCCTTAACCCTCACACTCACCCTAGCCCTCACCCTAACCCTACCCCAAACCCTAACCCTAATTCTAAACCTAATTCTCACCCTATCCCTAACCCTAATCCTAACCCTCCCACTCACCCTAGCCCTCACCCGAACCTCACCCTAACCCTATCCCTAACCCTAAACCTCACCCTCACCCTAACCCAAACCCTAACCTTCACCCTAACCCTAATCCTAACCCTGACCCTAAACTTAACCCTAAAAGTCACACTAACCCTAACCCTCACCCTAACGCTAACCCTACCCCACAGCCTAACCCTCATCCTAAACCTAACACTAACCCTATCGCTCATGCTAACCCTACCCTAACATTAAACCTAACCCTCACCCTAACGCTAACCCTCACCCTCACCCTCACACTCACACTCACCCTCAGTCTAACCCTAACCCTTATCCTAATCCTAACCCTCATCCACACTCTCACCATAACTCCAACCAGAACCCTAACCATAACGCTCCCACTCCCCCTCCACCTCACCCGAACCCTCACTCTCACCCTAACACTCACCCTCACCCTAACCCTAACCCTAACACTAACCCTCACCCTAACCCTAAGCCTCACCCTCACCCTCAACCTCACACTCACCCTAACCCTAACCCTCACCATCACCCTAACCCTAACCCTAACTATAACACTCACACTAACCCTAAACCTAACCCTCCCCCTCCCCCGAACCTTCACCCTCACCCTCACCCTAAACATCACCCTAACAATAACCCTCACCCTAATCCTAACCCTTACGCTCACCCTAACCCTAACGCTCACCTTAACCCTCAACCTCATCCAAATTCTCACCGTAATCTTACCCTAACCCTTACCTAAACTAAACCCTCACCCTCACCCTAAACCTAAACCTCACCCTCACCCTAAAGCTAACCCTAACCCTAACCCTCACACTCACCCTCACCCTCACCTCACCACAACCCTATCCCTCACCCTCAACCTAAACCTAACCCTAACACTTGCCCTCACCCTAATCCTCACCCTAACCTTAACCCTAAACCTAACCCTCACCCACATGCTCACCCTAACACTAACACTAAAACTATCCCTCACCCTCAGTCTAACCCTCACCCTAACGCTTACTCTCACCCTAAACCTAATCCTCACACTAACTCTAAACCTAAACATAACCCTAACCCTAACCCTCACCTTAATCCTGACCCTGATCTTAACCCTCAGCCTATCTCTAACACTAAACCTAAATCTCACTCTCACCTAATGCTCACCGTCACACTAAACCTCACCCTAAACCTAATCCTCAACAACACCCTAAATCTCACCCTCACCCTTACTCTCACCCTAAGCCGAAACCTAACCCTAACCCTAATCCTAAACCTAAACCTCACCCTCGCCCGAAAGCTAACACTAACTGTAAACTTCACCCTCACCATCATACTAACACTAATCCTAAACCTAACCCTCACACTCACCCTAAACCTAACCCTCATCCTAACCGTCACCCTCACCCTTACCCTAAATGCAAACTTAACCATCATCCTAACCCTAACCCTAACCCTAACCTACACCCTAAATCTAACCCTAACCCTAAACCTCACTCTCACCCTAACCTTCACCCTCACATGAAACCTCAATCTCACCCTAACCCTCACCCTCACCCTAAACATCACCCTAACCCTAATCCTCACCCTAACCCTAAACATAACCCTCACCTTCACCCTAACCCTAACAATAACCCTAACCCTCACCCTTAAACTCACGCTAACCCTAACCCTCACTCTTACCCTAAACCTCATCCTAAAACTTAATCTTACCCTAAACCTAACACAAACCCTAACCCTCACACGAAAACTAACCCTCACCCTCACACTAACCCTAACCCTATCCCTCACCGTAACCCTAACCATCACCCTAAACTTAACCCTAACCCTCATCCTCACCATAGCCCTCACACTTACCATAATCCTAACCCTTACCCTAACCCGAACCATAAACCCTAACCCTCACCCTCACCCTCACCCTAAACCTAAACCTACTCCTCACGCTCACCCTAACCCTAACCCTAACCCTCACCTTAACACTCACTCTAATCCTATCCCTGATCCTAACCCTCACTCTAAAGCTAACACTAAACCTAAACCTCACCCTCACCCTGACCCTCACCATCACCCTAACCCTCACCCAAACCCGAACCCTCACCTCAACCTAATCTTCACTCTCACCCTAACCCTAAACCTAACGCTAAACCTCTCCCTAACCCTCACCCTCACGCTCACCCTCACCTTAAGCCTAACCCTAAATCTAATCCTAAACCGAACCCTCAACTTCACCCTAAACCTAACCCTAACCATCACCCTCACACTCACCATTACCCTAACACCAACCCTAACCCTTACCCTAACCCTAACCCTCATCCTAACCCTAACCCTAACCCTAACAATAACCCTCACCCTAACCCTAACCCTAACAATAACCCTATCCCTCACCATAACACTTATCTTCACACTTACCCTAAACCTAACCCTAAACCTCACACTAACCCTAAACCTCACCCTAACCCTGACCCTATCTCTCACCCTAATCCTAACCCTAACCCACAGCCTAAATCTAACCCTAACCCTCACCCTCACCCTAACCCTCATCCACACCCTAATCCTCAACCTCACCCGAACCATCACCCTCAGCCTTACACTCACCCTCACCCTAAACATCACCCTAAACCTAACCCTCACCCTAACGCTAAACATAACCCTCACCCTCACCCCAACTGTAATCCTAACTCTAATACGAACCCTCACTCTGACCCTCACCCTCACACTCACGCTAAACCTAAACCTCACTCTCACTCTAACCCTCACTGTAACCCTTAACCTTACCCTAACACTAACCGTAACCCTAACCCCCTCCCTCACACTAAACCTAACCCTCACCCTCACCCTAAACCTAACCCTCACACTCTCCCTCACCCTAACAATTACCCTCACCCTAACCAAACCCTAACCCTCACCCTCACGCTAGCACTCACCCTTTCACTAATCCTATCCCTAACCCTAACCCTATCCTTAAAACTAACCCTCACCCTCACCCTCATCCTGACCCTCATCCAAACCCTAACCCTAACCCTAACCCTAAACCTCACCCTCACCCTCACCCTAACCCTAACACTAACTCTAATTCAAACCCTAACCCTCACTCACACCCTAAACCTCACCCTAATCCTTAGCCTCACCCTCATCCTAACTGGAACCCACACCTTAACCTTAACCCTCACCCTACCCCTAACCCTAACCCTCACCCTCACACTCACGCTAAAACTAGCCCTATCCCTCATCCTCACCCTAACCCTAAACCTAATGCTAACCCTAACCCTCATCCTCACCTGAACCCTAACCCTACCCCTCACTCTAACACAAACCCTAACACTAATGCTAACCCTGAGCCTCACCTTCACCATAACCCTCACCCTAATCCTTACCCTCACCCTCTCCCTCACCCTTACCTTAAACCTACCCATCAGCCTAACACTCACCTTAAACCTTAATCTCAGTATAAACCTAACAGTAACCCTGACACTAACCCTAAACCTAAACCTAACACTAATCCTCACTTTAACCGTCACCCAAATCCAAACCTTGACCCTAACCATCGCCCTAACGCTAACACTAAACCTAAACCTCACCCTCTCTAACCCTCACTGTCACCCTAACCCTCAACGTCACCCTAACCCTCACCCTAAACCTCACCCTAACCCTTACCCTCACCATAAAATTAACCCTAATCCATACCCTAACCCGAACCCGAACCCGAAACCTCACCCTCACACTCACCCTAACTGTAACCCTAACACTCACCCAAACCATAAACCTCATCCTAACCCTAACCGGAACTCTAACCCTATACCTCACCCTAACCCTAAGGCTAAACCTTACACTAACTCTTACACTCATCCTAATCCTCACCCTAACCCTTTTCCTCACACTAACCCTAATCCTAACCCTCACACTAATCCTAACCCTCAAACTAACCCACACCGTCACCCTAACCCTCATCCTAAGCCTAACCCTCACCTACAACCTAACCCTCACCCTCACCCTCACTCTCACCCTCAGCCTAACCCTAACCCTAATCCTAACCCTAACCCTCAGCCTAACTCTAACCCTAACCCTCACCTTAACCCTAAACCTCACCTTCAACCTCACCCTCAGCCTAATCCTCACCCTAAACCTAACCGTAACACTTTCCTAACTTAAAACACCACCCTCACCCTAACCCTCACCCTAACCCTCTCCCTCAGCCTAGCCCTCACCCTAAGCCTAACCCTAACCCAACCCTCATCATCAACCTCATCCTCAACCTCAGCCTCACCTTAACACTAAACCTAATCCTAAACTTAACCATCACCCTCACCCTCACTCTAACCCTAACCATAAACCTAATGCTAACCCTAAACATCACCCTCACCTTAACCCTAATCCTAAAACTCAACCTAATCCTAACACTAACCCTAATGCCACACCTAACCCTAACCATCACACTAAGGCTAATGCTAACCCTAATACTCAACCTCACCCTAATCCTCACCCTAAATCTTACCCTCATCCTATCCCTCACCCTAACCCTAAACCTAAACCAAACCCTCACCCAAACACTCACACTAACCCTTAAACTAACCCTATCCCTCACCCTAACCCTAAGCCTCACCCTAACACTCACCCTCAACCTAACCCTAATGCTAACCCGAACCCAAACCCTTACCCTAACCCTCACCCTAACCCTAACCCTCACCCTCAAAATAACTCTCACTATAACCCTTACCCTCACCCTAACCCTAAGCCTAACATTAACACTAAAACTCACCCTAAACCTCACCCTAACATCAACCCTCAAACTCAACCTAAACCTCAGCCTAACCCTTGCCCTCACCCTAACCGTAACCCTAACCCTAAGCCTCACACTAACCCTAACTCTAACCCTCAGCCTAACCCTCATCCTAACCCTAACCCTAACCCTAAACCTAACCCTCACCCTAACCATAACCCTAACTCTAATCCTCATGCTAACACTCACCCTCATTCTCACCCTAATCCAAACAATAACAATAACCCTGACAATAACACTAACCCTAAACCTAACCCTAAACCTCACCCTCACCCTCACCCTCACCCTAACCGGAACCCTAATCCTAACTCTCACCCTCAACCTCACCCTCAACCTCACCCTGACCCTCAAACTCACCCTCACCCTAACCCTCAGTCTAACCCTAACACTCACCCTAACCCTCACCCTCACCCTCAACCTCACCCTCTCGCTCAGCCTAACCCTTACACTAACCCTAATCCTAACCCTAAACCTTACCCTCACCCTAAACTTAACCCTAACCGTCACCCTCACACTCACCCTCACCCTAACCCTAACCCTCACGCTGAACCTCACTCTCACCCTAACACTCACTGACACCCTAAAAATCAACCTAACCCTAACCTTCACCCTAACCCTATCCCTAAGCCTCACACTCACCCTAACCTTAACCCTAACCCTAAGCCTAAACCTAACCCTTACCCTAACTCTAACCCTAACCCTAATCCTCACCCTAACCCTTATCCTCACACTAAACCTAACCCTCAGCCAAACCCTCACCCTAACCCTAAACGTAACCCTCAACCTAACCCTAAACCTTACCCTAACTCTAAACCTACCGCTCACCCTAAAACTCACCCTCACCCAAACTCTAACCCTGACCCTCACCCTAAACCTAACCCTTACCCTAACGCTAACCCTAACTTTTATCCTCATACTAAACCTAACTCTAACCCTACCCCTAAACCTCACACAAACCCTAACCCTCTCCCTAACCTTAAACCTACCCCTCACCCTAATTCTCACTCTAACCCTAAACCTCACCCAAACCCTTATCCTAACCATCACCCTCACCCTAAAGCTCACCGTCACCCTAACCCTCACCCTAAACCTAACCATAACCCTAAACCCCACCCTAACCCTAACACTAAACCTAACCCTCACACTCATTCTAATCCTTAACCTCACCCTAACCCTAACCCTTTCCCTTACCATAACTCTCACCCTAATCCTAACATTCAGCCTAACCCTAACCCTACCCCTTACCCTAACCCTCATCCTAACCCTAACCCTAACCCTAACCCTTACCCTAACACTAACCCTAATGGTATCCCTAACCCTCAAAAACACACTAATCCTGAACCTCATCCTCATACTATTGCTAACGCTAACCCTAATCCTAACCTTCACCCTCACCCTCACCCTCACTGTAACTCTAACCCCCACCCTAACCGAAAACCTCACCCTCACCCTCACCCTAACCCTAACACTAAACCCTCACCCTAAGTCTCACCCTAACCCTAATGCTAACCCTAACCTTAACCTTCACCCTAACCCTAACCCTCACCCGCCTCACTCTCACATTCACCCTCACCCTAAACATCACCCTAACAATAAGCCTCACCCTAAACCTAACCCTAATACTCACCCTAACCATAACCCTCAACATCACCTTCACACTCACCCTAACACTCACCCTCACCGTAGCCCTCACCCTAAACATAAACCTAACCTTAACCCAAACACTAAGCCTCACACTCACCCTCACCCTAACCCTAACCATAACCCTAACCCTCACCTTAACCTTAACCCGAATCCTAAATCTAACCCTCACTGTCACCATCACCTTCAACCTAACCCTCAACCTCAAACTCACCTTCACCCTAACCCTCAAACTAACCCAAACCCTCACCATAACCCTAAACTTCTCCCTAAACATAACCCTACCCCTCACCCTAACCCGAACCCTAATCCTAACCCTCACCCTAACCCTAATCCTAAACCTCACCCTCTCCCTAACCCTCAATGTCACCCTATCCCTCACCCTAAACCTAACCCTAACCCACACAAGAACCCTCAACCTCACCCAAACCCTCACCCGAACCCGAACCCGAATAATCACCTTTACCCTTAGCCTCACCCTAACCCTAACCCTAATCCTAACAATCAACCTAAACCTCACTCTCACCCTAATCCTCACCCTAAACCTAACCCTAACCCTTACCTAACCAAAACCCTCACCCTCACCGTCACACTCACTTTAACCCTCACACTCACCATAGCCTTCACCCTAAACCTAAACCTCACCCTAACCATAACCCTAAGCCTCACCCTCACCCTCACCCTAACCCTAAACATAACCCTAACGCTAATCCTAAATCTAACCCTCAACATCACCCTCATCCTAAATCTAACCATAAACCTAACCCTAACCCAGAACCTCACCCTCACACTAAACCTAATCCTCACCCTATCCCTAACCCTAACCCTAACCTACACCCTTACCCTCACCCTCCACCTAACCCTAATGTTATCCCGAACGCAAACCCTCACCCTAACGCTCACCCTAACCCTTACCCTAACCCTAACCCTAACGCTCACCCTCACAATAACTCTCACTATAACCCTTACCCTCACCCTAACCCTAAACCTTACATTAATCCTAAAACTCACCCTAAACCTCACCTTAACCCTAACCCTCAAACTCAATCTAACCCTCACCCTAAACCTTACCCTCACCCTAACCGTAACCGTAACCCTCACACTAACCCTACCTCTAACCCTCATCCTATCCCTCATCCTAAACCTAACCCTAAACCTAATCCTAACCCTAACCCTCACCCTCACCCTAACCCTAACCCTAACCCTAACCCTCACCTTCACCCTAAACCTAACCCTAATCATCACCCTCACACTCACCCTTATGCTAACCCCAACCCTAAGCCTTACTCTAACCCTAACCCTCACCCTAAACCTAACCCTAACCATAACCCTCACCCTCACCCTCATCCTAACCCTAATCCTAACCCTAATCCTACCCTTCACCCTAACTCTAAACCTTACACTAACCCTAACTCTAACCCTAAACCTCACCCTAACCCTAACCCTCACCCTCACCGTAACTAACACTTGCCCTATACCTAAACCTCAGCCATAACTTAACCCTAACCCTAACCCTCACCCTAACCCTAACCCTAAAGCTCACCCTAAACCTCACCCTCCTTCTCACCCTCACCCTAACCCTCACCCTCACCCTGATCCTCACACTAAAACTAACCCTAATCCTAACCCTAAGCCTCACCCTCACCCTCACCCTATCCTTAACCATAATTATATTCCTAATCCTAACTCTAACCCTCCTGCTCACCCTCACTATAATTCTAACCCAAACCCTAAGCCTCACCCTCACTCTCACCTAACTCTAACCCTAACCCTAAACTTAATTCTAACCCTCACCATCACCCTAACCCTAAATGTAACCCTAACCCTAAACCTAACCCAGACCCTCATCCTCACACTAACCCTAACCCTCTCCCTCACCCTAACACTAAACCTAACACTCAACCCTCACCCTAAGCCTCACCCTCACCCTAATGCTAATCCTAACATTCACCCTCATCCTAGTGCTCAACCTAACCGTAACTCTAACCCTAAAACTAAAACTTCACCTTCACCCTCACCCTCACACTCAACCTCAGCCTTATCCTAACCCTAACTCTAATACTAACCCTAAACCTAACCCTAACCCTTTCTCTAACCCTAAACCTAGCCCTCACTCTCACTCATACCCTCAACCTCAGCTAACTGTAACCCTAACCCTAATCCTAAACCTAACCCTCACACTCACATTCACGCTAACCCTAACCCAAACACTCACCCTCGCCCTAAGGCTAACCCTAACCCTCACCTCACCCACACCCTAAACCTTAACCTCACCCTAACCCTAACCCTAACCCTAAAATTACCCCTCAGGCTAACCCTAACCCTCATGCTCAACCCAACCCTGTGCTAACACAAATGCTCATTCTCAACCTAAGCCTCAGCATAAACCTTACCCTCACAATAACCTATCCCTCACCCTCTCCCTAACCCTCACCCAACCCCTTCTCACCCTAAGCCAAACCCTAATCCTAACCCTAAACTTCACCCTAATCCTCACCCTAACCCTCACCCTAACCCTAACCCTAACCCTCAACCTAACCCTCACCCTAAGCCTAAACCTAACCCTAACACTCACCCTCAACCTAAATGTCAATAAAACCCTTACCCTCACCCTAATCCTAACCGTAACCCTAACCCTAACCCTTACCGTAACCCTAACCCTCACCCGAACCCTCACTCTCACCTTCACCGTCACACTAAACATCACCGTAACCCTAACCCTCAGCCTAAACCTAACCCTAACCCTCACCCTAACCATAACCCTCAAATTAAACCTCACCCCACCCTAATCCTCACCCTAAACCTAACCTTAACCTTTCCTAAACAAAAACATCACCCTCACCCTAAACCTAACCCTAACCTTAAACTTCACACTCACACTCACCCTCACCCTCAGCCTCACCCTAACACTAAACCTAATCCTAACCCTAAACCTGACCCTTACCCTCACTCTAACCCTAACACTAACCTGCACCCTAACCCCAAACCTAACAATCATCCTAACGCTAACCCCAATGCTAACCCTAACGCTCACCCTTAACCTAACCCTGACCCTAACCCTTACACTTAACCTAAGCCTCACTCTCACCCTAACCCTAACCCTTACCCTCACCATTACCCTATCCCTCCCCATCAAACTAACCCTCACCCTAATCCTTACGCTCAACCTAACCCTCACCCAACCCTAACAAGAACCCTAACCCCCACCCTAACCCTCACCCTAACCCTAACGCTAACCCTAACCCTCAGTCTCAACCTAACACTCACCCTAAACGTTATCCTCACACTAACCCAAACCCTAATCGTAACCCTCACAGTAAGCCTAACCCTCATCCTAACCCTAAACCTAACTCTCACCCTAACCTTCACCCTAACCCTAAACCTAACCCTAACCCTCAACCTAACCCTAACCCTCACCCTCACCATAATCCTCACCCTAAACCTAACCCTAACCCTAACCCTCACCGTCATGCTGCCACTCACCCTCACCCTCACACTAAACCTCACGCTCAATCTCACCCTCACCCTAACCCTCACTGTCTCCCTAAACACCACCCTAACCCTAACCCTCACACTAACCCTAAACATAACCTAACCTTAAACTTAACCCTAACCCTTCCCCTAACCCTAACCCTAAGCTTAACCCTCACCCTAACCCTAACGCTAACCCTAAGCCTCACCCTAACCCTTACCCTAACCCTAACCCTTACCATAACCCTAACCCTAATCCTAACCCTCACCCTAAACCTTATTCTAACCTAAACCCTCACCCTAATCCTCACCCTAACCCTTATCCTCACACTAACCCTAACCTTAATCCTCAGCATCACCCTCACCCTAAACCTAAACCTAAAACTAACGCTCAACCTAAACCTAACCCTTACCCTAACCCTAAAACTAACATTCACACTAACCCTCACCCTAACCCTAACACTAACCCTCACCCTCACCCTCACCCTCACCCTAACCCAAAACCTAACCCTAACTCTCACCCTAAACCTAACCCGAATCCTAACCCTAACCCTCACCAACACCATCACCCTCACCCTAACCATCAACCTCAAACTCACCTTCACCCTAACCCTCAAACTAACACTAACCTTCACCCTAAACCTAACCCTAACCCTAACCCTAACCCTAACCCTAAACCTACACCTCATCCTAAGCCTCACCCTAAACCTAACCCTCACCCTAACCTTAATCCTAACTCTCACCGTCACCCTAATCCTCACCCTAAACTTAACCCTAGCCGACACCCGAACCCTGAACCTCAGCTGAACCCTCACGCTCACCCTGAACCTAAACCTCAACCTAAACCTCAGCCTCATGCTAACCCTCACCCTAACCATAACCCTCAAGCTAAACCTCACCCTCACCCTAATCCTCACCCTAACCCTAACCCTAACCCTTACCTAACCAAAACCCTCAACCTCACTCTCACACTCATCCTAACCCTATCCTCATCGTAGACCTCACCCTAAACCTAAACCTCACCCTAAAACTAACCCTAACCTTCATCCTAAACCTAACCCTAAGCCTCACCCTAACCCTAATCCTAACCCTAACCCTAACCTTCACCCTAAATCTATCCCTTACACTAACCCTAACCCTAACCCTAAACCTCACCCTAACCCTAACCCTAACCCTAACCCTCACTCTCACCCTAACGTTAAACCTAAACCTAACCCTCACCATAACCCTAAGCCTTACCCTTGCCCTAACCGTCACCCTAATCCTAACATTCACCCTAACCCTAACCCTACCCCTTACACTAACCCTCAACCTAACCCTCACCCTATCCCTGACCCTAACACTCACCCTCACCCTAACCCAAACCCAAACCCTATAAGCCTCACCTTAACCCTCACCCCAACTCTAACCCTAAACCTAACCCTTACCCTCACCCTAACTCTCACCCTAACCCTTAACCCAATTCTAACTCTAAACCTAACCATTAACCTAAACCTCACACTAAACCTAACCCTCACCGTAAACCTAACCCCACCCCTTACCCTAAACCTCATCCTATCCCTAAATCTAAACCTAACCCTCACCCAAATACTAACCCTCACCCTCACCCTCATCCTCAACCTAACCCTAACCCTAACCATAATCCTAACCCTAACCATCACCCTAACCCTAACCCTAACCCTAACCCTCAACCTCACACTCACCCACACCCTAACACTAACCCTAACGCTAACATTCACCCGAACCCTAACCCTCACCCTCACCCTAACACACACTTTAACCCTAACCCTAACCCTAATCCTCACCCTCACCCTAAACATCACCCTAACACTTACCCTCACCCCAACCCTAAGCCTAACCCTTACCCTAACCCTCACACTAATCCTAACACTCACCCAACCCCTAACTGAACCCTCACGCTAATACTCATCCTATCCCTAACCCTAATATTAACGCTCACCCTAACCCTAAACCTAACCCTAACCCTAAACCTAACCCTAAAAATTATGTAAGAGAAAACCTCACCCTCAACCTAACCCACACCCTAACCCTCACCCTCAGCCTAGCCCTCACCCTAACCCTCACTCTATCCCTAACCCAACCCTATCCCTCACTCTCACCCTAACCCTCACACTCACACTCACCCTAACCCTAACCCTAATAGTCACCCGAACCCTCACCCTAACTCTAATGCTAATCATAAACCTCAACCTCACCCTAAACCTTATTCTAACCCTATCTATCACCCTCACCCTAACCCTCACCTTAACACTTACCCTCACCCTAAATCTAACCCTAACTCTAACTTTACACCTCACACTAACCCTAACCCTAACCCTCACCCTTTCCCTAACCCTAATATTAAACCTAACCCTCACCATCACCCTAACCCAATCCCTAACACTAAACCTAACCCTAACCCTCACCCTAACACTAATGCTAATCCTAACCATCACCCTCACCCTAAGCCTCACCCTAACCCTTATACTCACCTTAACCCTAACCCTAATCCTGACCCTAAACCTCACAAAAAAACCTATCACTCAGCCTACCCCTAACCCTAACATTCACCCTAACCCTAACCATAACCCTCACCCTAACCCTCACCGTAAACTTTTCCCTAACCCTAAACCTCATCCTATCCCTAACCCTAACTATAACCGTCACCCTAACCCTCACCCTAACCCTTACCCTCAGGTTAACCCTAAAACTAAACCTAAACCTAAACCTCACACTAAACCTATCCCTCACCTTCCCCCTAACCCTAACATTCACCCTAACCCTAAGCCTAACCCTCACCCTAGCCCTCACTGTAAATTTTACCCTAACCCTAATCCTATCCCTAACCCCAATTCTCACCCTAACCCTAACGCTAACCCTCACCTTCACCCTAGCGCTCGCTCTAACCCTCAATCATACCCTAAGCCTCACCGTAACCCTAAACCCTACCCTAATACTTACCCTCACCCTCACCCTAACCCACACCCTATCCCTAACACTAACCAAAACCCTCACCCTAACCTCACCCTAACCCTAACCCTAACACTAATCCTCACCCTCACACTAAACCTCATCTTAACCCTAACACTAACCCGCACCCTCACCCTAAACCTCACCATAACTCATACCCTCAAACTAACCCTCACCCTATCACTCACCCTAACCCTCACCCTCAACCTTACCCTAACCCTAACCCTTACCCTTACCGTAACACTTACCCTAACAGTAACCCTCAACCTTACCCTAAAACTTACCCTAGACCTAACTCTAACACTAACCAAAACCCTCACACTAACCCTCACCATAACTCTAACCCTCACCCTACCCCTAACCCTAACCCTAACACTCAACCTCACCCTAACCCTCACCTTAACACTTACCCTCACCCTAAACCTAACCGTAACCTTCACCCTATCCCACACCCTAACATTCACCCTAACCCTCACCCTCACTCTAAACCTTACCCTCACCCTAGCCCTAACCCTAACCCTCACCGAAACCCTCACCTTAAACTTAACCCTAAACCTAACCCTAACATTCACCCTAACTCTCCCCATAACCCTAAACCTAACCCTAATCCTCACCCTCACCCTAAACCTAACCCTAAACCTTACCCTCACTCTAACCATAACCCTAACCCACACAGTAATCCTAACTCTTACCCTAACCCTAACCCTATCCCTTCCTGTAACCCTCACCTAACACTAACCCTAAACCTAAACCTCACCCTAACCCTATCACTACCCCTCATGCTCACCCTAACCTTCAACCTCACACTAACCCTCAGCCTAACCCTAACCCTCACCCAAACCCTAACCCTCACGAAAACCCGAACTCTCACCCTCACCCTAAACATCCCACTAACCCTAACCCTCACCATAACCCTAAACTTAACACTCAGTCTAAACCTAATGGTCACCTTAACCCAAAACCTCAAACTAACCCTAACACTAACCATTACCCTAACCCTAACCCTCACCCTCAGCCTCACCCTCACCCTAAACCTAACCCTCACCCTCACCATCACCCTATACATAACACTAACCATCACCCTCACCCTAATCCTTAACCTCACCCTAACCCTCACCCTAATCCTAACATTAACCCTAACTCTACCGCTTACCCTAACCCTCATCCTAACCCTAACCCTAACCCTCACCCTAACACTAACCCTAACCCTACCGCTAACCCTCAAAAACACCCTAACCCTGACCCTAACCCTAATGGAAACCTGAACCCTAAACCTCACCCTAACCCTAACCCTATCCCTAAACCTCACACTAACCCTAACCATCACTCTAACCCTAAACTTCATCCTATCCCTGAATCTCACCCTAATCCTCACCCTAACCCTAATCTTAACCCTTACCTAACCGGAACACTCACCCTCACCCTCACCCTCACCCTAACCCTCAACCTCACATTAGACCTCACCATAAACCTTACACCTTAAACCTTAAACTTAACAATAACCTCACACTAACCCTCACCGTCAACCTAAACCTAACCCTAAGCTTTAGCCTCACCCTAACCCTAATCCTAACTCTAACCCTCACACTATCCGTAACCCTCATCCTAACACTAACCCTCACCCTCACCCTAAAGCTCACCCTAATCCTTACCCTCACCCTAACCTAACCCTAACTCTAACCCTCAAACTAACCTTAACCCTCATCCTAACCCTCACTCCAACACTTACCCACAACCTAACCCTAACCCTAACCCTAACCCTAAACCTAACCCTAACACTAAACCTAACCCTAACCCTAATATTAACCCTAACCCTCACCCTATCCCACAACCTAATCCTAACCCTAACCCTAACCCTAACACTCACCCTAAAGCTCACCCTTACCCTCACCCTCAACCTCAACCTAACCCTCACCTTAACCCTTATCCTCACCATCACCCTCAGCCTAAAAAAAAACCATAACCCTAAACCTCACCCTCACCCTCACCCTAACCCTAACCCTAACCCTCATCCTAACCCTAACCCTAACCCTCACCCTCACCCTCAGCCTAACCCTAACCCTAACCCTAAAGCTAAACCTAACCCTCACCCTCACTCTAACCCTAACCATACTCCTCACGCTAACCCTCATCCTAATCCTAACCCAAACCCTAACCCTAACCCTCAACCTCACCCTCAACCAACCCCTACCCCTACCCCTAATGCTAACCCACATCCTATCCCTAACCTCCAACCTAACTCTAACCCTAACCCTAACGCTAACCCTCACCCTAACCCTAACCTCCAACCTAACCCTAACCCTCACCCTAAACCTAACGATAACCCTCACCCTACCCCTAACACTCACCCCAACCCTTACCTTCACCCTGACACTAACCCTCATCCTAACCATAACCCTCACGCTCACAGTCACCCTCAGCATAACTCTAAACCTAAGCCTAACCCTATCGCTAACCCTCACACTCACCCTCACACTAAACCTAACCCTAAGTCTCACCCTCATCATCAACCTCGCCCTAACCCTAACTCAAACACTCAACTGAACACTCACCCTCACTCTTACACTCACCCTAACCCTCACCCACACCCTAAACATCACCCAACCCGAATGCTCACCCTAACCCTCACCCTAGCCCTAACCCTCATTCTAACCCTAAACCTCACCCTAAACCTAAGCCTCAACCTACCCCGTACCCTCACCCTAACACTAAGCCTAAACCTAATATGAACCCTCACAATAACCCTAAACCTCACCTTAACCCTAAGCCTCACACTAACCCTAACCCTCACCCTAACCCTAACCCTAACCCAACACCTCACCCTACCACTCACCCTAACACTCACCCTCATCCTCAACCTAACCCTCACCCTAACCCTAAGCCTAACCCACCCTAACCTTTAACCTTACCCTCACCCTAACCCTCACAGTAACCCTAAACCTCAACCTAACCCTAACCCTAACAGTCACCCTCACCCTGACGACCACCCTCAGCCTAAATGTAAACCTAACCCTACTCCTAACATTAACCTTCACCTTCACCCTCACATTAACCCTAAGCCTAACACTCACACTCACCCTCACACTCACCCTAAGCCTCACTGTCACCCTCACGCTCACCCTCATGCTAACCCTAACCATAAACATAAACCTAAACCTCACCCTAACCCTCACCCTAACCGTAACTCTAACACTCAACCTCACCCTAACCTCTAACCTTACCCTCACCCTAACCCTCACACTAAACCTAACCCTCAACCTAACCCTAAGCCTCACCCTAACCCTAACCCTCACCCTCACCCTAGCCCTCACCCTAACCCTAATCCTAACCATAACCCTCACCCTAAACCTAACCCTCAACCTAACCCTAACACTAACCCGAATCTAACCCTCACCCTAACCCAACCCTAACCCTCACCCTAAACCTATCCCTGACCCTAACCTAACCCTAACACTCACCCTAACCCTCACACTAACCCTAATGCTAACACTAACACTCACCCTCACACTAACCCTCAACCTAACCCTTAAACTCTCCCTAACTCTAACCCTAACACTACCCCTAAACCTCATCCTAAACCTCACCCTAACCCTAACCCTCCCCCCAACACTTACCCTCAGCCTAACTCATATCCTAACCCTGACCCTAATGCTAAACCTCACCTAACCCGCAACCTCACCTTAACCATAACACTCACAATAACCCTCACCCTAACACTAACCCTCACACTAACCCTCACCCTCACCCTCACCTTAACCCTAACCATAACCCTAACCCTAAACCTCACCCTAACCCTCACCCAAACCCTAAACCTAACCCTGACCCTCTCCCTAACCTTTAGCCTTACCCTCACCCTAACCCTCACACTAACCCTAACCCTCACGCTAACCCTAACTCTAACCGTCACTCTCACCGTCACGCTCACCCTCAGCCTAACTTTAAACCTAACGCGATTCCTAACACTAACCCTCAACTTCACCCTCACACTAACCCTAACCCTAACCCTTAGCCTAACCCTCACACTCACCCTCACCCAAAACCTAAGCCTCACTGTCACCCTCATGCTAACCCTCACCCAAACCCTAACCCTAATCCTCACGCTAAACCTATCTCTCACCCTAACCATAAACCTCACAATCACCCTCACCCTCACCTCACCCTAACCCTAAACCTAACCCTAACCCTCACCCTAAACCTCACCCTAACCCTAATGCTAACTCCAACCCTCACACTCACCCTTAACCTCATGCTAACTCTTACTCTCACCCGAAATCTAACCCTAACAATAACCCTCACCCTGACCCTAACCCTCACCCTAACCCTAACTCTAACCATAACCTGCACCCTAACCCTCACTAAAAACCTAAACCTAACCCTAACGTTCATCCTAAACCTCACCGTAAACCAACCCTATCCCTAACCCTAACGCTAAACCTAACGCTCATCCTAACCTTAACTGTACCCCTCAAACTAATTCTCATCCTAAACTGAACACTTACCCAAACCCTCACCCTAACCCTAACTCTAACACTCAACCTAACCCTAATCCTCACCCACACCCTCAGACTCATCCTCAGCCTAAACATAACCCTAACCCTACTCCTAACCCTAATCCTCACCCTCATCCTAAATCTAACCCTAACCTTCATTCTCACCCTCACCCCCACCCTCACCATAACCCTAACACGAACCATAACCCGAACCCTCACCCTAACACTCATCCTCACCCTTTCCCTAACCCTCAACCTAACCCTAACCGTAACCCTTACCGTAACCCTAAACCTCACCCTCACTCTAACCCTATCCCTAACCCTAACCCTCACACTCACCATAACCCTCACAGTAAACCTTACCCTCACCCTACCCCTCATCCCAACCCTCAACCTATCGCTAACCCTAACCCTCAACCTAACCCTTACACTCACTCTAACACTAAGCCTAAACCCAACACTAACTCTCACACTAACCCTCACCCTAAATATCACCCTATCATTAACCCTAACCCTAACCCTCACCCTAACCCTAACCCTCACCCTCACCCTCAGCCTAACCCTCAGCCTAAAGCCTAACCCTAACCCAAACCCTCAGTGTCACCCTCAACCTAACCCTAACCCTAAGCCTCACCCTCACACTCAACCTCACTCTAAACCTAACGCAAACCCTCAAATCAACCCTTGCCCTCACCATAAACATCACCATAACCCTAACACTAACCCTAATCCACACGATAACCCTACCCTCACCCTAAAGCTAAACCTCACCCTCACCCTAACCCTAACCCTCACCCTAACTCTAACCCTCACCCTCATCTAACCCTCACCCTGACTCAAACCCTAAGCCTCGCCCTAACCCTCAACCACAACCTCACCCTAAAACTAACCCTAATGCTCTCACTCAACATAACCCTAAACCTGACAATCACCCTCACCCTCAGCTTAAACCTAAGCCTAACAATAAAACTAACCCTAACTCCCACACTCACCCTCACCCTAAACCTAATCCTAACCCTTAACTTAACCCTCTCACTCACCCTCAACCTCAACCTAACCCTAACCCAAACCCTCAACCGAAGCCTCACCCTCACCCTAACTCTAACCCTCACCCTCAACCTAAACATCACCCTAAACCTAACACTCACCCGAACCCTTAGCCTAACCCTCACCCTAACCCTAACCCTCACCCTGACCCTCACACTCAGGCTCACTTTAAACCTAATCCTAACCCAAACCCTCACCCTTACCCTCAACCTAACCCTACCCCTAATGCT
The DNA here is from genome assembly GCF_024711535.1 of Dipodomys merriami. NCBI lineage: Eukaryota > Metazoa > Chordata > Mammalia > Rodentia > Heteromyidae > Dipodomys > Dipodomys merriami. The sequence goes on from NW_027206346.1 coordinate 4,397,984, forward strand.
AACCCTCACTCTAACACTAACCTCCAACCTAACCCAAACCCTAAACCTAATGCTAAAACTCACCCAAACCCTAACACTCACCCCAACCCTTACCCGCACCCTAAGCCTAACACTAATGCTCACTGTAACCCTTACCCTGAAGCTCACAGTCAGACTCAGCCTAACCCTAAACCTAAGCCTAACCCTAACCCTAAACCTCACACTCACCCTGACCCTAAACCTAACCCTAAGTCTCAACCAAACCTTAACCCTAACCTAAACCCTCAACTGAATCCTCACCCTCACCCTCACCCTAAACATCACCCTCACCCTAAACATCACCCTAACCCTAACCCTGAACCTTACCCTCACACTATCCCTAACCCTCATACTAACCCTAAACCTCACCCTAAACCTAACACTCAACCTAACACTTACCCTCACCCTAACACTAAGCCTAAACCTAACATGAACCCTCACAGTAACCCTAAGGGCCACCCTAACCTTAACCCTCACACTATCCCTATCCCTCACCCTAACTCTAACCCTAACTCTCACCATAACCCTAACCATCACCCTCAACCTCAACCTCAGCCTAACACTGAGCCTAAAGCTTAACCCTAACCCTAACCCTCACAGTCACCCTCACCCTAACTCTAACCCTAAGCCTCATCCTCACCCTCAACCTCACCCTAAACCTAACGCAAATCCTAAAACCAACCCTCAACCTCACCCTAAACATCACCCTAACCCTAACCCTCACCCTAATCCGCATTCAAACCCTAACGCTCACCCTAACGCTAACACTCACCCACACCCTAACCCTAACCCACACCCTAACCCTAACCCTCAACCTCATCTAACCCTCACCCTAACCCAAACCCTAACCCTCACCCTAACTCTCATTCTCAACCTCACACAAAACCTAACCCTAATGCTCACACTCAACATAACCCTAACCCTCACACTCACCCTCACCCTCAGCTTAAACCTAAGCCTACCAATAACCCTAAACCTAACGCTCACACTCACCCTCACCTTAAACCTAACCCAAACACTAATCCTAACCCTCTCACTCACCCTAACCCTAACCCAAACCCTCAACCTAAACATCACCTAAAACTAACCCTCACCCTAAACCTTAGCCTAACCCTCACCCTAACCCTAAACCTCACCCTCACCCACAGGCTCATCCTAAACCTAAACCTCACCCTCCCCCTCAACCTAACCCTACCCCTAATGCTAACTCTCACCCTAAACCTAACCTCCAAACTAAACCTAACCCTAACCTTAACGCTAACCCTCACCCTAACCCTAAGCCTTACCCTAACCCTAACCATCATGCTCACAGTCACCCTCAGCCTAACCCTAAACCTAAGCCTAACACTATCCCTAATCCTCACACTCACTGTCACGCTAAACCTAACCCAAAGTCTCACCCTCACCCTCAACCTCACCCTAACCCTAACCAAAACCCTCAAGTGAACCCTCACCCTCACCCTAACACTCACCCTCACCCTAAACATCACCCTAACCCTAACCCCCACCCTTAACCTCAATCTAGCCCTAACCCTCATACTAACCCTAAACCTCACCCTAAACCTAATCCTCAACCTAAAACTTACCCTCACCCTAACACTGAGCCTAAACCTAACATGAACCCTCAATGTAACCCTAAACCTCACCCTAACCCTAACCCTCACACTAACCCTATCCCTCACCCTAACCCTAACCCTACCCCTCACCCTACCCCTCACCCTAACCCTAAACCCAACCCTAACCCTAACCCTCACTGTCACCCTAACACTCACCCAAACCTAACCCTCACCCAAACCCTAAACCTCATACTTTCCCAAATCCTCACCCTCACCCTAACACTCACCCTCATCCTCACAATAACCCTCACCCTAAACCTAACCCTATCAGTCACCTAACTCTAAACCTAACACTACTCCTAACCCTATACCTCACCCAAACCCTCAGCTTAACCCTAAACCTAACCCTCACCTTCACCCTAACCCTAACCCTCACCGACACCCTAGCATTCACCCTAAACCTAATCCTAACCCTATACCTCACCCTAAACCTAACCCTAAACCTAATGCTAACTCTAACCCTCACACTCTCCCTAACCCTCACCCTGACCCTAACCCTCACCCTAAACTTTAACCCTAACCCTAACCTTTACCCTAACCCTCATCCTAACCCTCTCTCTAAACCTAATCCTAACACTAACAATAACCCTCATCCTACCACTAGCCCTAACCCTAACCCTAAACCTCAACCTCACACTTATCCTCACCCTAAACCTAACCCTCACCCTAACCCTAACCCTCATCCTAACCCTCTTCATAACCGTCTCCCGAACCCTAAACCTAACCCTATCCCAAACCCTAACAGTAAACCTAAACCTCACCCTCACCCTAACACTAACCTTAACCCTAACCCTGACACTCACACTAACCCTCACCCTAAACCTTATCCTCACCCTAACCCTCATCCTAACCATCACCCTATCCCTAACCCTAACCCTCAAACTAACCCTAAACCTCACCCTAACCCTAACCCTACCCATCATCCTAAGTCTCACCTAACCCTTAATCTAAACCTGACCCTAACTCTAACCATAACATTAACCCTCAACCGCACCCTACCACTCACTTTCACCCTAACCCTTACATTAAACCTAACCCTAGCACACACCTTAACTCTCAGTCTTACCCTCACCCTCAACTTCAGCCTAAACCTAAGCATAAGCCTAACCCTAACCCTAACCCTCACACTCACACTCAGCCTAACCCGAACTCTAATTCTAACCCTAACCCTAATTCTAACCCTAACCCTCACCTTACACCTCACACTAACCCTAAACCTAAACCTCACACTCACCTTAACCCTAACCCTCACACTCTCCCTCACCCTCAGTTTAACCTAAGCCTAACATTAACCCTAACCCTAACCCTCACACTCACCCTCACCCTAAACCTAACCCTAACACTCAACCTAACACTCAAACTCACCCTAACCCTAATCCAAACGCTCAACCAAACCCTCACCCTCACCCTTACCCTCACCCTCACCTTAAACATCACCCTAAACCTAAGCCTCACCCCAACCATTAGCCTAACCCTGACCCTAACCCTCACCCTCACCCTCACCCAGAGGCTCACTCTAACCCTAATCCTAACCCTAAACTTCACACTCACCCTTATCCTCATCTTCTCCCTAACCCTTACCCTAACAATAACCCTAACCTTAAACTTAAACCTAACCCTCACCCTAACCCTAACCCTCACGGCTAGCCCTGCCCCTCACCCTCAACCTCAACTTAACCCTAACCCTACCCCTAACCCTCACACTTACCCTCACCTTAACACTAAACCTAAAACTAAACCTCAGCCTAACAGTAACACTAACCCTCACCCTCACCCTAACCCTCACCCTTACTTTATCCTCACCCTAAACATAACCCTCACATTAACCTTAATGCTCACCCTAACCCTAACCCTCACCCTAAACCTAAAACACGCTAACCCTAACCCTAACCCTCATCCTCACCCCAACCCTACTGCTAACTCTAACACTCACCCTAACCTTCACACTATCACTTACCCACACCATAAACCTAAACCTAACCCTCACCCTCACCCTAAACCTCACCCTTACCCTAACCCTAACCCAAACACGAAACCCTTAACCTAAACCTAAACTGAACCCTAACCCTCACCAGAAACCTTAACCCTAACCCTAAACCTAACCCTCAAGCTAACAGTCACCCTAACCCTAACCCTATCACTAACCCTAATCCTCACCCTAACCCTCAACCTAAACCTTATTATCCTCACCGTCACCCTAACCCTAAACCTAATGCTAAACCTCACAATAAATCTAACCTCACCCTAAACCTAACCTTAGCCCTCACCCTAACCCTCATCCTAATCCTTAACCTAACCCAAAACCTCTCACTAACCCTAATCCTAAACCTAACCCTCACCCTCATCATAACTCTAACCCTAAACCTAACCCTAACTCTCAACCTCACCCTCACCCTCAGCCTTACCCTAACCCTCACACTAAAACTAACCCTCATGATAACTCTCAACCTAATCTTCACACTAACCATAACCCTAACCCTTAAACTAAAACTAACGCTAAACCTCACCAAAACTCTCAATAACCCTAAACCTAGACCTCACCCTAACCCTTACCCTTACCCTAACGCTAACCCTAACCCTCACCCTAACCCTAAACCTCACCCTAAATCTAACCCTCACCCTAAACCTTACCCTGACCCTATCACTGAGCCTAACCCTATCACCAACCCTCACACTAACCCTAACGCTCAGCCTAAACCTAACCCTCAACCTAAACCTAACCCTAACCCTAATCCTCACCCTCACTTATCCCTCACACTAACTCTTTTCCTAACCCTAAACCTAACCCTCACCCTAACCCTAACCCTCTCCCTTTCTGTAACCCTCACCTTCACCAAAAACCTCACCCTTACCCTTACCTTTCCCTCACGCTTACCCTCACACTAACCCAAAACCTCACCCTAACCTAACCAAAACACTCACACTAAACCTCACACTAACCCTAAAGCTAACCCTAACATTCACCCTCACACTAAAACTCACCCTAAACCTTAACCTCACCCTAACCCTAACCCTAACCCTAACCCTCAATCTCACCCTAAACCCCACCCTAAGCCTAACTCTCAACCTAACCCTTACCCACACCCTAACCCTCACCCTAACCCTAACCCTAAGCTAACCCTTAACCTCACCCTAACCCACAGTATCACCCTAACCCTAATCCAAACCCTAACCCTCAACCTATCCCTCACCCTAACCCTAACCCTAACCCTAACCCTAACCTTCACACTAACCCTAACCCTCACCCTAACTTTATCCCTACCCCTCACCCTAACTCTAACCCTCACCCTCACCCTAAACCTAACCCTAACACTAACCCACACCCTCACCCTCACCTTGACCCTAAACCTAACCCTAACAATAACCCTAACCCTAAAACTAACCCTCACCCTAAACCTAACCCTCAAGCTAAACCTCATCCTCACCCTCACCCTCACCTTAACCCTAAGCCTAACACTAACCCTCACCCTCACCCTCACATTAACACTAAAGCTAAGCCTAACAGTAACCCTAACCCTCACCCTCACCCTAACCGTCACCCTTACTTTATCCTCACCCTAACCCTAACCATCACATTAACCCTAATGATCACCCTAACCTTAACAGTACCCCTCACCCGAACCCTCACCTTAACTCTAACCCTAAACCTAACTCTAACGCTTAACCTAACCCTAACTCTCAACCCTACCCTAACTCTCACCATCACCTGAACCCTCACCCTAACCCTCACTCACCCACACCCTAACCAGAAAGCTCACTCTCACCCTCACCCTCACCCTCACCTAATCCTCACCCTAACCCTAATGATTATCTAACAAAGACCCTCACCCTCACCCTCACCTTCACATTAACCCTCACCCTCACCCTAGCCCTCACCCTAAACGTAACCCTAACCGTAAACCTGACCGCACCCACACCCTCATGCTCAGACTTACCCTAACCCTACCCCTAATCCTAACCCTAACGATCAACCTCATCATAACCCTCACCATAACCCTTAACCTCACACTCACCCTAACCCTAACTGTAACCCTCTCACTAAACCTAACCCTAACCCTAAACCTAAACCTACCCCTCACCCCAAACCTCAACCTAAACCTAACCCTAACCCTCACCCTAAGGCTAACCCTAACCCTCAACCTAATCCTATCCCTCATCCTAAACTTCACCTTCATACCAACCTCAAAGTAACCCTAACCCTAAGCCTCACCCTAACCCTAAACCTCACCCTAACCCTAATACGCACCCTAGCCCTCACCCTAACCCTTACCCTAACCCTCCCCCTCACCCTAACCCTAACCCTAACCCTCACCCTCACCCTAACCCTAAACCTAAACCTAACCCTCAGCCTAACCCTCATCCGAATACTAACCCTAAACCTAACCCTCACCTTTACTTTAACCCTCACCCTAACCCTTAACCTCATCCTCACCCTAAACCTCACACTAAACCTAACCCTCAACCTAACACTAACCCTAACCCTCACCGTCACCCTCACCCTCATGCTAACCCTAACCCTAACCCTCACCCTAACCCTAAAACTCACCCTAAACCTAACCCTAACCCTCGCCCTCACCCTCACCCAAAACCTAGTAATAACTCTAACACTCACCCTAAACCTCATGATATCACTTAAACACACCATAAACCTAAACCTAACCCTAACCCTCACCCTCACCTTGATCCTCACCCTAACCCTAACCCTAACCTAAACACGAAACCCTTAACCTACCCCTAAACTGAACCCTAACCCTCAAACGAAACCTTAACCCTAACCCTAAACCTAACCCTCAAGCTAACAGTCACCCTATCCCTAACCCTATTCCTAACCCTAACCCTCACCCTAACCCTCAGCCTAAACCTTATCCTCACCCTCACCTTAACCTAAACTTAACCCTAAACCTAAACTTACCCCTCACCCTAAAACTCATCCTAACCGTAAACCTAACCCAAAGCCTCTCCCTAACCCTAATCCTAACCCTAACCCTCACCCTCATCATAACTGTAACACTAACACTAACCCTAACCCTATCTCTCACCCTTACCCTCACCCTCAACCTAACCCTAACCCTCACACTAACCCTAACCCTCACGCTAACCCTCAACCTAATCCTCAAACTAACCCTAACCCTAACCCTTACACTATCCCTAACCCTAAACCTCACCAAAACCCTGAATAACCCTAAAACTAGCCCTAAACCTAACCCTTACACTTACCCTAACCCTAACCCTAACCCTCACCCTAAACCTAACGCACACCCTAAACCTAACCCTCACCGTAATCCTTAACCTCACCCTAACACTAAGCCTAACCCTAATACCAACCCTCACACTAACCCTAACCCTCAGTCTAAATGTCACCCTTAAAATAAACCTAACCCTAATCCTAATCCTCACCCTCACCTTACCCCTCACACTAACCCTTTTCCTAACCCTAACCCTAATCCTCAACCTAACCCTAAACATCTCCCTTTCCGTAACCCTCACCAAAAACCTCACCCTTACCCTGACCTTACCCTGATCTTAACCCTCACACTAACCCAAAACCTCCCCTAACTAACCAAAACACTCACACTAAAACTCACCCTAACCCTAATGCTAACCCTAACACTCACCCTCACCCTAAACCTCACCCTAAACCTTAACCTCACCCTAATCCTAACCCTAACCCTCAACCTCACCCTAAACCTCACACTAAGCCTAACCCTCAACCTAACCCTTACCCTCACACTAACCCTCACCATAACCCTAACCCTAAGCTAACCCTTAAACTCACCCTAACACTCACTCTCACCCTAACCCTAATCCAAACCTTAATCCTCAACCTAACCCTCACCCTAACCCTAACTTTCACACAAATCCTTACCCTAAACCTAAACTTAACCCTACCCCTCACCATAAATCTCATCCTAACCCTAAACCTAAACCTAACCCAAACCCTAAACATCACCCTAACCCTAACCCTCACCCTCACCCTCACCATCAACGTAACCATAAACCTAACCCTACACCAAAAAATAACCCTAATCCTAACCCTTATCCTAACCCTCACCTTCACCCACACCCTAAACCTAGCCCTCACCCTTAACCTAACCCTCACCCTCAACTTAACCCTAATGCTAACCCTAAAATTTATGCTCACCTTAACTCTAACCCTAACACTAAAACTAAGCGTTACACTAACCTTAATCCTCAGCCTAACCCTAACCCTCACCCTAACCCTATCCCTAACCCTAACCCTCACCCTCACCCTAGCCCTCACCCTAACCCTAATCCTAATCCTTAACCTCACCCTAAACCTAACCCTCACCCTGATTCCAAACCTCAATCTCACCGTCACCCTAACCCTAACCCCAAACCTAACACTCACCCTAAACCTCACCCTTAATGTAAACCTAAACCTAACCCTCACCCTAACCCACACCCTTACCATAATCCTTACACTCACCCTAACCCTCACACTTACCCTTACCCTCACACTCTACCTAACCCTCACCCTAACCCTAATTCTCACCCTAACCTTACCCTAACCCTCACAATAACCCTCACACTAATGATAATGCTAACCCTAACACTCACCCTGACCCTAACCCTCACTCTAACCCTTAACATCACCCTAAACCTAAACCTATCCCTAACCCTCAACCTAATCTTTACCCTCAACCTAACACTAAGCCTAACCCTAACACTAAACCTCACACTAAACCTAAACCTCACCCTAGCCCTCAGCCTAACCCTAATCCTAACCCTAACCCTAACCCGAAACCTAACCCTCAACCTAACCCTAACCCTCACCCTCACCTAACCCTCACCCTAAACCTAAACCTAACCCTCACCCTAACCTTCACCTTAACCCTAACCCTTACCTTAACTGTAACCATAACCCTAACCCTTACAATAAAACTAAGCCTAATCCTAAACATAATCCTTACCCTAACCCACACCCGCACCCTCAGCCTCACCCTAACCCTTACTCTAAACCTAAACCTCATACTCAACCTAACCCTAATTCAAACCCTAACCCTAACCCTAAACCTCACCCTAACCATAACCCTCACCCTCACCCTCACTGTAACCCTAACCCGAAACCTAACAATAACCCTAAAACTAAACCTAACCCTCACCCTAAACATGACCCTCAACCTAAACCTAACACTCACCCTAACACTTACCCTCAAGCTTACCCTAAACCTAACTCTAACACTAACCCTAACAGTAACCCTAACTCTCACCCTAACCCTAAACGTCACCCTACCCCTAACCCTAACCCTCACCCTAGCCCTCAGCATAACCCTTATCCTAACCCTCACACTAATAGTAACCCTCACCCTGAGGGGAACACTCACACTCAGCCTAACCCTCAACTTAACCCTTACCATCTCGCTCACCCTAACCCTCACCCTAACCCTAACCCTCATCCTAACACTCACCCTAACCCTAATCGTATCCATCAACCTAACACTAACCCTCACCCTCACCCTCACACTCAGCCTAACCCTAAGCCTAAGCCTGAGCCTAACCCTAAACCTCACCCTCACCCTAGCCCTCACCCTAAACCTAATCCTAACCCTAATCCTCATCCTAACCCTCATCCTAACCCAAACACTAACCATAACCCAAAACCTATTCCTCACCCCCAAACTAACCCTCAGCCTAACCCTACCCCTAACCCTCAACCTAACCCTAACCCTCACCCATACAGTAACCCTAACCCTAACCCTCACCCTAACCCTAAAACTAACCCAAACCCTAAACCTCACACTAAACCTAACCCTAAACTTGACCCTCAACCTCAGCCTCACCCTCACCACAAACTTAACCCAAACCAAAACACTAACAATAACCCAAAATTTAACACTATCCCTAAAAGTAATCCTCACCCCCACCCTCACCCTCAGCCTAACACTAAGCCTAACCTAGGCTTAACCCTAACCCTCACCGTAAACCTAACCCTAACCCTAACCCTAATCCTAAACCTAACCCTAATAATCAGCCACACCCTCACCCTAACCCAAACCCTAGCCCTAACCGTCACCCTAACCAAAAGTCTAAACCTAATGCTCACACTCACACTCACCCTAACCCTAATCCTAAACATAACCCTATCCTTAACCCTAACCCTCACACTAACACTCACCATAGCCCTCACCCTAACACTAATCCTAACCCTAAACCTCATCCTAACCCTCACTCTAAGCCTAAACCTAACCCTCACCCTAAACCTAACCCTAACACTAATCCTAACTCTAACCCTAAAGCTCACCCTCACCCTAACCCTAACCGTAACTCTAAACCAAACCCTAAACCTAAACCTCATCCTAACCCCAACCCTAAACCTCACCCTCACCCTAGCCCTAACCCTAACTCTAACCCAAAACCTAAACCTAAACCTCATCCTAACCCCAACCCTAAAGCTCACACTTACCTTCACCGAACTGTAACCCTAACCCTAACCCTAACAATAACCCTAACCCTAACACTCACCCTAACCCTAACACTAACCCTCACACTAACCCTAACCATCACCCTAACCCTAAACCTCACCCTAACACTAACCTTAACCCTCACCCTCTTCCTAGCCCTCACCCTAAGCCTAACCCTCATCCTCACCCTAAACCTCACACTAACCCTAACACTAATCCTCAATCTAACCCTGACCCTCACCCTAACACTTACCCTAACCCTCACCCTAACACTAACCCTCACCCTTACCGTAACCCTCACCCTTGGCCTAACACTCACCTTTACCCTTACCATCACCCCCACCCTAAACTTCACCCTGACCCTAAACCTCACCCTAAACCTCACGCTAAACATAATTCTACCGCTAAACCTCACCCTCACACTAATCCTAATTCTAACCATAACCCTAACACTTAAGCTCACCCTAACCCTAACCATCCCCCTCACCCTCACAGTAACCGAAACCCTAACCCTAACCCTAACAATAACCCTCACCCTAAACCTAACCCTGAACCTAAAACTTACCCTCACCCTAACACTAACCCTAACCCTAACACTAACCCTCACACTAACCCTAGCCCTCACACTAACCCTAAACCTCACTCTAACCCTAACCCTAACCCTAACCCTGACCCTCACCCTAACGCTAATTCTAACCCTCACCCTAACCCTAACCCTAATCCTCATCCTCACCCTAAACCTCACACTAACCATAACCCTAATCCTCAATCTAACCCTCACCCTAACCATAACCCAAAACCTTACCCAAACCCTCACCCTAACCCGAACCCTCACCCTTATCTTAACACTCACCCTCAGCCTAACCCTAATACTAATCCTCACCCTAAACCTCACACTAAGCCTAACATTAATCCTCAATATAAGCCTCACCCTAACCATAAACCGAATCTTTACCCTAAACCTCACCCTAACCCTAACCCTAACACTATCCCTAACTCTAACCCTAACCCTAACCCTAAACCTCATCCTAAACCTAACCCTAACCCTCACCCTCACCGAAAGTGTAACCATAACCCTAACAATAAACATATCCCTAACCCTCAGCCTAACCATAACCCTCACCGTAACCCAAAGCCTCACCATAACGCTGACCCTCACACTAACACTAACCCTAAACCTAACACTAACCCTCACACTAACCCTAACCCTAACCCTAACCCTAAACCTCAACCTAACCCTCACTCTCACCCTTACCCTAACAATAACACTAACCATAACCCTAACCATCAACCTAACCCCAATCCTAAACCTAACCCTCACCCTCAGCCTAACCCTAAGTCTCAGCGTAACCCTAAGTCTAAACCTAACCCTGACCCTATCCCTCACACTCACCCTCACCCAAACCCTAAACCTAAACCTAACTCTATCCCTAAACCTCAACCTAACCCTCACCCTCACCCTGACAGTAACACTAACCCTAACCCTAAACCTCACCTTAACCCTCCCCCTAACCCTAACTCTAACCCTAAACCTCACCCATACCCTAACCCTAATCCTAACCCTAACCCTAAACCTAACCCTAAACCTCACCCTACCCTAACCCTCACCCTCACCCTCAACCTAACCGTAATTCTAACCCTAACCCTAACAATAACACAAACCCTAACCCTAAACCTAACCATAACCCTCATCCTCAGCCTCACCTTCTCGGCAAACTTAACCCTAACCATAGCACTAACGACAAACCTAAAACTAAACCTAACCCTAATCCTCACCCCCACCCTCACCCTCAGCCTTACCCTAAGCCTAACCCTAACCCTACCCCTCACGGTAACCCTAACCCTAACCCTAACCCTAACCCTAACTCTAAACCTAACCCTATTCCTCAGCCTCACCCTCACCGTAACCCAAACTATAAACCTAATTCTCACCCTTTCCGTAAGCCTAAACCTAAACCTAACCCTCACCCTCACCCTCACCCTCACCCTAACCCTAATCCTTAACCTATCCCTATCACTAACCCTAAACCTCAACCTAACCCTCACCCTAGCCCACATCCTAACCCTAACCCTAACCCTCACCCTAACCCTAGCCCTCACCCTAACCCTAATTCTAACCCTCACCCTCACCCTAACACTAACCCTCATCCTCACCCTAAACCTCACACTAACCCTAAACTGAATCCTCAATCTAACCCAAACCCTAACCCTAACCCTAAACCTTAACCTAACCCTAAACTTAACCAAACCCTCACACTTATCTTAACCCTCACCCTCAGCCTAAATCTCACCTTTACCCTTACCATCATAATCACCCTAACCCTCACCCTAACACTAAATCTCATGTTAACCCTCACCCTAACCGTAAACCTACCCAGGACCATAACCCTAACCCTCACCCTCAAACTCACGCTCAGCCTAAACCTAAGCCTAAGCCGTAGCCTAACCCTCACCCTCACCCTAGCCCTCACCCTAACCCTAATCCGAACCATAAACCATATTCTATTCCTCACCGTAACCCAAACCCTAACCATCACCCTCACCCTAATCATCACCCAAACTCACCCTCAGCCTAACCCTAAGCCTAAGCCTAACCCTAACCCTAACCCTCACACTCACCCTCACCCTAAGCCTTATCCCAACCGTAACACTATCCCTAAACCTAACCCTCAACCTAACCCTCACCCTAACCTTAACCCTAACACTAACCCTAATCCTAACCCTTGAAATAACCCTACCCCTAAACCTAAATCTAAACCTAAACCTCACCCTAACCCTATTCTTAACCCTATCCATAACCCTAACACTTTCCCTAACTCTCAACCTAAACCTAACCCTAAAACTAACACTAACCCTAATCCTCAATCTAAACCTCCCGCTAACCCTAAGTCTAACACTAAACCACACCCTCACCCAAAACCTAACTCTGACCCACACCCAAACCCTAAACCTCACACTAACCGTAAACCTGACCTTCACCCTCACCCTCACCGCAACCCAAACCCTAAACCTAAACCTAACAGTAACCCTAACACTAATCCTAACCCTCACCCTAACCATAAACCTCACCCTAACCCAAACCATCACCCTAACACTTACACTCACCCTAAAACTAACCCTAACCCTAACACTAACCATCACACTAATCCTAACCCTAACTTAACCCTAAACCTCAACCTAACCATCACCCTCACTCTAATCCTAACACTGACCCTCACCCTAACCCTCACCCTAGCCCTCCCCCTAAACCTATATCTAATCCTAAAACTCACCCTCACACTAACATTAACCTTAACCCTAACCATAAACCCCAATCTAACCCTAATCCTAACACTCAACCTCACCCTCACCCTCACCTTAACTCTAACCCTAACCCTAACAATAACAATAACCCTAACCCTAACCCTAATCCTCAGCCATACCCTCACCCGAAAACTAACCCTAACTCTAATGCTCACCCTAACCTTAAGCCTAACCTAACCCTAACCCTCACACTCACCCTCACCCTAACCCTAATCCTAAACCTAACACTATCCCTAACCCTAACCCTCACCCTAAGCCTCACCCTAGCCTTTAGCCTAACCCTAATCGTAACCCTAAACCTCATGGTAACTCTCACCCTAACCCTAACCCTAACCGTCACCTTAACCCTAACCCTAACCCTCACCCTCATGCTCATCCTAAGCCTAAGCCTAAGCCTAAGCCTAACCCGAACCCTAACCCTCACCTTAACCCTAACCCTAACACTAACCCTAACATTATCCGTAAACCTCACTCTCACCCTAACCCTAACTTTAACCCTAACTCTAAACCAAAACCTCTTCCTAACCCTAACACTCACCCTCACCGTAACCGTAACCCTAAACCTAACCCTAAGAATAAGCCTAACCCTAATCCTCACCCTTAACATAACCCTCACCATAACACTAACCCTCACCCTAACACTTACCTTCACCCTAACACTAAACCTACACATAACACAAACACTCACACTAACCCTAACCAACACGCTAACCCTTAACCTCACCCAAATCCTAACCCTAACCCACATCCTAACCCTAACCCTCATCCTCACCATAAACCTCACACTAACCGAACACTAATCCTCAATCTTACCATCACTCTCATCCTAACCCTAACCCTAACCCTCACTCTAAACCTAACCCTCACCCTAAAACTCACCCCAACCCTAACTCTAACCCAAAGCCTCACACTCACCTTAAACCTAACCCTCACCCTAATCCTCACACTACCTTAACTCTACTCCTAAACCTCACCCTAACCCTAACCCTCATGCTCACCCTCTCCCTCAGCGAAACCCTAAGCCTAACCCTAACCCTAAACCTAAACCTGACCCTAACCCTAACCCTCATTCTCACCATCTCCCTCAGCGGAACCCTAAGCCTAACCAGAACCCTAACCCTAACCCTCACACTAACTCTAAACCTTACCCTACTCCTAATCCAAACCCTAAGCCTAAGCCTCACCCTCACCACAACACTCACCCTATCACTAACTCTAACACTAACCCTCACCCAAAACCTCACCCTAACCGTCGCCCTAACCCTAACTCTAACACTAAACCTCACCCTCACCCTAACCCTAACGCTAAACCTCACCCGAACCCTAACCCTCACCCTCACCCACAACCTCACCGCAACTCTAACACAAAAATAACAATAACACTAACCCTCGACCAAACCCTAACCCTAAAAAAAACCCTAACCCTAACCCTCATGCTCATCCTCTCCCTCCGCGAAACCCTAAGCCTAACCCTAACCCTAAACCTAGACCTCATCCTATACCTAACCCTAATAATAACCCTAACCCTAACCTTAAACATACCCCAACCCTACCCCTAACACTAACACTAAACCTAACCCTAACCCTAACCCTAACCATAACCCTCACCCTAACCCTAACATTACCCTAACACTAACCCTAATCCTCAACCTCACCCTAGCCCTCACCCTAACCCTAACCCTCATCCTCACTCTAAACCTCACACTAACCCTAACACTAATCCACAATCTAACCCTCACCCTCACCCTAACCCTAACCCTAACCCTAAACTTAAACCTCACCTTAACCCTAATCCTCTCCTTCACCCTCAACCTCACCCTAACGCTAACCCTAACCCTAACAATAACACTAACCCTAACACTAACCCTAACCCAAACCCGAACCATAACCCTCACCCTCCGCCTCACCCTCACTTCAAATTTAACCATAACCATAACACTAACAATAACCCTAACCCTAACCCTAACCCTCACCCTAACCCTAACGCTAACCCTAACCCTCAAACTAACCCTCACCCTAACCCTAATCCTAACTCTAACCTTAACCCTAACCCTAAACCTCAACCTAACCCTCACCCTAAACTATACCCTAACACTAACCCTAACCCTAACCCTAACCCTGGACCTAACCCTCCCACTAACCCTAAATATAACCCTGAAACTAACCCTCACTCTAACCCAAATCCTAACCCTAACCCTCAACCTAACCCTAATCATCAACCTCACCATAACTCTAACCCTCATCATAACCCTCAGCCAAACTCTAACCCTAACCCTAAACCTCACCCAAAATCTAACCCTAAACCTCACCCTCACCCTAGTCCTCACCCTAACCCTAATCCTAACCCTAATCCTCATCCTAACCCTCACCCTAACCCTAACCATAACCCTCACCCTAATCCTAAGCCTAACCCTAATCCTCAACCTAACCCTAACCCTCACGCACACCATAACCCTAACCCTAACATTCACCCTAACCATAAATTTAACCCGAACACTAACTATCACCCAAACCCTAACCCTAACCCTCACCCTCACCCTCATCCTCACCATCAGCCTAACCCTAAGCCTAAACCTAACCCTGACCCTCAAACTCACCCTAACCCTTACCCTAATATTAATCCTAACACTAAGCCTAAACCTCAACCTCACTCTAACCCTCAATGTAACCCTAACTCTAACACTAACCCTAACCCTAACACTCCTCCTCAGCCTCACCCTAACCCTAACCCTAATACTAAACCTCACACTAACCCTAACCCTAACCTCAACCTAACCCTAAGTCTAACCCTAACCCTAAAATTAAAAACCTCACTTTACCCCTAACCCTCACCCTCACCCTCACCCTCTCAGTAACCGTAACCCCAACCCTAAACCTAACAATAACCCTAACCCTAACCCTAATCCTAACCCTCACCCTGACCCTTAACTTAATCTTAACCCTAACCCTCACCCTAACCCTAACCCTCACCCTTACCGTAACACTAACCCTCATCCTAACCCTCACCCTAACCCTAAAACTCACCCTAACACTAACCCTAAAACACAACCTCACACTATCCCTCAACCTAGCCCTCACCCTAACCCTAATCCTCACCCTAATCCTCACCCTAAACCTCACCCTAACCCTCACCCTAACCCTAACCCTCAACCTAACCCTCACCCTCACCCTAAACTTAACCAGAACACTAAGTCTCACCCTAACCTTAGCCCTAACACTAACCCTAACCCTAACCCTTAACCTCAACTTAACCCTCACCCTAACCCTAAATTTAACCCTAAAACTAACCCTCACCCTAAGGCAAATCCTAACCCTAACCCTCACCCTAACCCTAACCCTCACCCTTACCGTAACCCTAACCCTCATCCTAATCCTCACCCTAAACCTAAACCTCACCCTAACACTAACCCTTACCCTCACCCTCACCCTAGCCCTCACCCTAACCCTAATCCTAACGCTAATCCTCATGCTAAACCTCACCCTAACACTAACCCTAACCCAAACCCTAACCCTCAATCTAACCCTAAACCTCACGCTCAATGTAACCCTAACCCTCACCCTCACCCTCACCCTAAACTTAACAGGAACACTAACTCTCACCCTCACCCTCAGTGTAACCCTAAGACTAACACTAAACCTAACCCTAACACTCACACTCACCCTAAACCTTAAACTAATAATATGCCTAACCCTAACACTAACCCTCACCCTCAGCCTCAACTTAACCCTAACCTTAACCGAAACCTCACCCACACCCCAACCCTAACCCTAATCCTAACACTAAACCTCAGCCAAACCCTAACCCTAAAACACACCCTCACCATAGCCATCACCCTAACCCTAATCCTAAACATCACCTTCACCCTAGACCTCACCCTAACCCTAATCCTATCCCTACCCTCAATCTAACCCTCACCGTAATCCTAACACTAACACTCACCCTAACCCTAAACCTCACCCTCAACCTAAACCTAAGCCTAACCCTAAGCCTAACCCTAACCTATCCCTAACCCTCACACTCATCCGCACACTCACCCTCACCATAAGTCTAAACTTAAACATAACCCTAACCCTAAACTTCACCCTAACCGTAACTCTCACCCTAACCCTAACCCTCACCTTAAACCTCCCCCTAAACCTATATCTACCCCTAAACCTCAACCTCACCCTAACCCTAACCCTAACCCTAACCCTAACCCAAACCCCACCCTAACCCTAACCCTAACCCTCACCCTCAACCTCAAGGTAACTCTAACCCTAACCCAAACAATAACACTAATCTTAACCCTAATCCTCACCCCCACCATCACCCTCAGCCTAACCCTAACACTAACCCTAACCCTCACCATAACCCTAACCCTAACACTAACCCGAACCCTAAACCAAACCCTAAACCTAACCCTAATCCTCACCCTCACCCTCACTCTAACCCAAACCCTAACCCTAACCCTCCCCTATCCCTAAGCCTAACCCTAACACTAACCCTAATGCTCACACTCACTCACCCTAACCCAAATCCTAAACCTAACCCTATCCCTAAGCTTAAAACTCAGCATAACCCTCAACCTAGCCCTCACACTAAACCTAATCCTAACTCTCACCCTTATCTTAACCCTCACCCTCCGCCTAAACCTCACATTTACTCTTACCATCATTCTCAACCTAACCCTCACCCTAAACCTAAGCCTCATCTTAACACTCACCCTAACCATAAACCTAACCATCACCCTAATCCTAACCCTCACCCTCACCCTAGCCATCACCCTAACCTTAACCCTAAACCTAAACCTCACCCTAACACTAACCCTAACCATCACCCTAACCCTAAACCTCACCCTAAAACTAACCCCAAACCTCAACCTCACCCTATCCCTATCCCTAACCCTAAAACTCACACTCACCCTAAACCTCACAATAACCCTAACACTAATCCTCAGTCTAAACCTCACCCTCACACTAACCCTAACCCTAACCATCACCCTAACACTAACCCTTACCTTAATCATCACCTTCATCCTTAACCTCAACTTTACCATTACCATCACCCCCACCCTAACCCTCAGCCTGACCCAAACCCTGATTCTAACCCTAACTCTACCCCTAAACCTCACCCTCAACCTAACCCTAACCCTAACCCTCACACTAACCATAACCCTAACCCTAATACTCACCCCCACCCTCACCCTGAGCCTAACCGTAAGCCTAATCCTAACCCTAACCCTAACCCTCACACTCACCCTCACCCTAACCTTAACCCTAACACTAACCATAACCCTAAGCCTTAACCTCAACCTAACCCTCCCCCTAACCCTAAATCTAACCCTAAAACTAACGCCTCACCCTAACCCAAATCCTAACCCTAACCCTCAACCTAACCCAAACCCTCACCCTCACCGTAACTCTAACCCACATCCTAACCCTCACCCAAACCCTAACCCTAAACCTAAACCTCATCCAAACACTAACCCTAACCCTCACCCTCACCCTAGCCCTCAACCTAACCCTAATCCTAACCCTAATAATCATCCAAAACCTCATTCTAACCCTAACCTTAACCCTCAGGCTGACCGTAACCCTAACCCTAAACCTCACGCTAACCCGAAACGTAACACAAACCCTAACACTAACCCTAACCCTAACCCTAAACCTCACCCTAACCCTAACCCTAAACCTCAACCTCACCCTAGCCCTCACACTAATCCTAATCCTAACCCTAACCCTCATCCTAACCCTCACCCTAACACTAACCCTAACACTCACCATCACCCTCACCCTAACTCTAAACCTAACCCTAACCCTCAACCTAACCCTAAACCACACCCTCACTGTAAACCTTACTCTAACCCTCACGCTAACCCTAAACTTAAACCGAACCCTAGCTCTAAAGCTAACCCTAACCCTAACCCTCAACCTAAACCTAACCCTCACCATCACCCTCACGCTCAGCCTAAACCTAAGCCTAAGCCTAACCCTAACCCTCACACTAACCCTAACAATAACCATAATCCTAACCATCACCCAAACCCTAACCCTAACCCTAAACCTCATCCAAACACTAACCCTAAACCTCCCCCTCACCCTAGCCCTCAACCTAACCCTAAGCCTAACCCTAACCCTAACCCTCACACTCACCCTAACACTAACCCTAATCCTAACCCTAACCCTAACTTAACCCTCACCCTCACCATAACACTCACCTTAAGCCCAAACCTAAAATTAATCCTAACCCTAACCCTAACCCTAAACCTCACCCTAGCCCTTAACCTAACCCTAATCCTAACCCTAACCCTCATCCTAACTCTCCCCCTAAACCTAACCATAACCATAACACTAACCCTAATCCTCACCCCCACCCTCACCCTGAGCCTATCCTTAAGCCTAAGCCTAACCCTGACCCTCACCCTCACCCTCACCTTAAACTTAATCCTAACCCTAACCCTGACCCTAAACCTCAACCTAACCCTCACCCTAACCTTAAAATGAACACTAACCCAAACATTAACCCTCCACCTAACCCTAAATCTAACCCTAAACCTCATCGTCGTCCTAACCCTAATCCTAGCCCTAACCCTAATCCTCACCCTAAACCTAACCCTATACCTCACCCTCACACTCACCCTCACCATAACTCTAACGCTAACCGTAACAATAACACTAATCCTAAACCTAAACCTAACCTCACCCTCACTGTAAACCTAACCCTCATCCTAACCCTCACCCTAACCCTAACCCTAATCCTAAACCTTACCATAACACTAACCCTAACCCTCACCCTCACCCAAGCCGTCAAGCTAACCCTAATCCTAACCCTAATCCTAACCCTATCGCTGACACTAACCCTCACCCTCAGCTTCACCCTCAGCCTAACCCTAAGACTAAGCCTAACCCTAACCCTAATCCTCACACTCACCCTAACCCTTACCCTAAACCTAAACCTCGGCCTAACCCTCACACTCACCCTAACCCTCACCCTAACCCTAACTCTGACACTAACCCTAACCCTAAACCTCAACCTCATCCTCACCCTAACCATAACCCTAACCCTAACCCTAACCCTAAACGTCCCCGTAACAGTCCCCCTAACCCTACCTCTAACCCCAAACCTCACCCTCACCCTAAACATAACCTTAACCCTAACCCTAAACCTCACCCTAACCCTAACCCTCAACGAAACCCTAACCGTCACACTCTCCAGAACCCTCATCCTCACTCTAACGCCCACCCTCACCGTAAACATAAGCCTTACCCTAACCCTCACCATAACCGTAAACCTAACCCTCACACTAAGAGTAACCCTAACCCTCACCCTCACCCCAACCCTCACCCTTACCTTATCCTCACCCTAACCCTAACCCTCACACTAACTCTAAACTTAACTCTAACCCTACCCCTCACCCTACCCCTCACCCTAACTATAACCCTAACCCTAACACTCACCATCACCCTAATCTTAACCCTTAACCTCACCCTCACCCTAACCCTCAGCATTACCTTAATCCTCACCCTAAACTTAACCCATACCCTAATCCTAACTGTCACCCTCACCCTAAACCTCACCCTCATTCTACACATCACCCTAACCCTAATCCTCACACTAACCCTAGTACTATCACTCAGCCTAACCCTAACACTCACCCTAACACTCACCCTAACCCTAACCTCCAACCTAACACTAACCCTCAAATTAAACCTAACGTTAACCCTCACCCTAACCCTAACCCTCACCCTAAGCCTTACTGTCACTCTAACCCTAACCCTCACACTATCCCTAATCCTCACCCTAACCCTAACACTACCCCTCACCCTAACCCTCACCCTAACCCTAACCCCAAACCTAACCCTCACCCTTACCGTCACCCTAACCCTCACCCTTAACCTCACCCTAAACCTAACTCTAACCCTAACCCTTACCTTCAGCCTAACCCTCAACCTGAACCTTCACCTCACCCTCACGCTAACCCTAAACCTCACCCTAAACCTAACCCTAACCCTAAACCTCACCCTAGCCCTCACCTTAACCATAATTCTAACCCTAACACTTAACCTAACCCTAACCTTCATCCTCACCCTAAACCTCACATTAACCCTAACCCTAATCCTCAATCTAACCCTCACCCTAACCCTAACCCGAATCCTTACCCTAACCATCACTCTAACCCTAACACTCACCCTTATCTTAACCCTCACCCTCAGCCTAACCCTGACCTTTACCCTTACCATCACCCTCACTCTAACCCTAACCCTAACCCTCACCCTCACCCTCATGCTCAGCGTAACACTAATCCTATCACTATTCCTAACCCTAAAATTCACCCTCACCCTAACCATCACCCTAATTCTTACCCTCACATTAATCCTAAACATAACCCCAAGCCTAACTCTCACACTAACCCTAACCCTAACCCTAACCCTCACCCTTAACCTAAAACTCACCCTAAGCCTTAACCTCATCCTCACCCTAAATCTCACACTAAACCTAACCCTCACCCTAACTCTAACCCTAACCATCACCCTCACCATTACCGTCAAGCTAACACTAACCCTAACCCTCACCCTAACCCTAAAACTCAGCCTAACCCTAAACCTCACCCTCAAGCTCACCTTAACCCTGAACCTAACCCTCACTCTAACCTTCACTCCAACCCTAATGCTAATTCTAACACTCACCCTAACCCTAACGCTATCACTTACCCACACGATAAACCTAAACCTAACCCTAACCCTCACCCTCACCGTCACCCTCAACCTAACCCTAACCCTAACCCTAACTAACCCTAACTCTAACACTAACACTAACCCCCACCCTAACACTAACCCTTACCCTAACACTAACCCTAACCCTCACCTAACCCTCAGCCTAACCCTAACCCTAACCCTGACCCTCACCCTAACCCTAACCCTCACCCTAACCTTAACCTTCACCTTAACCCTTACGCTCACCCTAACACTAAGCCTAACCCTAACACCAACCCTCCCACTAACCCTAACCCTCAGCCTAAGCCTAACCCTCACCCTAAATCTAACCCTAACCCTAACCCTCACCCTCACCTTAGCCCTCACACTAACCCTATTGCTAACCCTAACCCTCACCCTAACACTAACCGTCACCCTTACCGTAACCCTCACCCTCACCAAAAACCTCACCCTTACCTTTACATTACCCTCACCCTAACCCTCACCTTAGCCCTAACCCTAACCCTAACCTTCACAATAACCCTAACCCTCACTCAAACTTTAACCCTAACACTCACCTTAATCCTCATCCTAACCCTAACCCTAAACCTAAACCTAAACCTAAACCTCACCCTAAACCTAACCCTCATCCTCAACGTAACCATAAACCTAACCATAACCCTAAAAATAACACTAACCCTAACCTTTATCCTAAACCTCACCCTCACCCTCACCCTAACCCTAACCCTAACCCTCAACCTAAACCTAACCCTCACCCTCACCGTAAACCTAAACCTAACACTAACACTTACCCTCACCCTAACACTAACACTAACCCTAACCCTCACACTCACCCTAACCCTCAAGCTAAACCTTACCCTCACCCTAACCTTCATCCTAACCCTCACCCTATTCCCAACCCTAACGCTCAAACTAACACTAACCCTCACCCTCAACCTCACCCTCAGCCTATCCCTAACCCTAACCCTAACCCTAACCCTACCCCTCATCCTAACTCACAACCTAACCCTAAACCTAACCCTGATACTAACCCTAACCCTAACTCTAACCCTCACCTGCACCCTAACACTCACTTTCACCCTTAAACTTACATTAAACCTAACCCTCACCCACACCCTAACCCACAGTCTCACCCTCACCCTCAACCTCAGCCTAACCCTAAGCCTAACTTTAACCCTCACACTCACCCTCACCCTAACCCTAACCCTAAGCCTTACCGTCACCCTCAACCTCACCCTAACCCTCAACCTAACCCTAACTCTCACCCTAACCCTGACCCTCACATTAACCCTAACCCTCACCCTAACCCTAACCCTCAACCAAACCCTTACTTCACCCTAACACTAAGCCTAACCCTAACTTGAACCCTCACAGTAACCCAAAACCTCACCCTAACCCTAACCCTCACAGTAACCCTAAACCTAACCCTAAGCATAACCCTACCCCTCCTCTTACCCCTCACTCTAACCCTAACCCCAACCCTAAACCTCGCACAAACCGTCACCCTAACACTCACCTTAACCCTAACCCTCACTGAAACCCTAACCCTCACACTCTCCAGAACCCTCATCCTCAAATACTCACCCTCACCCAAAACATAACCCTAACACTAACCCTCACCATAACCATAACCCTAACGCTCACATTCAGTAACCCGAACCCTCACCCTCACCCCAAACCTCACCCTTACCTTATCCTCACCCTAACCCTAACCCTCACACTAACTCTAACCTTAACTCTAAACCTACCCCTCATCCTACCTCTCACCCTAACTAGAACCCTAAAACTACCCCTAACCCTCACCCTAATCCTAACCCTTAACTTCACCTTCACCCTAACCCTCAGCATTACCTTAACCCTAACCCTAAGTTTAACCCTCACCCATACCCTAACCCTTACTCTCACCCTCCCCCTAGGCCTTACCCTCATTCTACACATCACCCTAAGCCTAACCCTCACCCTAACCCTAATCCTATCACTCACCCTAACCCTAACACTCACCCTAACCCTCACCCTAACCCTAACCTCCAACCTAACACTAACCCTCAACCTAACCCTAATGATAACCCTCACCCTAACCCTAACCCTCACCCTAAGCCTTACTGTCACTCTAACCCAACCCTCACACTATCCCTAATCCTCACCCTAACCCTAACACTACTCCTCACCCTAACACTCACCCTAACCCTAATCCCAAACCTAAACCTCACCCTTACCGTCACCCTCACCGTCACCCTAACCCTCACCCTAAACCTAACTCTAACCCTAACCCTTACCCTCAGCCTAACCCTCAACCTGAACCTTAACCTCACCCTCACCCTAACCCTAAACCTAACCTTAACCCTAACTCTAAACCTAAACCTCACCCTAGCCCTCACCCTAACCATAATTCTAACCCTAACCCTCAACCTAACCCTAACCCTCATCCTCACGCTAAACCTCACATTAACCCTAACCCTAATCCTCAATCTAACCCTCACCCTAACCCTAACCCGAACCCTTACCCTAACCCTCACTCTAAGCCTAACACTCACCCTTATCTTAACCCTCAGCCTCAGCCTATCCTAACCCTCACCTTTACACTTACCGTCATCCTCACCCTCACCCTAAACCTCACACTAACCCTAACCCTCACCGTAGCCCTCACCCTAACCCTAACCCTAACCCTCACCCTCACCCTAACCCTCACCTTAACCCTTAACCTAACACTCACCCTAATCCTAACCCTCAACCTTAGGGGAACACTCACCCTCAGCCTAACCTTCACCTTTACTCTTACCATCACTCTCACTCTAACCCTCACCCTAACCCTAACTGTCATCCTAACACTCACCCTAACCCTAACCCTATTCATCCAACTAACACTAACCCTCACACTTACCCTCACCCTCAGCCTAACCCTAAGCCTAAACCTAAACCTAACCCTAATCATCACCCTCACCCTAGCTATCAACCTAAACCTAATCCTAACCCTAACCCTCATCCTAACCCTCACCCTAACCCAAACGCTAAACACCCAAAACCTATTCCTCACCCCCAACCTAACCCTCAGCCTAACCCTAACCCTAACCCTCAACCTAACCCTAACACTCACCGATACAGTAACCCTAACCCTAAACCGCACCTTAACCCTAAACCTAACCCAAACCCTAAACCTCACACTAAACCTAATCTTAACCTTAACCCTCAACCTAGCCCTCAACCTAACCCGAATCCTAACCCTATACCTCATCCTAACCCTCACCCTAACCCTAAACCCAACCCTCACCCTAACCCTAACGCTCACCCTTACCCTCAGCCTAACCCTAAGCCTAAGCCTAAGCCTAACCCTAACCCTCACCCTCACGCACACCCTAACCATAATCCAAAATGTAACCCTATCCATAACCCTAACCCTCACCGTAACCCTCACCCCAACCCTAACACTAAACCTAAACCTCATCCACACCCTAATCCTAAACCTCACCCTCACTCTCAGCTGAACCCTAACTCTAACCCTAACCATAACACTCACCCTAACCATAACCCTCACCCTTACGGTAACCCTGACCCTCAGACTAAGTCTAACCTTTAACCTTACCGACACCCTCAACCTAACACTCACCCTAACCCTAAACTTAACCCGAAACCTAACTCTCAAACTAACCCTAACACTAACACTCACCCAAACCCTAACCCTCACACTCACCCTCTCCCTAACCCTATTCCTAAACCTCACCCTCACCCCAGCCCTCACCCTAAACCTAATCCAAAACCTAACCCTCACCCTACCCCTAAACCTAACACACACCCTCTCGCTAACCCTATTCCTAAACTTCACCCTCACCACAGCCCTCACGCTAACCCTAATCCAAAACCTAACCCTCACCCTAACCCTAAACCTAACACACACCCTCATCCTAACCTTCACCCTAACCCTAACCCTAACCCTAACCCTCACTGTAAACCTCAACCTAACCCTATCTCTAAACCTAAACCTCAAACTCACACTGATCCTAACCCTAACCCTAACCCTAAACCTCACCCAAACACTAACTATAAACCTCACCCTCACCCTAGCCCTCACCCTAACCCTAATCCTAAACCTAACCATCATCCTAACCCTCACCCTAACCCTAACCCTAACACTAACACTAATCCTCAACCTCAACATAACCCTCAGCCTAACCCTAAGCCTAACCCTAAACCTAACCCTGACCCACAAACTCACCATCACCCTAACCCTAATACTAATCATAAACCTAACCCTAAACCTCAACCTATCCCTAAACCTAAAACTAACCCTAACCCTAACCCTCATCCTAAACCTCAACTGAACCCTAAATTTAACACTAAACCTCACCCTAACCCTAACTCTATCCCTAAACCTAACCCTAAACCTCACCCTAACCCTAACCCTCACCCTCACCCTTACCATAACCCTAAACCTCACCCTAAACATAACCCTCACCCTAACCCTAACCCTAAACCTAACACTTACCCTCACACTAACACTAAACCTCCCACTAACTCTAACCCTCACCATAACCGTAAACCTCATCCGAAACCTAGCCCTAAACCTAATGCTCACCATAACCCTCATTCTAATCCTAACCCTCACCCTAACCCTAACCCTCATCCTCACCCTACACCTCACACTAACCCTAACCATAACACTAACCGTAACCCTCACCCTCACCCTTAATCTAACCCTAACCCTTATCCTATCCCTCACCCTAACCCTAACCCTCACCCTAACCCTAACACTCACCCTCATCCTAAACCTCAGCCTAACCCTAAGCCTAACCCTAAACCTAACCCTAACCCTAACCTCAAACTCACCTCCTCCCTAACCCTAATCCTAAACCTAACTCTAACCCTAACACACACCCTAACACTAACCCTCAACTTAAACCTAACCCTAACACTAACACTAATCCGAACTCTCACCCTAACCCTATCTCTAAACCTAAACCTCAAACTCACCCTGACCCTAACCCTAACCCTAACCCTAAACCTCAACTTAACCCGAACCCTAAATCTCAACCTCACCCTAGCCCTCACACTAACCCTAATCCTAAACCTAACCCTCATCCTAACCCTCAAACTAAACCTAACTCTAATCCTCATTCTAACAATAACCCTCACCCTCAACCTAACCCTCAGCCTAACCCTAATCCTAACCCTAAACCTAACCCTAACCCACACACTCACCCTCACCCTAACCCTAATCATAATCATAAACCTAACCCTACCCTTCACCCTAACCTTCACCCTAACCACAAAACTAAAATTAACCTTAACCCTAACCCTCATCCTAACCCTCACCCTAACCCTAACTCTAACCCTAAACCTCACCTTCAACCTAAACATAATTTAAACCCTAACCCTAAACCTAAACCTCACACTAACCCTAACCCTCACCCTCACCCTCACTGTAACCCTAACCCTAAACCTAACAAAAACCCTAACCATAAACCTCACCCTAAACCTAACCCTCACCCTAACAATTACCCTCACCCTTACCCTAACCCTAACTCTAAACCTAACCCTAACAGTAACCCTAACACTCACCCTAACCCTAAACCTCACCCTAACCCTAAACCTCAACCTCACCGTAGCCCTCACACTAACCCTAATTTTAACCCTAACCCTCACCCTAATCCTAACCCTCATCCTCACCCTAAACCTCACACTTACCCTAAACCTAATCTTCAATCTAACCCTCACACTCACCCTAACCCTCACCCTAACCCTTATCCTAACCCTCATCCTAATCCTAACCGTCAACGTTAGAGGAACACTCACCCTCAGCCTAACCCTCACCTTTACTCTTACCATCACGCTCACCCTAACCCTCACCCTAACCCTAACCCTCATCCTAACACTCGCCCTAAACCTAAACCTATCCATCAACCTAACACTAACCCTCAACCTCTACCTCACCCTCAGCATAACCCTAAGACTAAACCTCACCCTAACCCTAATCCTCACCCTCACCCTAGCCCTCACCCTAAACCTAATCCTAACCCTAACTCTCATCCTAACCCTCACCCTAACCCAAACGCTAACCATCACCCAAAACCTATTCCTCACCCCCAACCTAACCCTCAGCCTAACCCTAACCCTAAACCTCAACCTAACCCTAACCCTCACCCTTACAGTAACCCTAACCAGAACCCTCACCATAACCCTAAACCTAACCCAAACCCTAAACCTCACACTAAACCTAACCCTAAATTTAACCCTCACCCTAGCCCTCAACCTAACCCGAATCCTAACCCTATACCTTATCCGAACTCTCACCCTAAGCCTAACCCTAACCCTCACCCTAAACCTAACCCTCACCCTCACCCTCAGCCTAACTCTAAGCCTAAGCCTAACCCTAACCCTAAACCTCACCCTCACCCACACCCTAACCATAATCCTAAATGAAACCCTATCCCTAACCCTAACCTTCACCCTAACCTTAACCCTAACCCAACCCTAACACCAATCCTAACTCTAACCTGCACACTAAACCTCACCCTAACCATAACTCTAACCTTAAACCTCACCCTAACCCTAAGCCTAATCCTCACCCTCACCCTCAGGTGAAACCTAACTCTAACCCTAACCATAACCCTCACCCTCACCCTAACCCTCATCCTTACCATAACCCTCACCCTCAGACTTACCCTCACCGTTAACCTTACCGACACCTTCAACCTAACACAGAGCCTAACCCTAAACTTAACCCAAAACCTAACTCTCACCCTAACCCTAACCCTAACACTCACCCAAACCCTAACCCTCATCCTCATCCTCAACCTCACCCTAACCCTAAACCTAACCCTCACACTCACCCTCTCCCTAAACCGAATCCTAAACCTCACCCTCACCCCAGCCCTCACCCTAACCCTAATCCTAACCCAAACCCTCACCCCAACCCTAACCCTAACACACACCCTCACCCTAACCTTCACCCAAAACCCAACCCTAAACCTAACCCTAACCCTAACCCTCACCCTAACCCTCACCCTAACCCTATCTCTAACCCTAAACCTCAAACTCACACTGATCCTAACCCTAACCCTAACCCTAAACCTCACCCTAACACTAAACCTAAACATCACCCTAACCCTAGCCCTCACCCTAAACCTAACCTTAAACCTCACCCTCATCCTAAATCTCACCCTAACCCTATCCCTAACCCTCACCCTAATCCTAACTCTCACCGTTTGGGGAACACTCACACTCAGCCTAACCCTCACGTTTACTCTTACCGTCACGCTCACCCTAATCCTCATCCTAACCGTAACCCTCATCCTAAAACTCACCCTAACCCTAACCCAGTCCATCACCCTAACCCTAAACCTCACCCTCCACCTCACCCTCAGCCTAACCCGAAGCCTAAGCCTAAGCCTAACCCTAACCCTCACCCTCACCGTAGCCCTCACCCTAAACCTAATCCTAACCCTAACCCTCATCCTAACCCTCACCCTAACCCTAAAACTTACCATCACCCAAAACCTATTCCTCACTCCCAACCTCACCCTCAGCCTAACCCTAAGCCTAATCCTAACCTTAGCAATAACCCTCACCCTCAGCCTCACCCTCAACTCAAACTTAACCCAAACCAAAACACTAACAATAACCAGAATTTTAACCCTAGGCCTAACCCTAATCCTCACGCCCACCCTCACCCTCAGCCTAACCCTAAGCCTAACCTAGGCCTAACCCTAACCCTCACCGTAACCCTAAACCTAACCCTAACCCTAATCCTCAAACTAATCCTAATAAACAGCCACATCCTCACCCTAACCCAAACCCTAGCCCTAACCCTCACCCTCACCCTAAGCCTAAGCCTAAGCTTAACCCTAACCTTAACTCTCACACTCACACTCACCCTAACCCTCATCCTAAACCTAACCCTATCACTATTCCTAGCCCTGACCCTAACCCTCACCCTAGCCCTCACCTGTACCCTAATCCTAACCCTAAACCTCATCCTAACCCTAACCCTAACTCTAACCCACACCCTAAACCTAAACCTCATCCTAGGCCCAACCCTAACCCTCACCCTTACCTTCACTGTAACCATAACCCTAACCCTAACCCTAACACTCACCCTAACCCTAACACTCACCCTAACCCTCACATTAACCCTAACCATCACCCTAAACTTAAACCTCACCCTAACACTAACCCTAACCCTCACCCTCACCCTAGCCCTCACCCTAACTCTCAGCCTCATCCTCACCCTAAACCTCACACTAACCCTAACACTAATCCTCAATCTAACCCACACCCTCACCGTAACCCTTACCCTAATCCTCACCCTAAACCTAACCCTCTCCCTTACTGTAACCCTTACACATGGCCTAACCTTCACCTTTACCCTTACCGTCAACCCCACCCTAAACTTCACCCTAACCCTCATCCTCACCCTAACCCCGACCCTAAACATAACTCTGCCCCTAAACCTCACCCTCACATTAACCCTAATTCTAACCATAACCCTAACACTAAAGCTCACCCTAACCCTAACCCTCACACTCACCCTCACAGTAAACGTAACCCTAACCCTAACCTTAAAAATAACCCTCACCCTAACCCTGACTCTCAACCTACTACTTACCCTCACCCTAACACTAATCCTAACCCTAACACTAACCCTCACACTAACCCTAAACCTCACCCTAATTCTAAACCTCACCCTAACCCTAACCCTCAACCTAGCCCTCACACTAACCCGAATTCTAACCCTCACCATCACCCTATCCCTAATCCTCATCCACACCCTAAACCTCACACTAACACTAACCCTAATCCTCAATCTAACCCTCACACTAACCATAAACCGAACCCTTACCCTAACCCTCACCGTAACCCTAACCCTCACCCTTATCTTAACCCTCACCCTCAGCATAACCCTAATCCTCATCCACACCCTAAACCTCACACTAACCCTAACCCTAATCCTCAATCTAACGCTCACCCTAACCATTACCCGAACCCTTACCGTAAACCTCACCCTAACCGTAACCCAAACCCTAACCCTAAATCTAACCTAACCCTAAACCTAAACCTCGTCCCAAACCTAACCCTAACTTCACCCTCACCCTCACTTTAACCGTATCCCTATCCCTAACAATAACCATAACCCTAACCCTCACCCTAATAATAACCCTCACTGTAAACCAAAATCTCACCCTAACACTTACCCTCACCCCAACACTAACCCTAACACTAACACTAACCCTAACACTAATCCTAACCCTAACCCTAAACCTAAACCTCAACCTAATGCTCAACCTCACCCTACACCTAACAATAACACTAATCCTAACCCTAATCATCAACCTAACCCCAATCCTCACCACAACCCTCACCCTCAGCCTAACTCGAAATATAAGCCTAACGCTCACCCTAACCCTCACATTCACCCTCACCCAAAACCTAACCCTAAACCTAACACTATCCCTAAACCTCAACCTAACCCTCACCCTCACCCTGACCTTAACACTAACCCTAACCCTAAACCTCACCCTCACCCTCACCGTAAACATATCCCTAACGCTAACAATAACCATAACCCTAACCCTCACCCTAACGTTAACCCTCACCGTAACCCAAAACCTCACCCTAACACTTACCCTCACCCTAACACTAACCCTAACCCTAACACTAACAATCACACTAAAAGTAACCCTAACTCTAACCCTAAACCTCCCCCATACCCTAACCCTAACCCTATCCCTAACTCTAAACCTCACCGTAACCCTAACCCTCACTCTCACGCTCAACCTAACCGTAACTCTAACCCTAACCCTAACAATAACACTAACCCTAAACCTAACCCTAACCATAACCCTCACCCTCAGCCTCACCCTCTCGGCAAACTTAACCCTAACCATAGCACTAACGATAACCCTAAAACTAACCGTAAGCCTAATCCTCACCCCCACCATCACCCTCAGCCTAACCCTAAGCCTAACCCTAACCCTAAACCTAACCCTCATTTTAACCCTAACCCTAACCTTAACCCTAACCCTAAACCTAACCCTAAACCTAACCCTAACTCTAACCCTAAACCTCACCCTAATCCCAAGCCTCAACCTCACCCTAACACAAACCCTAACCCTAATCCTCACCCTAACCATAAGGCTAATCCTAACGCTAACCCTTACCCTCACACTCACCCTCAACCTAAACCTAATCCTAAACCTGTCCCTATCACTAATCTTAAACCTAACCCTAACCCTCACCCTACACTCACCCTAAACCTAACCCTAACCCTCAACCTCACTCTAGCCCTCACCATAACCCTAATTCTAACCCTCACCCTCACCCTATCACTAACCCTCATCCTCACCCTAAACCTCCCGCTAACCCTAAACCGAATCCTCAATCTAACCCTCACCCTAACCCTAACCCTAAACCTTACCCTAACTCTAAACTTAACACTAAACCTCACCCTTATCTTAACCCTCACCCTCAGCCTAAACCTCACCTTTACCCTTACCATCATAATCAAACTAACCCTCAACCTAACACTAAATCTCATCCTAATCCTCACCCAAAGCGTAAAACTACCGAGGACCCTAACCCTAATCCTCACCCTCAACCTCATGCTCAGCCTAACCCTAAGCCTAAGCCTTACCCTAACCCTCACCCTCACCCTAGCCATGAGCTAAACCCTAATCCGAAATCTAACACTAATCCTAACCCTAAACCGTAACCTAACCCTCACCCGAACATTAACCCTAACACTAACCCTAACTCTAAACCTTGACCTAACCTACCCCTAACTCTAAATCTAAACCAAAACCTCACCCTCAACCTAACCCTAATCCTAACCCTAACCATAAACCCACCCTAACCCTAACCCTCACCCTCACCCTCACCATAAATCTAACCCTAACCATAACAATAACACTAATCCTAACTCTAAACCTAACCCTAACCCTAAGCCTAACCCTAATCTTAACACTCACTCTCACCCTAACCCTAATGCTAACCCTAATCCTCATCGTAACCCCCACCCTAAACCTATCCCTCACATTAACCCTAAACCTAACACTAACCCTAACCCTAACCCTCACCCTTAGCCTCACCCTAACCCTAACAATAACCCTAAACCTCGCCTTCACCCTCACCCTAATCCTGACCCTAATCCTAACTCTAAATCTAACTCTAAACCTCACCCACAACCTAGCCCTCACCCTAACCCTTATCCTAACCATAACCCTCATCCTAACCCTCCCACTAACTCTAACCCTCATGCTCAACCTAACCCTAACCCTCTCCCTCAACCTCACCCTCAGCCTAACCCTAAACCTAAACCTAAACCTCATCCTAACCCTTACACTCACCCTCACGCTAACCCTATTCCTAACCCTATCCCTAACCCTAACCCTCTACCTAACACTCAACCTAAACCTAACCCTAAAAATATCCCTAACCCTAAACCTCAACCTAAACCTCACCCTAACCTTAAGTCTAACCCCAAACATCACACTCAACCTAAACCTAACTCTAACCCTAACCCAAACCCTAAACCTTACACTAAACCTAAACCTAACCCTCACCCTCACCCTCACAGCAACCCAAACACTAAACCTAACCCTAACAGAAAACCTAACCCTAATCCTAACCCTCACCCTAACCATAAACCTCACCCTAACACAAACCCTCACCCTAACACTTACCCTCACCCTAACACTAACCCTAACCCTAAAACTAACCATCACACTAATCCTAACCCTAACCATAACCCTAAACCTCAACCTAACCCTCACCCTCACTCTAACCCTAACACTGACCCTCACCCTAACCCTCCCCCTAACCCTCCCTCTAAACCTATATCTAAACCTAAAACTCACCCTCAAACTAACCCTAACCCTAAGCCTAACCCTAAACCCCAATCTAACCCTAATCTTAACCCTCACCCTCACCCTCACCCTCAGCTTAACTCTAACCCTAACCCTAACAATAACAATAACCCTAACCCAAACCCTAAACCTAACCCTAATCCTCAGCCTTACCTACACCCTAACCCTAACCCTAACTTTAACGGTCCCCCTAACCCTAAGCCTAACCTAACCCTAACCCTAACCCTCACACTCACCCTCACCCTAACACTAATCCTAAACCTAACAATATCCTTAACCCTAACCCTCACCCTAAGCCTCACCCTAGCCTTCACCCAAACCCTAATCCTAACCCTAAACCTCATGGTAACCCTCACCCTAACCGTAACCCTAACCCTCACCCTAACCCTAACCCTAACCTTCATGCTCGTCCTAAGCCTAAGCCTAAGCCTAAGCCTAACCCGAACCCTTACCCTCACCCTAACCCTAACCCTAACACTAAGCCTAACACTAACTGTAAACCTCACTCTTACCCTAACCCTAACTTTAACCCTAAGTCTAAACCAAAATCTCATCCTAACCCTACCCTAGCCCTCTCCTTCACCCTCACCGTAACTGTAACCCTAAACCTAACCCTGACAATAACCCTAACCCTAACTCTCACCATTTGCATAAGCCTCACCATAACACTAACCCCCGCCCTAACACTAATCCTCACCCTAACACTAAACCTAAACCTAACACAAACACTCACACTAAACCTAACCATCACCCTAACCCTAAACCTCACCCTAATCCTAACCCTAACCCTCACCCTAACCCTAACCCTCATCCTCACCCTAAACATCACACTAACTGAACACTAATCCTCAATCTAACCATCACACTCACCCTAAACCTAACCGTAACCCTCACTATAAAGCTAACCCTCACCCTCAACCTCACCCTAACCCTAACTCTACCCCTAAACCTCACCCTCACCCTAACCCTAACCCTCACCCTACCCTAACTCTACTCCTAAACCTCACCCTAACTCTAACCCTCATGTTCACCCTCTCCCTCAGCGAAACCCAAAGCCTAACCCTAAATCTAACACTAAACCTGACCCTAACCCTAACCCTCATGCTCACCCTCTCCCTCAGGGAAACCCTAATCCTAACCCGAACCCTTACCCTAACCCTCACATTAACTCTAACCCTTACCCTATTTCTAACCCTAACCCTAAGCCTACCCTCACCCTCACCCTAACACTCACCTTATCCGTAACTCTAACACTAACCCTCACCCTAACCCTAACCTTCACCCTCACCCTAACACTAACCCGAACACTCACCCATATACTGGGCCTAAGCCTAAACCAAAGCCTAAGCCTAACCCTAACCCAAAACCTCACCATAACCCTTACCCTAATACTAACCCTAACTCTAACCCTAAACCTCACCCTTACCCTAAGCATAATTTTAATCCTAACCCTAAATCTAAACCTCATCCTAACCCTAACCCTAACAATAACCCTAACCCTAACCTTAACCCTACCCTAACCCTACCCCTAATCTTAACACTAAACCTAACCCTAATCCTAACCCTAACCCTAAACCTAACAAGAACTCTCACCCTAACCCTAACCTCGACCTAACACTAACCCTAAACCTCACCCTCAACCTAGGCCTCACCCTAACACTAACCCTCATCCTCACCCTAAACCTCATACTACCCCTAACACTAATCCTCAATCTAACCCTCACCCTCACCCTAACCCTAACCAACACTCTTAACATAACCCTCACCCTAGGCCTAACACTCATCTTTACCCTCATCGTCACCCCCAACTTAACCCTCACCCTAACCCTAACCCTCAACCTAACCCTCACCCTAACCCTAACTCTACCCCTAAACCTCACCCTCACCCTAACCCTAACTCTAAACCTAACCCTAGCACTAAAAACCGCACCCTAACCTTA
Organism: Dipodomys merriami; assembly: GCF_024711535.1. Classification (NCBI taxonomy): domain Eukaryota; kingdom Metazoa; phylum Chordata; class Mammalia; order Rodentia; family Heteromyidae; genus Dipodomys; species Dipodomys merriami. Next base: position 4,433,833 of record NW_027206346.1, read on the forward strand.
ACCCTAAGCCTCACCCTCACCATAACCATAACCATAACCATAACCCTAATAATAACCCTAACCCCAACCCTAATCCTAAAACTCACCCTCACCCTAACCCTAATCCTAACCCTAACCCTCAATCTAAGCTAACTCTCACCCTTCTGTAACCCTAATCCTCACCCTAACCCTAAACCTAAGCCTAACCCTCATCATAATCCTCCCCATAAACCTAACCCTAAAACTCACCCTAACCCTAACAATCACCCTCACCATCACCCTCAGCCTAACCCTAAGAATAACCCTAAACCTAAACCTAACCCTCACCCTCACCCTAACACTAACACTAACCCAAACCCTAACCATCATCCTTACCCTCCCCCTAACCCTATATCTAACCCTAAACATCACACTCACCCTAACCCTAACCCTAACCTTAAACCCCACCCTAACCCTAACGCTAACCCTCACCTCCACCCTCACCCTCTCTGTAACTCTAACCCTAACCCTAAAAATAACACTAACCCTATCCCTAATCATCACCCTAACCTTAATCTTTACCCCCACCCTCACCCTCAGCCTAAACCTAAGCCTAATCCTAACCTCACCCTAACCCTCACACTCACCCTCACCCTAACCATAATCCTAAACCTAACCCTATCCCTAAACCTCAACCTAAACCTCACCCTCACCCTAAACCTAACACTAAACCTAGCCTTCATCCTCACCCTAACCCTCCACTCTAACCCTAACTCTAACACTAAACCTCACCCTCACTCTAACCCTAACCCTAACCCTAACCATAAACCTCACCCTAACCCTAATTCTCACCCTCACCCTCAACCTCACCGTAACTCTAACCCTAACCCTAACAATAACACTAGCCCTAACACTAACCCTAACCCTAACCAGAAACATAACCCTCACCCTAAGCCTCAACCTCACCACAAACTTAACCGTAACCATAACACTAACTCTAACCCTAATCCTAAACATCACCCTAACACTAAACCTAACCCTAACCCTCAACTAACCCTCACCCTAACTCAAATCCTAAACCTAACCCTATCCCTAACACTAACCCTCACCCTAACCCTCACCCTAGACCTCACCCTAAACCTAATCCTAACACTAAACCTCATCCTAACTCTCAACCTAACCCGAACCCGAACCCAAACCCTAACCCGAACCCTAACCATTACCCTCATGCTCGGCCTAAGCCTAAGCCTAAGCCTAAGCCTATGCCTAACCCTATCTCTCACCCTAACCCAAACCCTAACACTACCGTAACTCTAACATTAAACCTCACCCACACCATAACCCTAACTGTAACCCTAACAATAAACTTAACCTCATCCTAAAGATAACCCTAACACTCAAAGTTACCCTAAACATAAACCTCACCCTAACCCTAACTCTCACCCTAACACTTTCGCTCACCCTAACACTAACGGTAAAGCTAACACTAACGCTCACACTAACCCAAACATCACCCTAACCCTAAACCTGACTCTAACACCAACCCTAACCCTCACCCGAACCCTAGCCCTCACCCGAACCCTAACCCTCAACCTCACCATAAACCTCACACTAACCCTAATACTAATACTCAATCTAACTCTCAACCTCAGCCTAACCCTAATCCTAACCCTCACCCTTACCGTAACCCTCACCCTCAGCCTAACCCTCAACTTTACCCTTAACGTCACCCCCACCCTAACCCTCACCCTAACCCTAAACCTCACCCTAAACCTAACTCTACCAATAAACTTCACCCTCACCCTAACCCTAACTCTAACCCTAAACCTAACACTAAACCTCACCCTAACCCTAAACCTAACCCTCATCCTTACCATAACCCTCACCATAAACCTAACCCTTACCCTAACCCTTATCCTCACTCTAACATTAACCCTAACCCTAACCCTCACACTAATCCTAACCCACACCCTAATCCTAAACCAAACCCTAACCCTAACCCTAACTCTAACCCTAACCCTCACAATAAACCTCACCCTAACCCTAATTCTAACCCTCAACCCCACCGTAACCCTAACTGTCATCCTCACCCTAAACCTCACACAAACCCTAACCCTAACCCTAATGCTCAATCTAACCCTCAACCTAAATCTAACACTAAACTTTACCTTACCCCTAAACCTAACTCTAACACTCACCCTTATCTTAACCCTCACCCTCAGTATAAACTTCACCTTTACCCTTAACATCATCCTCACCCTTACCCTCACCCTAAACCTAAACCTCATGCTAACACTCACCCTAACTATAAACCTAAACATCACCCTAACCCTAACCCTCACCCTCAAACTCACGCTCAGCCTAACCCTAAGCCTAAGCTTAAACCTTATCCTAACCCTCACCCTCATCTTAGCTCTCACCCTAACTCTAATCCTAACCCTAACCCTCATCCTAACCCTCACCCTAACCATAACCATAACCATAAACCTAACCCTAATTCTCAACCCCACCCTCACCCTCAGCCTAACCCTAAGCCTAAACCTAATCCTAACCCTAACCCTCAGACTCACCCTCACCCTAACCCTAATCCTAACTCTAAACCTAACCCTAACCCTAAACCTCAACCTAACCCTCACCCTAAACTTAACCCTAACACTAACCCTAACAGTAACCCTAACCCTGGACTTAACACTCCCCCTAACCCTAAATCTAACCCTTAAACTAACCCTCACTCTAACCAAAATCCTAACCCTAACCCTCAACCTAACCCTAACCCTCACCCTCACTGTAACTCTAACCCTCATAATAACCCTCACCCAAACCCTAAACCTAACCCTAAACCTCACCCAAACACTAACCCTAAACCTCACCCTCACCCTAGCCCTCACCCTAACCCTAATCCTAACCCTAATCCTCATCCTAACACTCACCCTAACCCTAACCCTAACCCTAAACCTCACCCTAATCCTACGCCTAACCCTAAACCTCAACATAACCCTAACCCTCACTCTAACACTAAACTTAACCCGAACCCTAACTCTCACCCAAACCCTAACCCTAACCCTCACTCTAAACCTAACCCTCCCCCTCATCCTCACACTCAGCATAAACCTAACCCTAATCCTCAAACTCACACTAACCCTTACCCTAATCCTAATCCTAACACTAAGCCTAACCCTCACCCTCACTCTAACCCTCATTGTAACCCTAACTCTAACACCAACCCTAACCCTAACCCTCATCCTCAGCCTCACCCTAACCCTAACACTAACACTAAACCTCACACTAACCCTAACCCTAACCTCACCCTAACCCTAAGTCTAACCCTAACCCTAACACTAAAAACCTCAGCCTAACCCTAACCCTAACCCTCACCTTCACCCTCTCAGTAACCATAAACCTAACCCTAACTGTAACAATAACCCTAACCCTAACCCTAATCCTAACCCTCACCCTCACCCTAAACCTAATCCTAACCGTAACCCTCACCCTAACCCTAACCCTCACCCTTATTGTAACACTAACCCTCATCCTAACACTCATCCTAACCCTAAAATTCACCCTAACACTAACTCTAACCCTCACCCTCACCATAGCCATCACCCTAACCCTAATCCTAATCCTAATCCTCATCCTAAACCTCTCCCTAACCCTAACCCTAAACCTCACCCTAACCCTAACACTAACCCTAACCCTCAACCTAACCCTAAGCCTCACGCAAAACTTAACCGTAACCCTAACCCTCACCCTAACCCTAAACATAACCTGAACACTAACACTCAACCTAACCCTAACCCTAAACCTCACCCTAACCCTAACGCTCACCCTCACCCTAACACTCAGTGTAACCCTAAGCCTAACACTAAGCTTAACCCTAAACCTCACACTCACCCAAACCTTATCATAATCCTATTCCTAACCCTAACCCTAACCCTCACCTTCAGCCTCACCTTAACCCTAACTCTTACCCTAAACCTCATCCACACCCTAACCCTAACCCTAACCCTAACCCAAAACATAACCCTTAACCTAAACCTAAACCTCACCCTCACCCTAGCCCTCACCCTAACCCTAAACCTAACCCTACCCTCAATCTAACCCTCACCATAACCCTCACACTAACCCTCACCCTAACCCTAAACCTCACCCTCAGCCTAACCCTAAGCCCAACCCTAAGCCTAACCCTAAACCTAACCCTAATCCTCACACTCACCCGCACACTCACCCTCACCGTAACTCTAAACTTAACCCTAACCCTAACCCTAAACCTCACCCAACCCCTAACACTAAACCTAACCCTAACCCTCCCCCTAACCCTCCCCCTAAACCTATATCTAACCCTAAACCTCACCCTCAACCTTTCCCTAACCCTAACCCTAAACCTAATCCCCACCCTAACCCTAACCCAAACCCTCACCCTCAACCTCAAGGTAACTCTAACCCTAACCCTAACAATAACACTATCCCTAACCCTAATCCTCATCCCCACCCTCATCCTCAGCCCAACCCTAAGCCTAAGCCTAACCCTCACCCTAACCCTCACATTGACCCTATTCCTAACCCTAATCCTAAACGTAAACCTATCCCTAAACCTCACCCTAAATCTATCCTTAACACTAACACTAACCCTCACCCTCACCCTCAAACTCACAGTAACTCTAACCCTAACCCTTACAATAAGACTAACACTAACCATAACCATAACCATAACCATAACCCTCACCGTTAGCCTCACGCTCACCACAAACTTAACACTAACCATAACACTAACAATAACCCTAACCCTAACCCTAACCCTAATCTCACCCCAACCATCACCCTCAGCCTAACCCTAACACTAACCCTATCCCTAACCCTAACCCTCACTGTAAACCTAACCCTAACCCTAACACTAACACTAACCCTAACCCTAAACCTAACCCTAAACCTAACTCTAATCCTCACCCTCACCCTCACTCTAACCCAAATCCTAAACCTAACTCTCACCTAAACCTAAGCCTAACCCTAACCTTCAGCCTAACACTCACACTCACTCACCCTAACCCAAATCCTAAACCTTACTCTGTCCCTAACCCTAAACCTCACCCTAGCCCTCACCCTAAACCTAATCCTAACCTTCATCATTATCTTAACCCTCAACCTCAGCCTAAACCTCACCTTTACACTTACCATCATCCTCACCCTAACCTTCACCCTAAACCTAAACCTCATCCTAACCCTAAACCTAACCCTAAACCTAACTCTAATCCTCACCCTCACCCTCACTCTAACCCAAATCCTAAACCTAACCCTCACCTAAACCTAAGCCTAACCCTAACCTTCAGCCTAACACTCACACTCACTCACCCTAACCCAAATCCTAAACCTTACTCGGTCCCTAACCCTAAACCTCACCCTAGCCCTCACCCTAAACCTAATCCTAACCTTCATCATTATCTTAACCCTCAACCTCAGCCTAAACCTCACCTTTACACTTACCATCATCCTCACCCTAACCTTCACCCTAAACCTAAACCTTATCCTAACACTCACCCTAACCGTAAACTTAACCATCACCCTAACCCTAACACTCACCCTCACCCTCACGCTCAGCCTAACCCTAAGCCTAAGCTTAAACCTTATCCTAACCCTCACCCTCACCCTAGCCCTCACCCTAACCCTAATCCTAACCCTAACCCTCACCCTAACCCTAACCCTAACCATAACCCTAACCCTAATCCTCACCCTCAGCCTAACCGTAAGCCTAAGCCTAACCCTAAACCTAACCCTCACACTCACCCTCACCCTAACCTTAACCCTAACACTAATCCTAACCCTAACCCTAAACCTCAACCTCTCCCTCCCCCTAACCCTAAATCTAACCCTAAAACTAACCCTCACCCTAACCCAAATACTAACCCTAAACCTCAACCTAACCCTATGACTCACCCTCACCGTAACTCTATCCCTCATCCTAACCCTCACTCAAACCTTAAACCTAAACCTAAACCTCACCCAAATACTAACCCTAACCCTCACCCTCACCCAAGCCCTCACCCTAATCATAATCCTAACCCTAATCCTCATCCTAACCCTCACCCTAACCCTAACCTTAACCCACAGGCTGACCGTAACACTAACCCTAACCCTCACCCTAACCCGAAACGTAACCCGAACAGTAACACTAACCCTAAGACTAACCCTAAACCTCAACCTAACCCTAACCCTAACCCTCACCCTCACACTAGCACTCACCCTAATCCGAATCCTAACCCTAACACTCATCCTAACCCCCACTGTAACACTAACCCTAACCCTCACCCTCACCCTAACTCTAAACCTAACCCTAACCCTCAACCTAACCCTAACCCTCACCCTCACAGTACCCCTTACCATAAACCTCACCCTAACCCAAAACTTAACCGGAAACCTAATTCTCACCCTAACCCTAACCCTAACCCTCACCCTAACCCTAACCCTCGCCCTCATCCTCACCCTCAGCCTAACCCTAAGCCTAAGCCTAACCCTAACCCTCACACTCACCCTAACACTAACCCTAATTCAAACCCTCACCCAATCCCTAACCCTAACCCTAAACCTCACCCAAACACTAACCCTAACCCTCACCCTCACCTTAGCCCTCACCATAACCCTAAGCCTAAGCCTAACCCTAACCCTCACACTCACACTAACACTAACCCTAAACCTAATCCTAACCCTAACCCTAACCCTCACCCTCACCCTAACACTCACCTTAAGCCTAACTGTAAAATTAATCCTAACCCTAACCCTAACACTAAACCTCACCATAACACTAAATCTAACCATCCCCCTAAGCCTAAACCTCACCCTAATACTAATCCTAAACCTCAACCTCACCCTAGCCCTCACCCTAACCCTAACCCTCAACCTTACCCAAGACCTCACACTAACCCTAACACTAATCCTCAATCTAACCCTCACCCTCACCCTAACCCTAAACCTATCAATCACCCTAACCCTAACCCTCACCCTTACCGTAAACCTCACACTCAGCCTAACCATCATCTTTACCCTTACCATCATGCCCACCCTAACACTCACCCTAACCCTAACCCTGACCCTAACCCTAACTCTACCCCTAAACTTCACCCTCAACCTAACCCTAACTCTAACACTAACCCTAACACTAAACCTCACCCTAACCCTAACCCTAAACCTCCGCCTCAACCTCATGCTCAGCCTAACCCTAAGCCTAAGCTTAACCCTTACCCTAACCCTCACCCTCACCCTAGCCTTCACCCAAACACTTATCTTAACAATAACCCTCATCCTAACTCTCACTCTAACCCTAAACCTAACCCTAACCCTAACCCTAATCCTCACCCACACCCTCACCGTCAGCCTAACCCTAAGCCTAAGCCTAACCCTAACCCTAACCCTAACACTCACCCTCACCTTAAAACTAATCCTAACCCTAACCCTAACCCTAAACCTCAACCTAACCCTCACCCTAACCTTAAACCTAACACCAACCATAACATTAACCCTCCAAGTAACCCTAAATCTAACCCTAAACCTCACCGTCATCCTAAACCTAATCCTACCCTAACCCTAAACCACACCCTAAACCTAACCGTATCCCTCACCCTCACCCTCACCCTCACCCTCACCCTCACCCTCACCATAACGCTAATCCTAACCCTAACTATAATACTAATCCTAAATTTAAACCTAACCCTAACCCTAATCCTACAATTCACCCTCACTCTATTCCTAATCCTAACCCTAACCCTCAACCTAACCCTAACCCTCTAACTCACTGAAACCCTAACCCTCATTCTAACCCTCACCCTAACCCTAACCCTAATTCTAAACCTAACCCTAACACTCACCCTCACCCTAGCCCTCACCCCAACCCTAATTCTAATCCTAACCCTCACCCTCACACTCACCTGCACACTCACCCTCACCATAACTCTAAATTTAACCCTAATGCTAACCTTAAACCTAACCCTAATCCTAACACTAACCATAACCCTCACACTAGCCCTCCCCCTAAACCTATGTCTAACCCTAAACCTCACCCTCACCCTAACCCTAAACTAACCCTAATCCCCACCCTAAACGTAACCCTAACCCTCACCCTCAACCTCAAGGGAATTCTAACCCTAAAACTAACAATAACACTAACCTTATCCCTAATCCTCACCCCCACCCTCATCCTCAGCCGAACCCTAAGTCTAAGCCTAACCCTCACCCTAACCTTCACACTCACCCTAATCCTAAACCTAATCGCAAACCTAAGCCTATCCCTAAATCTCACCCTAAATCTAACCCTAACACTAACCCTAACCCTCACCCTCACCCTCAACCTCACAGTAACTATAACCCTAACCCTAACAATAAGACTAACACTCTACCATGACCATAACCATAACCATAACCCTCGCCGTTAGCCACACCCTCACCACAAACTTAACACTAACCATAACACTAACAATAACCCTAACCCTAACCCTAACCCTAATCCTCACCCCCACCATCACCCTCAGCCTTACCCTATCACTAACCCTATCCCTAACCCTAACCCTCACTGTAACCCTAACCCTAAACCTAACCCAAAACCTAACCCTAAACCAAACCCTAAACCTAACACTAAACATAACCCTAATCCTCACCCTCACACTCACTCTAACCCAATCCCTAACCCTAACCCTCACCTAACCCTAAGACTAACCCTAACCCTAACCCTAACACTCACACTCACTCACCCTAACCCAAATCCTAAACCTTACCCTATCCTTAACCCTAACCCTCAACCTAACCCTCACCCTAGCCCTCACACTAAACCTAATCCTAACCCTCACCCTTATCTTAACCCTCACCCTCAGCCTAAACCTCACCTTTACCCTTACCATCATCCTCACCCTAACCCTCACCTTAAACCTAAACCTCATCCTAACACTTACCCTAACAATAAACCTAACCATCACCCTAAACCTAACACTCACCCTCAACCTCATGCTCATCCTATCCCTAAGCTTAAGCTTAAACCTTATCCTAACCTTCACCCTCACCCTAGCCCTCACCCTAACCCTAATCCGAAACCTAACCCTCACCCTAACCCTAAGCATAAACATAACCCTAACCCTAATCCTCACCCCTACACTCACCCTCAGTCTAACCCTAAGCCTAAGCCTAAGCCTAACCCTAACCCTCACACTCACCCTTACCCTAACCTTAACCCTAACACTAACCCTAACCCTCATCCTCAACCTAACCCTCCCCCTAAACCTAAATCTAACCCTAAAACTAGCCCACAACTTAACCCAAATACTAACCGTAACCCTAAGCCTAAACCTCACCCAAACACTAACCCTAACTCTCACCCTCACCATAGCCCTCACCCTAATCCTAATCCTAACCCTAATCCTCATCCTAACCCTCACCCTAACCCTAACCTTAACCCTCAGTCTGACCTTAACCCTAATCCTTCCCCTCACCCTAATCTTTAACTTACCTCGAACCGTAACACTAACCCTAACCCTAACGCTAAACCTCACCCTAACCCTAAAACTAAACCTCACCCTCACCCTAGCCCTCACCCTAATCTTAATCCTAACCCTAACCATCATCCCAACCCTCATCCTAACACTAACCCTAACCCTCACCCTCACCCTCAGCCTAAGTCTAAACCTAACCCTAACCATAATACTAATCCTAAACCTAAACCTAACCCTAACCCTAACCCTGATCCTACCACTCACCCTTATTCCAATCCTAATACTAAACCTAACCCTCAACCTTACCCTAACCCTAAACCTCACTGTAACCCTAACCATCATCCTGACCCTCACCCTAACCCTAACCCTAATTCTAAACCTTACCCTAACACTAAACCTAACCCTCACTCTCACCCTAACCCTAATCCTAAACCTAACCCTCATCCTAACTCTCACCCTAACCCTAACCCTAACCATAACCCTAACCCTAATCATCACACCCACCCTCAACCTCAGCCTAACCCTAAGCCTAAGCCTAACCCTAACCCTAACCCTCACACTCACCCTCACCTTAAAACTAATCCTAACCCTAACCCTAAACCTCAACCTAACCCTCATCTTAACCTTAAACCTAACTCTAACCCTAACATTAACCCTCCAACTAACCGCAAATCTAACCCTAAACCTCACCGTCGTCCTAACCCTAATCCTAGCCGTAACCCTAAACCTAAACGTATCCCTCACCCTCACCCTCACCCTCCCCCTCCCCATAACTCTAACCCTAACCCTAACCATAATACTAATCCTAAACCTAAACATAACCCTAACCCTAACCCTAATCCTATCACTCACCCTCATTCTAATCCTAATCCTAACCCTAACCCTCAACCTAACCCTAACCCTCAACCTCACTGTAACCCTAACCCTCATCCTAACCCTCACCCTAAACCTCACCCTAATTCTAAACCTTACCCTAACACTAACCCTAACCCTCACCCTCACCCTAGCCCTCACCCTAACCCTAATCCTAACCCTACCACTCACCCTAACCCTAAAATCACCCTCACCTTTACCCTCAGCCTAACCCTAAGACTAAGCCTAACCCTAAGCCTAACCCTCACACTCAACTTAACCCTTACACTAATCCTAATCCTAACCCTCAGCCTAACCCTCACCCTCACCCTCACCCTAACCCTAACACTAACCCTAATCCTAATCCTCACCCTAACCCTCCCCTTAACCCTAACTCTAACCCCAAACCTCACCCTCACCTAACCCTAACCCTAACCATAACCCTAACAGTAAACCTCTCCCTAACCCTAACCCTCACCCTCAACCTCAACCTCACCATAACTCTAACCGTAACCCTAACAATAAGAATAATCTTAACCCTAACCATGACCAGAACCCTCACTGTCAGCCTCACCCTCATCACAAACTTAACACCAACCATAACAGTAACAATAATCCTAACCCTAACCCTAACCATAATCCTCACCCCCACAATCACTCTCAGCCTAACCCTAACACTAATCTTAATCCTAGCCCTAACCCTCACCTTAACACTAACAATAACACTAACCCTAAACCAAACCCTAAACCTAAACCTAAACCTAACCCTAATCCTCAGCCTCAAACTAACATTAACCCTAAACCTAACCCTATCCTTAACCCTAACCCACACCCTAACCCTCACCTTAACCCTAACCTCACCCTCACCTTCACCCTCAGCCTAACCCAAAGACTAAGCCTTACCCTAAACCTAACCCCCACACTCAACCTAACCCTTACACTAATCCTAATCCTAACCCTCAGCCTAACCGTCACCCTCACCCTCAACCTAACCCTAACACTAACCCTAACCCTAAACCTCACCCTAACCCTCCCCCTAACCCTAACTCTAACCCCAAACCTCACCCTCACCTAACCCTAACCCTAACCTTAATCCTAAACCTCACCCTAACCCTAACCCTCACCCTCAACCTCAACCTCAACCTCACCATAATTCTAACCCTAACCCTAACAATAAGAATAATCTTAACCCTAACCATAACCAGAACCCTCACTGTCAGCCTCACCCTCATCACAAACTTAACCCTAACCATGACAGTAACAATAATCCTAAACATAACCCTAACCCTAATCCTCACCCCACACTCACCCTCAACCTAACCCTAACACTAACCTTAATCCTAACCCTAACCCTCACCTTAATACTAACCCTAACCCTAACACTAACACTAACCCTAAACCAAACCCTAAACCTAAACCTCACCCTAACCCTTCTCCTCAGCCTCACCCTCACATTAACCCTAACCCTAACCATATCCTTAACCCTAACCCTCACCTGAACCCTCACCCTAGCCATCACCCTAAACCTAATCCTAACCCTAAACTTCATTCTAACCCTCACCCTAACCCTAACCCTAACCCTAACCCTCACCCTCACCCTCGCCCTGTCTCTAACCATAACACTAAACCTAAACCTCACCCTCACCGTAATCCTAAATCTAACCCTAACCCTAAACCTAAACCTCCTCAACATCACCCTCACCATAACCGTAACCCTAACTCTAACAATAACCCTAACCTTAACCCTAAACCTAACCCTCACCCTAATCATAACCCTCAAACTAAACCTAATCCTCACCCTAATATTTACCCTCACCCTTACACTAACCCTAATCCTAACACTAATCCTCACACTAACCCTAACCCTCACCCTAATCCTAAACCTCACCCGAACACTAATCATAACCCTCACCCTTACCGAAACTCTCACCCTCAGCCTAACCCTCACCTTTACCCTCACCCTAACCCTAACCCTCACGCTAACGCTAACTCTACCCCTAAACCTCACCTCACCCTAACCCTAACTCTCACCCTCACACTAAGATTTAAGCTCCCTGTAACCTTAACAATAACCAAAAACCTAACCCTAACCCTTACCCTAAAAATAACCGTGACCCTAACCCTAACACTAACACTTACCCTCACCCTAACAGTAACCGTAACCCTAACTATAATCCTCACACTAACCCTAACCCTCACCCTAATCCTAAACCTAACCCTAACCCTAACCCTAACTCTAACCCTCACCCTCACCTTAGCCCTCACCCTAACCCTAATTCTAACCCTCACCCTCATCCTAACCCTAAACCTCATGCTCACCCTAAACCTCACACTAACCCAAACCCTAAACCTAATCCTCAATCTAACCCTCACCGTAACCCTAACCCTAACCCTAAACCTAACCCTAACCTTCACCCTTATCTTAACCCTCACCCTCAGCCTCAACCTCACATTTACCATTACCATCATCCTAAGCCTAACACTAAACCTCATCCTAACCCTCACACTAACCATAAACCTAACCATCACCGTAACCCTAAACCTAACACTCACCTACAACCTCATGCTTAGCCTAACTATAAGCCTAAGCCAAAACATTACCCTAACCCTCACCCTCACCCTAGACCTCACCCTATCCCTAATATGAATCCTAACCCTCATCCTAACCCTCACCTTAACCCTAACCCTAACCATCACCCTAACCCTAACCATCACCCTAACCCTAATCCTCACCCCCACCCTCACCCTCAGCCTAACCCTAAGCCTAAGCCTAACCTTAACCCTAACACTCACATACCCTCACCCTCACCCTAACCCTAATCCTAATCATACCCCTTACCCTAACCCTCACCCTCACCCTAACCCTCACACTAACCCTAACCCTAACGCTAACCGTAACCCTAAACCTCACCCACAGCCTCACCTTATCCCGAACTCTAACCCTAAAACTCAACCTCACCCTAACTTTAACCCTAACCCTAAACCTCAGCCTAAACCTAAACCTAAACCTCACCCTCACCCTAGCCCTCACCTTAACCCTAATCCTAACACTAACCTTCATCCAAACCCTCCCCCTAACCCTTACCCTAACCCTTATCCTAACCCTAAACCACACCCTGAACCTCACCCTCACCCTAGCCCTAAGCCTAAACCTAAACCTAACACTAACACACACAGTCACCCTCACCCTAACCCTAACCCTAATCCTAACCCTTACCCTCACCCTATCCCTCACCCTCAGTGTAACCCTAAGCATAATCCTAACCCTAACCCTAACCCTCACACTCACCCTAACATTTACCCTAATCCTAATCCTAATCCTAACACTCACCCTCAGCCTCACCTTAAGCCTAACTCTAACCCTAAACCTCACCCTCAACCTAACCATAACCTTAAGCCTAAACCTAACAATAATCCTAACCCTAAAACTCACCCTCAGCCTCACCCTAACACGTAATCTAATTGTAAACCTCACACTGACACTACTCCTAACCCTAAACCTATCCCTAAACCTCATCCTAACCCTAACCCTAACGGTCACCCTCACCCTCACTGTAACCGAAACCCTAACCCTAACTCTAAAAATAACACTAACCCTAACCCTCACCCTAAACATAAACGTCACCCTAACCCTAACCCTAACCCTCACCTTAAAACTTACCCTCACCCTAACACTAACCCTAAACCTAACACTAACCATCACACTAACCCTAAACATCACCCTAACCCTAAACCTAACCCTTACACTAACCCTAAACCTCACCCTCACCCTATTCCTCACCCTAACCCTAACCCTCATCCTCAACCTAAACCTCAATCTAACCCTAACACTAATACTCAATCCATCCCCCACCCTAACACTAACCCTAACCCTAACCCTCACCCTAACGCTAACCTTCACCCTTACCATAACCCTCAACCTCAGCCTAACACTCACCTTTCCATTTACAGTCACCCCCACTCGAACCCTCACCCTAAACCAAACCCTCACCCTAACCCTAACTCTACCCGTAAACCTCAACCTCAATCTACCCCTAACTCTAACCCTAACCCTAACACTAAACCTCACACTAACCCTAACACTAACCATCACCCTCAACCTCATTCAAATCCTATCCCTAAGCCTAAACTAAACCTTACCGCAAACCTCACCCTCACCCTAGCCCTCACCCTAACCCGAATCCTAACCATATACCTCATCCTAAACCTCATCCTAACTCTAACCCTAACCCTCACCCTCACCCTCAGCCTAACCCTAAGCCTAAGCCTAAGCCTAACCCTAACACTCACACTCACCTTCACCCTAACCCTAGTCCTAAATCTAACCTTATCCCTAACCCTAAACCTCAACCTAACCCTAACACCAATCCTTCCACTAACCCTCACACTAACCCTCACCCTAACCCTAACTCTAACCCTAAACCTCACCCTCACCCTCACCCTAACCTTCAGCCTAAACCTAAGCCTAACTCTAACCCTAACACTAACCCTCACACTCACCCTCACCTTAACCCTAATCCTAATCCCAGCCCTAACCCTAACCCTCACCCTAACAATAAACCTCACCCTAACCCTAAACCTAACACTAAACTTAACCCTAACCCTCACCCTAACCCTAAATCTATACTGAAACCTCAACCTAACCCTAACCCTAACCCTAACCCTAAACCTCACCCTAAACATAACCCTAAAACTCACCTTCATCCTAACCCTCATCCTAACCCTCTCCCTAACCCTAACCCTAACCATCACCCTAACCCTAACCATCAAGCTCAAACACACGCTCAGCCTAAACCCTAAGCCTAAACCTAAACCTAACCCTAACCCAGACACTCACCCTCATCCTAACCCTAATCCTAATCCTAATCCTAACAATAACCCTAACACTAACCCTCACCCCAAACATAACCCTAACACTTACCCTCACCCTAACACTAACCCTAAGTCTAAAACTAACACTCACACTAACCCGAAACCTCACCCTAACCCTAACCCTAAACTTCACCCTCACCCTAGCCCTCACTCTAACACTAATTCTAACCCTAACCCTCAACCTAACCATAACCCTCATCCTCACCCCAAACCTCACACTAACCCTAACCCTAATCCTCAATCTAACCCTCACCCTAACCCTAACCCGAACCCTTAACCAAACACTCTCCCTAACCCTAACCCTCACCTTTATCATAACCCTCACTCTCAGCCTAACCCACAACTTTACCCTTACAATCACCCTCACCCTAACCCTCATCCTTACCCTAACCCTCACCCTAACCCTAATTCTGACCCTAATCCTCATCCTAACCCTAACCCTCATCCTCACCCTAAACCTCACATGAACCCTAAACCTAATCCTCAATCTAACCCTAACCCTAAACCTAACCCTAAACCTAACCCTACCCCTCACCCTAAGCCTCACTCTAACCCTAACCCTCACCCTAACCCTCACCCTCACCGTCACCGTAACCCTCACCCTAACCCTAATGCTAACTCTAACACACACCCTAACCCTCATGCTATCACTTACCCACACCACAAACTTAACCCTAACCTTAAACGTCACCCTCACCCTAAACCTAAACCTAATCCTAACCCTCACCCTCACCCTCACCATAACCATAACCCTCACCTAACCCTAACCCTAACCTTCAACGTCACCCTAAACCTCATATCACCCGAACCCTCACCCTAACCCTAACGCTCACACACACCCTAACGCTCAAGCTAACCCTCACCTTAAACCTCACCTGATCCTCATCCTAACCCTAACCAATGCCTAACCAAGACCCTCAGCCTAACCCTCAACTTCACCCTAACACTCACCCTCACTCTAGCCCTCACACTAACAATAACCCCCACCCTAACCCTAACACTCAACCTAACCATAACCCTCACCCTAACCCTAACCCTCACCCTAAAACTAACCCTAACCCTAACACTAACGCTCACACTAACCCTAACACTCATCCGAACCATAAACCTCACCCTAACACTAACCCTAACCCTCACCCTCAACATAGCCCTTACAATAACCCTAACTCTCATCCTAACCCTAAACCTCACCCTAACACTAACCCTAAGACTCACCCTCAACCTAGCCCTTACACTAACCCTAACCCTCATCCTCACCCTAAACCTCACACTAACCCTAAAATTAATGCTCAATCTAACCCTAACCCTAACCCTTACCCTAACCCTAACCCTCATCCTAACACTCACCCTAACCATAAACCTATCCATCACCCTAACATTAACCCTCACCCTAACCCTGAACCTCAGCCTAAAACTAAGCCTAAGCCTAAGCCTAACCCTACCTCTCACAGTAACCCTAACCCTAACCCTAAACCTAATCCTAACCCTAACCCTCATCCTAACCCTCACCCTCACCCTAACCCTAACCATCAACCAAGACCTATTCCTCACCCCCACCCTTACCATCAGCCTAACCCTAAGCCTAAAACTAACCCTAACCCTAACCCTCACGCTCACCCTCGCCCCCACCCTAACCCTAATCCAAAACATAACCCTCATCCTAACCCTCACCCTAACCCTAACCCTAAACCTCACCCTATCCCTAACCCTCATCCTAACACTCACCCTAACCATAAACCTATCCATCATCCTAACATTAACCCTCACCCTAACCCTGAACCTCAGCCTAAAACTAAGCCTAAGCCTAAGCCTAACCCTACCTCTCACAGTAACCCTAACCCTAACCCTAAACCTAATCCTAACCCTAACCCTCATCCTAACCCTCACCCTCACCCTAACCCTAACCATCAACCAAGACCTATTCCTCACCCCCACCCTTACCATCAGCCTAACCCTAAGCCTAAAACTAACCCTAACCCTAACCCTCACGCTCACCCTCGCCCCCACCCTAACCCTAATCCAAACCATAACCCTCATCCTAACCCTCACCCTAAACCTAACCCTAAACCTCACCCTATCCCTAACCCTAACCCTCAACCTAACCCTAACCCTCACCCTCACGGTAATCCTAACCCTAATCCTCACCCTAAACCTAAACCTAACCCTAACCTTAACCCTCACCCTAGCCCTAACCCTAACGCGAATCCTAACCCTATACCTCATCCTAAACCTCACCCTAACCCTAACCCTCACCCTCACCCTAACACTCACCCTCAGCCTAACCCTAAGCCTAAGCCTAACCTGAAACCTAAACCTCACACTCACCCTGACCCTAGCCTTAATCCTCAATCTAACCCTATCCCTAACCCTAACCCTCACCCTCACCCTAGCCCTAACCCTACACCTAATCCTATCCCTAACCCTCATCCTAAACCTCACCCTAACATTAACCCTAACCATCACAAAAAACCTATTTCTAATACCCTCCCTCACCCTCAGCCTAACCCTAAGCCTAAGCCTAAACCTAACACTAACACACACACTCTCCCTCAGCCTAACTCTCAGCCTAAACCTAAACCTAACCCTAACCCACACACTTACCCTCACCCTAACACTAATCCTAAACCTAACCCTTACCCTATCCCTCCACCTAACTCTCACCCTAACCCTAAACTTAACACTAACCCTAACCCTAACCCTCAACCTAACCCTCACCCTAATCCTGACTCTAACCCTAAACCTCACCCTCACCCTAACCCTAACTCTAAGCCTAACCCTAACCCTAACCCTAACCCTAACCCTCACCCTAATTCTAACACTAACCCTAACCCTAACCCTAACCCTAACCCTAAACCCTTAAACTCACCATCACCCTAACCCTAACACTAAACCTAACCCTCACCCTAACCCTAACCCTAAACCTCACCCTCACCCTAACCCTCACCCTCAGCCTAACTCTAACACTCACCCTATCCCTAACCCTAATCCTCACACGAACCCTAACCTTAACCCTCACCCTTACCATAACCATAACCCTAACACTCATTCTCACCCTAGCCCTCACCCCAAACCTATTCCTCACACTAAACCTAACCCTCAAGTTAAGCCTACCCCTACCCCTCACCATTACCCTCATCCTAACCGTAACTCTAACCCTTATCACAATAACCCTAAACCTAAGTCTCACCCTCAACATAGCCCTCACTCTAACACTAATCCTAACCCTCACCCACACCCTAACCCTCACCATAACCGTAACCCTCACCGACACAATAGGCCTCACCCTAACCCTAACCCTAACTCTATCCCTCACCCTAACCCTCACCCTCACCCTCACTTTAACCATTACCATGAGCCTAACCCTCACCATCACAATTATCCCCACACTAACCCTAATCTTTACCTAACCAATACCCTAACCCTCACCCTCATCCTAACCTAACCCTATCTCTAACACTAACCCTCATACTAAACCTAACCCTCACCCTCAGCCTAACGTTCACCCTCACCATAACCCTCACCCTAACCCTTATACTCACCCTAACCTTAACCCTCACACTAACCCTAACCCTCCTCCTAACCCTAACCCTCACCTGAACCTTAACCCTCACTTTAACCATTACCCTCACCTAACTCAGAACCGAACCCTAAACCTACCCCTCACCTTAACCCTCACATTATCCTAACCCTAACCCTCACCCTAACCCTATCCCTAAACCTCACCCACACCCTAGCCCTCACCATAACCCAAATCTAACCCTAACCCTCACATAAAACTAACCCGCACCATAACCCTTACCCTCACCCTCAACCTCAACATCACACTAACCCTAACCCTCACCCTAACGCATACCCTAATCCTATCCCTAACCCTAACCCTAAACCTAAACCTAAACATCAATCTAACACTCACCCTCACCCTAAACCTACACCTAACCCTCACCCTCACCCTAACTCTTAATCTCACCCTCACCCTAAACCTCACACTAACCCTAAACCTCAGCCTAACCCTAAGCCTAAAACTCAACGTCAACCTAACCCTCACCCACAGCCTAAATCTAAACTTAACCCTAATCCTGCCCCTCACCCTAACCTTAAACATCAACCTCACCCTCACCGTCAACCTCAGACTAACTCTAACCCTAACCCTCATCCTAGCCCTCACCCTCACCCTCACCCTAATCCCAACGTTCGCCCTCACCCTCACCATGTCCCTAACCCTAAACCTCACCATATCCCTAAACCTCACCCTAACCCTAAGCCTAATCCTCACACTCACCCTCACACTAACCCTAACCCTAAACTAACCCTCACACTCACCCTCATGCTAAATCTAACAATAACCCTATCCCTAACCCTAACTCTAACCCTAACTCAAACCCTAATCCTAACCTAACCCTAAACCCTAACCGTAACCATAACACTAACCCTAACCCTAACCCTAACCCTAACCCTCACACTAAACCTAGCCCTCAACCTAACCCTAACCCTACTCCTCACCTTAACCCTAGATCTAAACCTAACCCTAAGCCTAAGCCTTTACCAGAGCCATAACCATGACCCTAATCCTAATTTTAACCCTCACCCTAATACTAACACTCACCCTAAACCTCACCCTCAACCTCACCCTAAACCTCACCCTAACCATAACCGTAACACTCACCATAACCCTCACCCAAACACTACTCCTAACCCTACCCCTAACCCTCAACCTAACCCTCACCCTCAACCTCACCCTAAACCTCACCCTAACCATAACCGTAACACTCACCATAACCCTCACCCAAACACTACTCCTAACCCTACCCCTAACCCTCAACCTAACCCTCACCCTAAACCTCACCCTAAGCCTAACCCTAACACTAACCCTCAACCTAAACCTTACCCTAACCCTTAACCTCACCATCACCCTAACCTTCACAAAAAACCTAACCCTCATCCTAAACCTAACCCTAAATATCACCTTCACCCTAAACCTCACCCTCAGCCTAACTCTAACCCTCACCCTATCCCTACCCTAATCCTCACACTAACCCTAACCCTCACTCTCACCCTAACCCTAAACTTAACCCTCACCCTAACCGTAATGCTAACCCTAACCCTCACACACACCCTAAACCTGAACCTTAGCCTTACCCTCACCGTAAACCTAACCCCAACCACAACCCTCACCCTCAACCTATCCGTCACCCTAACCCTAACGCTAACCCTCACCCTAAAACTAACCGTAACCCTCAACCTAACCCTCAACCTAAACCTAACCCTAACCCTCACCATCAGCCTGACCCTAAACCTCACCCTTACCTAACCCTAATCCTTTCCCTCACCCTAACCCTAAGACTATCCCTAATCCTCACACTAACCCTAACCCTCACCCTCACCCTAACCCTCACACTCACCCTAACCCTTACCCTCTTCCTAACCCTAATCTTATCCCTAAACCTAACCCTACCCCTAAAACTCACAAAACCTAGCCCTCACCCTCACCATAACCCAACCTTCACCTTAACCCTCAACTTAACCCTAACCCTCACCCTAACCCTAACCCTTACCCTCAACCTAACCCTAACCCTATCCCTAAACCTCTCCCTCACCCTAAACCTCACCCTTAACTTAACCCTAACCCTTACCCTCACCCTAACCCTAACACTAGACCTAACACTAACCCTCACACTAACCCTCACCCCCACACTAAACCTCAACCTAAACCTCAACGTAACTCTCACCCTAACAATCACCCTAATAAACACCCTCATCCTAACTGTCACCCTCACCCTAACCCTAACCCTATCCCTAACCCTCACCCTAATCCTAACCTTAACCCTCACCCTCACCCTAACCGTAACCCTCACTCTAACCCTCACCGTAACATTTATTCTAACCCTAAACCTAACCCTCACCCTAATCCTAAACCTAGCCCTCCCCCTCAAGCTTGCTCTAACCCTAACCCTAAGCCTAACCCTCACCCTAACCCTTACCCTCACCCTAAACGTAACCCTCACCCTCAAAATAACCCTCACAATAACCATAACCCGAACCCTAACTCTAACACTCACATTAACCCTCACCCTCAATCTAACCCAAAAGCTTACCCTAACCCTCACCCTAACCCTAACCCTAAGACTAACTCTAACCCTGAACCTCACCCTAACACTAAACCGAAACCTAACCTTCAACTTCAACCTCATTGTAACCCTAACCCTAACAATAACAATAAACCTAACCCATAAATTAATGCTACCACTCTTCCTCACCCTATCACTAACCCTAACCCTCACCCTAACCCTAACACTCAACCTCACCCTAGCCCTCACCCTAAACCTAATCCTAAGCCTAACCCTAACCCTAACCCTCATCCTCACCCTAATCCTCACACTAACCCTAGCAATATTCCTCAATCTAACCCTCACCCTCACCCTCACCCTAAACCTAACCCTCATCCTAACCCTCACCATAACCCTAACCCTCACCCTTACCGTAACCCTCACCCTCAGCCTAACCCTAAAATTTACACTTACTGTCACCCTCAGCCTAACCGTCACCCTAACCCTAATCCTCATCCTAACCCTCACCCTAATCATAACCCTAACTATCACCCTAACCCTAACCCTCACACTCACCCTCAGCCTCAGCCTAAACCTAAGCCTAACCCTAATCCTAACCCTAACCCTCATCCTAACCCTCAACCTAACCATAACTCTATCCATCACTCTAAACCTAATCTGCATCCCCACCATCACCCTCAGCCTAAACATAAGCCTAAACCTAACCCTAACCCTAACCCTCACACTCACCCTCACCATAACCCTAATCCTAAAACTAACCCTAACCCTAACCCTAAACCTCACCCCCAAACTCACCCTAAACACAACCCTAACCCTAACCCTAACCTGCACACTCACCTTCACCCTCCCCGTAATTCTAACCTTAACCGTAACAATAACCCTAACCTTAAACCTCACCCTCAACCTCACACTCACCTTAACCCTAAATCTAAGCCAAATACTTACCTTCACCCTAACCCTAACCCTAACCCTAAACCTCACCTTAACCGAAACCCTAAACCTCACCCTCAGCCTCACCCTCAACTTAAACCGAACCCTAAACATAACACTAACAATAACCCTCACCTTAACCCTAATACTTACCCTCACCCTCACCCTAACCCTAACACTAACCCTTACCTTAAACCTAACCCTCACCCTCAACATAACCCTAACCCTAACCCTAACACTAAACCTCACCCTAACGCTGACGCTAACCCTCACCCTCACTCTAGCCCCCACCCTAACCCTAATCCTAACCATAAACCATATCCTAACCCTCACCCTAAGCCTAAAAGTCTAACCCTCACACTAACCCTAACCCTCAACCTCACTCTCACGCTGGGCCTAAACCTAAGACTAACCCTAACCCTAACACTCACCCTCACCCTAACCCTAACCATAACACTAACCCTAACCCTAACCCTAACCCTCACACTAAACCTCACCCTAACTCTAACTCTAACGCTAAACCTCACCCTCACCCTTACCCTAACCCTCACCCTCACCTGCACCCGCCACCTAACACTAAGCCTAAACCTAAACCCAAACCAAACCATAACACTAACCCTAACCCTAACCCTCACGCTAAGCCTAACCCTAACCTCACCCTCACCCTAGCCCATACCCTAACCCTAAGCCTCAAGCTAACCTTCACCCCAACCCTCACTCTAACCATAACCCCAACCCTCACCCTAACCGTAACCCTCACCCTATCGCAATCCTAACCCTAACCCTAATGCTAACCCTCACACTCACCCTCATCTTAAATCTAATCCTAATCCTAACCCTAACCCTAACCCTCACCCTTACCTAAACATCACCCTAACCCTAACCCTAACATTAACCCTAACACTAACCCTAACCGTAACCCTAACCCTAAACATATGGCTCAACCTCTGCCTCACCCTCACCGCAAACTTAACCCTAACCATAACACTAACAATAACCCTAAACCTAACCCTCACTCAAACCCTATCCCTAACCCTAAAGCTAACCCTAACCCTAATCCTAACCCTAAACCTAACCCTAACCCTAACCCTAAACCTAAATCTCATTCTAAACCTCACCCTAACCCTAACCCTCACCCTAAAACTAACCCTAACCCTCAACCTCATGCTCGGCCTAACCCTAAGCCTAAGCCTAATCATAACCCTAACCCTAACCCTCATACTAACCCTCACCCTAACCATAACCCTAACACTAACCCTAACTCTAAAATTTAACCTCACCCTCACCCTCACCGTACCATTACCCTAAACCTAACCCTAAAAATAACCCTAACCCTAAACCTCACCCCCAACCTCACCCTCACCCTAACCCTAACCCTACCCATAAACCTCAGCCTAAACCTAACCCTAACCCTCACCCTCACCCTCACCGTAACTTTAACCCTAACCCAAAAATAACACTAACCCTAACCCTAACACTAACCCTCACCCTCACCATAACCCTAACACTAATCCAAAACCTCTCTCTAACCCTAACCCTAACCCTAACCATAAACCTCACCCTAAACCTAACCCTCACCCTCACCCTAACCCTAACCTTAACACTAACCCTAAACCTCACACTAACTCTCACCATAATGATAAATCTAACCCTAAACCTCACCCTCACCCTAAACCTAACCCTCACTCTCACCCTCACCATCCGCCTAACACTAAGCCTATACCTAAGCCCAGCCATAACCCTAACACTAACCATAACCCTAATCCTCACCCTAACCCTCACCATCACTCTAACCCTAACCCCAACCCTCACCCTAACCCTAATCCTCACCCTCAACCTAACTCTAATCCTAATGCTAACCCTAACCCTCACACCTACCCTCACCTTAACCCTAATCCTAATCCTATCTTTAACCCTCATCCCCACCCTAAACCTCACCCTAACCCTAATCCTAACACTAACCCTAACCCTAACCCTCACCCTAACCCTAACTCTAACCCTAAATCTCACCATCAGACTAACCCTAACCCTAACCCTAAACATCACCCTAACCCTAAAACTCATGCTAACACTTACCCTAACCCTAATCCTCACCCTATCCCTAACCCTAACACTCACCCTCACCCTAGCCCTCACACTAAGCCTAACACTAACCCTACCTCTCACCCGAACCCTAAACCTAAACCTAACACTAATCTGTACCCTAAGCCTAACCCTAACCCTCACCCTAACACTAACCCTCACCCTAACCCTCACCCTAAACCTAACCGTAACCTTCACCCTAATCCTAACCCTTACCCTAACCCTCACATTCACCCTAGCCCTCACACTAACCCAACCCTAACCCTACCCCTCACCCTAGCCCTCCACTTAAACCTAACCCTAAACCTCACCCTAAGCCTAACCCTCACCATCACCCTCACACTCACCCTAACCCTAACCCTAAACCTAACCCTCCCCTTAAACTTAACCCTCACCCTAACCCTAACCCTCACCCTCACCCTCACTCTAACAATAACCCTAACCCTAACCCTAATGCTAATTCTAACCCTTACACTCATCATAACCCTCACCCTAAACCTTACCCTCACCCTAACTCTCACCCTTACCCCAACCCTAACCCTAAACCTCACCCTAACCCTAAACCTCAACCTTACTCTAACCCCCACCCTAACACTAAAATTATCCCTAAACCTAACCCTCATCCTAACCCTCAACCTAACCCTTACTATCACCCTAAACCTAACCCTCAACCTAACCCTAACCATACCCCTCACCCTAACCCTCATCCTAACCCTAACCCTAACCCAAACCCTCACCCTAATCCTAACCCTATCC
The DNA here is from genome assembly GCF_024711535.1 of Dipodomys merriami. Classification (NCBI taxonomy): domain Eukaryota; kingdom Metazoa; phylum Chordata; class Mammalia; order Rodentia; family Heteromyidae; genus Dipodomys; species Dipodomys merriami. The sequence continues at coordinate 4,458,812 of NW_027206346.1, forward strand.
CTAATGCTCCTCCTAAACCTAACCCTCACCGGCATCCAGACCCTCAACCTCAGTCTAACCCTAACCCTAACCCTAACCCTAACCATAAACCTCACCATATCCCTAACCCTAACCCTAACCCAACACTATCCCTAAACCTAACCCTAAGCCTAACCCTAACCATCATCCTAACCCTAATCCTAAACACAACCCTCACCCTCAACCTAACACTTAACCTCAGCCTCACCCAAACCCTCACACTAACCCTAACCCTCACCCTAACCGTAACCCTCACCGTCACAATAACCCTCACCCTAACCCTAACCCTAACTCTAATCCTCACCCTAACACTCACCCTAACCATAACCCTAACCGTTACCCTAACCCTCACCCTAAACGTAACCCTAAGCCTAACCCTAACCATCACCCTAACCCTAATCCTAAACACAACCCTCACCCTCACCCTAACCCTTAACCTCAGCCTCACCCTAACCCTCACACTAACCCTAACCCTCACCCTAACCCTAAAACTAAACGTCATCCTCACCCTAACCCACACCCTCATCCTAACTCTCACCCTCACCCTAACCCTAACCCTATCCCTAACCCTCACCCTAACCCTAACCTTAACCCTCACACTCACCCTAATCCTACCATTAAACCTCACCCACACCCTGGCCCTCACCCTAAATGTAATCCTATCCCTAACCATCACATAAACCTAATCCTCACCATAACCCTAACCATCACCCTCACCCTAAACCTCACCCTAACCCTAACCCTCACCCTAAACCTCACCCTAATCCTATCCATAACTATAAGCCTAACCCTCAACCTAAACCTCAACCTAACCCTAAACCTAACCCTCACCCTCACCCTAACCCTACACCTAGACCTCACCCTCAACCTAACCCTCACTATAACTCTTAACCTCACCCTCACCCTAAACCTCACACTAACCCTAACCCTCACCCTAACCCTAACCCTAAACCTCACCCTCACCCTCACCCTCAGCCTAAATCTAAACCTAACCCTAATCGTGGCCCTCACCCTAACCTTAAACATCAATTTCACCATCACCCTCATCCTCAGCCAAACTCTAACACTAAGCCTAATCTTAGACTTACCCTCACCCTCACCCTCACCCTCAACCTCACCCACACCCTCACCCTCACCCTAACTCTAACAATAAAACTAACCCTAAACCTAACCCTAACTCTAACCCTTACCCTAACGGTAACCCTAACCCTAACCCTCACGCTAACCTTAACGCTCACACTAAACCTAGCCCTCACCCTAACTCTAACCCTACCCCTCACATTAACCCTAAATCTAAACCTAACCATAAGCCTAACCCTCAACCTCAACAGAGCCCTCACCCTAACCCTAATCCTAACTGTAACCCTCACCCTAACCCTAAACCTCACCCTAACCATAACCCTAAGCCTCACCCTAACCTTCACCCAAACACTATCCCTCACACTCATCCTAATCCTCACCCTAAGCCTAACCCTAAAACTAACCCTCAACCTAACCCTTAACCTAGCCCTTAACCTCACCCTCACCCTAACCCTCACACTAAACCTAACCCTCACCCTAACCCTAACCCTAAACGTCACCCTCACCCTAACCCTCACCCTCAGCCTAACTCTAACCCTCACTCTATCCCTAACCCTAATCCTCACACTAAACCTTACCCTAACCCTCACCCTTACCCTAACCCTAACCCTAACACTCACCCTCACCCTAATGCTAACCCTAAACCTAACCTTCACCCTAACCCTCACCCTAACCATAATGCTATCCCTAAACCTCACACACACCCTAAACCTCACCCTAACCCTTACCCTCAACATAAACCTAACCCCAATCCTAACCCACACCCTAACCCTATCCGTCACCTTAACCCTAACGCTAACCCTCACCCTAACCCTAACCGTAAACCTCAACCTAACCCTCAACCTAACCCTAACCCTATCCCTAAATCTCACCCTCACCGTAAACCTCACCCTCACGCTAACCCTGATCCTTCCCCACACCCTAACCCTAACCCTATCCCTAACCCTCACACTAACCCTAACCCTCACCGTCACCCAAACCCTCACCCTCACCCTAAGCCTTACCTTCTCCATAACCCTAATCCTGTCCCTAAACCTAACCCTAGGCATAAACCTCACACTAAACCTAGCCCTCACCCTAACCATAACCCTACCCTCACCTTAACCCTCACACTTAAACCTAACCCTATCTTTCAACCTAACCCTCACCCTTACACTCACCCTAACCCTAACCCTATCCCTAACCCTCTACCTCACCCTAAACCTCACCCTGACCCTCAACCTAACCCTTAGCCTCACCCTAACCCGAACACGATACCTAACCCTAACCCTCACACTAACCGTAAACCTATCCCTATCCCTGACACTAGCCTAACCCTCAACCTAACACTCACCCTAACCCTAACCCTCAATCTAACTCTAAACCTCACCCTCACTCTAACCCTTAACATCACTCTTACCCTAACCCTCACACTAACCCTAACCCTCACCCTAACCCTAACCCTAAATGTCACCCTCACCCTAACCCTCACCGTCAGCCTAACTCAAACACTCACCCTAAACCTAAACCTAGCCCTCACACTAACCCTAACTCAAACCCTCACCCTCACCCTAACACTGACAATAAATCTAACCCTCAGCTTAACCTAACCCTACCCCTCACTGTTACCCTCATCCTAACCCTAACCCTAACCCTCACCATAACACTAAACCTAACTCTCACCCTCAACCTAGCCCTCAACCTAATTCTAATCATTACCATAACCCTCACCCTAACACTAACCCTGAACCTAACCTTTACCTTCACTCTCACAATAACCCTCACCCTAACCCTAACCATAACTCTAATCCTCACGCCAACTCTAAACCTCACCATCACCCTTACCCTCACCCTAAACCTCACCCAGAACCTAACTTTAAGCCTAACCCTTACGCTCACCCTAACCCACATGTTAACCCCCACCCTAACCCTAATCCAAAACCAAACCCTCAGCCTCACCCTAACCCTTAACCTCAGCCTTACCCTATTCCTCACACTAACCCTAACCCTCACCCTAAACCTAAGCATAAACATCACCCTCACCCTCACACACACACAGCCTAACACTAACTCTAATGCTAATCCTAACCCTGACCCTAACCCTCAACCTAACCATAACCCTAAGCCTAACCCTCACCTTCACCCTCACCCTAACCCTAACACTAGCCCTCACCCTCAACCTATCCCTAACCTTAACCCTCACCATAACCCTAAAACTCATCCTAACCCTAACCCTAATCCTCACACTCTCCCTCAAACTAACCCTAAACCTAACCCTCACCCTAAGCCTCACCCTCACTCTAATGCTAACCCTAACCCTCACACTCACCCTAAAACTCATCTTCACCCCGACCCTCAACATAAACCTAACCCTAACCCTCACCCTCACCCTCACCCTAAACCTTAGCTTACCCCTAACCATATCCTTAACCCTAAAACTCAACCTAACCCTCACCCTAAACCTAAACCTAAACCTAAATCTCAACCTAACCTTCACACTAACCCTAACCCTATCCCTAACCCTCACCCTTACCCTAACCCTCACCCTCACCATAATCCTTAACCTCACCCTTTCCTAAACCTATCCCTAACACTAACCCTCACACTAACCCTAACCCTCACCCTAACCCTAACCTTACCTCTCACCCTAACCCTCATCCTAACCCTAAAACTCATCCTAAGACTCACCCTAAACCTAAACCTAAACCTAACCCTCACCCTAACCCTAAACCTCACCCTCACCCTAACCCTCACCCTAACCCTAACACTAACCTTAACAATCACCATCAGCAGAACCCTCAAACCAATCCTAACCCTAAACCTCACCCTCACCCAAACCCTTACCCTCACCAGAACCCTAAACCTAACATTAACCCTTACCTAACCAAAACCCACAACCTCACCCTCACCCTGACCATAAACCTCACCCTTACCCTAGCCCTCACCCTAAAACTAAACCTAACCCGCACCCTCACCCTAACACTCAGACTAACTGTAACCCTAACCCTCACCCTAACCCTATCCCTAACCCTAACCCTCAAGCTCATCCTAATCCTCACCCTATACCTAACACTTACCTAAACGAAACCCACAACCTCACACTCACACTCACCCTAACCCTCCACATTAACCTAGCCCTCAACCTAACCCTCACCCTAACTCTCACCCTCCCCCTCACCTTCACATTCAGCCTAACCCTAACCCTAACGCTAATCCTAACCATAATCCTCACCTTCACCCTAACCCTCAAACTAACCCTTACGCTCACCCTAACCCTAACCCAAACTGTAACCCTAATCCTCACACCAAACCTAACCCTCAACCTAACCCTAACCCTACCCCTCAAACTAACGCTCACCCTATACCTAAACCTAACCCTCACCCTAACCCAAACCCTTACCCTCAGCCTCACCATAGCCCTCACACTAACCCTAAACCTAACCCTCACACTCAACTTCACCCTCAACCTCATGTTCACCGTAAACCTAATCCTAACACTCACCCTAACCGTAATGCTCACCCTAAATCTAACCCAAACCCTCACCCTCACTCTAATCCTAAACCTAACCCTAACACTCACGCTCACACTTACCCTGACCCTGACCCTAACCTTAACCCTAACTCTCAAACTACCCCTAACTCTCACCTTAGCACTAAACCTAAGCCTAAACCTCTCCCTTATCCTCACCCTCACCCTAACCCTTATCCTCACCCTAAACCTACCACTAACACTCACACTAACCCTAACACTCCCCGTTACCCAAACCCTAACCCTCACCTGAACCATAACCCTCACCATAACCCTCACCCTCACCCTCACCCTAACCCTCACCATCAACCTAAACCTCACCCTAACCCTCACCCCAACCCTCACCCTAAACCTATCCCTAACCCTAACCCTTCACCTGAACCTCAACCTAACCCTAACCCTAACCCTCACCCTCACCCTAACCCTACACCTAACCATCACCCTCACCCTAACCCTCACCATAACTCTTAATCTCACCCTCACCCTAAACCTCACACTAACCCTAACCCTCACCCTAACCCCAACGCTAAACCTCATCCTAACCCTAACCCTCACCCTCAGCCTAAAGATAAACCTAACCCTAATCCTGGCCCTCACCCTAACCTTTAAGTTTGATGTTTAACATCAACCTCACCCTCACCCTCACCCTCAGCCTAACGCTAAAACTAACCCTAATCCTAGCACTCACCCTCACCATCATCCTCAAGCTCAGCATCACCCTCACCCTCACCCTAATTCTAACAATAACCCTATACCTAACCCTAACTCTAACCCTAAACCTAACCCTAACCATAACCCTAACACTCAACCTAACCCTAATCCTAACCCTCACACTAATCCTAGCCCTCACCCTAACCCTAAACCTACACCTCACCTTAACCCTAAATCTAAACCTAACCCTTAGCCTTACCCTCACCCTCACCAGAGCCCTCACCCTAACCCTAATCCTAAATTTAACCCTCACTCTAACACTAACACTTTAGCTAGCCCTAACCCTCACCCTCACCATAAACCTCACACTAACCATAAACTTAATCCTCACCCTAAACCTCACCCAAACCCTATCCCTAACCTTTACCCTAACCCTTAAACTCACCCTCACCCAAACCCTCACACTAAACATAATCCTCACCCTTACCCTAATACTAAACTTCACCCTCCCCCAAACACTCACCCTCAGCCTAAATCTAACCCTCATCCTATCCCTAACCCTAATCCTCACACTAACCTGAACCCTAACCCTCATCCTTACCCTTACCCTAACACTAAACCTAACTCTCACCCTCACCGTAAAGCTAACCCTAAACCTAACTCTCACCCTAAACCTCACCCTAACCCTTACCCTCACCATAAACCTAACCCAACCCTCACCCTCACCCTCACCCTATCCGTCACCCTAACCCTAACCGTAACCCTCAACCTAACCCTCAACCTAACCCTAACCCTATCCCTAAACCTCACCCTCACCCTCACCCTATACCTCACCCTCACCCTAAAACTAATCCTTACCCTCACCCTAACCCTAACCCTATCCCTAACACTCTCCGTCACCCTAACCCTCACCCTCACTGTAACCCTAACCCTTACCCTCACCCTAACCCTAACACTATACCTAACCCTAAAATTCACACTAACCCTCACCCTATCACTATCCCTGACACAAACCCTAACCCTCAACCTAACCCTAAACCTAACCCTCAATCTAACCCTAACCCTCACCCTCACCTTCACCCTTAATCTCACCCTCACCCTAACCCTCAAATTAACCCTAACCCTCACCCTAACCCTAACATTAAATATCACCCTCACCCTAACCGTCACCCTCAGCCTAACTCTAAACCTCACAACCCTAACCCTAAACCTAACCCTCACACTAATTCTAACCCTAACCCTCACACTCACCCTAACACTCACGTTAACCCTAATGCTCATTCTCACACTAACCCTCACCCTAAACCTAACCCTCACACTAAACCTAACCCTCACCCTAACCCTAACCCTACTCCTCACCGTTACCCTCATCCTAACCCTAACCCTAATCCTCACCATAACACTAAACCTAACTCTCACCCTCAGCCTAGCCCTCACCCTAACGCTAATCGTTACCCTAACCCTCACCCTAACCCTAACCCTCACCCTAACCATTACCCTCACCCTCACAATAACCCTCACCCTAACCCTAACCCTAACTCTAATCCTCACACCAACCCTAAATCTCACCATCACCCTTACCCTCACCCTAAACCTCACCCTAACCCTAACTTTAAGCCTAACCCTAAACCTCACTCTAACACTAATCCTAAACCAAACCCCCACCCTCACCCTAACCGTTAACCTCAGCCTCACCCTAACCCGCACACTAACCAAAACCCTCACCCTAACCCTAAACATAAACATCACCCTCACCCTCAGTCTCCCACTCAGCCTAACTCTAACCCTAATGCTAATCCTAACCCTCACCCTAACCATCACCCTAACCCTAACCCTAACCATAACCCTCAACTTCACCCTCACCATAACCCCAACGCTCGCCCTCACCCTCACCCTATCCCTAACCCTAAACCTCACCATAACCCTAAACCTCACCCCACCCTAACCCTAATCCTTACCCTTACCCTCACCCTAACCCTCACCCTCACCCTAATGCTAACCTTATCCCTCACATTCACCCTAAAACTCACCCTTAACCCATACCCAGACCGTAAACCTAACCCTAACTCTTACCCTCACCCTCACCCTTACCCTTAATGTACCCCTAACCATAACCCTAACCCTCAACCTAACCCTCACTCTAATCATAACCCTAACCCTACACCTCAACCTAACCCTCACCCTAACCCTAACCCTATACCTAACCTTCACCCTTACCCTAACCCTCACCCTCAACCTAATCCTTACGCTCACCCTATCCTAAAAATATCCCTAACATTAACCCTCACACTAACCCTAACCCTCACCCTAACCCTAACCCTAACTCTCACCCTAACCCTCATCCTAACCCTAAAACTCATCCTAAGCCTCAGCCTAAACCTAAACCTAAACCTAACCCTCACCCTAACCCTAAACCTCACCCTCACCCTCACCCTCACACTAACCCTCACCCTAACCCTAAACCAAACCCTAACAATCATCCTCACCCTAACCATCACCCTAATCCTCAACCTTACCCTAGCCCTCACCCTAACCCTAAACCTAACCCGCACCCTCACCCTAATACTCACCCTCACCCTAACCGTCATCCTCACCCTAAAGAAAACTCTAACCCTAACCCTCACCCAAACCCTAACCCTCACCCTAACCCTCAATCTCACCCTAATCCTCACCCTATACCTAACACTTACCTAAACGAAACCCACAACCTCACCCTCACACTCACCCTAACCCTCCACATTAACCTAGCCCTCAACCTAACCCTCAACCTAACCCTCACCTTCACCCTCACCTTCACCCCCAGCCTAACCCTAACCTTAACCCTAATCCTAACCCTAATCCTCACCCTCCCCCAAACCCTCACACTAACCCTTACCCTCACCTTCACCCTAACCCAAACTGTAACCCTAACCCTCACACTAAACCTAACCCTCTCCCTAACCCTAACCCAACCCCTCAAACTAACCCTCACGCTATACCTAAACCTAACCCTCACCCTAACCCAAACCCTTACACTCAGCCTCACCATAGCCTTCACAGGTGAGGGTTAGGGTTTAGGTGAGGGTTAGGTTTAGGTTTAGGGTGAGGATTAAGGTACCGGTGAGGGTTAGGGTGAAGGTGAGTTTAAGGGTTAGGATTAGGGTGAGGGTTAGGATTAGGGTTAGGGTTAGGTTTAGGGTGATGGTTAGGTTTAGGGTTAGGTTTATTGTTAGGGTTAGGGTGAGGTTGAGGATGAGGTTGAGGGTGAGGGTGAGGGTTAAGATTAGGGTTAGGTTTAGTGTGAGGGTGAGGGTTAGGATTAGGATTAGGTTTAGGGTTAGACTGAGGGTGAGGGTGAGGGTGAGGATGAGGGGTATGGTTAGGTTTAGTGTTAGGGTTAGGATGAGTGTTAGGGTGAGGGTAAGGTTTAGGGTGAGGGTTAGGGTTAGGGAGAGGGTTAGGGTTATAGTCAGGATTAGGGTTAGGGTGGATGTTAGGGTTAGGGAGAGTGTTAGGGTTAGGGTTAGGGTTAGGTTGAGAATAAGGGTGGGGGTTAGGGTTAGGATTAGTGTTCGGGTTAGGGTTAGGCTGGAAGTGATGGTGAGGGTGAGGGTTAGGGTGAGGTTTACGGTTAGGATTAGGGTGACGGTTAGGGTGTCGGTAAGGTTTAGGGTGAGGGTTAGGGTTAAGGTGAGGTTTAGGGTGAGGTTGAGGGTTAGGGATAGGGTTATGGTGAGGGCTGGGTTGCGAGTGAGAGTTAGGGTTAGGGTTAGGGATAGGATGAGGTTTATGGTTAGGGTGAGGTTTAAGTTTAGTGTGAGGGTTAGGGTGAGTGGTTGGGTGAGGGTAAGGGTTATTGTGAGGGTTAGGGTTAGGGTGAGGGTTAGGTTTAGGTTTAGTGTCAGGATTAGGGTTAGGGTGGAAGTTAGGGTTAGGGTGAGGGTTAGGGTGAGGTGTAGGGTTACGTTTAGAGTGTGGGTGAGGTTTAGGGTTAGGATTAGATTTAGGGTTAGGCTGAGGGTGAGGGTGAGGGTGAGGGTTAGTTTAAGGGTGAGGGTTAGGTTTAGGGCTAGGGTGTTGATTAGGGTTAGGTTGATGTTTAGGGTGAGGGTGAGGGTTAGGTGGAGGGTGAGGATGATGGTTCGGTTGAGTGTTTGTGTTAGGTTTAGGGTAAGGGTGAGGGTTATGGTGAGGGTTAGGGTTAAGGTTAGGGTTAGGGTTAGGGTGAGGTTGAGGGAGAGGGTTAGATAAAGGATTAGGGATAGGGTTAGGTTTAAGCTTAGGGTTAAGTGAGGGTGAGTGTTAGGGTGAGGTTAGGGTTAATGTTAGGGTTAGGGTTATTGTTAGGTTTAGGGTTAGGGTGAGATTGAGGATGAGGGTGAAGGTGAGGTTTAAGTTTAGGGTTAGGTTTAGGGAAAGGGGGAGGGGGAGGGTTAAGGTTACGATTAGGGTTTGGGTTAGGCTGAGGGTGAGGGTCAGGGTGAAGGTGAGGATGAGGGGTACGGTTAGGTTTAGGTTTAGGCTTAGGATGTGTATTAGAGTTAGTTTGAGGGCTAGGTTTAGGGTTACGGTGAGGGTAAGGGTTAGGCTGAGGGTTAGGGTGAGGGTTAGGGTTAGGGTTAGGGTTATGGTGAGGGTGAAGTTTAGGTTTAGTGTTAGCGTTACGGTGAGGGTTAGGTTGTGGGTTAGGGTTTGGGTTAGGGTTAGGGTGAGGGTGGCGGTTAGGGTGACAATAAGGTTTAGGGTGAGCTTTAGGGTTAGGGTGAGTTTTAGGGTGAGTTTGAGGGTTAGGGTTAGGGTGAGGGTTAGGGTGAGGGTAAGGGTAAGGTTGACAGTGAGGATTAGAGTGAGGGTGAGGGTTACTGTAAGGGTGAGTATTATGTGAGGGTTAGGGTTAGGATTAGGCTGAGGGTGAGGTTTAGGGTTAGGGTGAGGTCTAGAATGAGGGGTAGGGACAGAGTTAGAGTGTGGGTTAGGTTTAGTTGATGGGTAGGGTTAGGGTTAGGGTTATGGTGAGGGCTAGGGTGAAAGTGAGAGTTAGGGTTAGGGTTAGGGTTAGGGTGAGGGTTAGGATTAGGGTGAGGGTTAGGTATAGTGTGAGGGTTAGTGTTAGGGTGAGGGTAAGGGTTAGGGTGTGGGTTAGGGTTAGGGTGAGGGTTAGGGTTAGGTTTACGGTTAGTGTCAGGATTAGGGTTAGGGTGGAGGTTAGGGTTAGGGTGAGGTTTAGGGTTAGTGGTAGGGTTAGGTTTAGAGTGAGGGTGAGGTTTAGGGTTAGGATTAGAATTACGGTTAGCCTGAGGGTGAGGGTGAGGTTGAGGGTTAGGGTTAGGTTGGAGGTTAGGGTTACAGTGTGGTCTAGGGTTTGTTTTAGAGTATTGGTGAGGGTGAAGTTGAAGGTGAGGTTAGGGTTAGGTTTAGGGATATTGTGAGGGCTAGGGTGAGGGTGAGGGTTAAGGTGAGGGTGAGGGTGAGGATGAGGTTTACGGTTAGGTAAGGGTTATGGTTAGGGTGAGGATTAGGTGAGGGTGCGGGTTAGGGTGAGGGTTACATTTAGGGTGAGGGTTAGGGTTAGGGTGAGGGTTAGAGTGAGGGTAAATTTTCGGGTGAGGTTTAGGGTTAGGGTGAGGATTAGGGTTAGGGTTAGGATGAAAGCTATGTTTAGGGTGAGTGTTTGGGTGAGGGTTACTGTGAGGGTGAGGGTTTGTGTTAGGTAAGGAATAATGTTAGCGTGAGGGTTAGGGTTAGGGTGAGGGTTAGCTTGAGAGGTATGGTTAGGGTTAGGGTGAGGGTTAGGGCTAATGTGAGGGTTAGTGTTGGGTAAGGATTTGGGTGAGTGTTATGGTGAAGTTTACAGTTAGGGTTAGGGTTAGGGTTAGGAATAGACTGAGGTTAAGCCTCAGGATGCTGGTGAGGGTTAGGTTTAGGGTGAGCTTTAGGGTTAGGGTTAGGATGAGGGTGAGGGTTTGGGTTAGTGTTAGGGTTAGGATGATGGTTAGGGTGAGGGGTTCGTTTAGGGTTAGGGTGAGGGTTAGGTTTAGGGTGAGAGTAAGGGTTAGAGTGAGGGATAGCATGAGGGTAGGTTTAGGGATAGTTTTAGGCTTAGGGTGAGGGTTAGGGGTAGCGTTAGGTTTAGGGATAGGGTGTGGATTAGGGTGAGGCTAAGGGTTAGATTGAGGATGTGGGTTAGGTTTAGAGTGAGGTTTAGGGTTAGGGTTAGGGTGAGGGTGAGAGTTAGGGTGAGGGTAAGGGTTTGGGTGAGAGCATGAGTGTAAGGGTTAGAATTAGCATTAGGGTTAGGGTGATGTTTAGGTTGAGTGTTATGGTTAGGGTGAGGGGGAGGGTTAGGGTTAGGGTGAGGGTTAAGTTTAGGGTGAGATTTAGTGTTAGGGTTAGGGTTATGGTGAGGGTGAGGGTGATGGTGAGGGTTAGGCTTAGGGTGAGGTTTAGGGTTAGGTTTAGGTTGAGGGTTAGGGTGAGGGGTAGGGTTAGGGTGAGGGTTAGGTGAGAGTAAGGGTGATGGTGAGGCTTAGGCTTAGGGTGAGGTTTAGGGTTAGGTTTAGGTTGAGAGTTAGGGTGAGGGGTAGGGTTAGGGTTGGGTTAGTGTGAGGGCTAGGGTGAGTGTGAGGGTTAGAGTTAGGGTTAGGGTTAGGGTGAAGGTTAGGGTTAGGTTTAGGATGAGGGTTAGGGTGAGGGTTAGTGTTAGGTGAGGGTTAGGGTTAGGCTTAGGGTGCAGGTTAGGGTTAGGTTTAGGTTTAGGGTTCGGGTGAGAGGTAGGTTTAGCGTTAGGCTTAGTGTGAGGGCTAGGGTGAGGGTGAGGGTTAGGGTTAGGGATAGGCGGAGGATTAGGGTTAGGGTTGAGATAAGTGTTAGGGTGAGGTTTAGGGTTAGGTTGAAGTTTAGGGTTGGGGTTAGGGTTATTGTGAGTGTGAGATTTAGGGTTAGAGTTAAGTTTAGGGTGAGGTTTAGGGTTAGGGTTAGTGTTAGGGTTGGGGTTAGGGTGAGGTTTAAGGTGGGGGTGAGGGTTAGGGTTAGGGTTAGGATTAGGATTAGGGTTAAGGTGAGGGTGAGTGTGAGAGTTCGGGTTAGGGTTAGGGTTAGGATTAGAGTTAGGGTGAGGGTGAGGGTTGGGTTTAGGGTGACGGTTGGGGTTAGGGTTAGAGTGAGGGTTAGGGTGAGGGTTAAGATTAGGGTTAGGGGTAGGGTATGGGCTAGGGTGAGGGTGAGGGCTAAGCTTAGAGGTAGGCTTAGGCTTAGGTTTACGCTGAGGCTGAGAGTGAGGGTGAGGGTTAGGGCTAGGGTGATGGTTTGGGTTACGTTTAGGGTGAGGGTTGAGTATTAGGGTTAGGGTGAGGGTTAGGGTGAGGGTGACAGTAAGGGTAAAGGGGAGTGTTAGGTTGAGGGTGAGGGTTATGGTAAGGGTGAGGGTTAGGGTTAGGGTGAGGGTTAGGGTTAGGGTTATGGTGAGGGTGACGTTTAGGGTTAGGGTGATGTTTAGGCTTAGTGTGAGGGTTAGTGTTAGGGTGAGGGTAAGTGTTAGGGTGAGGGTTAGGATTAGGTTGAGGATTATGTTTAGGGTAAGGGTTTGGGTTAGGGTTATTGTTAGGGTTAGGGTTAGGGTTACTGTTACAGTGAGGGTGAGGGAGAGGTTTAGGGTTAGATTTAGGGTTAGTGTTAGGGTTATGGTTAGCGTGAGGGTTAGTGTGAGGGTTAGGGTTAGGGTTAAGTTTAGGCTTAGGCTTAGGCTTAGGGTTAGGCCAAGCATGAGGTTGATGGTTAGGGTTAGTGTTAGGCTGAGGGGTAGGGTTAGGGTGAGGGTTAGAGTGAGATTTAGGGTGAGGGTTAGGGTTGGGGTTCGGTTAAGACTAGGATTAGGGTTAGGGTTAGGGTTAGAGTTAGGGTGAGTGTTAGGGTTAGGGTTTGGGTTAGGGAGAGAGTGAGGGTGTTTGATTAGGTTTAGGGTTAGTTTTATAGGGTTAGATTTAGGGTTATCATTAGTGTTATGGTTAGGGTTAAGTTTGAGGTGAGGGTGAGGGTGAGGGTGAGCATTATGGTTAGGGTTAGGGTTACAGTTAGGGTTAGTGTTAGGGTTAGGGTTAGGGTAATGTTTAGGGTAAGGGTGAGGGTTAGGGTTAGGGTTAGGATTAGGATTAGGGTTAAGGTGAGGGTGAGAGTGAGGGTTAGGGTTAGGATTAGAGTTAGGGTGAGGGTTAGGGTGAGGTTTAAGGTGATGGTTGGGGTTAGGGTTAGAGTGAGGGTTAGGGTGAAGGTTACGCTGAGGCTTAGGGTTAAGGTATGGGCTAGGGTGAGGGTGAGGGTTAGTTTGAGGGTTAGGGTTAGGGTTAATATTACAGTTAGGGTGAGGGTGAGGGTGAATGTGATTGTTAGGGTTAGTCTTAGGCTTAGGCCCAGAGTGAGGGTGAGGGTGAGGGTTAGGGTTAGGGTGAGGGGTAGGGTTTTAGGGTTAGGGTGAGGGTTAGGATGTGATTTATAGTTAGGATTAGGGTTAGGGTGAGGGCTAGAGTGAGTGTGAGGGTTAGGGTTAGCTTTAGGGTGAGGTTTAGGGTTAGGATTATGGTTAGGGTTACGTTGAGGGTGAGGGTTAAGTGTAGTGTGAGCGTTAGTTTTAGGGTTAGGGTGAGGGTGAGGGTAAGGATTAGGGTTGGGTTAGGGTTATTGTGATTGTTATGGTTAGGGTTAAGTTTAAGTTGAGGGTGAGGCTGATGGTGAGGGTTAGGCTTAGGGTTAGGGTGAGGATTTGGTTTTGGGTTAGGGTTAGGGTTAGGGTAAGGATTTGGGTTAGGGTTAGGGTTACGGTGAGGGTAAGGGTTAGGGTTAGATTTAGGGTTAGTGTTATTGTTAGGGTTAGGGTTAGAATTACGGTGTGGGTGAGGGTTAGGGTTAGGGTTAGGGCAAGTTTTAGGGATAGGGTTAGGGTTAGGGTGGGGATGAGGATTAGTTTTAGAGTGATGGATAGGGTTATGGTTAAGTTGAGGGTTAGGATGAGGGTTAGGGTTAGGATTAGGGTTAGGCTTAGGTTTAGGCTGAGGCTGAGGCTGAAGGTGAGGGTTACGGTTAGGGTAATAGTTAGGGTTATGTTTAGGGTGAGGGTTAGGATGAGGATTAGTGTTAGGGTGAGAGTTAGGGTGAGGGTGACAGTAAGGGTAAAGTTGAGGGTTACGCTGAGGGTGAGGGTTACTGTAAGGGTGAGGGTTAGGGTTAAGGTGAGGGTTAGGGTAGGGTTAGGGTTAGGGTTAGGTTGAAGGTGAGGGTTAGATTGAAGATTAGCGCTAGGGTTAGTGTGAGGATTAGGGTTAGGATGAGGGTTAGGGTTAGGGTTAGGGTTCGGATTAGGGTTATGGTGAGGGCTAGGCTGAGGGTGAGTGTTAGGGTTAGGGTGAGGGTTAGGGGTAAGATTAGGGTTAGGTTGAGGGTGAGAGTTAGGATGAGGGTGTGGGTTAGGGTGAGGGAGACTTTTAGGTTTAGGATTAGGGTCAGGGTTAGGATTAGTGTGAGGGTTAGGGTGAGGGTGAGGTTAAGGGTTAGGTTGAGGTTTAGGGTCAGGTTTAGTGTTAGGGTTAGGGTTAGAGTGAGGGTTAGGGTGAGGGTTAGGGTGAGGTTTATGGTGAGGGTGAGGGTGAGGGTTAGTGTGAGGATTAGGTTTAGGTATAGTGTTAGGGTTAGGGTGTGGGTAAAGGTTAGGGTTAGGTTGAGGGTGAGGTTTAAGGTGAGGGTGAGGGTTAGGGATAGGGTTAGGCTTAGGGTGAGTGTAAGGTTTAGGGTTAGGGTGAGGTTTAGGGTTAGGGTTAGGGTGAGGGTTAAGGTGAGGGTAGGGTTATGGTGAGGGTAAGGGCTAAGTTTAGTGTGAGGTTCAGAGCTAGGGTTAGCTTTAGGGATAGGATAGATAGGGTTAGCTTTAGGGAGAGGGTGAGGGTTAGGGTGAGGGTGAGCGTTAGGGTTAGTGTGAGGTTTAGGTTTAAGGATAAGGTTAGGGTTAGGGTGAGGGTAAGGATTGGGGTTAGGGTGAGGGTGAGGTTTTTGTGAGGGTGAGGGTTAGGTTTAGGGTTAGGTTGAGGGTTAGTTTGAGGGTTAGGGATAGGGTGAGTGTTAGAGTTAGGCTGAGGGTTGGGGTTAGGGTGAGGGTGACATTTAGGGATAGGGTTAGGGTGAGGGTTAGGTTTAGTGTGAGGGTTAGGGTGGTGGTGAGTTTAAGGGTTTGGGTAAGGGTTAGTTTGAGTTTTAGTGTTAGGTTTAGGCTTAGGGTAAGGATAAGGGTGAGGGTTAGGTTGAGGTTTAGGGTTAGGGTTAGGGACAGGTTTTGGGTGAGGGTTATGGTGAGGGTTAGGGTTATGGTTAGGGTGAGGGTGAGGGTTAGGGTGAGTGCTAGTATTAGGGTGAGGGTTAAAGTTAGGATTAGGGTTAGGGTTAGGGCTCTGATAAGGGTGAGGTTTAGGCTTAGGGTTAGGTTTACACTTAGGTTTGTGAGGGGTACGGTTAGGGTTAGGTTGAGGGATAGGTTTAGTGTGAGGGTTATGGTTAGGGTTAGGGTTAGGGTGAGGGTTACGGTTAGGGTTATGCTTCGGGTTAGGGTTAGGGTTAGAGTTAGGGTTAGGGTTAGGGTTAGGGTTAGGTTCATTGTTAGAGTTAGGGTGAGGGTGAGTGTGAGGGTGAGGTTGAGGGTGAGGTTGAGGGTGAGGGCTAGGATTAGGGTTACGGTTAGAGTTAGGCTGAGGTTTAGGGTGATGGTGATGTTGAGTTTTAGGGTTAGGGTTCGGGTGAGGGTTAGGGTTAGTGTGAGGTTTAGGGTGAGTGTGAGGTTAAGAGTTAGATTGAGGGTTAAGGTGAGGGTGAGGGTTAGGTGTAGGGTTAGGGTGAAGATGAGGGTTAGGGTTAGGGTTAGGGTTAGGTTGAGTTTTAGGTTTAGGTTTAGGGTTAGGGTTAGGGATAGGATTAGGGTGAGCGTTAGGGTGAGGGTTAGGGTTAGGGTGATGTTGAGGGTGAGGGTGAGGGTAAGGGTTATGGTGAGGGTTAGGGTTAGGGTGATATTGAGGGTGAGGGTGAGGGTAAGGGTTATGGTGAGGGTTAGATTTATGTGAGGGTTAGGGTTAGGATTAGGGTTAGGGTGAGGGCTAGGTTGTTTGTGAGGGTTAGGGATAGGGTTAGGGTGAGGGTTAGGGTTAGGTTAGGGTGAGGGTTAAGGTGAGGGGTAGGGTTAGGTTTAGGTTCTTTGTTAGGTTTAGTGTGATGGTTATGGTTTGGGTTAAGATTAGAGTTAGCGTTAGAGTTAGGCTGATTGTGAGGGTGAGGTTGAGGGTTAGGGTTAGTTTTAGTGTGAGAGTTATGGTGAGGGTTAGGGTTAGGATTAGGGTTAGGGTTAGCCTGAGGGTGATGTTGAGGGAGGGTGAGTATTAAGGTTAGAGTTAGGGTTAGGGTGAGTTTTAGGGTTAGTGTGAGGGTTAGTGTGAGGGTTAGGATTACGGTTAGGGTTACGGTGATTGTTGGGGTTAGGTTTAGTGTGAGGGTTAGCGTGAGGTGTAGGTTTAGGGTTAGGGTGAGTGTTAGGTTTATTGTGAAGGATAGGGTTAGGGTGCGGGTAAGGGTTAGGTTGAGGTTTAGGTTGAGCATGAGGTTTAGTGTTAGGATTACTGTTAGGCTTAGTTTTAGGCTGAGGATTTGGGTGAGGATGAATTTGTGTTTTAGGGTTAGTCTTAGGCTTAGGGTGAGAGCTCAGTTGAGGGTTAGGGTTAGGGTGAGCTTTACGGTTAGGGTGAGGGATAGGGTTAGGGTTAGGGTTAGGGTGAAGGTTAGGGTGAGGTTTAGGTTAAGGTTTAGGGTTTGGTTGATGGCCAGGTTGAGGGTGAGGGTTAGGGTTAGGGTGAGGGTGAGGGTTAGGTTTAGGTTTAAGTTGAGGGTAAGGGTGAGGGGTAGTGTTAGGGTTAGGATTAGGATTAGGGTTAGGGTTAGGCTGAGAATGAGGCTGAGGGTGCGGGTGAGGGTTAAGTTTAGGTTTAGGGTTACAGTGAGGGCTAGAGTTATAGTGAAGGTTAGGGTGAGGATGAGATTGAGGGTGAGGGTTTTGGTTAGGTAAGGATTAGAGTTAATGTGGAGATTAGGGTGAGGGTAATGGTTAAAGTGAGGGTTAGGGTTAGTGTTAGAGTGAGGGTTAGGGTGAGGGTGAGGGTGAGGTTTATGGTGAGGGTTACTGTTCAGGTGATGGTTAGGGTTAGGGTTAGGCGGAGGGTTATGTTTAATGTGAGGGTTATGATTGTGTTAGGGTGGTATAAGGGTTAAGGTGAGGGTTAGGGTGAGGGTGAGGGTTAGGATGAGGGTGAGAGTTAGGTTTAGTGTGAGGGTTAGTGTTAGGGATAGGTTTAGGTTTCGGTGAGGGTGAGGGTTAGGGTGAGGGTGAGGGTTAGAGATAGTGTTAGGGTTTAGGGTTAGGGTTAGATTGAGGGCTAGGGTTAGGTTTAGGATTTGGGTGAGGGTTAGGTTGAGGGTTAGGGTTAGAGGTACGGTAAGTGTTAGGGTGAGGGTGAGGGTTAGGGTTAGGCTTAGGATTAGGCTGAGTGTGAGTGAGAGTGTTAGGTTTACTATAAGGGTTAGGCTTAGGCTTTGGCTTAGGGTGAGGGTGAGGGTGAGAGTTAGGGTGAGGGTTAGGGTTAGTGGGATGGTTAAATTTAGGGTAAGGTTTAGGTTTAGGGTTCTTGTTCTTACCTTATCCTCCCCCTAACCCTAACCCTCACACTAACCCTAAACCTAACCCTAAACCTTACCCTCACCCTAACTCTAACCCTAACCCTAACCCTTACCCTCACCCTAATCCTAACCCTTAACCTCACCCTCACGCTAACCCTCACCGGTACCATAACCCTCACCCTAACCTTAACACTCACCCATACCCTAACCCTCACCCTTACCATCACCCTCACCCTCAACCTAATCCAACACATCACCCTAACCCTAACCCTCACCCTACCCCTATCCCTATACTTCAACCTAACCCTAACCCTCACCCAAACCATAATCCTCAACTAATCCTCACCTGAAACATAACCCTTATCTAACCAAAACACTCACCCTCACCCTCGCCCTCACCCTCACCCTAGCTCTCACCATAACCCTAACCCTAAGCCTAACACTCCCCCTCACCCTCACCAGCACCCTAGCCCTCACCCTAACCCTAACCTTAATCCTAACCTTCTCCCTCACCCTGACCATAAACCTAACCCAAAATTTAGCCCTCACTAACCCTAACCCTAACTATCACCCTCACCATGACTGTTACCTTAATAATCACCGTAACCCTAACCCTCATTCTAACCCTCACCCTAACCCTAACCCTAACCCTAAACCTCACCCTAACCCTTACACTTACCCTAACCCTAACCCCAACAATAAACATCAACCTAATCCTCACCATAACCCTAACCCTAACCCTAATACTAACAATTACCATCACCCTCACCCTAACCCTCAACCTAACCCTTACACTTACCCCAACCCTAACTCTAAACCTAACCATAATACGCACAATAAACCTAATACTCACCCTAAACCTAACCCTATCCCTCACCCTAACCCTCACCCTAAACCTAAACCTAATCCTCTCCCTAACCTTATCCCGAACCGTCACCCTCACCCAAGGCCTCACCCTAACTCTAACCTTTACCCTAAACTTCACACTCACCCTCACCCTCACTGTAACACTAAACCAAAACATCACCCTAACCCTAACCCTCACCCTAACCGTCACGCTCACCCTCACCCTAATCCTAACACTAGACCTAACCCTAGACCTCACCCTCACCCTAACCCTCAACTTAACATTTACCTCATCCTAACCCTAAGCCTAACCCTCACACTAACCCTAACCCTCAACCTAACCCTAATCCTAACCCTAACCCTCACCCTCACCCTCAGCCTAACCCTAACCCTAAACCTCACCCTCACCATCACCCTAAACATAATCCTAACCCCAACCCTTACCCTCACCTTCACCCTCACCCTAACCCTAGCCCTAACAAAAAGCCTAACCCTAAACCTAACCCTAACCCTCACCCTAACCCTAACTCTAACCCTCACACTAACAGTAAACTTAACCCTAACCCTAACCCTTACCCCCACCCTAACCCTAATCCTAACCCTAACCTTAACACTAACCCTCACACTCATCCTCACCCTAACACTCACGGTAAGCCTAACCCTCACTATCACCCTAACCCTCACCCTAACCCTTACCCTCACCCTAATCCTAACCCTAACCTTAACACTAATGCTCACACTAAACCTAACCCAAACTCCAACCCTAACCCTACCCCTCACCCGAACCCTCACCTTAACCCTAACTTTAACCCTCACCGTCACCCTAACCCTAATCCTAACCCTAATCCTAATCCTAACCCTCACCCTAACCCTAACCCTCACCCTCAGCCTCACCCTCGTCCTAAACCTAAACCTAATCCTAAACCTAATCCTAACACTCACCCAAACCCTCACCATAACCCTAACCCAAACCCTCACCCTCACCCTTACCCTCACCCTAAACCTTAACCTCAACCACCCAGACCCTCACACTAATCCTAACCCTTACCCTAACCCTAACCCTAATCTTCACCGTCGTCCTCAACTTCACCCTCAGCATAACTCTAAACCTAACTCTAATCCTAAGCCTAACCCTCATCCTCACACTAAACCTAACCCTAAACCGAACCCTAAGCCTAACTTTCACACTCACCTTCACCCTCACCCTAAGCCTCACCATCACCCTCATGCTCACCCTAACCCTCACACTAATGCTAACCCTCATCCTAACCCTAACTCTAAACCTAAACTTACCCCTCATTCTCACCCTCATCCTCACCCTCAGCCTAAACCTAACCCTAATCCTAACCCTAACCCTCACCCTCACCCTCCCGCTAAAGCTAACCATAATCTTAACCCTCATCCTCACCCTCATCCTCAACCTCACCCTAACCCTAACCCTAACAATAACCCTAACCCTAACCCTAACCCTAACCATCACCCTAAACCTAACCCTCACCCTAACCCTCACCCTCAACCTCAACCTAAGCTTAACCCTAACCATATGCCTAATCCTAAACCTAAGCCTCTCCCTCACCCTCACCCTAACCCTAAGCCTAACCCTAACCCTAACCCTAATGCTCACCATCACCCTCACCCTCACCCTAAACCTAACTCAAACCCTTAACCAAACACTCATCCTCACCCTCCACCTAACACTCACCCTCAACGTAAACATCACCCTAACCCTAAACCTCAGCCTAACCCTAAACCTAACGCTCACCCTCACCCTAGCTCTCACTCTAACCCTCACCCTAAGCTTATCCCTCACCCTCACCCTCACCCTAACCCTCACCCTAGCCCTCACTCTAACCCTAACCCTAATCCAAAACCTCACCCTCACCCTGACCATAACTCTAACCGAAAACTTAGCCCTCACACTAACCCTAACCCTAAACCTCAACCTCACTCTAACCCTCACCCTTACCCTAACCCTAACCCTAAACCTCACCCTAACCCTAACTCTCACCCTAAACCTCACCCTAACCCTCACCCTAAATCTCATCCTAACCCTAACCCTAACCCTCACCCTAACTCTAACGTTAACCATGAACCTAACCATAACCCTAAAACTCACCCTCACCCTGACCCTCACGCTAAACCTCACCCTCGCCCTCAACCTCACCCTAACCCTAACCCTATCCCTCACCTTAACCCTAACCCTCTCCCTCAGCCTCACCCTCATCCTAACCCTCATCCTAACCCTAAACCTAATCCTAAACCTAATCCTAACACTCACCCAAACCCTCACCCTAACCCTAACCCTAACCCTCACCCTCACCCTAACCCTAACCCTAAACCTAACCCTCACATTCACCCTAATGCTAGCCCTAATCCTCACACTCACCCTAAACCTCACCCTATCCCTTACCCTCACCGTAAACCTAACCTAACGCTAACCCTCACCCTCAACCTAACCCTAACCCTATGCCTAACAATCACCCTCATCCTAAACCTTAACCTCACCCTAACCGTAAACCTTACCCTCTCCATAACCCTAACCCTATCCCAAACCCTAACACTCACACTAACGCTAACAGTCATCCTCACACTAATCCTCACCCGAAGCCGAATCAGTACCCTCACCCTAACCTTAACCCTATCCCTAAACCTAACCCTCACACTAACATTAAACCTCAATCTCACCCTAACCCGACCCCTCACCCTAACCCTCATCCTACCCTAAGCCTAACCCTAA
The DNA here is from genome assembly GCF_024711535.1 of Dipodomys merriami. Taxonomy (NCBI): domain Eukaryota; kingdom Metazoa; phylum Chordata; class Mammalia; order Rodentia; family Heteromyidae; genus Dipodomys; species Dipodomys merriami. The sequence continues at coordinate 4,480,324 of NW_027206346.1, forward strand.
CCTTTACTCTAGATGTAACCCTAAACCTAACCTTCACCTGAACACTAACCCTAATTCTCATCCTCACCATTACCCTCACCGTCATCCTAACCCTCACCCTAACCCTAACCCTCACCCCACCCTAACCCTCACCCTCAAATGAAACCCCAACCTCACCCTAACCCTCATCCTCACCCTAAATAAAACCCTAACCCGAACTCTCACCCTTACCCTTAACCTCAGCCTCATACTAACCCTCACACTACTCCTAACCCTCACCCTAAACCTAAACATAAAGGTCACCATCAACTTCACCCTCACCCTCACTCTACCCCTAAACCTCACCCTAAACCTAAACCTAAACATCACCCTCACCCTCACCCTCAGCCTAACTCTAACCCTAATGCTAATCTGAACCCTCAACCTCACCCTCACCCTCAACCTAACCCTCACCCTCGCCCTCATCTTGACCCTAACCTTCACCCTCACCCTCACCCTAAAGCTAACCCTAAACCTAACCCTCACCCTAACCCTCACTCTAACTGTAATGCTAACCCTAACCCTCACACAGCCTAAACCTCACCCTAACCCTTACCCTCACCGTAAACCTAACCCCAACCCTAACCCTCACCCTCACCCTATCCGTCACCCTAACCTTAAGGCTAATCCTCACCATAAACCTCACCTTAACCCTAACCATAATCCTTACCCTCACCCTAACCCTAATCCTATCCTTAACCCTGACCCTCACACTAACCCTAACCCTCACCCTCACTCTAACCCTCACCATTACCCTAACCTTTACCCTCACCCTAACACTAATCTTTTCCGTAAACATAACCCTAGCCCTAAACTTCACACTAAACCTAGCCCTCACCCTAACCATAACCCTACCCTCAAATTAACCCTCACCCTAACCCTAACAGTAACCCGCACCTAACCCTAACCCTTACCCTCACACTAACCCTAAACCTATCCCTAACCCTCTCCCTCAACTTAACCCTAACCCTCACCCTAAACTTTACCCTAACCCTAACCCTCAGAGTAATCTTAGCCCTCACCCTAACCTAACCCTAACCCTCAACTTAACCCTCACCCTAACCCTAACCCTAACCCTAAACCTAACCCTCACAATCAACCTAGCCCTCAACTTATATCTAATCCTAACCCTAAACCTCACACTAACCCTTACCCTCACCCTTACCATAACCCTCATCCTCACAATAACCCTCACAATAACCCTCACAGGAACCCTAACCCTAACCCTCACACTAACCCTCACCCTCACTCTAACACTAACCCTCACCCTAAACCTAAACCTAAGCCTAACTCTAACCCTCACCCTAATCCTCACGCTCACCCTAACCCTAACCCTAACCCTCACCATCATCCTAACCCTTAATCTCAGCCTCAACCTAACCCTTACACTAACCCTAACCCTCACCCTAACCCTCACCCTCAGCCTAAATCTAACGCTAACCCTAATCCGAACCCTCACCTTCAGGCTCACGCTAACCCTAACCCTAAACCTCACCCTCATACTGAACCTCAACCTAATCTTCACCCTCGCACTCAACCTCACCGTAACCCTAAACATAACCCTAAACCTCACCCTAACCCTTACCCTAAACCTCACCCTCACCCTCACCCTAACCCTAATCTTAAACGTAACCCTCTCCCTAACCCTAATGCTAGCCCTAACCCTCATACTCACCCTAAACCTCGCCCTAACCCTTAAACTCACCGTAAACCTAACCCTAACCCTAACCTTCAACCTAACCCTGAACCTAACCCTAACCCTATGCCTAACCTTCACCCTCATCCTAAACCTCACATTCACCCTAACCCTAACCGTTACCCTTTCTAAAACCCTAACCCTATCCCAAACCCTAACCCTTACAAGAACGCTAACCCTCAGCCTAACCCTGACCAGAACCCGAACCCGTACCCTCACACTATCCCTAACCATATCCCCAAATCTAACCCTCACACTACCACTTAACCTCACCCTCACATTAACCCGACCACTCACCCTAACCCTCATCCTAACCTTAAGCCTAACCCTAACCCTCACTCTAACAATAACCCTAAACCTAAACCTAACCCTAACCCTCACACTCACCCTCACCCTCAGCCTAACCCTAACACTAAACCTAACCCTAACCCTCACCCTCATCCTAACTCTAACTCTAACCCTAATCCTAACCCTCATACTCTCCCTCACCCTCACTGTTACCCTAACCCTAACCCTCACCCTATACCTAACCCTCACCCTAATCCTAACTCTCACCCTAACCCTAACCCTACCCTTCAAGCTAACCCTTACCCTAACCCTAAACATAACCCTCACCCTAACACTAACACTCACCCCCACCCTAACCCTCACCCTCACCTGAAACCTCAACCACATCCTAACACTCATCCTCACCCTAAATAAAACCCTAACACTAACCCTCACCCTAAACCTAACCCTAACCCTCACCCTTACCCTCACCCTCACCCTCAGCCTAACCTTAACTCTAACCCTAATCCTAACCCTAAACCTCAACCTCACCCTGACCGTCACCCTAAACCTTACCCTCAACCTAACCCTAACCCTAACCCTAACCCTCACACTAAACCTAACCCTCACCATAACCCTAAGCCTCACCCTCACCCTAACCCCCACACTAATCCTAAACTTAACCCTCACCCTAACCCTAAAGCTCACCCTCACACTAACCCTCACCCTAACCCTTATTCTCACCCTAACCCTAACAGTAAAACTAACACTAACCCTCACACGAACCCTAACCCTCCCCCTAACCCTAACCCTTACCCTCATCTTAACCTTAACCCTCACCCTAACCGTCACCCTCACCGTCACCCTACCCCTCACCCTAACCCTACCTCTAACCCTCACCTTAACCCTAACCCTCACACTAACCCTCAACCTCAAACAAATCCTCACCCTAACCCTAACAATAAATTAACTGAACCCCTCACCCTCACCTTAACCCTCACCCTAAGCCTCATCCTCACCCTAGCCCTGAAATTAACACTAAACCTAATCATAACCCTAACCCTAACCCTAAACGTCACCCTCACCCTAGCCCTCAATTTAAGCCTAACCCTAATCCTAACCCTCACCCTCACCCTAACCCTCACCCTAACACTTACCCTCACCCTAATCCTAACCCTAAACCTAACCCAAACCCTCACACTAAGCCTAACCCGATCCCTCACCTTTACCCGAACCCTAACCCTAACACTAACCCACACCCTAACCCTCACCCTAACACTCACGGTAACCCTAACACTCATTCTCACCCTAACCCTCAACCTAAACCTAACCCTCACACTAAACTTAACCCTCAATTTAACCCTAACCCTACACCTCACCATTACCCTCATCCTAACCGTAGCCCTAACCCTCACCATGACCCTAAACCTAACTCTCACCCTCAACCTAGCCCTCACCCTAACCCTAATCCTAACCCTCACCCTCACTCTAACCCTCACCCTAACCGTAACCCTCACCGTCACAATAACCCTCACCCTAACCCTAACCCTAAACCTAAAACTAATCCTCACCCTAACACTCACCCTCACCATAACCCTAACCCTCACCTTAACCCTCACCCTAAACCTAACCCTAAGCCTAACCCTAACCCTCACCGTAACCCTAATCCTAAACAAAACCCTCACCCTCACCCTAACCTCAACCTAACCCTTAACCTCAGCCTCACCCTAACCCTCACACTAAGCCTAACCCTCACCCTAACCCTAAACCTAAACGTCACCCTCACACTAACCCACACCCTCATCCTAACTCTCACGCTCACCTTAACCCTAAACCTATCCCTAACCTTCACCCTAACCCTAAACCTAAACCTAAACCTCACCCTAACCCTAACCCTACCCTTAACCATCAACCACACCATAGCCCTCACCCTAACCCTAATCCTAACCATAACCATCACATAAACCTAACCCTCACAATAACCCTAACCCTCACCCTCACCCTAAACCTCACCCAAACACTAACCCTCACCCTAACCCTCACACTAATCGTATCCCTAACCCTAAGCCTAACCCTCAACCTAAACCTCAACCTAACCCTAACCCTAACCCTTACCCTCACTCTAACCCTACACCTAACCCTCACCCTCACCCTAACCCTCAACCTATCTCTTAAACTCACCCTCACCCTAAACCTCACACTTACCCTAACCCTCACCCTAACCCTCACCCTCATTCTGAACCTAAACCTCACTGTCACCCTCACCCTCACCCACAGCCTAAATCTAAACCTAACCCTAATCCTGGCCCTCACCCTAACGTTACACATCAAACTCACCCTCAACCTCATCCTCAACCTAACTCTAACTCTAACACTAATCCTAGCCCTCACCCTCTCCCTCACCCTCAACGTCACCCTCACCCTAACTCTAACAATAATCCTAACCCTAACCCTAACCCTAACTTTAAACCTAACCCTAAACTTAACTGTAACCCTAACCCTAACCCTCACCCTAAACCTAACCCTAACCCTCACACTAAACCTAGCCCTGACCCTAACCCTAACCCTACCCCTCACCTTCACCCTAAATCTAAACCTAATCCTAAGCCTAACCCTCACCCTCACCAGAGCCCTCACCCTAACCCTAATCCTAACTTGAACCCTCACCCTAACATTAAAACTCACCCTAATCCTCACCCTCACCCTCACTCTAAACCTTACCCTAACCATAACCCTAACCCTCACCCTAACCCTCACCCAAACACTATCCGTAACCCTAACCCTCAACCTAACCCTCAACCTAACTCTCACACTAAACCTAACCCTCACCCTAACCCTAACCCTAAACGTCACCCTCACCCTAACCCTCACCCTCAGCCTAACTCTAACCCTCACCCCAGCCCTATCCCTAATCTAACCCTAACCCTCTCCCTCACCCTAAAACTAAACGTAAACCTAACCCCAACCCTAACCCTCACACTCACAGTATCCAGCAGCCTAACCCTAATGCTAACCCTCACCCTAACCCTAATGGTAACCCTCAACCTAACCCTAAACCTATCTCTAACACTCACCCTCACCCTAAACCTCACCCTCACCCTAACCCTGATCCTTAACCTCACCTTAACCCTATCCCTAACCCAAACCCTCACACTAACCCTAACCCTCACCCTCACCCTAACCCTCACCCTCACCCTAACCCTTATCCGCTCCCTAACCCTAATCCTATCCCTAAACCTATCCCTAGCCCTAAACCTCACAGGAAACCTTGCCCTCACCCGAACTATAACCCTACCCTCAACTTAACCCTCACCCTAACCCTAACCCTAACCCTCACCCTAACCCTAACCCTTTCCCTTACCCTAAAACTAACCCTATACCTAACCCTGACACTAACCTTAACCCTCAATCTAACACTAACCCTCAACCTCACCTTAACACTTAACCTCACCCTCATCCTAACCCTAACCCTAAATGTCACTCTCACCCTAACCCTCACACTCAGCCTAAATCTAACCCTCACCCTAACCCTAAACCTAACCCTCACACTAACCCTAACCCTCACCCTCACCCTCACCCTAACACTCATGGTAAACTTAACGCTCATTCTCACACCAACCCTCACCCTAACACTAACCCTCACTTTAAACCTAAACCTCATCCTAACCCTAACCTTAACCCTCACCAAAACACTAAAAATAACTCTCACCCTCAACCTAGCCCTCACCCTACCAATAATCATTACTCTACTTTAACCCTAAACGTTACCCTCAACCTCAAAATAACCCTCTCCCTAACCCTAACCCTAACCCTAACTCTAATCCTCACCCCAACCCTAAACCTCACCATCACCCTTACCCTCACCCTAAACCTCATCCTAACCATAATTTTAAGCCTAAGCCTAACCCTCATCCTAACCCTCACCCTAACCCTAATCTTAAACCAAACCCTCAGCATCACCCTAACCCTTAAACTGAGCCTCACTCTAATCCTCACACTAACCCTAACCCTCACCCTAACCCTAAGCATTACCATCACCCTCACCCGCAGCCTCACACTCAGCCTAACCCTAAACCTAATGTTAATCCTAACCCTGACCCTAACCCTGACCCTAACACTAACCCTAACCCTAACCCTCACCTTCACCCTCACCCTAACCCTAACGCTTGCCCTCAACCTCAACCTATCCCTAATCCTAACCCTCAAAATGACCCGAAACCTCACCCGAAACCTAACCCTAATTCTCACCCTCACCCTCACACTAACCCTAACCCTAACCCTCACCCTAAACCTCACCCCCTCCCTAATGCTAACCCTAACCCTCACACTCACCCTAAAACTCACCCTAACACTTAACCTCACCGTTAACCTAATCCTAAGCCTCACCCTCACCCTAAAAGTAACCGTACCCCTAACCATAACCCTAAAACTAACCCTCAACCTAACCCTCACCTTAATGCTAACCCTAACCCTAAACCTCAACCTATCCCTCACCCTAACCCTAACCCTATCCCTAACCCTCACCCTTACCCTAACCCTCACCCTCACCTTAATCCTTACCCTCACGCTAACCTAAACCTATCCCTAACACTAACCCTCACACTAACCCTAACCCTCACCAAAACCTTACCCCTACCCCTCAAGTTAACCCTCATCCTAACCCTAAAATTCATCCTAAACCTCACCCTAATCCTAACCCTAAACCTGACCCTCACCCAAACCCGAACCCTCACAATAACCCTAAACCTAACCTTAACTCTTACCTAACTAAAACCCACAACCTCACCCTCACCCCCACCCTAACCCTCACCCTTACCCTAGCCCTCACCCTAACCCTAAACCTAACCCGCACTCTCACCCTAACAATCACCCTAAACCTAACCCTATCCCTCACCCTAACACTAACCCTAACCCTAAACCTCAAGATCATCCTAATCCTCACACTATCCTTAACCTTTATCTAACCGAAACCCTCAACCTCACCCTCACACTCACCCTAACACTCCACATTAACCTAGATGTCAACCTAACCCTCAAACTAACCCTCACCCTCACCCTCACCTTCACACTCAGCCTAGCACTAACACTGAACCTAACCCTAACCCTTAACCTCACCCTCACCCTAACCCTCACACTAAACCTAACCCTCACACTAACCCTAACCCTACCCCTCACCATTACCCTCATCCTAACCGAAACCCTAACCCTCACCATAACCCTAAACCTAACTCTCACCCTCAACCTAGCCCTCACCATAACCCTAATCTTCACCCTCACCCTAACCCTCACCCTAAACATAACCCTCACCATCACAATAACGCTCACCCTAACACTAACCCTAACCCTAACACTAATCCTCACCCTAACACTCACCCTCACCATAACCCTAACCCTCACCCTAACTCTCACCGTAAACCTACCCCTAAACCAAACCCTAAAACTCCGCCTAACCCTAATCCTAAACACAACCCTCACCCTCACCCTAACCCTCACCCTAACCCTTAACCTCAGCCTCACCCTAACCCTTTCCCTAAACCTAAACATAATCGTCACCCTCAACCTCACCCTCACCCTCAGCCTAACTCTAACCCTAAGCTAATCTGAACCCTCACCCTCACCCTCACCCTCAACCTAACCCTCAGCCTCGCCCTCACCCTCTCCCTAACCCTAACCCTAACCCTAAACCTCACCCTCACCCTAAAGGTAACCCTAAACCTAACCCTCACCCTAACCCTCACCGTAACTATAAAACTAACCCTAAACTTCACACTCACCCTAAACCTCACCTTAACCCTTACCCTAACCGTAAACCTAACCCCAACCCTAACCCTCACCCTAACCCTATCGGTCACCCTAAACCTAACGCTAACCCTCACCCTAACCCTCACCCTAAACCTAACCATAACCCTCAACCTATCACTCAACCTAACCCTAATCCTATCACTAACCCTCAACCTCACCCTAAACCTCACCCTCACCCTGACCCTAAATCTTACCCACACCCTAACCATAAACCTGTCCCTAACCCTAATGCTCACACTAACCCTAAACCTCACACTCACCCTAACCCTAATCCTTACGCTCCCACTAACCCTAACCCTTTCCCTAACACTAATCCTCACACTAACCCTAACCCTCACCCTCACCCTAATCCTCTTCTTCACCCTAACCCTTACCATCACCCTAAACCTAATCCTATCCCTAGACCTAACTCTAAATCTAAAGCTCACACTAAAACTAGCCCTCACCCAAACCATAAACCTACACTCACCTTAACCCTCACCTTAATCCTAACCCTCACCCTCACCTTAATCCTAACCCTCACCCTAACCCTAAACCTATCCCTAACCCTCTAGCTCACCCTAAGCCTCATCATCACCCTAACACTAACCCTTACCCTCACCCTAACCCTAACACTATCCCTAACCTTAACACTCACACTAACCCTAACCCTCATCCTCACCCTAACACTCACCCTCACTCTAACCCTTACCCTCACTCTAACCCTAACCCTAACCCTAACCGTAAACCTCACAGTAATCCTAACCCTCACAGTAAACCTAACCCTATCCCTCAAATTAACCCTCACCCTAACCCTAACCCTAATGCTCACCGTAACCAAAAACCTAACCCAGACCTTCACCCTAACCCTCACCGTAACACTAATCCTAACCCTAACCCTCACCCTAACCCTAAACCTCAACCTAATCCTCACTCTAAACCTCACCCTATCCCTATCCCTGACACAAGCCCTAACACTCAACCTAATCATCACCCTAACCCTCACACTAATGCTAAACCTAACACTAAACCTCACCCTAACCCTAAACATAACCCTCAACCTCAACCTAGCCCTCATGCTAAACCTAATCCTAACCCTAACCCTCACCCTAACCCTTACCCTCACCCAAACCATAACCCTCACCCTCACAATAACCTTCACAAGAACCCTAACCCAAACCCTAACTCTAACCCTCACCCTAAACCTCACACTCAATCTAACCGTAAACCTCACCCTAACCCTCTCCCTAAACCTAACCCTAAGCCTAACTCTAACCCTCACCCTAAACTTCACGCTCACCCTATTCCTAAACCTAACCCTCAACCTCACCCTAACACTCACACTAAAACTTAAGCTCAGCCCCAAGCTAACCCTTACACTAACCCTAACCCTCACCCTAAACCTCATACTCATCCTAACTCTAAACCTAACTCTAATCCGAACCCTCACCCTCAGCCTCACACTAACCCTAATCCTAAACCTCACCCTCACCCTTACCCTCACCATAACCCTCAACCTCGCCCTCAGCCTCACCCTAAACCTATCCCTAGCCCTCACCCTAACCCTAAAACTCACCCTAACCCTAACCCTAACCCTCACCCTCAACCTCACCCTAAACCTAACTCTAAACTTAACCCTCAGCTTAACCCTAATGCTAGCCCTAACCCTCACACTCACCCGAAAACTCACCCTAACCCTTACCCTCACCGTAAACCTAACTCTAACCCTAACCCTCAACCTCAACCTAACCCTCACACTAACCCTAACCCTTACCCTCACCCTAACCCTAAGCCTAACCCTTATCCTCACCCTAGCTCTCACCATAACCCTAATCCTAACACTAACCCTCACACTAACCCTAACCCTCACCCCAATCCTAACCCTCAACCTCAAACTAAACCTCACCCTAACCCTAACTCTAACCCTCACCCTAACCCTCACCCTATCCCTATCCCTGACACCAACCCTAACCCTCAACCTACCCCTCACGCTAACCCTCACCCTCACCCTAACACTAAGACTAAACCTCACCCTAACCCTCACCCTAACGCATAACCTCACCCTCACCCTAACCCACACACTTATCCTAACCCTCACCTTAACCCTAAATATAAACTTCATCCTAACCCTAACCCACACCCTCGGCTTAACTCTAACCCTCACCCTAACCATAACCCTATCCATAACCCTCACCATAACACTAACCCTAACTCTCATACTCAACCTAACCCTAACTCTAACCCTCACCCTAAACCTCACAATCACCCTCAAAATAACCCTAACTCGAACCCTAAATCTAAACTTCACCCTAACCCTCACCCACACTCTAACCCTAAACCTCACCCTAACACTCACCCTATCCCTATCCCTGACACTAACCCTAACTCTCAACCTAACCCTTATCCTAACGCTCACCCTAACCCTAACCATAACACTAAACCTCACCCTAACCCTCACCCTAACCCTTAAACTCACCCTCACCCTAAACCTTACACTAATCCTAACCCTCACCCTAATCCTAAACTTAACCATCACCTTCAACCTAGCCCTCACCCTAACCCTAACCCTAACCCTAACCCTCACCCTAACCCTAACCGTAACCCTCACCTTAACCCTATAGATAAACCTAACCCTAAGCCTATCCCTCACCCTCACCAGAGCACTCACCCTAAACCTAATCCTAACGTTAACCCTCACCTAACACTAACACTCACCCTAACCCTCACCCTCACCCTAAACCTCACCCTAACCATATCCCTAAACCTCACCCTAACCCTCACAGAAACACTATCCCTAACCCTAACCCTCAACCTAACCCTCACCCTAACCATCACCCTAAGCCTAAACACTAACCCTCAACCTAACCCTTAACCTAACCCTTAACCTCACCCTCACCCTAACCCTCACACTAACCCGAACCCTAACCCTAACCCTAACACTAAACGTCACCCTCACACTAAACCTCACCCTCAGCCTAAATCTAACCCTCACCCTATCCATAACCCTAACCCTCAAACTAACCCTATCCCTAAACCTCATCCTTATCCTAACCCTAACCCTAACCCACTCCCTAAACCTCAACCTAACACTCACGGTAACCCTAACACTCATTCTCACCCTAACCCTCACCCTAAACATAGCCCTCACACTAAACTTAACCCTCAATCTAACCCTATCCCTACCCCTCAACATTACCCTCATCCTAACCGTAACTCTAACCCTTATCATAATCCTAAACCTAACTCTCACCCTCAACCTAACTCTCACCCTCAACATAACCCTAACCTTCACCCTAACCATAACCCTAAACCTAATCCTAAGCCTAACCCTAACCCTCACCCTAACGCTAATACTAAACACAATGCTCACCCTCACCCTAACCCTCACCCTAAACCTAAACATAAACATCACACTCACCCTCACCTTCACCCTTAGCCTAACTCTAAGCCTAACGCTAATCCGAGCCCTCACCCTCAACCTCACCCTAACACTCAGCCTCACAGTCACACTCACCCTAACCCTAACCCTAACCCTAACCCTAACCCTCACCCTCAACCTCACCCTAAAGCTAACCCAAAACCGTACCCTCACCCTAACTGTAATGCTAACCCTAACCCTCACACTCACCCTAAACCTCACCCTAACACTTACCCTCACCATAAACCTAACCCCAACCCTAAACCTCACCCTCACCCTATCTGTCACCCTAACCCTAACGCTAACCCTCACCATAACCCTAACCGTAACCCTCAACCTAACCCTCAACCTAACCCTAACCCTATCCCTTACCCTCACCCTAACCCTAACAGTAACCCTCAACCTAACCCTCAACCTAACCCTAACCCTATCCCTTACCCTCACCCTAACCCTAAACCTCACCCTCACCCTAAATCTAATCATTACCAAAACCTTAACCCTAACCCTATCCCTAACCCTTACCCTCACACTAACCCTATCCCTCACCCTCACCCTAACCCTCACACTCACCCTAACCCTTACTCTAACCCTAACCCTAATCGTGTCCCTAAACCTAACCATAGCCCTAAACCTAACACTAAACCTAGCCCTCACCCTAACCATAACCCTACCCTCACCTTAACTTTCACCCTAACCCTAACCTTAACCCTCACCCTAACACTAAACGTTACCCTCAATCTAACCCTAACAATATCCCTAACCCTCTCCTTCACCCTAAACCTCAACCTCACCCTAACCCTAACCCTTACCCTCACCCTAAACCTAACACTATCCCTAACCCTAACCCTCACACTAACCCGAAAACTAACCATCAAACTAACCCTAAACCTAACCCTCACCCTCACCCTAACACTCACGGTAACCCTAACGTTCATTCTCACTCTAACCCTCACCTTAACCCTAACCCTCACACTACACCTAACACTTACTCTAACCCTAACCCTACCCATCACCATTACCCTCATCCTAACCCTCACCCTAACCCTTAACCTCAGCCTCACCCTAACCCTTTCCCTAAACCTAAACATAATCGTCACCCTCAACCTCACCCTCACCCTCAGCCTAACTCTAACCCTAAGCTAATCTGAACCCTCACCCTCACCCTCACCCTCAACCTAACCCTCAGCCTCGCCCTCACCCTCTCCCTAACCCTAACCCTAACCCTAAACCTCACCCTCACCCTAAAGGTAACCCTAAACCTAACCCTCACCCTAACCCTCACCGTAACTATAAAACTAACCCTAAACTTCACACTCACCCTAAACCTCACCTTAACCCTTACCCTAACCGTAAACCTAACCCCAACCCTAACCCTCACCCTAACCCTATCGGTCACCCTAAACCTAACGCTAACCCTCACCCTAACCCTCACCCTAAACCTAACCATAACCCTCAACCTATCACTCAACCTAACCCTAATCCTATCACTAACCCTCAACCTCACCCTAAACCTCACCCTCACCCTGACCCTAAATCTTACCCACACCCTAACCATAAACCTGTCCCTAACCCTAATGCTCACACTAACCCTAAACCTAACCCACACCCTCATCTTCAGCCTAACACTCACCCTAACCGTAACCCTCACCGTCACAATTACCCTCACTCTAATCCTCACCCTAACACTCACCCTCACCCTAACCCTAACCCTCACCCTAACCATAACCCTAAACCTAACCCTAAGCCTATCCCTAACCCTCACCCTAACCCTAATCCTAAACACAACCCTCACCCTCACCCTAACCCTCAACCTAAACCTAAACATAAACGTCAAACTCACCCTCACCCTCACCCTCAGCCTAACTCTAAGCCTAACGATAATCCTAAAGCCTCATCCTCACCCTCACCCTAATCCTCAGCCTCGATGTCACACTCACCCTAACCCTAACCCTAACCGTAACCCTCACCCTCAAACTCACCCTAAAGTTAACCCTAAACCGAACCCTCACCATAACCCTCACCCTAACCCTTACCATCACCGTAAACCTAACCCCAACCCTAAACCTCACACTCAACCTATCCGTCACCCTAACCCTAACGCTAACCCTCACCCTAACCCTCACCCTAACCCTAACCCTCACCCTAACCCTAACACTATCCCTAACCCGCTCCTTCACCCTAAAGCTCACCCTCGCCCTAACCCTAACCCTTACCCTCAACCTAACCCTAACACTATCCCTAACCCTAACCCTCACACTAACCCTAAACCTAACCATCACACTAACCCTAACCCTAAACCTCACCCTCACCCTAACACTCACGGTAACCCTAACGCTCATTCTCACACTAACCCTCACCTTAACCCTAACCTTCACACTAAACCTAACCCTTACCCTAACCCTAAGCCTACACCTCACCATTACCCTCATCCTAACCCTTACCCTAACACTCACCATAACTCTAAACCTAACTCTCACCCTTAAGCTAGCCCTCACCCTAACCCTAATTCTCTCCCTAACCCTCACCCTAAACCTAACCCTCACCTTAAATGTTACCCTCACACTCACATAACCTTGACCCTAACCTAATCCTAACTCTAATCCTCACCCGAACCCTAAACCTCACCAACACCCTTTCCCTCACCCTAAAACTCAACCTAACCCTAACTTTAAGCCTAACCCTAACCTCACCCTAACCCTAATACTAAACTAACCCTCACCCTCACCCTAACCCTTAACCTCAGCATCACCCAAACCCTAACACTAACCCTAACCCTCAACCTAACCCTAAGCATAAACATCACCCTCAAACTCACCCTCAACCTCAGACTAACTCTAACCCTAAAGCTAATCCGAAGCCTCACCGTCAGCCTCACCCTAAACCTAACCCTAACACTCACCCTCACCGTAACCCTCAACTTCGCCCTCACCCTCACATTAACCCAAACCCTCAACCTAACCCTCACCCTAACCCCAACCCTAACACTAAACCTCACCATAACCCTCACCCTAACCCTTAACCTCACCCTCACCCTAACCATCACCTAATCCAAACCCGCACCCTAACCCTAAACCTAAACGTCACCCTCACCCTAACCCATACCCTCAGCCTAACTCTAACCCTCACCCTAACCCGAACCCTATCCCTCACCCTCACCCTAACTTTAACCCTAACCCTATCACTCACCCTAACCCTGAACCTAACCCTCATCCTCAATCTAGCCCTCATCCTAACCCTAATCCTAACCCTCAACTAAACCCTTACCCTCACACTAATCATAACCCTCACCCTAACCCTAACCCTAATCCTCACCGTAACCCTCACTCTAAACCTTACCCTCACCCTAACCATAACCCTCAGCCTCACAATAACCCTAACCAATACCCGTACTCTAACACTCACCCTAACCCTCACCCTCACTCTAAACCTAACCCTCACCCTAACCCTACCCCTAAGCCTTACTCTAAACCTAACCCTAAACCCCTAAACGTAACCCTCACCCTAACCCTAAGGCTAGCCCTAATCCTCACATTAACCCTAAACCTCACCCTAACCCTTACCCTCACAGTAAACCTAACCCTAACCTTAACCCGAACCCTTAACCTAACCCTCCATCTTACCCTAACCCTATGCCTAACCCAAACCCTAATCCTGAATCTCACCCTCAACCTAACTGTAACCCTTACTTCCTCCATAACCCTAACCCTATCCCAAAACCTAACCCTCACACTAACTCTAACCCTCAGCCTCACCCTTAACCTCACCTTAACCCGAACCCGTACACTCACCCTAACCCTAACCCTATCCCTAAACATAACCCTCACACGAACACTAAACCTCACCCTCACATTAACACGATCCCTCACCCTAACCCTCATCCTAACTGTAAGCCTAACCCTAAGCCTCACTCTAAACGTAACCCTAAACCTGAACCTAACCCTCACTCTCACCCTAACCCTCACACTCACCCTCACCCTCAGCCTAAACCTAACCCTAATCTTAACAGTAACCCTCACCCTCATCCTAACTCTAACTCAAATCCTAAACCTAACCCTCACACTCTCCCTCACACTCACACTAACCCTAACACTAACCCTCACCCTAAACCTAACCCTCACCCTAACCCTAACCTGCACACTCACCCTAACCCTCACACTAACCCTAAACCTCACCCTAACCCTAACTCTCACCCTAAACCTAACCCTATCACTCAAGCTAACCCTTACCCTAACCCTAAACCTAACCCTCACCCTAACTCTAACCCTCAACCCCACCCGAACCCTCACCCTCATCTGAAACCTCAACCTCACCCTAACCCTCATCATCACCCTAAATAAAGCCCTCACCCTACACCTCACACTAACCCTAACCCTGAACGTAACCCTCACCCTAACCCTCACCCTCAGCCTAACTCTAACCCTCACCCTAACCCTAAACCTAACCCTCACACTAACCCTAACCCTAACCCTCACCATCACCCTAACCCTAAACTAACACTCACCCTAACCCTCACCCTAATACTCACATTAACCCTAAACCTCACCCTCACCCTAACTCTAACCCTCACCCTAACCCTCACCCTAACACTAACCCTAACACTCAACCTAAACCTAACCCTATCCCTAACCGTCACACTTACCCTAAAGCTCACCCTCACCCTAACCCTAACCCTACCCCTCACCCTAACCCGCATGCTAACCCTAAATCTAAAACTAACCCTCACCCTAACCATCACCCTAACCCTAAATCTTACCCTAACCCTCACCCTAACTCTAACCCTTACTCTCACCCTAAACTAACCTTAATTCTAAGACTATCCCTCAACCTCACCCTAGCCCTCACACTAACCCTAATCCTAACCCTAAACCTCACCCTCACCCTAATCTTCGCCCTAACCCTCACCCTAACAATAACCCTAACCCTCACGCTAACCCTCACCCTAACCTTAATCCTAAACATAACCCTCACCCTCACCCTAACGCTCACCCTAACCCTTAAACTCAGCCTCACCCTAACCCTCAAACTAAACCTACCCCTCACCCTAACCCTAAACATAATTGTCACCCTCACCCTCACCCTCAGCCTCAGCCTAAATCTAACCGTAACTCTAATCCGAACCCGAACCCTCAGGCTCACCCTAACCCTAACCATAACCATCACCCTCACTCTCACCATCACCCTAACCCTCACCCTAACCTTACCCTCAACCTAACCAAACACTATCCCTGAACCTAACGCTCACACTAACCCTAAAGCTCACCCTCATCCTAATCCTCTCCCTCTCACTAACGCTTACCCTCACCCTCACCCTAACCCTATGCCTCAACCTAACCCCAACCCTAACCCTCACACTAAACCTAGCCCTCACCCTAACCCTAACCCTAGCCCTCACCGTAACCCTCAACCTAACCCTAACCATAACCCTAACCCTAAACTTCACCCTCACTCTAACCCTAACACTTACCCTCACCCTAAGCATAACCCTATCACTAACCCTAACCCTCACACTAACCCTAACCCTCTTCCTCACCCTAACCCTCACCCTCACCCTAACCCTTACCCTCACACTAAAGCTAACCCTAACCCTCACCCCAACCTGTAACCCTCACTGTAACCCTAACCCTCACACTAAATCTAACCCTCACGCTAACTCTAACCCTGCCCCTCACACTAACAACCACCCTAAACCTAACAGCAATGCTCATCCTAACCCTAACCCTCACCCTCAACCTAAACCTCACCCTAATCCAAACCCTCACCCTAATACTAAGCCTAAACCTCACACTAATCCTATCCCTCACCCTAACCCTCACCCTCACCCTAATCCTCTCCCTAACACTAACACTTATCTAACTGAAACCCTCACCCTAACCCTAACCCTAACCCTAACCCTAACCCAAACCCTAAAACGCAGTCTCACATTAACTCTCACACTAACCCTAAACCTAACCCTTACCCTCACCCTCAGGCTTACATTAACTATAACCCTAACCCTCATACTAACCAAAACCCTCAACCTAACCCTAACCCTACCCCTCACCCTAACCCTCATCCTAACACTAACCTAACCCTAAAACTAAACCTAACCCTCACCCACACCCTCACCCTCAGCCTAAACCTAACCCTAACCCGAATCCTAAAACTAATACTCAACCTCACTCAAACTCTAGCCCTAAACCTAACCCTAAACCTCACACTAACCCTCAACCTAACCCAAATCCTAACCACTACAATAACCCTAACCCTAACCCCAAAACTAACCCTCACCCTCAAATTAACCCTAACCCCAACCCTACCACTCACCATAACCCTAACCTTCACCATCAACCTAATCCTCACCCTAACCCAAATCCTTAGCTAACCGAAAACCTCAATCGAACTCTAAACCTAACCGTAACCCTAACCCTCACCCTACACCTCACCCTAAAACTAACCGTAACAGTAACACTCACCCTAACCCTAACCCTAACCCTACCCTAACCCTCAAACTAAACCTATCCCTCACCCTAATCCTAAGCCTAACCCTAACACTCAACCTCAACCTAGCCGTCACCATAACCCCAATCCTAACCCTAACCCTCAAACTAACCCTAACCCTCACCCTCACTTTCACCCTAACCCTAACCCTCACACTAACCCTCATCATAACCCTAACCCTAATCCTAACCCTCAGCCTCACCCTCACCTTCAACCTAACCCTAACACTAACCCTCACCCTAACCCTCACACTAACAGTCACGCTAAACCTAACCCTCACTCTCACCCTAAACCTCACCTTAACGCTTACCCTCATCCTAAACCTAACCCTAACCCTAACCCTCACACTAAACTTAACCCTCACCCTAACTCTAATCCTAAACCTCAAGCTATCACTCACCCTAACCCTAACCTTACACCTCACCCTAAACCTAAACCTCACCCTCTTCCTAAACCTAACCCTAACCCTAACCCTCACAGTAAACCTAACCCTCACCCTAACCCTAATCCTAACCCTCAAGCTAACACTCACCCTAACCCTAACCTTACACCTCACCCTAAACCTAAACCTCACCCTAATCCTAAACCTAACCCTAACCCTCACCCTCAACCTAGCCCTTACCCTAACCCTAATCATAACCTTAACCCTCAACCTACCCTAACCCTCACCCTCACCCTAACCCTCACCCTAACCCTAACCCTCACCCTAACCCTAACCCTAATCCTAACACTAACCCTCACTCTCACACTCACCCTAACCCTAACCCTAACCCAAAACCTCACAGTAAGCATAACCATCACTCTAACGCTTACCCTAACCCTAAAGCTCACTCTAAGCCTTACCCTCACCCGAACCCTAACCTAACCCTGATCCTCACTCTAACCCTAAGCCTAACCCTAATCTTCACAGTACCCCTCTTCCTAACCCTAAACCTAAACCTAACCGTCACCCTCACACTAACCCTAACTCTAACCCTAACCCTCACACTAACCCTAACCCTCACACTAACCCTAACCCTACCCCTCACCCTATCCCTCATCCTAACCTAACCCTAAACCTAAACCTAACCCTCACACACAGGCTCAACCTCAGCCGAACCCTAACAATGATCCTAACCCTAATCCGGACCATCATCCTCTTCCTAGCCCTAACCCTAACCCTAACCCTCACCCTCACCCTCAGCCTAACCATAAACCTAACCCTCACCCTAAACCTAACCCTAACTCTCACCCTCAACCTTACCCTAACCCTAAACCTAAGCCTAACCCTCACCCTAACCCTAACCCTAGTACTAACTCTAACCCTCACCCTCACACTAACCCTCACCCTAACACTTACCGTCACCCTAACACTAACCCCAAGCCTAAGCCTATCCCTCACACTAAACCAAACCTTCACTCTAACCCTAATCCTCCCCTCAGCCTAATGCTCACCCTAACCTTTACCCTAAATCTAATCCTCACCCTATCTTTAAGCCTAACCCTAACGCTCACCCCCACCCAAGTCCTCACCTTAAACCTAACCATAACCCTCACCCTCACCTTACCCTTAATGCTAACCCTAGTCTTCAGCCTCAACCTAACCCTCACCCTAACCCTTACCCTCACCTTAACCCTCACCGTAACACTAACCCTCACCCTAACACTAACCCTCACCCACACCTTAACACTCAACCTCAACCGAAGCCTCACCATAACACTATTCCTCACTGTCACCCTAACCCTCACCCAAACCCTAAAGCTCACCCACACCTTAACCCTCACCCTCACCTGAACCCTCATCCTAACCCTAACAGTTAACCCTCATCCTCACCCTAAACATAACCTTAACACTAACCCTCACATTAACCCTAAACCTAACCCTCAACTTAACCCTCAACCTCACCCTCACCCTCATCCTAAGCCTAACCCTAACCCTAAAACTAATCCAAAACCTAACCCTCTCTCTCACCTTCACCCTAACCCTAACATTTAGCCTATCCCTAACCCTCACACGCACCTTAACCCTAATCCTAACCCTAATATTAACCCTCACACTCACCCTAATCCTAAAACTAACACTCACTCTGAAACTAACCCTTACCCTAACCCTTATCCTCACCCTAAATCTAACCCTAACCCTAAATCTAATCTTCACACTAAACCTAACCATCATCCTAACCTTAACCCTCACCCTAACCCTCACCCTCACTCCTTCCCTCACCCTAAGCCAAACCCTAACCCTAAACCTAGTCCTAAACCTAACACGTTCCCTCAACCTCACCCTAACCCTAAACCTAACCCTCACCCACACCCTAACCCTCACTATAACCCAAACCTTCACGCTCACCCTAACCCTCACCCTCACCCAAACATCACCCTAACCCTAACCCTCACCATAACTCAAACCATAAACCTATGCCTAACCTTCACTGTCACCCTAATGCTAACCATAAGCAGAACCCTCACCCACAACCTAATGCTCACACTCACCCTCACCCTCAACATCACCTTAACCCTCACCCTCACCCTAAACATAACCCTAACCCTACCCCTCACCCTAACCCTTAACCTAACCCTAACCTGCACACGAAACCTAACCCTCACCCTAACCTTACCCTATCCCTCACCCTCAGCCAAATCCTAACCCTACCCCTAGTCTTAAACCTAACCCTTTCCCTCACCCTCAACCTAACCCTAAACCTAACCCTAACCTTCACCCTAACCCTCACCATAACACTAACCCTAACTCTCACCCTCACCTTAAACCTAACCGTAACCCTAACCCTCACCCTAACCCTAAAGATAACTCTGACCCTCACACTCCAACTAACCCTCACCCTAAACCTTAACCTCACCCTAACCCTAATTGTAACCCTAAAACTCACACTAAACTTAAGCCTCAACCTAACCTTACGCTATCCCTCATCCTAACACATACCCTAACCCTAACCCTAACACTCACCCTCACCCTAACCCTAACCATCACCCTAACCCAAACCCGCAACCACACCCTAACCTTCACACTCACCCAAACCCTCACCCTCAACCTAACCCTCACCCACACCGTAAACCTCACGCTAACCCGAACCCAACACTAGCCCTCACCCTAACTTTAACGCTAACCCTGAACCTAAGCCTCAAACTAACCCTCACCCTAACCCTTATCCTCAACCTAACTCTAACCCTAACCGTAAACCTAACCCTCACAATAAACCTAACCCTCATCCAAAACTTAACCCTATCCCTAACCCTAACCCTCACCCTAACCCTAACCCTAACCCTAACCCTCACCCTAACCTTAACCCTAATGCTCACCCTCACCCTAACCCTCATACTAAACCTGACACTGACCCAAACCCTATCCCTCACCCTAACCCTCACCCTAACCCTAACCCTCACCGTCACCCTAAACCTAAACCTAACCTCACCCTCACCCTAATGCTAACTGTTACCTAAACCTCACCCTACCCCTAACCCTCAGCCACACCCTAACCCTCACCCTCACCCAAACACTCACCCTCACCCTCAGCCTCACCCTCACCCTAATCCTCAACCTAACACAAACCTTGGCATAAACGAAATCCTCAACCGAAACCTAACCCCAACCCTAACCCTGACACTCACGCTACCCCTAACCCTAACCCTAACCCTAACCCTAAACCTAACCCTCATCCTTACCTTCACCCTAACCATTAACCTCAGCCTAATCCTCACCCTAAACCTCACTCTAATCCTAATCCTCACCCTCACCCTCACCCTACCTCAAACCTAACCCTAACCCTCACCGTAACCTTAACCCTCAACCTATACCTATCATTGAGTCTCACCCTAACCCTCACCCAAACCATAAAACTAACTGTAACGCTGACCCTCACCCTCTCCCTAACCACCATCCTAACCCTTACCCTCACCCTAACCCTAACCCTCACGCTAACAGTCACCCTCACCCTAACCCAAATTCTAACCCTCACCCTAACCCTAACCCTAACCCTATCCCTCAACCTCAAACTAACCGTCACACTAACCCTTACACTCACCCTAATGCTAAGCCTAACCCTCACACTAACCCTAACCCTCACCCTAACCATAACCCTACTCCTCACCCTAACCCTCATCGTAACCCTAAACTAAACCTAACCCTAAACCTAACCCTCGCCTTCACCCTCAACCTCAGCCTAACCCTAACCTTAACCCTAATCCAAACCCTAATCGTCACCCTAACCCTAACCATTATCCTAATCCTAACGCTAATCCTCACCCTAAACCTAACACTCAGCCTAAATTTCACCCTAAACCTAAACCTAACCCTAAAGCTCACCCTCACCCTAAACCTCAACCTAACCCTTACCCTCAGCCTAACCCTCAGCCTAACCCTCAACCTAACCCTAACCCTAACCGTCACCCTCACCCTAACTCTCACCCTAACCCTAACCCTAAACCTCACCCTAACCCTCACCCTAACCGTAACCTCAACCTGTACCCTGACACTAAACCTAACCCTCACCCTAACATTAACCCTAAAACCAACCCTCACCCTAACCCTCACACTAAATCTAAATGGCACCCTAACCCTCACTCTCACCCTAAACCTCACCCTAAACCTAACGCTAACTCTCACCCTCAACCTTGCCATCACCCTAACCCTATTCCTAACTCTAACGCTCACCCTAACCCTAACCCTCAAACTCACGATAACACTCACCCTCACACTACGCCTAAACCTACCCCTATCCCTGAACCTCACAGTCACCCTAATCCTAACCCTAACCCTCACCCTCACTGGAGCCCTAACCCTAACCCTCACCATAACACTAAACCTAACCCTAACCCTAACCCTAACCCTCACCCTCACCCTTGCCCTCACCCTAACCCTAATCCTAACCCTAAACCTCATATAAACCTCACCCTAACCCAACCCAAACACTCACCCTAACCCTAACCCTAACCCTAACCCTAACACTAACACTAACCCTAACTCTAACTCTAAAGCTCACTCTCACCCTAACCCTAACTCTAACCCTAACCCTAAACCTAAACCTCATCCTAACCCTAATCCTAAACCTCAGCCTCACCCTCACCGTAACCGTAACCGTAACCCTAACCCTAAAATAACCCTCACCCTAACTCTAACCCTTACCCTCACACCCAAGCTTGGACTAAGCCTAAGCCTAAGCCTAAGCCTAAGCCTAACCCTAACCCTCACACTCACCCTCACCCTAACCCTAACTGGAACACTAACCCTAACACTAACCCTCATACTATCCCTCACGCTAATGCTAACTCTAACCCTAAACCTCACCCTCATCCTAACCCTCACCCTCACCCTCACCCTCAGCCTAACACTAAGCCTAACCCTAACCCTAACCCTAACCCTAAACCTTACACTCAACCTCACCCTAACACTAAGCCTAAGCCTAACACTAACCCTAACCCTCACTCTCACCCTATCCTTCACCAAACCCTAACCCTAACACTAACCCTAACCCTAACCCTCACCCTAACCCTCACCCTAACCCTAACTCTAACCCTAAAGCTCACCCTCACCCTAACCCTATCCCTAACCCTAACCCTAAACCTCATCCTCAGCCTCAACATCACCATACCCTTAACCCGAAGCCTAACCCCTAACAATAACACCTATCCCTAACACTAATCCTATCCCTAACCTTCACCTTAACCCTCACCCTAAACATAACCCTAATCCCACCCTCACCCTAGCTCTCACCCTAACGCTAATACTAACCCTAACAATCACCCAAACTCTCACACTAATCCTAACCCTAATCCTGACACTAACCTTAACCCTCACACTCACATTCACCCTCAAACTAAACATAAACCTAATCCTAAGCATAACCCTCACTCTCACCCTCATCCTAACCCTACCCCTAACCCTAACCCTCATCCTAACCCTAATCTCCACCCTAAGCCTAACCCTCACCTTAATGCAAACCCTCAACCTGAAAATAACCCTCACCCTAACCATAACCCTAATACTCACCCTCACCCTAGCCCTCACCCTAACCCTAATCCTAACCCTAACCCTCACCCAAACTCTCACCCTAATCCTAACCCTAACCCTCACCCTAACCTAACCCTCACCCGAACCCTCAGCCTCAGCCTAACCCTAAACCTTATCCTAACCATAACCCTCACCCTCACCCTCATCCTAACCCTACCCCTAACCCTAACCCTCACCCTAACCCAACCTCCACGCTAAACTTAACCCTCACCTTAAAGCTAACCCTCACCCTAACCCTAAGCCTAACTCTAACACCAAACCTCATCCTCACCCTAACACTAACCCTAACACTAACCCTTACACTAAACCTCACCCTAATGCTAACTCTAACCCTAAACCTCATGCTGACCCTAACCCTAACCCTCACCCTAACCCTCACCCTCAACCTAACCCTAAGCCTAAGCCTAAGCCTAACCCAAACCCTCACACTCACCCTCACCCTAACCCATACCCTAATCCTAATCCAAACCCTAACCCTAAACCTAACACTCACCCTAACCCTCACCCTAATCCTAACAATAACACTAAAAATAACCCTAACCCTAACCCTCACCCTAACACTAACTCTAAACCTAAACCTCACTCTCACCCTAACCCTAACCCTAAACCTAAACCTAACCCTAACCCTCACCCTGACCCTAACCCTGAACCTCACCATAACCCTAACCCTAACCCTCACCCTCACCGAAGCTCTCAACCTAACCCTAATCCTAAACCTAAACCTCACTCTAACCCTCACCCTAACCCTAACCTTAACACTCACCCTAACACTAATCCTATGCCTAACCCTCACCCTAAAACTTACCCTCACTCTTACACTAACCCTAACCCTAACACTAACCCTCACACTAACCCTAAAACTCACCATAACTCTAAACCTCACACTAACCCTCACCCTAGCGCTCACCCTAACCCTAATCCTAACCCTAAACCTCATCCTCACCCTCACCATAACCCTAACCGTAACCCTCACCCTAACCCTAACCTTAACACTCACCCTAACACTAATCCTATCCCTAACCCTCACCCTAAAACTTACCTTCACTCTTACACTAACCCTAACCCTAACACTAACCCTCACATTAACCCTAAAACTCACTATAACTCTAAACCTCACAATAACCCTCACCCTAGCGCTCACCCTAACCCTAATCCTAACCCTAAACCTCATCCTCACCCTCACCATAACCCTAACCGTAACCCTCACCCTAACCCTCAACGTCACGCTCGGCCTAAGCCTAAGCCTAAGCCTAAGCTTATGCCTAACCCTCACACTCACCCTCAGCCAAACCCTAACTGTAACACTAACACTAACACTCACAGTAACACTCACCCTAACGCTAAATCTAACCCTATACCTCACCCTCACTGTAACAATAACCCTCACCCTCAACCTCACCCTCAGCCTAAACCTAACCCTAACCCTAATCCTAAACCTAACCCTCACCCTCACCCTCACCCTAAACTTAAACCTAACCATAACCCTCACACTCACCGTCACCCTAACCGTAACCCTTAACCTAACCCTCACTCTATCCCTCATCCTAACCCTCAAGAAAACCCTAACCCTCACTCTCACCCTATCCCTCACCCTAACCATCACGAAAACCCTAACCATCACTCTCAGCCTAACCCTCACCCTAACCCTTACCCTCAACCTAACCTTAACCATAACGCTCACCTTCACCCTAAACCTAACCCTAACGCTCACCATCACCCTAACCCTCACTTAAAACCTAACCCACACCCACACCCTAAACCTCAGTCTCACCCTCACCCATACCTTCACGCTAATCCTCACCCTCACCCTAAACATCAGCCTAAGCCTAACCCTCACCCTTACCCCAACTCTCACCCTCACCATCACCCTCAGCCTCACCCTAATCCTAAACGTAATCCTAACCCTAACCCTCACCCTCAACCTCAACCTCAACCTAACCTTAACCCTAACCCCAATCCTAACCCTAAACTTCAGCCTCACCCTAACCCTAACCCTAACCCTCACCCTAACCCTAATCCTAACCCTAACCCAAACCCTAACCCTCACCCTAAACCTCACCCTAACCCTAAACCTAACACTTACCCTAACACTAACCCTCAGCCTAAACCTCACCCTAACACTAACTCTAACCCTAAACCTCATCCTCATCGTAACCCTAAGCCTCACACTCACCCTCAACCTCATCCTAACCCTAAGGCTAAGACTAACCCTAACCCTAATGCTTACACTCACCCTCACACTAACCCTAAACCTGAACCTTTTCCTAACCCTAACCCAAACATTCATCCTAACCTTCACCCTAACCCTAACACTAACAGTAACCCTAACCCTAACCCTCACCAAAACCCTCACCCAAACTCTAACTCTAACTCTAAACCCCACCCTCACCCTAACCCTAACCCTCACCCTTACCTCACCCTCACCGCAATCCTAACCGAAACCCTAACCCTAAACTTCACCCTCAACCTCACCCTAACCCAAACCCAAACCATCAACCGAACCCTCAACCTAACCCTCATCCTCACCATCACCCTCAGCCTAACCCTAACCCTAATTTAACCCTAACCTTCACCCTCAACCTAACCCTAGCCCTAACACTTACTCTCACCGCAACCCAAACCTCCACCCTAAACTTAACCCTCACCCTAACCCTAACCCTAACGCTAACCCTAACCCTCACACTAACCCTAACCCTCACCATAAACGTAATCATACCCCTCACGCTACCCATCACCCTACACCTCACCCTAACCCTAAACCTAACCCTAATCTTAACCCTAACCCTAACCCTAAACCTCACCCCAATCCTAACCCTCACCCTCACCCTCAACCTCACGCTCACCATAACCATAACCCTAACCCTAACCCTAACACTAACCCTAAACCTAAACCTAACCCTAATCCTAGTCCTTAAACTCACCCTCAAACTCACCCTAACCTTAACAATGACCCTAATCCTAACCCTAAACCTAAACCTAACCCTAATTCTAACACTCAGCCTAACCAAACCATAACCTTAAACCTCACCCGAACCCTAACCAAAACCCTCACCCTCACCCTAACCCTTAATCTAACCCTAACCCTACCCCTCACCCTAACACTGACTCTAACACTCACGGTAACCCTAACCCTCAATTTCACCCTAACCCTCACCCTAAACCTTACCCTAACCCTAACTCTAACCCTAACCCTAACCCGCACACTAAACCTAACCCTCACCCTAACCCTAACACTTACCCTCATCCTCACACTCAGCCTCAACCTAAAACTAACCCTAACTGTCACCCTAACCCTCACACTAACTCTAAGGCTAACCCTAACCCTCATTCTCACACTAACCCTCACGATAACCCTAACCCTAACCCTCACTCTAACCCTAGCCCTCACAATAACCCTCACCCTAAGCCTAACCCTAACCCTAACTCTAACCTTCACACTCACCCTCAGCCTAACCCTAAACCGAATCCTATCCCTCACCCGCACTCTCAGCCTAACCTCAACCGAACCCTAACCCTAAACCTAAACTTCACCCTCACCCTAACCCTCACTCTAACCCTAATCCTAACCCTAAAACTAATCCTAACCCTCAGCCGCACCCTAAACCTCACCGTCAGTCTAACCCTAAACATAAACCTAACCCTCACCCACACCCTAAACCTCAGACTCAACCAAACCCTCACCCTCACCCTAAAACTCACCCTAACCCTAACCCTCAACCTCACCCTCACCCACACCCAAACCCTAATCCTCAGTCTCACCCGAAATCTCACCCTCATCCTAAACCTCACCCTCACCCTAAACATCACCTAAGCCTAACCTTCACCCTCACCATAACCCTAAACCTAAACCTCACCCTAACCTTAACCCTCACCCTCAACCTAACCCTCAGCCTCACCCTAACCCTAATCCTACCCCTAAACCTCACCCTCACTCTCCACATCATCTTAAACTAACCCTCACCCTAACTCTAACCCTAACCCTCAGCCTAACCCTAACTCTCCCCCTAACCCTCACCCTCACCCCAACCTCACCTTAACCATAACCCTAAACCTAGCCCTTACCCTAACCCTAACCATCACACTCACCCTCACACTCAACCTAACCCTCACCCTCAAACTAGCCCTCAGCCTAAACCTAACACTAACACTAAACCTCACCCTCACCCTCACACTCAGACTAAACCCAACCCTAAACCTAATCCTAACCTTAACCCTCACACTCACACTCACCCTAAACCTCATCCTCACCATAGCCCTCACTCTAACCCTAACCCTAACCCAAACCCTAAACATCAACATCACCCTCCACCTCCCCCTCTCCCTCAGGCTAACCCTAACCCTAACCTTAATCCTAACCCTAACCCTAACACTCACACTAACCCTAACCCTCACTCTCACCCTAAACCTCACCCTAACACTTACCCTCAACCTAACCCTTACCCTAAGCCTAACGCTCACACTAAACCTAACCCTCACCCTAACGCTAACGCTAACCATCACCAAAACCCTAAGCCTAACCCTAAACCTCACCCTAAACCTAATCATCACCATCACCCTAGCCCTCAAACCAACCCTAATCCTAACCCTAACCCTCACACTTACCCTCACCCTAACCGTAAATCTCACTATCACCCTCACCCTAACACTAACCCTAACCCACAAGCTAACCCTAATGCTCACCCTAACCCTAACCCTAACCTTCACCCTCAACCTCATCCTCACCTTAGCCCTAAACTTAACCCTAACCCTCACCCTAAGCCTAAGCCTAATCCTAATGCTAACTCTAAGCCTCACCCTCACCCAAACCCTCACCCTCACCCTAACCCTCACCCTAACCCTAATCATAACCCGCAACCTCACCCTAACCCAAAACCTAAACCTAAACCGAACCCTCACCCTCACCCTCACCCTCACTCAAAACCTAACTCTAACTGTAACCCTTACTCTCACCCTCACTTTAACCCTAACGATAACCCTAAACCTAACTGTAACTCTAAACCTCAACCTAACCCTAACCCTAACCCTAACCGTAACCCTCACCCTAACACGATGATAGTAACCCTCACATTCACTCTAACCCCCACCCTAACCTTTACCCTCACCCTAACCATAACACTAGCCCTAAGCCTATCCATCCCACTAACCCCAACCCTAACCCTCACGCTCACCCTCACACTCACCCTAACCCTCACCCTCACCATAGCCCTCACACTAACCCTAACCCAAACAAAACCCTACACCTCAACATCACCCTCACCCTCAACCTCACCCTCAGGCTAACCCTAACCCTAATCCTAACCCTAACCCTCACCCTAACACTCACGATAACCCTAACCCTCACTCTCAATCTAACCCTCACCCTAACACTTACCCTCACCCTAACCCTTACCCTAAGCCTAACACTCACACTAATCCTAACCCTCACCCTAACCCTAATGCTAAACATCACCCTAACCCTAAGCCTAAACCTAAACCTCACCCTAAACCTAATCCTCACCATCAACCTAGCCCTCAAACCAACCCTAATCCTAACCATAACCCTCACCCTTACCCTCACCCTAACCATAACTCTCACTCTCACCCTCACACTAACACTAACCCTAACCCTCACCCTAACCCTAACCCTACCCCTCACGCTCACCCTCAACCTCACCCTAGCCCTAAACTTAACCCTAACCCTCACACTAACCCTAAGCCTAATCCTAATGCTAACTCTAAGCCTCACCCTCACTCAAACCCTCACCCTCACCCTAACCCTCACCCTAACCCTAATCATAACCTGCAACCTCACCCTCATCCAAAACCTAAACCTAAATCAAACCCTCACCCTGACCCTCACCATCACTCAAAACCTAACCTACCCGTAACCCTTACCCTCACCCTCAAATTAATGCTAACAATAACCCTAACCCTAACTGTAACTCTAACCCTCAAACTAACCCTAACCCTAACCTTTACCCTCACCCTAACCATAACCCTAGCCCTAAGAATAAACCTCCCACTAACCCCAACCCTCACCCTAACCCTCACCCTCACCCTAACCCTAAACCTAACCCTCACACTCACACTAATTCTAACCCTAAACCTAACCCAAACCCTCACGCTAACCCTCAAAGAAACTCTAAAACTAACCTAAACCTCACTCTCACCCTAACCCTCACCCTCAACCTAACTTTTACCCTAACCCTAATCCTAACCCTAACCCTCACCCTCACCCTGTCTCTAATCCTAACTGTCACCCTAACCCTAAACCTATCGCTAAACCTCACCCTATCACTAACCCTCACCTTAACCCTAACCCAAACCCTGACCCTCACCCTAACCCTAACCCTAACCCTCACGCTAAACCTCACCCTAATGCTTACCCTCAACCTAACCCTAAACCTAACCCTAACCCTAATCCTCACAATAACCCTATGCCTAACCCTAACCCTAACACTCACCCTAATGCTAAACCTCAACCTAAACCTCACCCTCAGTCTACCCCTCAACATCAGCCTAACACTCAGTCACCCTAAACATCAACCTAACCCTAACCTTCACCTTAACCCTAACCCTAACACACCCTAAACCTCACCATCACCCTCACACTCACCCTAAACCTAACCCTAACCCTACCCCTAAACCTTTCCCTAGCCCTCATGATAACCCTCACCCTAAACCTATCCCTAACCCTAACACTAACCCTCACCCTCACCCTAACCCTACCTCTAACCCTAACCCTAACCCTCACCCTAAACCTAACCCTCAACCGCAACCTAACCCTAACCCTCACAATAACCCTTATCCTCACCCTAAAGCTAACCCTAACAATCAAAATAACCCTAACCCTCATTCTAACCATAAACCTACCCCTCAACCTAACACTCACCCTAACCCTAACCCTAAACCTAACCCTCACCTTAGCCCTAACCTTAAGCCTCACCCTCAACTTAACCCTCACCGTCACCCTAACACTCACCCTAAGCCTAACCCTCACCCACATCTTAACCCTCACCCGAACCGAACCCTCACCCTAACACTCACCCTCAGCCTAAACATCACCCGAACCCTAACCCGAAACCTAACACTAAAACTAAACTTCACCCTCACCCTAAACCTCTCCCTAAAACTTAACATCACCCTAACCCTAACCCTAAACCTCACCCTCAGCCTAAACCTAACCCTAACTCTAATCCTAAACCTAACACCCAACCTCACCCTCACCCTCACCGTCACCCTAAGCGTAACCCTTAACCTAACCCTCACCCTATCACACACCCTAACCCTCACGAAAAACCTAACCCTCATTCTCACCCTATCCCTCACCCTAACCCTAACCATAACGCTCACCTTCACCCTAAACCTAACCCTAACGCTCACCATTACCCTAACCCTCACCTAAAACCTAACCCACACCCGCACCCTAAACCTCAGTCTCACCCTCACCCATTCCCTCACCCTAACCATCACCCTCACCCTAAACATCACCCTAAGCCTAACCCTCACCCTTAGCCTAACTCTCACCCTCACCCTCACCCTCAGCCTAACCCTAAACCTAACCCTAATCCTAACCCAAACCCTCACCCTCACCCTCAACTGCAACCTAACCTTAACCCTAACCCTAATCCTAATCCTAACCCTCAGACTCACCCTAACCCTAACACTAACCCTCACCTTAACACTAACCCTCAACTTCTCCCTCAGCTTACCAGTATCCGTAACCCTAATCCTAACCCTCACACTCACCCTCACCCTAACCTAACCCTAATCCTCACCCTAACCCTAACACTAACTCTCATCCTCACCCTCACCCTAACCCTAATACTACCCCTCGCCAAAACCCTAACTCTCACCCTCACCCTCACCCTAACTCTCATCCTCACCCTAACCCCAAACCTCACACTAATCCTCACACTCACCCTCACCCTATCCCTCAGTATAACCCTAACCTTAACCCTAATCCTAACCCTCACACTCACCCCTTAATCTCAGCCTAACACTCACCCTCATACTCACCCTCACCCTAACCCTTAACCTCACTGTAACCCTCACTCGAACCCTGAGCTTAACCATAACCCTAATCCTAACCCTAGCCCTCAACCACACCCTCACCCTAAACCTAACCCTAACCCTAGGCCTCACCCTCACAATCACCCTCACCGTAACCCTAACCCTCACCCTAACCCTATCCCTAACCCTAACCGTCACAGTAACCCTAACCCTAACCCTAAAACTCACACTCACCCTAACCTTAAAACCCTAACCCTCACCTTAAAACTCACCGTAACACTCATGAAAACCCTAACCCTCACTCTCACCCTAAACCTCACCCTAATGCTTATCCTCACCCTAACCCTCACCCTAACCCTAACCCTAACCCTCATCCTATCCCTCATCCTAATCTTAACCCACACCCTAACCCTAATCCTAACACTCACCCTTACACTAACCTTAACCCTAAACCTAACTCTAAACTTCCCCCTAATCCTCAACATAACCCTAACCCTAACCCTCACCTTAACACTAACCATAACCTTAACCCTCATCCTCACCCTAAACCTCACCCTAACTCTTAACCTCACCGTAACGTTAACCCTAACTCTAACCCTCAACCTCACCCTAAACCTCACCCTCACAATAACTCTTACCTCACACCAAACCTCACCCTAAACCTAAACCTGACCCTCACCCTCACCATCACTGTAACCGTAAGCCTAACCCTAACCCTAACAATAACCCTAACCATAAACCTAACCGTCACACTCACCAAAACCCTAAACCTAACCCAATCCCTCACCCTAACCCTACCCCTAACCCTAACCCTAAACCTCACCTAAACCCTAACCCTAACCTCACCCTCACCGTAAAGGTAACCCTAACCCTAACAATAACCCAAAAGTTGACCCTAATCCAAACCCTCACGCTCACCCTCACCATAACCCGAAGCCTAACCCGAAGCCTAACCCTAACCCTTAACCTCACCCTAATCCTAAACCTCACCCTATCCCTCACCCTCAACCTCACCTT
The DNA here is from genome assembly GCF_024711535.1 of Dipodomys merriami. Lineage (NCBI taxonomy): Eukaryota > Metazoa > Chordata > Mammalia > Rodentia > Heteromyidae > Dipodomys > Dipodomys merriami. Next base: position 4,512,994 of record NW_027206346.1, read on the forward strand.
AACCTTAATTCTAACCCTAATGCTAACCCTAACCCTAAACCTCACCTTAACCCTCACCCTCACCCTAACCCTAACACATAATCTAACAAAACACAAAACCTAGCCCTCACCCTAACCCTAAACCTAACCCTAACCCTCACAGTAAACCTAACCCTCACCCTAACCCTAAACCTATGCCTCACCCTAAGCCTAATCCTAACCCTAACCATAACCCTAACCCTAAACCTCACCCTAACCCTAACACTAATCCTCACACTCATCCTCACCCTCATCTTAACTGTAACCCTAACCCTAATAATAAACATAACCCTTAACCTAATCCTAACCCTCACCCTCACCCTAACCCTAAACCTAACCCTAACCCTCATCCTAAAACTAACCCTCACTCTAACCGTAAACCTTACCCTAACCCAAACCCTCGCCCTAACCCTAGCCTTATACTTAAACCTAAACCTCACCCTAACCCTAACGCTAACCCTCACCATCCCCCTAGCCCTCACCCTAACCCTAATCCTAACCTTAAACCTCATCCTAAATCTAACCCTCACCTTAATCTTAAACCTCACCCTCACCCTCAGCCTAACCCTAAGCCTAAACATAACCCTAACCCTAATAGTCACACTCACACTAATTCTATTTCTAATCCTAAAACTAACACTAACCCTAAACCTAACCCTAACCTTATCCCTAAAAGAACCCTAACCGTAACCCTAAACCTCACACTCACCCTATCCCTAAAGTTAACCCTAACCCTAACCCTAACCCTAAACCTCACCCTAAACCTTACCCTCACCCTAAACCTCACCCTCACCCCCAGCGTAACCGTAACTCTAACCCTAACCCTAACAATAACCCTAAACCTAAACCTAAACCTATCCCTAACCCTCACCCTCACCCTCATCCTAACTCTAACCCTCACCCTAACCCTAATGCTAACCCTCACCCTCACCCTCACCCTAACCCCAATCCTAACCCTAACCCTCACCCTAACCCTCACCCTAACCTAAACCTAACACTCACCCTACATCTAACCCTCACCCGCACCCTAAAACTAATCCTAACCCTAGGCCTCACCCTCATACTCACCCTCACCCTCAGCCTAACCGTAACCGTAATCCTAATCCTAAACCTCAACCTCACACCTCACCCTAAGCCTAACCCTCACATCACCCTCACCCTCACCCTAACCCTTACCTTCAACCTTACCCTCAGCATAACCCTAACTCCAATCCTAACCCTAACCCTCAACCTCACCCTCACCCTAAACCTAAAACTAACCCTAGGCCTCACCCTCACCCTCACCCTCACCATAACCCTAACCCTCACTCTCACCCTAACCCTATCCCTAACACTTACCCTAACCCTAACCCTAAACCTAACCTTAACACTCACACTCACCCTAACCCTAAAACCCTAACCCTCACCCTAAAATTCACCATAACACTCATGATAACCCTAAACCTCACTCTCACCCTAAAACTCACCCTAATGCATATCCTCACCCTAACCCTAACCCTAACCCTCATCCTAATCTTAACCCTAACCCTCACCTTAACACTAACTCTAACCCTAAACCTCACCCTCACCTTAAACCTCACCCTCATCCTAGCCTTCATCCTAACCCTAATCCTAACCCTAAACCTCACCCTAAACCTAAACCTAACAATCACCCTAAATCTGACCCTCACCCTCACCCTTCCCCTAACCCTAAGTCTAACCTTAACCATAACCCTAAACCTCACCCTAACCCTCACCCTCACCCTAAACATAACCCTATCCCTAACCCTCACCCTAAACTTAAGTCTAACCCTCACTCTAACCCTAGACCTCACCCTCAGCCTCACCCTCAGCTTAACACTAAACCTAACCCTAATCCTAACCGTAACCCTCGCCTTCACCCTCAACCTAACCCTAAACCTAACCCTCACCTAACCCTAACCCTCACCCTCACCCTCAGCATAACAATATCTCTACCCCTAATCATAACCCTCACACTCATGCTCACCCTAACCCTAACACGAAACCTCACCCTAACACTAATGCTTACCTTCAAACTCACCCTCACCCTAACCCTCACCCTAACCCTAAACCTAACCCTAAACCTCACCCTCACCCTCACACTCACACTCAGACTAACCCTAACTGTAAGCCTAATCCTAACCCTCACCCTCACCTCTCACCATCAGCCTAAACTTGACCCTCACATTAACCCTCACCCTAACCCTTACCCTCACCACAACCCTCACCCTCCCGCTCAGCGTAAACCTTACCCTAATCCTAACCCTAACTGTCAACCTGACCCTCACCCTAAACCTAACCCTAACCCTAAGCCTCACCCTCACCCTCACCCTCACCTTAAACCTAACCCTCACCCTAACCCTCTCCCCAACCCTAAACCTCACCCTAATCCTAACCCTAACCCTAAACCTCACCCTCACCCTCACCGTCACCCTCTGCCTAACACTAACCCTAAACTTAATCCTAACCCTCACCCTAACATTTACCCTCAACCTAACACTAACCCTAAACCCATCCCGCACACTAAAACTTACCCTCAACGTGACCCTAACCATACCCCTCACCATACCCCTCACCCTAACCCTAACCCTAACACTAAACCTCACCCTCACCCAGACACTAACCCTACCCCTCACCCTACCCCTAACCCTAACCCTCAGCCTCACCCTAAACATCAACCTAACCCTAACCCTCACACTAACTTTAAGCCTAACCCTTACCCTAAACCTTGCCCTCAACCTCACCCTCAGCTTAACACTAAACCTAATGCTAACCCTAACCGTCAAACACACCCTCAACCTAACCCTAACCCTAACCCTCACCCAATCCCTTATGCTCACTCTCACTTTCACACTCACCCTCACCCTAACCCTAAACCTAAGCCTAAATGTCACCCTCACCCTCACACTCACCCTCAGCTTAACCTAACCGTAACCCTAATCCTTACCCTCACCTTCACCCTTCACCCTCAGCCTAAAACTCACCCTCATATTAACCCTCACCCTAACCCTTACACTCACCCTAACCGTCACGTTCACCCTCAGCATAACCCTAACCCTAATCCTAACCCTAACGCTCAACATCACACTCACCCTAAACCTAAACCTAGCACTAAGCCTCACACTCACACTCACTCTCACACTCACCCTAACCTTAACCCTCACCCTAACACTATCCTAAACCTAACCTTCACCCTCACCCTAACCCTAAACCTAAGCCTAAATGTCACCCTCACCCTCACACTCACCCTCAGCTTAACCTAACCGTAACCCTAATCCTTACCCTCACCTTCACCCTTCACACTCAGCCTAAAACTCACCCTCATATTAACCCTCACCCTAACCCTTACACTCACCCTAACCGTCACGTTCACCCTCAGCATAACCCTAACCCTAATCCTAACCCTAACGCTCAACATCACACTCACCCTAAACCTAAACCTAGCACTAAGCCTCACACTCACACTCACTCTCACACTCACCCTAACCTTAACCCTCACCCTAAAACTATCCTAAACCTAACCCTCACCCTAACCCTAACCCTATCCCTAACACTCACACTCACCCTAACACTAAAACCCTAACCCTCACCCTAAAACTCACCCTAACACTCATGATAACCCTAACCCTCACTCTCACCCTAAATCTCAACCTAATGCTTATCCTCACCCTAACCCTCACCCTAAACCTAACCCTAACCCTCATTCTAACCCTAATCCTAACCTTAACCCTAACCCTCACCCTAAACCTAACCCTAAACCTAAACCTCACGCTCACCCTGACTCTCACCCTAACCCTAACCCTAACTCTAATCCTAACCCTCACCCTCAACCCTCACCCTCAGCCTAATCCTCATCCGCATACTAACCCTCACCCTAAACCTTACCCTCATCCTAACCCTCACCCTCACCCTCAGCGTAAACCTAACCCTAATCCTAACCCTAACCCTCATCCTCAACCTCACTCTAAACCTAACCCTAACCCTAGGCTTCACCCTCACTCTCAACCTAACTCTCACCCTAACTCTTACCCTCAACCTAAACCTAACGCTAACCCTAACCCTCACACTAAATTACCCTCAGCCTAACCCTAAACCTCACCCTCATCCTAGCCCTCACCCGAACCCTAAACGTAACACTCACCCTCACACTTACCTTAACCCTAACCTTAACCATCAACCTAATCCTAAACTTAACCTTAACTTTCCCATTTAACCCTCAACCTATCCCTAATCCAAACCCTCACTCTAACACGAACCCAAACCTTAACCCTCACCCTCACCTTAACCCTCAACCTAACACTTAATCTCACCATAACGTTAACCCTAACCCTAACCCTCAACCTCACCTGAAACCTAACCTTCACCCTAACTCTTACGTCACCCTAAACTTCACCGCAAGCTAACCCTAACGGGAAACCTCAACTTAACCCTCACTCTCACCCTAACACTCACCTAAACCCTAACCCTCAACCTAACCATCACCCTAACCCTAAACCTAACCCTAACCCTCACAGTAACCCTAACACTCACCCTAACCCTAACCGTACCCCTCACCCTAAGGCTCATCCTAACCCTAACCATAACCCTAACAATAACCCTAACCCTAAACCTCACCCTAACCCTAACACTAACCCTCACACTCATCCTCACCCTCACTGTACCTGTAACCCTAACCCTAACACTAAAAATAACCATAAACCTTAACCTAATCCTAACCCTCACCCTCACCCTAACCCTAACCATAACCATAACACTAACCCTAACCGTACACCTCACCCTAACCGTAAACCTTACTTTAACCCTAACGCTCACCGTAACCCTAACCCTATAGTTAACCCTAAACCGCACCCTAACCCTACCCTAACCCTCACCATCAACCTAGCCCTCACACTAACCATAATCGTACCCCTAACACTCATCCTAAACTAACTCTAATGCTCACCCTCACCCTCAGCCTAAACCTAACACTAAGCTTAATCCTAACTCTAACCCTCACACTCAAACTCAATCTAACCCTAACCCTAAAACTAATCCTAACCGTAACCCTCACCCTAACCCTAACACTAACCCTAACTGTAACCCTAAACCTCACCGTCACCCTAAGCCTAAACCTAACCTTAACTCTAACCCTAAACGTAAACCTCACCCTAAACTTACCCTAAACCGAACCCTCACCCTCACCCTCACCATAACCGTAACTCTAACCCTAGCGTAACAATAACACTAACCCTAAACCTAACACTACCCCTAACCCTAAACCTAAACCTCACCCAAACCCAAACCCTAAACTCAGCCTTAGCCTCATACTCACCGTAAAGTTAACCCTAAACCTAACCCTAACAATAACCCTAAACCTAACCCTAATCCTAACCCTCACCCTAACCCTAACCCTAACCCTAATCCTAACTCTCAACCTCATTGTAACCCTAACCCTAAATCTCACCCAAACACTAAACCTAACCCTAAACGTGACGTTTAGGTTCTCACTCTCTTCATAAACGTAACTGTAAGTATAACCCTTACCCTAACAATAATCCTAAACCTAACCCTATTCCTAACCCTCACCCTTACCCTAAGACTAACACTAACCCGAACCCTCACCCTAACCCTAACCCTCAACATAACCGTAAACCTAACACTAACCATCACATTAACCCTAACCCTAAAACTCACCCTAACCCTAACACTAATCCATACCCTTATCCTAGCCCTAATCCTAAAACTAATCCTAACCCAAACCCTCACTCTAACCCTAACCCTAACACTAACCCTAACTCTCTCCCTAACCCTAATCCTAAAGCTAACATTCACCCTAACCCTCACCCTACCCTAACCATAATCCTCACCCTCACCCTAGCTCTCACCCTAACCCTAATCCTAACCCTAACCCTCAACCTCACACTCAACCTAAACCTACACCTAACCCTAACCCTCACCCTAAACCTAACCTCCATCCTAATTCTCTCCCTAACCCTAACCCTATCCCTAAACCTCACCCTAAACCTCACCCTCAACCTAACCCTAACCCAAACCCTAACCCTCAACCTAACCCTCACCCTAACCCTAACCCTAACCCTCACCCTCACCCTAACCCTAACCCTAACGCTAACCCTCACCTTCATTGTAACACTAAACCTAAACCTCACCCAAACCCTAACCCTCACCCTAACCCTCACCCTAACCCTAACCCTCAACATAACCGTAACCCTAACCCTAACACTAAACCTAACCCTAACCCGAAATCTCACCCTAACCCTAACCCTCAACATAACCGTAAACCTAACCCTAACACTAACCCTAACCCTAACCCTAAACCTCACCCTAAACCTAACACTAACCCATACCCTCAACCTAGCCCTAACGCTAAAACTAATCCTAACCCTAACCCTCACTCTAACTTTAACCCTAACAGTAACCCTAACTCTCACCCTAACACTAATCCTAAAGCTAACTCTCACCCAAACCCTCACCCTACCCTAACCATAACCTCACCCTCACCTTAGCTCTCACCCTAAACCTAATCCTAACCCTAACCCTCAACCTAAACCTACTCCTAACCCTAAACCTCACCCTAACCCTAACCTCCATCCTAACTCTCACCCTAACCCTAACCCTAACCCTAAACCTCACGCTAAACCTCACCTTCAACCTAACCCTAACCCAAACCCTAGCCCTCAACCTAACCCTCACCCTAACCCTAAACCTAACCCTCACCTTAACCCTAACGCTCACCCTCACCCTAGCCCTCAACCTAACCCTAATCCTAACCTTAACCCTCATCCTAAACTTCACCCTAATCCTAAACCTAAACCTCACCCTCACCCTAAACCAAACCCTAACCCCAACCCTAACCCTCACCCTATCCCTCAAGAAAACCTGAACCCTCGCTCTCATCCTAACCTTCACGCTAACGCTCACTGTCACCCTAACCCTCACCCTAAACCTAACCCACACCCACACCCTAATCCTCAGTCTCACCCTCATGCATACCCTCACTCTAACGCTCGCCCAATCCCTAAACCTCACCCTAAGCCTAACCCTTACACTAACACTAACCCTCACCCTAACCCTCAACTTAAGCCTAAACATAAACCTAAGCCTAATCCTAACCCTAACACTCACCCTTACCCTCAACCTCAACCTAACCATAACCCTAACCCTAATCCTAACCCTAACCCTCAGCCTCACACTAACCCTAACTCTAACCCTAAAACTAACCCTCACCCTAACCATAATGCTAAGCCTAATGCTCACCCTAACCCTCACCCTAATACTTACCCTGCCGCTAACCCTCACCCTAAAGCTAACCCTAACCCTAACCCTAAAGATCACTATAACCTTCACCCTAACACATACGATAACTCTAACCCTCATTCTCACCATAACCTTCACCCTAACCCTTACCCTCACCCCAAACCGAACCCTAAACCTCACACTAAAACTAACCCTCACTCTTACCTAAACCTTACCCTCACCCTCATCTTAAACCTAAACCTAACCCTAAACCTAAGCCTCACCATAACCCTCACACTTGGACTAAGGCTAACACTAACCCTCCCTATCACCCTAACCCTTACCCTTAATCTTAAACTCACCCTAACCCTAACCCTAACCCTCACACTATACGTAATCCTCACCCTCACTAACCCTACCCCTCACCCTCACGCTCACCCTCACCCTAACACTTAGACTCTCCCTAACCATCACCTTAAGCCTTAGCCTTGCCCTAACCCTCACCCTAACCCTAAACCTATCACTAACCCTCACACTAACCCTCAATATAAGCCTCACACTAACCCTCACCCTAACCCTAGCCCTCACCCTCAACCTCACCCTCAGTTTAACACTAAACCTGACCCTAATCCTAACTGTAACCCTCGGCCTCAACGTCACCCTAACCCTAACCCTAAACCTCAACCTAAACCTAACACCCACACTCATCCTCAGCCTAAAAGTATCCCTAATCCTAATCCTAACCCTCACACTCACCCTCACACTAACCCAAACCCTAACCCTCACCCTAACCCTAATGCTAACCCTCAACCTCAGTCTCACCCTCAGCCTAACCCTCACCCTCACACTAACCCTCACCCTCACCCTCAGCCTAACCCTAACCAGAACCTTAATCCTAACCCTCACCATCAACCCTAACCCTCAGCCTAACCCTCACCCTCACAATAACCCTCACCCTAACACTTACCCTCACCCTAACCCTCACCCTCACCCTCAGGGTTACCCTAAATCCTAACACTAACCCTCAAACTAACTTTCACCCTAAACCTAACCCTAAAACTAAGCCTCAACCTCACCCTAACCCTAACCCTAACACTCACACTAATCCTAACCCTAACCCTAACCCTAACCCTAACCCTAACCCTAAAGCTAACCCTCTCGCTCACCGAAATCCTAAACCTAACCCAAAACCACACCCTAACCCTAAACCTAACCTTAACCGTAAACCTCACCCTATCCCTAACCCTAATCTTCACCCTCACCCTCACCCCTCATCCTCAGCCTAACACTCACTCTCACACTAACCCTCACCCTAACCCTTACCCTAACCCTAACTCTCACCTTCATCCTCAGCATATCACTAACCCTAACCCTCAACCTAAACCTCACCCTAAAACTAACCCTAATTTTAAGCCTCACCCTCCCTCTCCCCCTCGCCCTCCCCCTCCCCCTCCCCCTAACCCTAAACCTCACCCTAACCCTATCCCTAACCCTAACCCTCACCCTACCCCTAACCCTAACACTCACACTCTCCCTAATCCTAACCCTCACCCTAACACTCACCCTAACACTCATGATAACCCTAAACCTCACTCTCACCCTAAACCTCACCCTAATGCTAATCCTAACCCTAACCCTCACCCTAACCCTCATCCTAACCGTCATCCTAACCTTAACCCTAACCCTCACCCTAACCCTAACCCTTACCCTAAAACTCACCCTCCCCCTCCCCCTCCCCCTCAGCCTAAACGTAACCCTAACCCTAATCCTAACCCTCACACTCACCTCTCACCCTCAGCCTAAACCTCGACCCAACCCTTACCCTCATCCTAATCCTCACACTCACCCTCAGCGTAACACTAACCCTAATCCTAACCCTAACCTTCAACCTCACCCTCACACTGAACCTAAACCTAAACATAATCCTCACCCTCGCTCTCACCCTAAACCTCACCCTAATCCTTACCCTCAACCTATCACTAACCCTAAACCTAACTCTCACACTAAAACTTACCATCACCCTAACACTAAAACTACCGCTCCACCTACCCCTCACCCTAACCCTAACTCTAACCCTAAACCTCACACTCATCCTAGGCTTCAACCTAATCCTAATCCTAACACTCACCCTCACACTAACCTTAACCCTAACCTTAACCCTAACCCTAGCCTTCCCTCTAACCCTCAACCTAACCTAACCCTAACCCTCACCCTAACACTAACTATAACCTTAACCCTCACCCTCACCCTAACCCTTAACATCACCATAACATTAACCCTAACACTAACCGAAACCCTCACCCCTCACCCTGAGCCTAACCTTCACCCTCACACTAAACCTCACCCAAACCCTAAACCTCACCCTAACGCTCACCCTCACACTCAGCATAACCCTAACCCTAACCCTCAAACTCAACCTCACCCTAAACCTAACCCTTACCCTAAGCCTCAACCTCACCTTCAAGCTCACACTCACCCTCACCCTAACCCTCACTCTAACGCTATACCTAACCCTAACCCTCACCCTAACCCTAACCCTAACACTCACACTCACCCTAACCCTAACCCTAACCTAACCCTCACCCTAAAACTCACCTCAACACTCATGACAACCTTAACCCTCACTATCACCCTAAACCTCACCCTAAAGCTTATCCTCACCCTAACCCTAACCATAACCCTCAACCTAACCCTCATCCTAACCTTAACCCTAACCCTCAATCTAACCCTAACCCTAACCCTAAACCTAACCCTCACCCTCACCCTCACCCTCAGCCTAACATTAACCCTCACCCTAATTCTAACCCTCACACTCACCCCTCACACTCAGCCTAACCCTCAGCCTCACACTAACCTTCACACTAACCCTTACCCTCACACTAGCCCTCCCCCGCCCCATCAGCTTAACCATAACCCTAATCCTAACCCTAATCCTCAAACTCAACCTCACCCTAAACCTAACCCTAACCCCAAGCCTCACCCTCATTCTCACCCTAACCCTCACCTTAATCCTTACCCTCAACCTAACCCAAACACTGACCCTAACACTCACACTAAAACTTACCCTTACCCTAACCCTACACCTCACCCTACCCCTCTCGCTAACCCTAACCCTAACCCTAACCCTCACACTAGCTCTCACCCTAACCCTAATCCTAACACTCACCCTCACACTAACCTTAAACCTAACACTAATCCTAAACCTAACACTAAACCTAACCTTCCCCCAAACCCTCAACCTAACCCTAACCCTAACCCTCATGCTAACACTAACACTAAACTTAAACCTCACCCTTACTCTAACCCTCACCCTAACTTTTCACCTCACCCTAACGTTAACCCTAACCCTAACTCTAACCTCAACCCAAACCTCTCCCTAACCGTCAATCTGTCCCTCACCTTAACCGTAACCCTAACCCTAACCCTCACCGTAAACCTCACCCTAACACTAACTCAAAACCTCACCCTAACCCTACCTCTAACCCTAACTCTAAACCTCACCAAAACCCTAACCGTAACCTCACCCTCAGCCTCACCCTCACCGTAAAGATAACCATAACACTAGCCCTAACAATAACCCTAAACCTAAACCTAATCCTAACCCTCACCCTCACCCTCACCATAACCATAACCGTAACCCTAACCCTCACTGTAACCCTAACCCTAAACCTCACCCTTACCCTAACCCTAAACCTAAACCTCACCCTAACCCTAACCCTAACCCTAAACCTCACCCTAACCCTAACCCTAACACTAACACTCAAACTCAACCTCACCATAACTGTAACTCTAACCCTAATTCTAAAATTAACCCTAACCCTAACCCTAAACCTAACCATAACCCTCACCCTCACCGTAACCCTAACCCTAACCATACACCAAACCCTCACTGTAACCCTAACCCTAACCCTAAACCTGAACCTCAGTCTCAACCTAACCACAAAGGTAAACATAACCCTAACCCTAACCCTAAAAATAACCCTAAACCTAAACCTAATCCTAACCGTCACACTCACCCTAACCTCAACCCTAACCCAAACCCTCACCTTCATTGTAACCCTCACCCTAAACCTAACCCTCACCCTAACCTTAACCTTCACCCTCATCCTCAACCTCAGCCTAACACTAAGACTAACCCTAACCCTAACCCTCAAACTCAACCTCAACCTACCCCTAAACCTATCCCTAACCCTAAACCTAACCATCACCCTAACCCTAAACCTAACACTAACCTTAACACTAACCCTAACCCTCAGCCTCACCCTCACCCTAGCCTTCAACCTAACCCTAATAGTAACGCTAAACCTCACCCTAAATCTAAACCTAACACTCATCCTTAATCTAACCCTCACACTCACCCTCACCCTATGCCTAACCTAAACCTAACCCTCCCCCTAACCCTAATCCTCACACTCACCCTCATCCTCACGCTAAACCTCAGCCTAACCCTAACCCTAACACTAACCTTAATCCTCACCATAACCCTCACACTAAGACAAAGGCTAACCCTAACCCTCACTATCACACCAACCCTCACCCTATCTCTTACCCTCACCCTAACTCTAACCCTAACCCTAATATTAAACCTAACCCTCACCCTAACCCTAAACATACCCCTCACCATAACCCTCACCCTAACCCTTAGTCTCACCCTGACACTCACCGTAAGACTTAGCCTTGCCCTTACCATCACCCTAACCCTAAATCTATCTCTAACCCTCACCCTAACCCTCACCCTAACCCTCATGCTAACCCTCAACCTAACCATCACCCTAACCCTAACTCTAGCCCTCATCCTAAAACTCATCCTAAACCTAAACCTAACCCTCAACCTAAACCTAACCCTAAACCTCACCCTCACCCTAACCCTCACATTAACCCTAACCCTCACCCTAAACATCACCCTAACCCTAACCCTCACACTAACCTTAAGCCTAACCCTCACCCTAACCCTAGCCCTCACCCTCACCCTCAGCCTCAGCATAGCACTAAACCAAACCCTAATCCTAACATTAACCCTCACCCTCACACTCATCCTAACCCTAATCCTAACCCTCACCCTAACCGTAAACCTCACCCACACCCTCAGTGTAAAAGTATCCCTAACCCTAATCCTAACCCTCTCCTTAACCTAACCATAACCCTCACCCTAACCCTAATGCTAACCCTCACCCTCACACTCACCCTAACCCTCACCCTCACCCTAACCCTAAACCTAACCCTAAACCTCACCCTCAACCTCACCCTCACCCTCACACTAACCCTCACCCTAACACATACACTCACCCTGACCCTTACCCTCAGCCTAAGCATAACCCTAACCCTAACCCTCAACCTCACCCTCATCCTAAACCTAACCCTAATTCTAAGCCTCCCCCTCCCCCTCACCCTCACCCTTACCCTAATCCTAACCCGAACCCTAACCCTATCCTTAACCCTAACCCACACCCTAACCCTAACTCTAACCCTAACTCTCACACTCACCATCACCCTAATCCTAACCCTCACCCTAACACTCACCCTAACACTCATGATAACCTTAAACTTCACTCTCACCCTAAACCACACCCTAAAGCTTATCCTCACCCTAACCCTCACCCTAACGCTCATCCTAACCCTCATCCTAACCTTGACCATAACCCTAACCCTAAACCTAAACCTCACCCTCAACCTAATTCTCACCCTCAGCCTAACCCTAACCCTAACCCTAATCCTAACCCTCACACTCACCACTGAAACTCAGCCTAAACCTCACCCTAACCCTTACACTCTCCCTATCCCTCACCCTAACCCTCAGCATAACCCTAACCCTAATCTTAACCCTAAACCTCAACCTCACCCTCACCCTTAACCTAACCCTAACCCTAAGCCTCAACCTCACACTCACCCTAATCCTCACCCTAACCATTACCCTCAACCTAACCCTAAGCCTAACCCTAACTCTCACACTAAAACTTACCCTCACACTAACCCTACCTCTCACACTAACCCTAACACTAAACTTCACACTCACCCTAGCCCTCACCCTAATCCTAATCCTAACACTTACACTCACACGAACGTTAACCCTAACACTAACCCTAACCCTCACCCTAGCCTTCCCTCTAACCCTCAACCTAACCTAAACCTAACCTTCACCGTCACACTAAACCTCACCCTAACCCTAACCCTCACCCTAACCCTCACCCTCACACTCAGCATAACCCTCACCCTAACCCTCAAACTCACCCTCAACCTGAACCTAACCTTAAACCTAAGCCTCACCCTCACCCTCACCCTTACCCTAACCCTAACCCTCATCCTAACCCTATACCTAACCCTAACACTCACCCTAACCCTAACCCTAACACTCACACTCACCCTAAACCTAATCCTAACCCTAACACTCACCCTAACACTCATAATAACCTTAACCTTCACTCTCACCCTAATCCTCACCCTGATGCTTATCCTCACCCGAATCCTCACCCAAAATCTCAACTTAACGCTCATCCTAACCTTAACACTAACCTGCACCCTAACCCTAACCCTAAAACTAAACCTCCCCCTCCAGCTCCCCATCCCCCTCACCCTCAGCCTAACATTAACCCTCACACTAATTCTATCCATCACACTCACGCCTCACCCTCAGCCAAACCCTCACCCTCACACTAACCCTCACCCTAACCCTTAACCTCACCATAACCCTCCCCCTCTCCCTGAGCTTAACCCTAACCCTAATCCTAACCCTAAACATCAACCTCACCCTCACCCTAAACCTAACTCTAACCCTAAGCTTCACCCTCACTCTCACCCTAACCCTCACCTTAAACCTTACCTTCAAGCTAACCCTAACCCTAACCATAAACCTCACACTAAAACTTACCCTCACCCTAACCCTAACCCTATCCCTCACCCTACCCCTCACACTAACCCTAACCCTAACCCTAACCCTCACTCTCACACTAGCCCTCACCCTAACCCTCACCCTCACACTAGCCCTCACCCTAACCCTAAACCTAACACTCGTCCTCACATTAACCTTAAACGTAACCCTCACCCTAACCCTAAACCTAACCTTAACCTTCCCCCAAAACCTCAACCTAACCCTAACCCAAAAACTCACACTAACACTAACACTAAATTTAACCCTCAACCTTACCCTAACCCTCACCCTTTTAACCTCACCCTAACGTTAACCCTAACCCTAACCCTCAACCTCACCCTAACCCTCACCCTAACCCTAACCCTCAGCCTAACTCTAAGCCCATCCTAAACCTCACCCTAACCCTAACCCTAACCCTCACACGCACCCTCACCAAAACAGTACCTCTAACCCTAATACTAAAAATAACCCTAATCCTAACCCTAAAACTAACCCTAACCCTCACCCTCACCGTAACCGTAACCCTAACCCAAACCCTCACCCTAACACTACCCACAACCCTAACCCTAAACCTCACCCAAACCCTAACCTCACCCTCTGCCTCACCCTCACCGTAAAGGTAACCCTAACACTAACCCTAACAATAACCCTAAAACTAACCTCAATCCTAACCCTCACCCTCACCCTCACCATAACCCTAGCCCTAACCCTAACCCTCACTCTAACCCTAACCCTAAACCTCACCCTAACCCTAACCCTAAACCTAAACCTCACCCTAACCCTAACCTTAACCTAAAACTCACCCTAACCCTAACCCTAACTGAAACACTCACCTTCAACCTCACCGTAACCGTAACTGTAACTCTAACTCAAACATTGAAAATAACCCTAACCCTAACCCTAAACCTAACCCTAACCCTCAACCTCACCGTAACACTAATCCTAACCATAACCCTCACCCTCACTGTAACCCTAACACTAAACCTAACCCTCTGTCTCACCCTCACCCTAAAGGTAACCCTAACCATAACAGTAACAATAACCCTAAACCTAACCCTAATCCTAACCCTCACACTCACCCTAACCATAACCCTAAACCTAACCCTCACCCTCACTGTAACAGTAACCCTAAACATCACCCTCACCCTAACCCTAACCCTCCCCCTCACCCTCAACCTCAGCCTAACACTAAGCCTAACCCTAAACCTAAACCTAAACCTAACCCACAAACTCATTCTCTCCGTCGCGCTAATCCTAACCCTAACCCTAAACCTAACCCTCACTCTAAACCGAACCCTCACCCTAACTCTAACCCTAACCCTAACCCTAAACCTCTCCCTAACCCTTAGCCTAAAAATTACCTTCACCCTCACCCTCACCTTAACCCTAACCCTAACCCTAACAATAACCCTAACCCTAACCCTAACCCTCTCCCTCCCCATAACCCTAACCCTAACCCAAAACCACACACTAATCCTAAACCTTACCATAACCATAAACCTCACCCTAAACCTAACACTAAACCTCACGCTCACCCTAGCCTTCATCCTATCCCTAATCCTAAACCCAACCCTAACCGTAACCCTCATCTTAACCTTAAACCTAACACTCACCCTAAATTTAAACCTCACCCTCATCCTCACCGAACGCCTAACCATAAGCCTAACCCTAACCCTAACCCTAACACTTACCCTCATCTTCACCCTCACCCATAGCCTAACCCTAACCCGAACCCTAACCTTAAGCCTCACCATAACCCTCACACTAAGACTAAGGCTAACCCTAACCCTCACTATCTCCCCAACCCTCACCCTAACTTTTACCCTCACCCTAACTTTAACCTTAACCCTCACACAAAACCTAACCTTCACACTTACCCTAACCCTACCCCTCACCTAACCCTACCCCTCACTCTAACCCTCACCCTAACACTTAGCCTCACCCTAACACTTAGCCTCACCCTAACCCTCACATTAAGCCTAACCCTCACCCTAACCCTAACCCTAACACTCATCCTAACACTCTTCCTAACCCGAACCCTAAGCCTCACCTGCACCCTATCCCTCACCCTAACCCTAACCCTCACCCTAAATATCACCCTAACCCTAACCCTCACCCTAAACTTAAGCCTAACCCTCACCCAAACCGTAGCCTTCACCCTCACCCTCACCCTCAGCTTAACACTAAACCTAACTCTAATCTAAACTGTCACCCTCACCCACACCCTCACCCTAACCCTAACCCTAATCCTCACCGTAACCCTAACCCTCATCCTCACCCTCAGCCTAACAGTATCCCTACCCCTAATCCTAACTCTCACATTAAACCTCACCCTAACCCTAACCCTAACACTCACGCTAACCCTAATACTAACCCTCACCCTCACCCTAACCCTCACCCTCACCCTAACCCTCACCCTCACCCCAACCCTAAACCTCACCCTAACCTTAAGCCTAACCCACACCCTAACCTTAGCCCTCACCCTCACCCTCAGCTTATCACTAAACCTAACCATAATCCTAACCGTAACATTCACCCTCACATTAAACCTAACCCTAAAACTCACCCTAACCATAACCTTCAAATTCTCCCACAGCCTAACAGTATACCTAACCCTAAACCTAACCCTCACACTCACCCTCACCCTACCATAACCCTAAGCTTCACCCTAACCCTAATGCTAACCATCTCCCTCACCCTCAACCTCACCCTAACCATCACCATCACCCTAACCCTAAACCTCACCTTCACACTCACCCTAAACCTCAGCCTAACCCTAACCCTCAACCTCAACCTCACCCTAAACCTAACCTAACCCAAGGCCTCACCCTCACCCTCACACTCACCCTAACCATAACCCTCACCCTAACCCTATCCCTAAACCTAACCCTCACCCTAACCCTAACCCTAACACTCACACTCAAAAAAACCCTAAAACCCTAACCCTCACCCTAAAACTCATGATAAACCTAACCCTCACTCTCACCCTAAACCTCAACCTAATACTTATCCTCACCCTAACCCTCACCCTAAACCTAACCTTAACCCTAACTCTAACTCTAAACTTCACCCTCACCCTCACCCTCAGCTTAAACCTAACCCTAACGCTAATCCTAACCCTGACCCGCACCCCTCACCCTAACCTTCAGCATAACCCTATCCGTAACTCTAATCCTAAACCTCACCCTCACAATAACCCTCAACCTAACTCTTACCCTCACCCTAACCCTCACCCTCACCCTCAGCATAATCCTAACACTAATCCTAACCCTAACCCTGAACCTAACCCTAACCCTAACCATCACCCTAACACTAACGTTAACCTTAACCCTCACCCTCAACCTAAACTTCACCCTGACTCTTATCTCACCCTAACGTTAACCCTAACCCTAAACCACAACGTCACCCTAAACCTCACCATAACCCTAACCCTCACCCTAACTCTTACCTCACTCTAAACCTCACCCTAACCCTAACCCTAACCCTCACCCTCACCCTCACCGTAACCTTAAGTCTAACCCTAACCCTAACAATAACCCTAACCCTAACCCTAACACTAATGCTAACCCTAACCATCACCCTCACCATAACCCTAACCCTAACCCAAACTCTCACCCTAACCCTACCCCTAAACCTCACCCAAACCCTAAGCCTAACCTCACCTTCAGACTCACCCTCACCGTAAAGGTAACCCTAAACCTAATTGTAAAAATAACCCTAAAGCTATCCCTAATCCTAACCCTGAAGCTCACCCTCAATATAAACCTAAACCTATCCCTAACCTTAACCCTAATCCTCAATGTAACCCTAACCCTAAACCTCAGCCTAACCCTAAACCTAACCCTAAACCTCATCCTAACCCTAACCCTAACCTAAACCTCAACCTTATCGTAATCCTTACCCTCACCCTCAACCACAACATAACCGTAACTCTAACCCTAACCATAAACCTAAACCTCACCTGAACCCTCACCCTCAACCTAACCCTAACCCAAAACATAACCCTCAACCTAACCCTCACCCTAACCCTAAACCTAACCCTACCCCTCACAGTAACCCTATCACTAACGCTACCCCTCACCCTAACCCTCACCCTAACCTCACCCTAAGCCTTAGCCTTGGTCCAACCTTCACCCTAACCCTAACACTATCATTAACCCTCACCCTAAATCTCACCCTAACCCTCACCCTAACCATCACCCTAACCCTAAACCTAACCCTAACCCTCACATTAAGCCTAACCCTCACGCTAACCCTAAGCCTAGCCCTCATACTAACAGTCTTCCTAAACCTAAACCTAACCCTCATCCTAACCTGAACCCTAAGCCTCACCTGCACCCTATCCCTCACCCTAACCCTAAGCCTCACCCTAACCTTAAGCCTAACCCTCACCCTAACCCTAGCCCTCACCCTCACACTCACCCTCAGCTTAACACTAAACCTAACCCTAATCTAAATTGTAACCGTCACCCTCACCCTCACCCTAACCCTAACCCTCATCCTCACCCTCAGCCTAAGAGTATCCCTACCCCTAATCCTAACCCTCACACTAAACCTCACCCTAACCCTAACCCTAACACTCACGCTAACCCTAATACTCACCCTCACCCTCACCCTAACCCTCACCCTCACCCTAAACATCACCCTAAACCTAACCGTCACACTAACCTTAGACCTCACCCTCACCCTCACCCTTAGCTTAGCACTAAACCTAACCCTAATCCTAACCCTAACCCTCACCCTCACAGTAAACCTAACCCTAACCCTAACCCTCACCCTAACCATAACCTTCACCTTCTCCCTCAGCCTAACAATATTCCTAACCCTAATCCTAACCCTCAAACTCACTGTCACCCTAACCTAATCCTAACCTTCACCCTATCCCTAATGCTAACCCTCACCCTCAACCTCACCCTCACCCTAACCCTAAACCTCACCTTCACCCTCACTCTAACCCTCAGCCTAACCCTATCCCTAAACCTAACACTCACCCTCACCTTTACCCTCACCCTAATCTCAGCTTAATACTATCCCTAAACCTAACCCTCACCCTAACCCTAACCCTAACACTCACACTCACAATAACCTTAAAACCCTAACCCTCACCCTAAAACTCACCCTAATACTCATGATAACCCTAACCCTCACTCTCACCCTAAACTTCAACCTAATTCTTATCCTCACCCTAACCCTCACCTTAAACCTAACCCTAACCCTCATCCTATCCCTCATCCTAATTTTAAACCTAACCATCACCCTAACCCTGATTCTAAGTCTAAACCTCACCCTCACCCTCACCCTCAGCTTAACCCTAACCCTAACCCTAATCCTAACACTCACCCTCACCCCTCACCCTCAGCGTAAACCTCACCCTCACACTAACCCTTAACCTAACCCTTACCCTCACCCTAACCCTCACCCTCACCCTCAGCATAACCCTAACCCTAATACTAAACCTAACCCACATTCTCAACCTCACACTAAACCTAACCCTAACCGTAAGCCTCACCATCACTCTCGCCCTAACCCTCACCCTAACCCTTACCCTTAAACTAACCCTAACTCTAACCCTCACACTAAAACTTACCCTCACCCTAACCCTAACCCTACCCCTCACCCTACCCCTCACCCTAACCCTAACCATGAACCTAAACCTCACCCTTACCCTAGCACTCACCCTAAAACTAATCCTAAAACTCACCCTCACACTAATCTTAACCCTAACCATAACCCTCATCCTAATTTTAATCCTAACCTTCAACCTAACCCTAACTCTAATTCTAAACCTGACCCTCACCCTCACCCTCACCATCAGCTTAACCCTAACCCTAACCCTAATCCTAATCCTCACCCTCAGCCTAACCCTCACCCTCACACGATCCTTCACCCTAAACCTTACCCTCAACCTAACCTTCACACTCACCCTCAGCATAAACCTAACCCTAATCCTAACCCTAAACCTCACTCTCACGCTAAACCGTACCTTAAACCTAACCCTAACCCTAACCCTCACACTCACCCTCACCCGAAACCTAACCCTAACCATCACCCTATCCTTCACACTAAACCTAAGGCTAACCCTAACCCTCACTCTTACCCTAATCCTCACCCTAACCCTTACCCTCACCCTAACCCTAACCCTAACCCTCACTCTAAACCTAACGCTCACCCTAACCTTAACCGTACCCCTCAAACTGCCCCTCACCCCAACCTAACCCTAACCCTCACTATAACCCTCACCCTAAATCTAACCCTAACTCTAAAACCCACCCTCACCCTAAACCTCACCCAAAACCTTACTCTCCCCATAACCCTCACGCTAAACCTAACCATAACCCTAACTCTCACCCTAACCCTCACACTCACAACAAGCCTCACCCTAAGCCTAACCCTCAAAATCACCCTAACCCTCACCCTCACCCTCAGCCTAACCCTAAAACTAATCCTACTCCTCACCCGCACCCTCACCTAAGCTCACCCTAAAGATAACCCTAACCCTAACCCTCACCCTCACGCTAACCCTCACCCTAACCCTAACCCTAACCCTCACTCTCTGGCCAAACCTAACCCTAACCCTAATCCTAATCCTAAACCTAACCCTCACCCTCACCCTCAACATGAACCTAAACCTAACCCTAACCCTCACCCTCACCATCACACTATCCGTAACCCTTAAGCTAACCCTAACCCTCAACCTAACCCTAACCCTAAACTTAACCCTCACCCTCACCCTAAACCAAAGCCTAAAACCCAACCTAACCCTCAACCAATCCATCACCCGAACCCTCACGATAACCCTAAGCCTCACTCTCACCGTAACCCTCACCCTAACCCTTACCCTCACCCTCACCCTAATCCTAAACCTCACCAGACCAAAACCCTAACTCTCACCGTCACCCTAAACCAAACCCTAACACTCACCCTCAACCTAACCCTCACCCTAAACCTCACCCTCACCCAAATCCTAACACTCAGGCTCACCCTCACCCATACCCTCACCCTAACCCTCACCCTCAACCTCACCCTCAGCCTAACCCTAAACCTAACCCTAATCATAACCCTAAACCTCACCCTCACCCTCACCCTCAACATAACCTGAAACATAACCCTAATCCTAACCCTCACCCTCACCCTAAACCTAACTCTAACCCTAACCCTAACCCTCACTCTAACCCTCACCCTAACCCTAATGCTAAGACTAACCCTCACCTAACTCTCACCCTAACCCTTAACTTCAACCTAACCCTAACCCTCACCCTCACCCTGAACCTCACCCTAACCCTAATCCACAACATAATCCTTACCCTCCCGCTAACCCTCACCCTAACCCTAACCCTAACACTCAGCCTAACCCTCACCCTAACACTCACAATAACCCCAACCCTCAATCTTGCACTACCCTTCACCCTAAACCTTACCCTCACCCTTACCCTAACCCTAACCCTAATCCTCACACTAACCCTAACCCTCACCCTAACCCTAAACTAACCCTCAACCTCATCCTAAACCTAAACCTAACCCTAACCCTAACCCTCACCATAACCCTCACATTAAGACTAAGGCTAACCCTAAACTTCACTATCACCCTAACCCTGACCCTAAATATTACCCTCACCCTAAAACTAACCCTAACCCTAACCCTCACACTAAATCTAAACCTCACCCTAACCCTGACCCTACCGCTCACCCTAACCCTTAGCCTTACCCTAACCCTCAGCCTAAGCCTTAGCCTTGCCCTCACTCTCACCCTAACCCTAACACTATCACTAACCCTCACCCTAACCCTCACGGTAACCCTCACCCTAACCATCACCCTAACCCTTAACCTAACCCTAACCCTCACCCTAAGCCTAACCCTCACCATAACCCTAACCTTAGCCCTCATCCTAAA